>NC_080672.1:376835428-378041849 GCF_030247195.1 Topomyia yanbarensis | reverse complement strand
GGATTCTGTACCCAAACAATAACAAAGTTGTTTATTAAAAAAATCATTTTTCTTATACTGATATTTCCCTCGAGGAAATCAAACCAGAAATTCTGACTCGGAATCGGTTGTTTTATTTGAACTAGAATTCCGCAAGACACCAGTCAGAATTCCGGATGAGTTTGACTGGATAATGTCAATATCAACTCCAGCTCAAATTCTCCCCGCCATTTTGTTTGCAACCTAATGCCGCTGTCAGAGTGCCGGCGAGAAGCTGAGCATTACCATGCATTCGGATGCGAGAAATCTGCTTGCAGCAAATCAAATGGAGTATGTCAAAGTATACTTAGACACCCCGCTCGGCTTTCACTATGAAAGGGCGAAAATGGAATGATTTTCCTGGAAGCAGGTTTCTCGCATATCGCATTCTAATGTCAGCTACAGTTCAAGCTCAGTCAGTACCAGCTCCACTTCATCTTCCGACGTTTACCTTACTGGGATGAATCGCAGTGTTAAATTATTTTACCTTGCTTCCATATAAAAAAATCTGTACCAAACTGCACTTTTTAACAAAATTTTTTAATCTGTACCGTACAGAATATGTACCAAAAACACTTCAAAAATCTGTACGTGTGGCATCACTGCTTACCAGCTCTTTAAGACTGGCCTATTGGCGATTCTACGTTGAAACCGCTCGCAGATAGCGCTGGAAGGAAAGTGTTGCTGATTTTATTCTGTTCTGTCATAGTGCATATATTTTCTGTAAACATTGGTAAAAAATGACTTTTAAACACCAAATTACCGATCAATTTGTTGATAATTGTTTATGAAAATGGAGGAAAATCATCATTTTATCAGATGATGAGTAAACATCTTGCGAAAAGAGTGTAAAACATAGTGGTTTCTAATATTATTCGCAGAGCTATATGCGCGCTGTTTCGAAATGTAATTTGTTGAGCACCGTAGATGCCGCAACAGCATTTCCCGTTCGTCCTAAGTTAAGTTAAACCTTCATGAGATGGTGTAAATTCATGAAACTCTCCAGATCACGCGAGGAAAGAGTATATCCGGCTAATAGGAAAGTGTCAGCTTTGTATCATGCACAGCCGATCCTTCTCTCCGATAGTCTTCACTGAATCTCCTACGTAGTTCAAAATATAAAGGAGTTTGACATTGGTGCTGATTGGGTCTCGGTTTCGAGTTGGAGCTTTATTTATGGAACGATTTTTTATAACCACAATAATACCCCGATTACATTTCGAAGAAATGTATGAGTCAAATAGTTACAAATAGCTGTACTTTCAGAATAATTGCAAATAAAACTAAATTTCTTACTCGTTTCATTCATATTTTGGCAGTGGTTAGCTTTTTCCGAGAAGATAATGAAGATTTTGTTGTAAGCTACGACTCACTTACGGGTGAAAAAAAGCAAATTGTATCACTTTGCCAGTTCATGAGCTGAATCATAGGTGTCGCATGACTAATTTTGGTTTTGCCGCAAATCGTCAATATGCGGATCTAAAGTAGACATTTGGGACTATTCCACGTAGACCGAAATTCGAGATTTTTTGACACCCCCAGCAACACTCAACGTTATCGACGCTTGCATAAAATTGTGTAACCACACATCAGAAAATGGTATCAACGTTGTCTGCACATTAACGCTTTGACCACGTAATAATGAAACTAAAATCATCTCTACCGATTACTTGCGCTTGTACACATTTTAGAAGAGGTTTAATTTAGCGTTTATCTGGTCGTTTTCTTTGCTTGGCCGATGAGGTTTTTCCCTCCGCTTTCGAGTGCAGTGTAGCTGGAAATGAACTGGGCAAGTAAAGTTGTTTTCTTTGTTTCTTTTTGTGTCATTTATTCTACGACCGCATAGAGTACAAATGTTCGTGCAAAGGCTTCCCTGTGTAGTTTTGATAATATGCTACGCAAATAGTTTGCTATCGGTTCGACATATTTGATTGAAAGAATATGAAATACCATTTTGAAGCTCAATATTTTTTATCGCGTGAGATTCCATCTATCTGGCAGCCAGGTTTCATTCGTGAGCTTCGGACTCTTTGTTTTGATTACTTTTTGTGTGCTTTTTGAAGTGTCAAAATTACTGTTTTTCAAATGAAAACGGGTCGATAAATTTGTCCGTTGTTTAATTTAATTATGTTTTTGGTAATAAGTTAGTTAACGTTTCGCGTTCTGCTCATCAGTATACGACAGCCGTTTTAACCACCGTGTAGACGTTTAGTTCAAAAGTGCAAATATGATAATGATTGCATAAAACAATTGATATCGGTTGTTTTCGGTGCTATCTAAACATTCTTCCGTTTTAGGCTCATCAATGCCAGATGGACAGAGGCGTAGAAATCAAAGTAATCTCACACAAAGGAATGATACATGTTTATTTATATAATATACACACACTTATGAGAAGCAATTGAGCAACACTAACAACGCTATTGCCTAAAATTATAAGGATTCCGGCGAAAATCAACGGTCACTTAGCTGCTGCCTCCTTCACGATTACTGCCTATGCCTAGAAATAGATGAATAAATTTCCCTCAGTTTGCCTACTATACTGAAAACATGTACATATATCTTTTAAAATGTCTCGTTTTATGGAAAATAGTTATAGCTTTAGTTTGACTAGGGTGAGGTATTCATTAATCATTTCTGATAGCTTCCACCTAGAAAATAAATATTGAAAGATCAATGGCATTAATTAGTTTGTACTATTCCAGATTCATTCCTCAGAGTAGGATACCATGTGACATATATCACTGGCGTTTTTGTTCTGTCCTATTATATGGCTGTATTTAAATTTTGTTTAAATACTCCCATATTATTAAACGACACGGAAATGCCCCAACTGTATGTGTATGGGTATGTGTATGTATGTAATATCCCTAGCAATATGAAGCTGGAATAGAAAAAACTGATTGGTGCCAATCTCTAAATATTCTGTTTTTTTTTGGAAAAACTATCAAACTTAATGAATATCTAACTTTAGAAAGAGTTAGCTTCGTAACTTGGTGGACTTGTTTTGATGTGAGATACAACACTAAAAATCCAGAAAAGTGCACAAATTAATACTAGGTTCAAATTATTGAACATTTGTGAATTTAGCTGGTAGTGCGCACCTATTTTATCGGTACCATATTAGTACTAATACTAATACTTCAAATAACCCTCCGTACTATTAATCTGCATCTGCAATTTATGCGGGTTCTTACACATCAAAATCACATTTGTAATGAATTGTTTACCCATACTGACTATGATTCTTTTCTTCCAGTAACTTTCTCGCTTTCGCCAAAAGGAGTTTCAATCCCATTAGCTCAGTGTTTAATTATCACTAAACGATTTGGGATAGGTTTAATGTTTATAACAAAAATTACTTTATTCCCAAAATAATTATAAAAAAATCATTGAAACAACATTGCAAAAATTAAATTATTCAATAGTTGATGGAAAAAATTTGTCAGTTCCAACAACTCAGACAAAATATAATACTCCCATTATAGATGACTATTCGTCATCTAATTCGTCAGAAAAAAAAGTTTAATGACGTCTTTATAAACGATCTCGCAATCCTGCTACGAAATTAATTTATTAGGATTTACAAAAAGAGATATTTTCAATTATCATACGTTGTTAGGAAAATAAGCACGTTAAAGAAATTACATGCATATAATAGAGTTTTTTGCATGGTGGACAATTTTTGCTATAGTTGCCTTTATTTTCCAATAAAAATCTAGCAGTTAAACTATGAATGTCTGGCAAAATCTGTCACTGGGCAGCGACCTCATAACCATGGAAATTTGACATATATTTTAGTCTTCACAGAAGGTGCATCAATCGATTATTCTTAAATTTAAGGAAAATATAACCCAAATTTTCAAAAAGTATACTACCTGTTTAGTCACATTATAACTTGTATATAGTTACTTCTTTAATTTAAAAATCTTGTAGAGTGAGAGGTTTGTCTTGTGATTTGAAAGCTGCTCTTAAATCTGTCTGTGCCAGATAAATCAGACATAATGGCATCTCTGCGCACAGCAGAGTGAAGAGCACCCGATATATTTAGCACACAGCTAGGTATTCGTTACATGTTATATTGACAATTGGCACCCGAAATATGTAAACTAGGTTTAAAAGTGTACCGGTTTATGGTAACACTGCCGAACTTATTTTTCTTTACCGTCCGCATGTTCCAATCCACGTGTTGCTCCTTTAATATCCAAGCAACGAATGATAGAAAACGAACACGCGAGACTTCTATAGACCATCTTCCGTATTCGATTGGGTCGCAGCTCGGCCGGAAATATCTACTATTGGGAGTGCCGAGAACGCTGCCATACTGCCAGTAGAGGTGCAATATGCCAAGCAAGAGCCAGATCGAATATAGTTGATGGACACCATAAGGTACTCGGTGTCTCGAAACACAACCATCAACCGAACCCAATAGGTAGTTAAGCTGTTTCGGGGTAATCTTAAGAGGCAAGCGGAGTCGGATACTGGAGAAGTATCCAATGTCATTCAAGAGACACTAACGGAGTTTTCGTCAGATGTTCAGAATCAGATTTCCAAAGCGGCTCGCCGGAAATTATTTGAACGAGCGCGCGCCAAGATCCAGTATCCTTAGGCTACATTTATAGTGCCAGATGAATTTCAGATTGACGAGAATGGTAACCGAGTGTTAATTGCTGATATTGGTAATGGTAATGTAAGAGCTATCATTTTTGGTACTAACGAGAATTTGCGACGACTTGGGCAGACCAAATATTGGGTTGCGGATGGTACGTTCGCGAGAGTATCTAGCTTGTTTCGCCAACTTGTCACAGTTCACGGGAGTATCGATCCGTTGCATCAGCAGATGGTTCCGCTAATTTTAATTTTAATGACAACAAAAACAGAATCGTAGTATCGAAAAGTATGAGAGGGAACCATAAAAGCATCAGGTACATTTCATATTAAAATATATGCAACATATCCATTCTTTCTATCATGAGCTGTTCTTCGAGGTGAATCGTTTTCGTTTAGCAACAGAAAAATGTATCTAAGAGCGAAATTTAATATTATTTGATTTCTGTAATTTAGCGATGCAATTGACATCGAATTGGAACCAACTTACATAATCACAGACTTTGAGAAAGCTCTGATAAACTCAGTGCAAGCTGCGTTTCCAGATGCCAAACATTCTGGCTGCTTCTTTGATTTATGTAAGAATATCTTAAAATTTACACAGGAGCATAATATGTTGAACGGTACAATCGTTCAACAAAGTACAAGCTTTAGCGTTCTTACTGTCGCCGAAAGTACAAGCGCCGAATAGTATGAAAACATTCTTTTCATATGTTGAGGAAAATTATATCTTCGGCAGAGGAATAAAAGCAGGTAAAATTGCTCCGCAATTTCCACCCACTTTTTGCGCAGTTTATGACAATGTTTTGGACATGGTTTTATGAACCAGCAATCAGACTGAAAGCTAGCATAATCGCTGAACTAAAATAGTCGGGACAAACCATGTTGGTGTGATTACAGGATTGATTGTTGCCATACAGCACAGGCACAGCGATTTGCCAAAGAAAACACGAAGATACTGCTAGGGAAACCAGGATTTTAGATATAGTTAAAAACTGTAATAAGTTTTCAGTACCGGACCATTTAACCGCAATCGCTATATTCGTTATATTTCTAATACTAAAATAATTAATAATATATGTTAACACATTGTATCATTTCGAATATAAAAATATTTCTGAGGTGGCATTACGCATCCCGAAACGAAAGGCTTATTGTATGCAAGCTTGTATGAAAAAGTCGATTCGAAATGGTTCCATAATGTCGCCCCTGGTATGTGTCGTCCTTTACTTTCGTAATTTGAATATTTCTCCTAGAACTGACGCGTATCCTTAATATAGTGTTATTTATTATCGCAGAGATGAGTTTTTAGAATAATTGAAGACCATGATATTCTATGCATAACATCCATTATATCAGATGTCTATTATGCCTAACTTCCATTATGCCTAACGTACATTACACTAATCGTCCATTATGCCTAACGTCTTTATACCTAACGTACATTTATGCACTGTTAAAGTGTATATTACTTAATTATATGTTTAAAATTAGTTTTATGGTCAAGATTACATAATTTGGAAACCATCAACTTTAGAGGTTTTGTATCTTCTAAAAAGTTTTATAACATAATACAGCGCATTTAAAAACAATTTTGGTGACTAATCCCCCTGGAAGTAATTATGGAGAATTAACTCTTGAAAACAGCGTTTAGAGCTTGGGTGTCTTCAGTAAAGTAGTTGAGAACGATACCAGAAACAACATAGTTCAAGACACAAAAGCTCTGCAGTATTTCGAAATATAGAACAATATTTACGAAATTGCATTAAATCCACTTTTATTCAATCTGACATTTTCATTGTACATTTTAGAGATACATTCATTGGATAAAAATGTGTGTTTCATTCTTCTATACAACTTTGCAGAAGGTGAAACAAATGAAAGAGTTATTGTAACCATTAACCATTAATATTGGAACAACTTGTTTTTTCGTAAATAACCTAATATATCTTCATATCCTGAATACAACGAAGTTGTTTCAGGTATTATTTTCAACAACTTTACTGAAGATATTAAGTCTCTTAATAATGTTTGTTGAAGAGTTGATTCTCTATCATTACTTCTAGGGGGATTAGTCACCAAAATTATTTTTTTAAAAGATCCGTTGTTTTATGTCATAAATCGTCTTAGAAGATACCAAACTTCTAAAGTTCGATTTTGAACATTTATTTCAATATTTTCGATATCAAGAGCGCATAACTTACATACAAAATCTAATTACATCACTCATTTCAACACTTAAATGTGCACAAAAAATAGCCAGATACGCCATTTTATAATTGATGATTCAGAATTTTTTGAAATATTGATAAAACTCGATTCTGACGTATTGGAGACAACAACAAACGCAAGTAGTCTGTTACACTGACGGTTCTCTGGTGGAGGGACGTGCTGGTGTTTGTGTCTACTGTCATGAAATAAGATTGGAACTGTTGCTGTACTGTATTCCAAGCAGAAATCTTCGCGATTATGTGCGGGGTACAATCGGCCCTTCAACTGAGTTTGTCCGGCTAAGTCATAAATTTCTGCTTCAATAGTCAGGCTGCAATCAAGGCCAGATCAGATAAATCACGGTCTAAGCTAGTGATCGCGTGCCGAACCCAAATCGAAGAACTAAGCATTGTCAACACTATCTACCTTGTCTGGGTATCCGGATATTCCGGTATTACTGGAAATGAATGGGCTGATGCATTGGCTAGGGCAGGCTCAGTGATTGACTTCATTGGTCCTGAGCCCGTCCTGCCAATTTCGACAAGTTGGATAAGGGATAAAAATACGGTCCTGGGCTTCGTCTGAGCACCGCAATTGTTGGAGAAATCTACAAACGTGTCGCCAAATAAAGGCGATTCTAGAACAACCGTTCCCATTGATTTCGAAAAATCTCCTACATTTTTCGAAGCTCCACTGCAGCATGCTGACCAGGGCTTTTACCGGCCACTACAAACTCAATTATCGCATGGCAACTATTCAACGCGCTGTGTCTTTTTCATGTGATCTTTGTGAATCTGACTACGGATCCTCATTTCATCTGATATGCAACTGTCCAGCAGTAGCGCTATTAGCGATTTGCGGCAAAACCAAAATTAGTCATGCGACACCTATGATTCAGCTCTTGAACTGGCAAAGTAATACAGTTTGCTTTTTTTTTTCACCCGCAAGTGAGTCGTAGTTTACAACAAAAACTTAATTTTCTTCTCGGAAAAAGTTTACCACTACCAAAATATGAATATGAAACGAGTAAGAAATTTAGTTTTATTTGCATTTCTTCCAAATGTTATCGGGGTATTATAGAGGTTATAAAAAATCGTTTCATAAATGAAGTTCCAACTCGAAACCGAGACCCAATCAGTACCACTGTCAAACTCCTTCATATTTTGGACTACTTAGGAGATTCAGTGAAGACTATCAGAGAGAAAGATCAGCTATGTATGATACAAAGCTGTCACTTTCCTATTAGCCGGATATATTATTTCCTCACGTGATCTGGAGAGTTTCATGAATTTACACCATCTCATGAAGGTTTAGCTTAACCTTGGAGGAACGGGAAATGATGTTGCGGCGGCTACGGTGCTCAACAAATTACATGTCGGAACAGCACACATATAGCTCTGCGAATAATATAAGAAACCACTATGTTTTACATCCTTTTCGCAAGATGTTTACTCATCATATAAAATGATGGTTTTCCTTCATTTTCATAAACAATTATCAACAAATTGATCGGTGATTTGGTGTTTAAAAGTTTATTTTTACCAATGGTTACAGAAAATATATGCACTATGACAGAACAGAATCAAATCAGCAACACTTTTCTTCCAGCGCTATCAGTGAGCGGTTTCAACGTAGAATCGCCAATTGCGATTTCGAGTTTTCGGCTGTCCTTATAAAATAACCTAACCGCACCCATAAAATAACCTACAGAATAAGTTCTTTTAACTTAAATTTAGGTACTTTTGAGCTGTGCGTCGCTTTCGCACTTATTAGTGTTGTCAAAAACAAAACGAGAGATTCGACTCAGTCGAGGTCTTCCGTGCAGTAAGGTACTTTTGAGTTGTTTGGGGTATACTCAAAATTAGGTAAATTCAACTTAAATTTAAGCAAATTAAACTCAAGGTTGAGTTATTATTTTTGCCGTAGTTAAATGGAAACTACCTTTAACACGGTTTAGCTAAGTTTACCTTCCTGCACGATACCACGAGATTGGGTCAAAAGTACTTAATTTTAGGTAGTTTTTCGTTGGCGTGTACATAGATGACACCATGTTTGGGCGACTGAAACTCAGAGACATACTAAAGTTTCTTAACCAATGTGGTAAAAAGCTTTAGGCTTACTCGCAGGAGAGTTGAACTACTTGTGAGATTAACTTACCTGCTGTTTGTTTTTGTTTTTGTGCTGTTATTTTGCCCACCCTTCCAATTCGACTTCACCACACCTCCTTCTTCTTTCCTTCCGCTCAAGAAATGATGAAAACACACGACAAGGCACAAATCCCCGACTGCATCCGGGGAACGTGCCATTTAAGCCAATATATTCTGATTCTGATAAATATGCACCAAATATAGTCACTTACGCCATTTTATAATCGAATTCAGAATTTTTTGAAATACTAATAAAACCCGATCCTAACGTACTAGAAACAAACGGAAAAAAGCCATTCGTCATAATTTTACTTTCCGAAAAATAATATGCGGTCATAGCATACTCAAGTTGGTTTTTTGTCAAACAGTACTATGATAATGGTCCGTTCAGCTCTAGTTATGGGAAGTTGCGGGTTCTTCGACAATGTTCTACATTCCATCGGGCAATGGTCTTACATTCTGTCTGGTATTAGTTCGATACTGACCCTTAACCCTTAAATGCGCAATGTTGTTTTAAAACAACATTGCGAAAACCATCTTAAAATTATCAGAGTAACGTATTAACGCTGAGAGACAATTTTCAAAAAATGTGAAAAAATTGCTTTGTGCCTTTAAGGGTTAATTCTACTAATTCATTTATTAAACATTGCCAGTTTTACAGGAGGTTGATGCATTACCGCTAGTGTATCATTCCATTCATTTTCACTGAACCTGCATCAATCAAGATGTTCAAAGGATCAAAAGATGGAATAGCGGAGTTGACGCGTTATGACGGCTAACAGCAACGCTTTGTAAATTTGTGTGTTTTCATCACTTCCTGCTTCAGAAAACTATACTTGTTAACCCTCAAACTATCACACTTCCTGAAGCTTTCGATATTTTGAAAAGAGGCCCCGTTATTCAACCGTTAGATACATTCATAGCAAAAATCAAAAATAGGCATTGAGATATATTGTGTCAGAACAGAGTCGTTATACCAGAAATTTTTTAAATCCCCCGGACAAATGATACATAAATATCGAACCCATGGCATTGACTAGGGTTCGTCGCGGTTGCGGTAATTACCGCAACCGCTCGGAAATTACCGCATCCGCACCACAAAATCTGCGGTGCGGTGAGACACTTTTTCCCGCAGATGCGGTGCGGGAAAGAGCTTTTACCGCGCGGTTTCACCGCAACCGCACCGCAAAAAAATGATAAAGTGATAATTTCGATTATTCTAAATCGATAAACAAACTGCTATTACGAAAGAAAATCTAGCTGTATCCGAAATATTTTGACGCTATTATTTTTACGACATATTTTGGACAAGTTATTTTATACTTCTAAGAAAAACTTCACAAACTAACCATTTCAAATACATAAAATGTAAGATCCAAATAGAGACAAAATTATTAAATAATTTGAAAACAGTAAATTTGTACTCTTAAATCCAATTTAAAAGTGCATCACTTCTCCTGATTTCTGTTGGAAATTGTGGAATTATGAATCGTTTTCGATATCAATTTTTCAACTGTAAATTTTGACTAATTTATAGGAATTAGAGATGAAATAATTATGCTGGGACTTAAACACAACCCAAAGAATATAATTATTTTCATCAAACCAAACGAATTTGGAGTAATTGGCAGTAACAGTGGCGTAGCCAGAAATTTGGTTTGGAGGGGGTTTTGATGAAAATCGCAATTTTTTTGAAAAAATCTTAAAATTTAATATGAGTTTGATAAATTATTGAAAACTCAAAAACATAAGTAGTCTAACAGACGTCATTCCAGTCAACAAACAAGAAGGATCAACATGGAACAGTTTTCAAACCTCTATAGATTATTTTCTTGTATAATATGTCAATGAAGTCAAAAATTGCGATCTTTTAAAGTGGGATAAATGATCTAAAAAATTTTCAACGTTCAAGATCACCTAATATGATAATCCTTGACTTTGAAGGTTTGACAACTTCGGGAAGTTATCAACATAAAACAGCGCCTGCTTTGATATAAAAATTTTAATGATTAATTCTCATAGAGGTAATTATGGTGAATTAATTTTTCAAAAATATTAAGAGACATGGTGCCTTCAGCAAAGTTTTTGATAATGTCATTTCAAACAATTTTGTTGAAAATATGAAGGCTATATGAATTCAACATATAGGGATTTAAAGGGACTGGGCATGCTATATTTCTCCTTAGTGAAGAAAAATTTAGGTGAAACCTATTTTTTTCTGCGCTACGGATAAAATTGTTTGAAACAATCATTGCGAGTTGAGAACACAAAACCTATAACTAAATTATGGATGGATGGAACTGAAACTTGCGTTTCGACTTCATCTCATCAGAATCCGACACTAACTTGGTGGGCGGACTAAGCTAGCGCCGAATTGATGCTAGCTCCTGAAAATGGAATCACTCTTTGTGTTTTTGAGTCCTTATAATATCTGGGAATTACTTGTTTTAAATCCAGTTCCCTTATTTTTTTTGTAAGCTTCAAAGGCACCTTGAACGCAATGTGAATTTATTATTTAATTACCGCAGAAGAGATTTATCAAATACAGTAATTTCAGAATAGCTTGTTGTAAAGGTTTTCTACTACTATATTTCGATACTCTTCTCTATAATTACTTCTAGGAGGATTAACCGTCAAAATTATTCTATCAGCAGATGAACAGTTTTACGTTTTGAAATTCTTCAATGTTACTTAACATCGAAATTTGGCAGTTTCGAATGAATGTGATCGTGACCGTTAAAAATTTATAGAGCATTAATTTTACTTTTCTTCATTAGTCAACCCCACAACTTGCACACAAAATTTTAGTACGCCATTCATTGCATCCTACTATTCATATAATTGATAATACAACAAAAATCCAATGCTCATAAAACCGATCCTGACCTGCTAGAGACAAAATTACATCAGCTTTCAACTAGTTTCTGAAATGTTATTCTTGTTATTAACCATATTGAATTGTTGTCTAAACTCTACACAATCTAAAAAAATACATTTTCAGCAAATGTTGAAATGTATGCAAGTTTTCGGTAAATAAGCTTATGTTTTATATGCAATCAACCTATTCAAATTTATATTCCCATTCGAAAAATTGTCTCTAATCTATATTTTGAAGCATCTTTCCAAAAATGAACTCATAATAATTCAGACAGTTATTTTATTTTACATTGAAGTAATTTGACAACTATGGGATTTTGGCTAAGAAATAAGTTACAAGATCCCCTTCCCACAATTTTCCAAAAGTTTAAAAGTGACGCTTTAAACACAGTTTTCAATGTAGTGATCAGAGAATATTTCTCCAAAAATATTTTGTGGAATATTAAATTAAATTCGTCAGTATCAATTGTTTTTCAATCCAATTAATTTCGGTTTGGGGGGGGGTTTTAACCTCCAAAACCCCCCTCTGGCTACGCCACTGGGCAGTAAAGGATACAAATGTATGAAAGCGTTCAAAATAAGGAGGGGTTCAAATTAGGATGATTATTCTATCATTCGTTCATCAACATCGTATTTCTATCTTCTTTGATTGCTGTGTAACTTCAATGTGAATTTTTCTGCAGTTAATTTTATTGAACTTTTTCTCAAAAAGTATGCCACATAACTTTTTTCGCGTAATTCCATTCAAATTTACTATAATTTTCTACCAAATTAAGTCCTAATATTTTTCAGTTAAGACTATTTTGTAGCCTTTTTGAAGCTTTTTTGTCAAATACTACATAGTTTGACGCCCGTTCACTTCAATTGAAGTTTTTGCCAATGGCTCTTGGGGAAAATATTAGAGGAAAATACATTAAATGCTAGAACATTCGAACTAGCCTTTAGAAAATTACACTTCATACATTCTTAAAGGGAGCAATCTTAGTTCTTGAATGAGAATACATCTGTTTCTTGAAGAATGTGGAAGTTAGAGTTTTGGGATATTTTGTCTGTGAAACCCCCCATTTTTAAAAATCATTTCTGCTGTATGTTACAAATCATTGATTTTTTGCAGTTTTTTTAATGTTCAATATTTCTGTACCGGTTGAGACCGGACTCCTGATTAGATGTAACGTATAGAGCAAATTTTTTACGTCAAATATGGCGTCGTTCTTATTGATGAAATACAATATGTTTTTATTTCACTGTATTGGAATATATGCGCTACTATATAGAAGTACTGGAAATTTAACTTTAATTTTTTTTTGTGAAATTCCTTTAAGAATGAAAGGTGGTTTTTACTACGTAAATTCGAAAATCATACATTTCATTTTCATATGTCAAAAACATTGAAAATAGAAAAATTTAAAGAAAAAAATGCAACTTCATTTCTTATTACATTTTTATTCCACTTTTTTCAACTATCTGAAGGATTGCTAAAATAAAAGTTTTCCTATTACTGCAGTAGAACGTTTTTGAATGTATAATGTTTGCCTTAAAATGAAGGAATTGTTTTAATAGAAAATGCAAAAATTGATTTTTTCATCAACATTAAATTCTGAGGAGTCTCTTAAAGTTGAATTTCGTGTGAATAAGAAAAACATTTTATTATATATGGTTACACAAATGAACAATTTTTCAACACTATTTTTAAAAATATAAAAATTTTACCGCATTTACCGCATGACCGCACGGTGCGGTGCGGTAAATAAAGTGCGGTTGCGGTAAGCGGTGCGGTTTTATTATTTTTTTTGCGGTTGCGGTGCGGACAATCCATTTACCGCCCACATCCGCACCGCGACGAACCCTAGCATTGATAGTGTCGACTTGTTATGATTATAATTCGAATTGGAATATTTTTGCATAAAAGTAAATGAACAGCGATTGTTTGATCTAACAACAACAGCTACGTCTCCGTAGTTCAAGATTTCTACAACAAATCCTGTTAGTTCATCAATAAAATTGCGACGGTGCACCGCGGTGGTAGTACCCCATTAAACTGTACCAGATGACCTACTCGGACTATGCATTGGTATTTCACACCAGCCCTTGCGGTGTTTTACGACCTGTCTGCGCATAATTGATTTACATGTCTTCAGCAATCAATGTCATCACTGTCGTCGCACGCCAAAACCGTTGCGTAGAAACTATTTGCGATGAATTCTTCACGATCAAGTAACCATACTGGGTTGAGCGGGCAGTGTCCTTTGCAAGAAATCACGTCCAGCCGAACATCGCGTGCCAGTCGTGCCCAATATCGTCCTTCAATGTTCTATTTCCCCACAGCAGAAGGAATGTGGAAGGAAGTGTGGGTACTTCGAGAATCGTGAGGATTTCGTACAAGTATAAAAATGAAGCAATTGATGACGAAAAGCATCAGTAACATCAACTCGCAACACAATATCACTACTGTGTAGTTAAACCGAACAAATCATTTCAAAATGTTCAAGCTCGTAAGTTTCAAACTGTTAAAAATCATGGCGAATATAAATTCTAACCGATTTCTATTCTAGATCTGTCTATTTGCCATTATCGCCGTTGCTGCTGTGGCGGCTGACCCGAAGCCTGGAGTGTTGGCCTACAGCGCCCCACTGTTAGCTGCTGCGCCGGGAGCTGCCGTCTATGAGCGTACTTATCACGGAAACTTTGCCCCATTGGCAGCCTATGCTTCTGCGCCATACATTGCAGCACCATATGCCGCGGCACCATTGGCCTACTCCGCTCCGTACGTGGCAGCTGCTCCGGCTCCAGTGCTGTTCAAGTGAAGTGCTCCTTTCGTCATGGTAACCTACCTGCTCCGAAGATCGCACAGATGTTCCTGCTGTCCATAGTCTAATCAACGCTAGTTTATTGAAGCTTAACGTATAGCTGCTATTTATGTTATCAAAATATAAACACAATTTGAAATGATATAATAAGTGTTTCACTGTAAAAGTTTGACAAACGTGTGTCGTTTAAGATATAGTGGCTAGTGAAATTAGGCCTTTCTGTTGATATAAATGCCTTTTAACCATTTGTAATGGAGACTTCATGTTCTAATTTTAATGCTTTTGGTTACCATATTGATTCTTAGGAACAAAGAAAGGTGTTGAAGGCAATTTATACACATTCCATCAATTGTAGGCAGAGTAACTAATGAACTAAAGCAGGACCCTTTCTAATAAGCCCTTAACCCTAAGTAAAGTGACTACATTTGCTCTATTGTGAGTAGTGCCGTCGAGAGTCATGATGGGCCACAGGGTTTTCATTACTTCAATTTCGGAAATTGTCTGTATTCAACTGGTCAAATCAATCCATTTTAGGTCTGTCACTGTTGTTTTTGATCAAACTGTAATTGTACTAGCATATAGTAGTTCGAGTCAGCGACTTATAGTGAATTAATGGAGCAAAACATTTTGACTGCTAGACATTAATACAGCTATGATTGATTTCAAAGACCTTAATCGTCTAACCTTATAGTGAGATTGAGCATTCACTGTTGCTGAGCGATAAAGTAATAGGCCGAGTTTCGAACTAATACAGTTGTCCAACAAGGAACCCGTCACAAAATTCGTTAGTACAACTAATCGTAGACACTATAACCACCAGCAAAACGTCAAATAAAAGAATACACGGTTAAATAAAACAACCTGCAGAATAAGTTCTTTTTACTTACATTTGAGTTGTGCGTCGCTTTCGCACTTATTAGTGTTGTCAAAAACAAAAAGAGAGATTCGACTCAGTCGAGGTCTTCCGTGGAGGAAGGTACTTTTGAGTTGTTTGGGGTGAACTCAAAATTAGGTAAATTCAACTTAAATTTGAGTATAAAAAACCTATCAATGAGTTGTAATTTTTGCCGTGGTTAAATGGAAACTACCTTCAACACGGTTTACCTAATTTTAAGTTCCCCCACGATACCACGAGATTGAGTCAAAGGAACTCAATTTTAGGTAGTTTTTCGTTTCCGTGTACCTTCCATGTCGATAATAGCGTATTAGAAGTTCGACCACACGACCCGCCGAACACAACAAAGCAGATGTCAAGTTGATGAATTTCTTTCCTGAAAACAGGTACCGTAAACCGGGGTGACATTGATCACTTTTCGTAGTAATCATTGTATATTTTTAGACGCAACACGTTTTACATTTCTTATAAAAGAAATGTATAGAATTCGCTCAAACTTTCAAGATTTTTTTCGAGGCCCGGAGGGCCGAGTCTTATATACCAATCGACTCAGCTCGACGATTTGGGACAATGTCTGTGTGTGTGTGTGTGTGTGTGTGTGTATGTACCGGACAAATTCTCATTCGTGTTTCTCAGCAATGGCTGAACCGATCTTATCCAAACCAATTTTAAATGAAAGAACTAAAAAACACTATGAACGCTATTAATTTGTTTTTGATTCTGATGTTTAGTTTCCAAGATATGAATGTTTGAATGCGTAAAAATGGCGTTTTTTGCAGTTTTTTTTAAATTATCTACCGAAATTGACAATATAGATCAACAATTTATATGTTTTTAGACAGCTTTAAAGAATACCTTTCGAACAATTTATAGATTGTTGAAATCGGACTATTATTAAAAGAGATATTTAACATTAAATGCGGACGAAAGATTTTTATCATTTCCCATTGCCAGAAATATGACCAAAAACATGTAATCTATTATTAACGCCAAAACGGCTTATTTTAGGTCAATAGTATCTTCGGAAAATTTAATGGGGGCAATATGCCCTTTCTTTTGGTATTGTGCTTTTGCTGATTAATCTCCCTATGAGTGAGATATTTTCACAAATTTTCTTGGAAGTAATTATATCGAAATGATGTCTTCGGCAAATTTGTAGCTCTTACTTTTGCGAATAACTTTACTGAAGACTTCAAATATCTATTTTGAATACTTTAAAAGTTATGGCTTGTTGTTTGTGGATTACTGTTTGTCGCCTATTTATTGTTCAATATAGTAGTAATCCATTGAAATAAGCCAAATATTATTTCGATAAAACGAATTTTGTATTTCATTTTACTATCTACAACCACTAGAAATAATCACCGAACACTTCCAAGTTGTTTGGAAGGAACTTGATAACTTATCAGTACAAAAATGTTCATTTGTGCGAACCTTCTGACTGCAATTTTTCTAACATATAACCATCGGATCGATCTGAAACATATCGGAAAATGAAAAGCGAAATAAATAACTCCAAGCAACGGCGTAGCCAAGAGAAGGTTTTGGGGCTTAACACCATACAACCCCCCCCCCCCCACCACACCCAAAAAAAAAAATTGGATTGAAGTTGAAAATTTATTGATGCAGACTGATTTAATTCAATATTACAATAACAATTATCTGATCCGTAGATTGATAACCTGTTGTTGTAAACATCATGAGGACTTTTGATAAATTGTCGGAATGGGGTCCTCCTGATATGTAACTGATCTATTGGTCTTGATTTCACAGTTGTCTAATAGCATCAATATCAAATTCCTGCCTGAAAACATTCCAATAGAAAATTCCAGAGTTCTGTAATCAATCATAATCCTCAGATTTATTTTCAGATTGAGCTCGTTTTTGTAGAAATGTACTGTAATAAGGGTCTTTATTTAATAGGAAGCGAAGTTAAAATTGATTTAATGTCTATGAAACATAGAACTGCTCACCAAAAAAATGCATAACTTTCAACATTTGCTAAAAATGTTTTTGCCTTTCTCATTCACTCTAAAATTCGCCAATCTAATCCCGACCCGGAGAGCCGAGTGTCATATGCCAATCGACTGAGTTCCTCGAGATTGGAAAATGTCTGTGTGTGTATGTATGTGTGTGTATGTGGAAAAAAAATGTGACCTCTGTTTCTCAGAAATGGCTGAACCGATTTGCACAAAGTTAGTCTCAAATGAAAGGTACAACCTTTCCATCGGCTGCTATTGATTTTTTTTATTGATTGGACTTCCGGTTCCGGAGTTACGAGTTGAAGAGTGCAATCACACAGCAAAATCTCATATAAACTGAAATGAAAAATTTTCAAAATCAAATTTGTATTTTTGATGCCAAATGACTTTAAAATGCATGAAACATTGAGATGATTAACAAAAATTGACTTTTTTGGACTTTGGTACATTTTTGCCTTTCTCATATAGAAAGGTTATGCAATCACTCTAAAAATCGTCAATCATACCGACCCGGAGGGAGTATGCAGTGAGGGGTTGCTACTTTAAAATTAAAACTAGTTTAAAATTTCTTAACAAGTTGAAAATTTTCAGCAGGACCTGGATCTCCCGGATCTTTCTATATGATCCGCCGCTGGTTTCAAGCGATGTTTCAGTTTCACATAGTATTTCAAGATCGTGGCTGTCGATCCATTGTATGTATGCGCAAATCGTACTGAACATGTAATATTCATTTCCACCATTGTATTGAACATAACCAGCCATGGAACCACTAGGTGGATTAAAACAGGGTTTTATTTTGGGAATGTGTCGAGTTGAGACGAAAACGTAATATGATTAATAACGAGGATAACACTTTCCGAATGTAGAGAGAAATTTATGAAAAATGACGATTTCCATTCGATTCTAGCAGGTTCTGATTGATTTTGATGAGCATTCGATTTTTGTTGTATGACCAATTATATGTATAGGTCAAATGTTTAAAACAGTAATTTAAGGTCAAGATAGCATCATTTTGAAACCGCCAATTTCGGAGGTTTAGTATCTTCGATGTGTTTTACAAATGTTAAACAGCGCATCATTTGATAAAATAATTTTGACGGTATATCGTCCAAGAAGTATTTATGGTGAATTTTCTCAGGTTAATATTCATGACTACAATAAAGTCTCAACAACTTCGCTAAAGACACGAACTTTGTTACTATTTTCTGAAAAATTAATTCTGCATAATTTTAAAACTTCAAAAATTACGGTTTCGGAATTATGCCGTTTGGACAGTATGATCGATTTTCACCAAACCGAATTTCTGGCTACGCCGCTGATTTCAAGTAAGTAGGAAACAAAGTCGTTCTACACTCGTTCAAAAGAAACTTCTTCGAATGCTGAATATCTATTATAACACATTGAAACCCCGATTTTATCAGCCAAATATGAACATATGTTTGATGGGCTCTAGCAGACGAACAAGACTCAATTCCAGTAAATCCTTTCTTGAGCATGTTTTCCTTATCATGAAGATATGCGAAATATGCGAAAATAAAAAGTTCATCATAATCAGAAATAGTTATCAGACTACATCAAGGGACGAGAATAATATTTTAACAGCTTCAGTTTATTATAAAGAAAAAAAATTGCCCGATTTAGTGAATGTCCCCATTTTGTCAGCCTAAAATACGCCATGAGACTGATGAAAATGGGTCTTTATTGTATGTATTATTCGCTGTGTTTCACATTAATAGGTACATTTCTTTTTTGGAGATTTTTTTATTGCATCGAACTACAACAATTTTTAGATAGTTTTCAAGGGGTTATTTTATAGACTTCTTCCAAAATTTGGCGAACCTATTCCAAATCGTATACCAATTAATTGGTATGCTTAAGGGTTTATATGTTGCAGATAGAGAAAATACTGAAATTTTCAGCTTTTTTCCTACATAATATTACGAAAGCTTATTAAACAATTTTTCCTAATAAGTTTGTGAAAATTATAAACTATTTGAAATTTTTTAATAGTTTAATTTTTTATTTAACCGTGATTTTTTAATAAATAGTGACCATCGCTTCACAACGTGGTCTATTTTTCATGGCTTGCGGTGAACACGATCTCTCGAATTACTGAACTGAAAATTATGGAATAGAAATTAATTTTTAGTATTCTTTACAGACCAGCTGGTGCCCTAAGACGATTTCGCTAGATTTTCAGAGCACTGTGCACCCATTGCATTAACGCAAGTGACGGAAGGTTATCGAAAAGTTTCGTGAAAATGAAAACTCCAGTAATGATGATGATTTTCCCAAACGTTTCGTTTTCGTGAGGCTTTTATTTGTTCTTTGGCATTAGGATTAGCGATAATAATTCAAATCAAGGATACTACTGGAAAGTCACCTTTAGAAAAAGTCGATTTTTTCGCTTTCCCATTGATTTGGTTTGAGATTTCTAGCACTGATGTTGTCCTATGCTGATTTGAGCGATTCTCTGAGTCCTGCCACTATCCCATGTAGTATGTGTTATCAAAAACATCGCGAAGCATCAAGTTCTAAATGTTCTCAAACGATATAATATCCGAAGAGAGTGATAAGAGTTATAAGAAATGTCTCATCACACTGTTAGGTGGATTAAAAACGTTTTTAAACTAATTTTGAAAAGATACTCATTGTTAAATAGTAATTGGTATTATGCAAAGTATTCAATATACTGTAAAATTCGAGTAACCAAAATTCGTATAATTTGTGTCCAACTAGAATAAAAAATTCTGAAAACCTTTAAAACTGCTAAAATTGTTTTATTTCAGTGCTTTACAAATGTTTCAATCCATTTTAACACGTTCGAATATTGAACAATAAAACAGCTATATTTTAGCTTAAAATAATTTGAAGTAATTGCCAACTAATTTCATAAAAAAATGTAAAAAATAAAATAAAATAAACAAACTCTTAAAAGTAAATTTGGCACATCCCACTCTAAAGGAAAATATAAACTCGCTTGTAATTTATTACTCTTGCTCAAATCTGAGATCTATTTGTTTTATAAAAAAAATAGACATCATCCCAAAGTCATCCCTGTTTACGGTATCAATAATCTTGTTTTTTGGGGCTACGCCAACGTAAGGCTTTCGGCCTGCTGATGAACAACTTCGCGCCTGACGGGTAAATTTTTAATCCTTTTATTAGTTAGTAAGGACAATAAGATCTGTCTCGCGTTGCGTTATGTGAGGTATCAATGGTGTCTTCTTACCCTAAAAAATGGTTATGTATTACACTGTTCAACAAACAAACCAACTTGAGTATACTAGTATGCTTGAACCGCATACTTTTTTTGATAGTGCAATTTACCCTACAAATCTGAAATAAAAAGAAAAGTTCTTCATATCGCCATGTATTTAGTTCGTGTAAAGAGTGCAACCAACTATTAATATTGCACGAAAATGCTCGGATTCGCTAATGAACCTATTCGTAGCAGATTTACGAATAAATTCGAGCAGCGATATGAATTTTTTGTGCATAATAATTTTAGGAATTTTCCTGAAAAAATAGCTCATTTCGTTAAAGAATAATTAGAAAATATTGAAAAGAATAAATTGAGTTGAGTTAAATTACAAATTAGAAAAACTGATTAAAAGGAATGACTGGACAGAGTTAATAAGATTTTTGTCATGAAGAAATTGAACAAAATGTATGAACTGGAAAATATAAATAAAGTGAATAAAATAATAAATTAATAAATTGAGAAAAAATAAAAGAATAAAATAAATACAATGAATTAATTTAATAAAATTAACTAACTTAATAAAATTAATAAAATTATTAAAAAAAAATTAATAAAATTAATAATATTAATAAAATTAATAAAACTAATAAAATTAATAAAATTAACAAAATTATTAAAATTAATAAAATTGAGAAAAAAATAACCTTCTTTGGATGTTAACTTTTTGTAACGAATAAGGTGTTAGCGGGTCATACTGACCACGATTTCGAACTCAGTTTAAAACACATTCTCAACCAAATCTATATGAATTGGTACTTAAATTGCTTGTTGGAGTGTAATTTTTCAGTTTCTGGTAAATATTACCGTTTGTCACTTGGTTGGTCAGTGGGAATCGATGCCGAATGGGGTCATGTTTGGCCGATTCCGGCGGTATACTATTGTACCCCCGGAATCGGCATCGGAATCGTTATCCGGCACATCCAAGATCGGTCGTATCATGTACAAATTTAATATATACATTCTCATTTTTGTTTTGTTTGATTATATTATTAGCATTCTGTCAATGATTTATGATAAAGGTTCTGCATACATCTATGAATGCCAAACATGAGCCCATTCGGTAACGATTCCCACTGACCAACCAGGTGAAAGACATAATATTTAATAATAATAATAATAATAATAATAATAATAATAATAATAATAATAATAATAACAATAATAATAATAATAATAATAATAATAATAATAATAATAATAATAATAATAATAATAATAATAATAATAATAATAATAATAATAATAATAATAATAATAATAATAATAATAATAATAATAATAATAATAATAATAATAATAATAATAATAATAATAATAATAATAATAATAATAATAATAATAATAATAATAATAATAATAATAATAATAATAATAATAATAATAATAATAATAATAATAATAATAATAATAATAATAATAATAATAATAACAATAATAATAATAATAATAATAATAATAATAATAATAATAATAATAATATTTACCAGAAACTGAAAATAGAAACTCCAACAAACAATTTAAGTACAAGATCATATAGATTTTGTTGGAAAAAACTGAGTTCGAAATCGGGGTCAATAAAACCCGCTAACACCATAATCGTACAGCCCTTCAGGAATGAGCGAAAATTTTGAACTCTATTGAAAATCGTTGCTCTTCATGAAAGAGGAAAAGTCAAGAAATTCTAAACATCTAGGTGCAAAACTTAAAAAGTTATCGCATTTTGAAAGTTCATTTGGGGTCATATTGACCCCAATACCTAAAACCTCTTTTAATACACCTAGCGGTGCAATTGTGCCTTTCTCAATCATTAACACGAGAATTTTTTCGTTGTTTATATTCATTAAAAGCTTCAAATGTATACATTACATTCATATGTGACCGGACGATTCAGTCTATATCCGGAACCATATTAGCGATCAGTACGAAATTTTATAGTCATCTGTAGGGATAATACAGCTATCATTTGGGACTAAGTTTGTGAAAATCGGCACAACCATTTTCGAGTAACTGATGTGAGTTTGTTAATATTGAAAGGTAGCCGCTTTTCCCGGGCACTTCCGGAACCGCCTACGGTGGTCAATGTAGTCAACGAAAGTTCGGTTGGCCATCGGTGACCTAGAACTGCAATTTAAGTTGTTAGCGAAATTTTTACCTTTTTTGCTTTCATCGTAGGATTGGTTTGAATCGCTATTTGCTATGCGATCGCACGCCACAACCCGTAACTCCGGAACCGGAAGTCGGATCGGGATGAAATTAAATTTACGGGGGCGCAACACCTTTCATTTAAGACTAAGTTTGGTTGAATCGGTCTAGCCATCTCCAAGAAACCGATGTGACTGTTATTCTGAATTTAGATGCTTCCGCCGGGGCTTCCATAACTAATGATGGCGTATGTGGCCAAAGAGACTTTGAATGGCTGTTAGTGACCTAATACTACAAATCGAAGCAGTTGTGGTTCCATTTTGGAAAAATTTTCACCTTTATACATTCATTGCAGAATTTATTAAATCGACATTTTCTGCGTGATCGTACTCATCACCCTGTAATTCCGGAACCGGAAGCCGAATGCATTAGAAATTCAATAGCAGCCTATGGGAACGTTGTACCTTTCATTTGAGACTAAGTTTGTCAAAATCGGTTCAGCCATCTCTGAGAAAAATGAGTGACATTTTTAGTCACATACACACACAGACGCACATACACACATACATATACATAGACATTTGCCGAACTCGACGAACTGAATCGAATGGTATATGTCACTCGGCCCTCCGTTAAGAAAACGGTTTTCAGAGCAATTTCAATACCTTTCTATTGAAAAAGGTAAAAAGGTTAATGAAAGTAATAAAATTAATAAAATTAATAAAATTATTAGGGGAAAGTAACCCAATTCGGACCGCTGGCCAATTCGGACCCCCAGCTGTTTCTCAGCTATGGTAATATTATGAAAAGCGTATATATAATTTTCATTAGGGCATCGCAAAAAAAGTTTTTTTTTTTTAAATCTCGAAGGCTCCCTTCTCATATTGTGACAAATGTCAAAGTCAAAGGCTCAGATGCCAAATTTCACATCATTTGGACAATTCGTGAGCCTCGCCCACTTCGCTTGAATTTTTTGAAATTGGTGCAATGGGACGAAAAATATATGAAATGCTATAACCTTTGAAGTAGCACTCAGAAAATTACAATTCATAGCTTTTCAAAGGAACCTTAGCATTTAAATGGAGATATTTCTGTCTCTCGAAAAATACGGGAAAGTGAGGTACTGGGTCAATTTGTACCCAATATCCTCTATTTTTAATATTTTTTTCTGCTCCGTGTTGCAAATCATATATATTTTGCAGTTTTTCTAATGTGAAAAAATCTCCAAAATCCAACGGAGCCTTTTTGACCTTTGTCCGAATACGAGAAGTATGGGTTATAGGGCCTTTTGTCATACATATTAAATTTTATCATTTTCTCTTGCATATATCTCTATTATTCTTCACTCAATTTTAATGAACTGTACCTTGTGGAACGTGGAAATTCTTTAGGAAGAAAATAAAAATAGATTCGTTACCGGTAAAATTCATAAACATCAAATTTTCTGACACCGTTACTTCAAAAGTTATAGCATTTAATATATTTTTCCGCCATATTTTCCCATAGTACCAATTTCAAAAATTTCGGGCGATGTGGGCGTGTGTCTAGAATTGTCCAAATCATGTGAAATTTGGCATCTGAGCTTACTTTGACATTTGGCACAATATGAGAGGGACCTTTGAGAATTGATCAGGCTTTCAGGAAAAAGTATTTATCGGTGAATCGGTTGGCACACTCCAGTTCTATAGCTCATATACCCTTACTAGGTTCGAATTGGCCCAGTTCCACCTAAAATTAATAAAATTAATATAATAATAAAATTTGGAAAAGTTCACATGGGCATCATGGGTAGGGTGGTAGGGGTGCAGCAATCGTTCACGCTTGTTCACGAATGGGGAGGAGGGGGTCAAAAAAGAAAATTTTTATGTTCACGTGGTATATGAACGTCCCCTAAACACATTGGGAGTATGTATGTAATCTCTTGTCTTGCTGAGTGTGTAATAGCATCTGAGCGTTGGGTTAGAGGTTTTGTGTAATTGGTGTTCGACCTATACTATAGAACCTGACCTTTAAAAAAACCGAAAAATACACGGAATAGATGACATGCCTGCAATGAGTAGTAGGCCTGAAACAAGCATGCACCAGTGATTTAAGCTCGCACACAGGATTAATAAAAGCCGAACCACAGACGCGGATAGAATTCAGGGTCCCAGTGAAATGAAGCATGGCACAAAATTTTCAAAATTGTTACTTTGGTTGCAATAAATCCGTGGTCACTGGGCCAGCTAAATACAGATTCTTGGAGATTTTGTTATATTTGTAAATATTGTCAGTAAATGTCTAAATGTGAACTAAATGTCAAAGCTTCTGTGTTTACTTGTTTGAATGATCTTTATTACATTACATGTTTACTAGTCTACGGTTGGTGGCCGTCAAAATTTATTTAGATAATTGCTTCATTTACCGTTTTTGTTTATACATATCCTTGCTGTTTATGTTTTTATATATTCACTTGTTGTTTATGTATTTATTTACATTATTTATTTGCAGCATCATTTATTTTTTGTCAGTATTTTTTTTTTAAATACCTTCATTTTGCACAATTTGTGTAACGAGCAATGGAGTTACTGAATATTGATATTTTTCCTCTGCATTTAATGGTTACCCAACCATTGTAAGTGAGAACTGTGACTAGTACCTCCAAACAAACAAGCAGTACCTCCAGCCAATAGTATACGACAAGGAAAACGAATTCACATTAATAATTCGTAAGCTCTAGAAGCAAGCCGTAATATAGTGATGATTACATGGGCGTATACTAGGGCATTGCAAAAAAATTTTTTTTTGGAATTCTCAAAGGCCTCCCCTCTCATATTGTGACAAATGTCAAAGTAAGCTCAGATACCAAATTTCACATAATTTGAACAATTCTAGACCCCCACCCACTTCGCTTGAAATTTTTGAAATTGGTGCTATGGGAAAATATGGAGGAAAATATATTAAATGCTATAACTTTTGAAGTAACAATCAGAAAATTACAATTTATACCTCTTTTCAAAGGAAATAACCTTAGTATTTGAATGGAGATATTCCTGTTTCTATAAAAAATACGGGAGAGTGGGGTACTGGGCCATTTTGACCCCAAAATCCCCTATTTTTTTGAATTTTTCTGTTCCGTTGTGCAAACCATACACATTTTGCAGTTTTTCTGATGTGAAAAAATCTCAGAAATCGAACGGAACCTTTTAGACCTTTATCCGAATACGAGAAGTTGGGGTTATAGGGCCTTTTGTCATTTATATTAAATTTTATCATTTTCTCGTGCATATATCTCTATTATTCTTCATTCAATTTTAATAAATTGTACCTTGTTGAACGTGGGAAATTTTTAGAAATACAACAAAAATAGATTCGTTTACGTTAAAATTCAAAAACATCAAATTTTTTGACATTAACTCTGCAAACCACATTTTTTCATTAAATGTCCTAATACCTTAACTGCACCTATTTTTCCAGGTATGAAACTTTTCTCATGTGATTCCTAAGCGCATTTTTCGCTATAAATAGTAAATTAAATAAGAATTTTTTTGTTAAATGGAGCTAATATGTGCGATTATATGATAAAAATGTGAAATCGAGACTATATGTCAGATAATTTGATGTTTCTGAATTTTACCGCTAACGAATCTATTTTTATTTTGTTCCTAAGAATTTTCCACGTTGAACAAGGTACAATTTATGAAAATTGAATGAAGAATGATAGAGATATATGCACGAGGAAATGATAAAATTCAATATAAATGACAAAAGGTCCTATAACCCCAACTTCTCGTATTCGGAAAAAGGTCTAAAAGGTTCCGTTCGATTTCTGAGATATTTGCACATTAGAAAAACTTCAAAATATGTATAGTTTGTACAACGGAACAGAAAAATTCAAAAAAATAGGGGATTTTGGGGTCAAAATGATCCAGTATCCCACTTTCCCGTATTTTTATAGAAACAAGAATATCTCCATTCCAATACTAAGGTTATTTCTTTTAAAAAGAGGTATAAATTGTAATTTTCTGATTGTTACTTCAAATGTTATAGCCAGCCCCCTGTCAAGGACGACGTCTCTGTACTGCCAGGATCACTGCCATGAAAGGCAAAACATTGATTTTGAACCGAATGATTAGAAGCTATATTTAGTTACAAAATGTCGATTTTCTGAATGATATGATATTAAATCATCCCACAAGATGCAAAACGTCGTGTGGAATGCTTGAATATCGAGCATAGTGCCGAACATAATTCTTTGTTTGGGGCTTTATAGCTATAACGCCCCATATATGTTGGTCGCTGTCAAACTCCATATGATGGTATAGGGTTGCCAGGGGGCTGGTTATAGCATTTAATATATTTTTCCTCCACATTTTCCCATAGCACCAATTTCAAAAATTTCAAGCGAAGTGGGCGGGGGTCTAGAATTGTCCAAATGATGTGAAATTTGGTATCTGAGCTTACTTTGACATTTGTCACAATATGGGAGGGGGGGGGGTGTGCCTTTGAGAATTCAAAAAAAAAAAATTTTGCGATGCCCTAGCGTATACGACGAAGAAGAAAATGCCCAAGTAGCACACTTTGTTGGTATACAGTATTCTTCTCTGGATGTGGAACATAGAATTTTATTTTGAATACCTTAATCACTACCTACTCTACGACCCAAAAAGCGCACGTTGAGATGCGATATAAAACAAGTTTTCTTTTCAATATATTCTCATGCAGTAATATAATACTCGATTATACACTTGTCCAGGATGTTTGACAAGCAGTATTATTTACAATCCAAAAGTTGCTGAATAGAATATGTTAACACGGCAATGCTAGAAAGGTTACTGCAAAAACAAATTGAACACGATTTCATAGAAACATGTTCTAGCTAAGTTTATTTCCAAATGATAGTCGAATTAAAAAAATATTGATCCCACAAGGAATCCATATTGAATATATAAACTCAAGAAAAAATATTTCAGATTATGCAATCAGCACGGTTTCAGTAGAGGAAAAACACTAAACGAAGTGTATATTTACTGTAAAACATAGTAATTTACTTCCAGTATTTTAACGCGCATTTGAAAATAGTTGTTTTTTGCATAAGTGAAAAATGTAATCCAAGAATTCCAATTTAACAACGCATCCGTACATGCATCAAAATGTAAAAAACGTGATTTAATTACAATTCTTAAAACATACAGCAAAAATTCATGCAGAAAATATACTTCTGAATTGAAAATAATTATAAATGCTTTGATAGCTTTTTCTCAAATTGTTAGACATGGCCGGGGAGGCATTTGTGAAAATGGCACTTGTTGTGTATGTATCACTGTAGAACATCGTAGCAACTTGACGTACTATTTTGTTTATTACATAATATATAGATAATTATCAGTGCATCACTTGATATCAATAGTTTTGCTAAATCCTTGTGATACATTCCCATAATTAAACTCGGATGAAAACGAAAAAATATGTGCGATTGGGCAAAGTGAAGTATCGAATCGAGCGATGTTGTTTTCATACACAAGTTTTAGATTACGTATGTAGAATATAAGTGGTTCTTATGTTGTTCAATATGTTCTTATTAGGAAGTCCATGAAATGTTTCTGATTAGCAGATTTTTTGTTTATCTCTTTTGACGTTTTTCAGTGAGACTTGTTCCAGCTCGGCGTCCGGCAAAATTATCATATCGGCTCAACATCAAATGAATAAGACCAACGAACTACATTCGTAGGACAGATTTTTCTGTTTGCGTAATCCAACAACAATAACGGAGAAAACAGTAGAGCAGAACAAATGGGTTGTCAAACCCCTCTGTTAAATGTCAAACAACCGTCTCGTGAAAAGCCTAAGGGACGATCCATAAATGACGTAGCATTTTTTGAGTGATTTTTAGCACCCCCCTCCCCCATCGTAGCATTTCGTCACAGACCTCTAAATACCCCCCCCCCCCTGGTAATTACGTGACTTGACGGTAATTCTCCCCCCCCCCTTGTCCCCGCAAAATTAAAAAAATAGAAACTATGTTAGTTATTCCCCTTTAAAAAAGCTACGTAGCATGACATGACCCCCTACCCCCTGTCGTCACACATCATCACAAAATACAAAACTCCCCCCTCCCCCTTATAATGCTACGTCATTTATGGATGACCCCTAATTGTAATATTGCTGTAGACCGTCGTAGAGACTTGCAAGAGCGATGCACTATATTATTTTGTTTATTACTTACCATACAATTGCTTATCAGTATGATAATTGGTATTAAAAGTTTTGCTACATCTTTGTGAATCAATTCAAAAATAAAACTAATACGAAATACGAAAAATGCTCGTATTTAGGCGAATCAATGTTTCGAATCGAGCGTTCTAGTTTAGATACACAAGTTTTAGATTTCTTAGATAGAACATGTAGTTGTTCTTATGGTGTTCAATATGTTCCTAGGCAGAAGTAAGAGTATTCTGATAACGCAGTAGAACATCGTAGGAACATGAAAAAACGACGCACTTTTTTGTTTATTGCTCGGCCTCCAGCTGGGATGCCAGGTAATATTTTGTGAATTCTGGCACCGCCTATGTAACAATCTGTTTTAAAGAAAGCGTAGAATTTTGTCTCAAAACAAGAAGTGACGATTTTTTTTAGTTTTCGCGCGATGTATAAATTGAGAAATGCCTATGCATTATAACGGAGAACTGTAAATTTGTGCATTAAAACAGAAAACTATGGAATTCCCTGCAATTTTAGAAATCTGTGCAGTATATTGAAAATCTGTGCACCTGGCATCCCTAGCCTTCAGTACATTACCAGCGCAATAAATGGCAATTAAAATAATAAAATTGAACTAAAATGTGAAATACTCGCATGTGAAACGAGATCTCGAATCAAGCGAAACAGTTTTCAATCACAAGTTACAGATTACTTGGCTGTAATATGTGTTCAATATGTTCCTATGTAGTATTGTTGAACGAAATCACTTGATCCGTATGTTCTACAAGCAGTAAAATAAACTCATATAAAAACTTATGAAACAAATGAAAAAAATGGTACCAGCGCAACTTGGTTTTTTTAAAGATTATTGTGGTAACACTGTGGAACATAATATTGATTTGTTTCAGATTCCTTGACAAATACCGCAGTAGAACAAATGCATGTTGTATCTTATTTGACTGAAACAATTCGAACTTGTTAAACACAAAAAACCTATATAAGCGCTCTACAAAACATCTTTCGCTAATTTTGATTCCTTCGCATGTTTTAATTGCTACTTGGGTGGTACATTATGATCCTCAAGTTATTAATTACCAGTGATTTCCGTCGAAACAATTATAAAATTGATCATCAACTTGCCGCAACAAAACACATAATGAAGCGATTCACCGGATGAAATCAATATACTATAAAGAGAAAAAAAATCGTTGATTTCTGTACAATGGGAAACAAGCTGCAGCCAGCCAGCCATCATCTGCGCAGTGCAGTATTGATATCATTCACCACATTAGACCAAGCAAAGAAATTCGCTTTACAGAATAACCTGAAACACGTGATTAAAAGTGACAGTGTTGAAATGAAGATCCCAGTGTAGATAGAAAATGATTTTATAGATGTGAGACGACATGATTTATCACCGCGTACTCCCCGTGAATCAATTACAAAATACATGTCGCAATTTGCAGAAGTGGAATCCGTTACACCTGATACTTGGAGAAATTTCTTCCCGGGTACTCCTAACGGTGTTCTTGTGGTGAGGATGCGAGTGGAAAGACCTATTCCCTCCCACTTGACTATACAATTCAATTATAACGGAACTAACATTAAACAGACCACGCTATGCACCCACGAAGGGCAGACACCTACGTGCAAATACTGCAACCAGACGGCACATCATGGAACACCTTGTGCGGAAGATGCTGAGGAGAATGCATCACAGCCAATTCCCCACATACCTTCGGAAAATCAATCCGAAACACAGACTTCAATACCATCACCAGAACCACAAACGGTTACCAATTTTGTGGCAGCTGTTCAGGCTATAATAACAACTATAAAAGCAGCATTTAATGCTTCAGAATCAACTGTTAGCACCATCGACGAGGAAGCCAATACCAATGACAGCAGCTTTACTCTCGTAACCCGTAAGGGCAATAAGAAAGGAGGAAAGTCTGATCGTGAACATGTCGACACCATAGACGATGATGACATCGACGGAAACAAAAAAAATTTAATCGACCCACAAGACGCACTAGGCGAGCAGACAAATGGTACCTTACCACGAAAGAAGATCTCCCCGCGCAATAGAAAGTTGCGTGGACGAGACCCGAAGGATACTTCATAACATTTTTTTTTATTCATTTGTATTTTTAAATATTGTAATAATTTAATAGACCCACGGCTCCGTTAAGTTACCACAATGAGCCGTGTCAAATAAACGAAATACAAAAAAAGGCTGCAGCCAGCTGTGTTTCAATAGTTCCGTCTTCGCTTTATGTCTAATTTGTTATTGCGCTGGTATTCGACAGATTATTTCAACGAAATCCCATATTTCCACAACTAAAACAACGGTTCATTCTTTGCAACAAAGTCATTTTGTTATATTTGTACTTCAAAAATCAAAACATAAAACAAGAATTCAAATGCAATTAGGTAGGCTCCTGGTAGCAGGTGAGATCAACTCACTTATCCTGCGCTTACTGCGCACAGCACGTCATCCATTTACAGCAACACCTTTCCCGCGAAGGGTACACCCGCTGCGTACGCTAGGGGTGCGGCAAGCGGAGCTGCAGCGGCAGTGTAAGCCACTGCTGGGGCGGCATAAGCTGGAGCTGCGGTATAGGCACTGTAGGCGGCAAATGCTGGGTTGATAAACTGGGAATTGTACGAACTCACTACGGCAGAGTCTCCAACGTTGGCATATCCGGTGGTGTAGGCAACGGCAGGAGCGTATGCCGGAGCTGCCACCAGTGGGGCGGAGTAGGCCAGAGGGGCAATCAGGCCGGATGGTTTGGCACTGGCGCTGACGCAAGCGATGGCCACGGTGGCTACGAGGAACTGAATCGAGATTTTAGGGATCTAGTTAGTATGAGCAAATTTAGGAAAAGACTGTTCGCTGTACTTACCAGCTTGGTGAACATGTTTAATTTGGATATTGTTTGCGGTTTGTGCTATTTGAGCAAGTAAGTGATAACTGATGGCTTTCCGAACAGCTGCTTGACGTTTTTATACCGAATCGGGTATTTCAGCTTCATCCATCTTTTTGACAAATCCACATACGCACCAGTACGTGATTGTTATGCATCAGCGCAGTTCGATTGCACATGGATAGACGATATAGTTTGTACACGAAAAAAATGCTACACGAACTTATTTTGATTATCGATATGAATAAGAATAATAAACGTTTTTATGAATTACGATTTTATTTTACTCTTTTTCCACAGTAAACAACTCCTCAAGATCTATGGGAAAACGTTTTCAGCAAGCAAGCGAAAGCGTAGCAATAAGTTATATTACTCTCTAAGGAATAAATTTGCTTAAAACTGTTAGTGCGCCTAGCAGGACATTTATTTATTTTGGATTATTCATAATTTAACATTTAATTTTAAAACATACCTTTTTGGTCCCAAAACAAATCTAGTTTCCTAATAATTACCTAAGTCCCTTCAGTAAAGTTAAAACACCCAGAAGAACAAAAACGAAACGGCGTAAAAAGACTAAAATGGAAAAACTGTAAGGTTCATGGAACTTCTTAAAATGCTGATAAAGTAACCTTCAAATAATATGGTAATCATAAACTTTTCAAGACTCTCTGAAAAGGTGGACCTCAAATCACTCTAGTTTATTTATTTTTAAAAACTCAAATTCATTTTTCAGTTAAAATTATTTGATGCACTTTAATCATTGTACTTGATTTATTTCATGATTTTTTTTTTATTTTTTTTGTTCATTTCATTATTTTGTTTTATTAAACAATTTCATTCAGTTTTTGCATTTGATTAATTTCATCTTAGTTACTGGTTTTAGACCATTTATTTTATGGATTAATTTTATTAATTTAGGCAAATTCATTTTTTTATCAGTTAAACAAATTTATCAACATTATTTAATTTATTATTTACACGGTGTTGTAGTAATTTTGAACTTTTCAGGAGACCTAGCATAGGTTGTAGATCTCATCAAATGCAAGACATAAAATTGATTAAAAAATATTGTATGACCCCGAAATATTGATCGATATCATAAATATATTTTTGGGACATTCGGCAGTAAAAAGTTGGCTACATTGTCATTTTTAGCCATTTTATCAATTTTAAACTGTACTGGAAAGAAGGAAAACATACCTTTCCAATAATATGCTATATTATGCTTTTTCTGTCAGAAATATTGTGCAATTTTTGAATAACAATATGAAAATTGCCATTTTTTGGGATTTTTCCGCTAGAACATTTGATTCCAGCGGAGCTCAACGACATTTTGATCATTACAATCGGTCGAAAACTAGCGGAAGTAATAAATTTTTCCCAAAATGGAATTTTTTGTGGCATAATTCAAAAGGTATAAGAACTTTCGATTTAGATGGTTGAATACGTTTATTATTGAATACTTCGCTAAAATCAGTATCTGGGCGAAATTATAAATGGCGGCTTCAAAATGGCGATTTCCGTCTGTCGCTGCGAGCGAAACATGGTTTCGAAAATTACGAGCCTGAAGTCTGCAAATATTTAAATATTAAATCAATATTATTTTTAAAGGTAATGAAATTCTGTATGACCTATAACTAAATACTAGTATTAACAATTAATTATTTAAGACTGCTTTGGTTGTATTCATTAAGGAAAATAGATCGAAATGGTATGTGAAATGGAAGCAATTATGATTAAAAAATCTAAACCTGCAACCCTTGGGGCTCCTGCCCAATGTACAAACCTTTATACTATCCCTGGACTATGATGACGTCTCAGGATGAACACATGATTACCGCATTGGCGAAAGTGATCGTACCGCTACCTCTAACGCGAGATCACACACTACCACCGCTGTCACGCAACAATTAGATCTATTTGATTTCCTTGTTAGATATCAAGGCCATAGTCCCAAGGGTTGCAGATTCAAACGTTGATGCTGGGGTGGTTGTTCACATAATTGCTTTCGTATTTCCAGATCAACGTATCAAACATCTAAATAACAGCGTAGCTAATTTTTTAGCGCCGAAAGTCCCAACAAATTAAACAGCACTGTTTTTGAGCGGCTTAGTGGAATGTTATATTTAACACTTTTTTCTGATGTCTTCCGTTATAGTTCCACTATGTTAAATTAATTATTTAACTATACATATTAACATAGTGGAATTAAAACGGAAGACATCCCAAAAACGTTTTTGTGCTATGAATCAAGATTTTTGGGGCATTTTAAATTTGTCAAATGTGGTGTAGTTTTTTTTTTATTCATTTCGTTTATTTGATAGGCACAAATGCGTTAGCTTGGCGGTGCCAAATGCTTTTGTTTTTACATTTTGGATATCTTAAAACTAGGAGGTTACAATGTTGAAATATTTTTTTTTACAAAGGGAAAGAAAGTTTACAGCTATCTTAAGACTAGAAATAAGATTCAATATACAAGAGAGGGCCAAAAGATTTTTTTATGAAAAAATTTAAAACAAGGGATTCACTTTGATATACAAGAGAGGGAGTAATAGTATTTTACGAAATATTTTACGGTTATCTTAAAACTAACAATATAGTTTAGTACACAAAAGGGGGAACAAATATTTATGAGAAATTTCACAGGAATCTTAAAACTAGGGATTCAATTCTATTTACAAGATGGAGGACAAGAGTTTCAATAAAGAGTAAAAATTATAGCTATCTTAAAACTAGGAATACAGAATACTAATTTGAATTTTTTAACTAAAACTTATGCTTGGTCAAGATATTCAGAGGGTGGCTTATTTCCGCATTAGTGTAGCAGCAGTTGTATCAAGGACAGGGGAGAGACAGGGAAAGAAGAGCAAAATTTGCAACTTTCGCTCGAACGGGGGGGTGGAGGAGGATCAGCGAAATATATTTGCGCCTCAGTCTAGTAAGTCGTCGAGTACCGGATTGGCGGATGGTATTCTTCGGACCCGCGGGGAATCCTTCAAAAGTCATCGGACCTCGAGTCGCTCTCGCTTCAGTTTCCTTCTATGCAGGCGTAGTGGTAAGGGCGATGGCGGTTAAATAGTGGCACTCTGGAGCTGATCGGTTCCACAAGGCAGGAGGAAACTCTAAAAACGAGAAATAAAAGAGAGGGGCTAAATTGGGATATTTATCGTTTTTATGAAGGTATAAATAAGGGACATATAGGGGAAATCACGAGTTGCCAGCATATCTCGGACTGGTACATTGGGTGGTCTACCTCGGGCCCGAAGGGATTCCTTTAACTGAGACCTAGCGTCACAATACCCGGCGCATACCCAGACAACGTGTTCGATGTCGTGATAGCCCTCGTCACAAGCGCACAGACTACTCTCCGCAAGCCCAATACGCCGCAAATGCGCATCCATGGTGTAGTGATTGGACATAAGTCGGGACATTACACGAATAAAATCCCGACCCACATCCATCCCCCCGAACCAAGGCTTCGTCGATACCTTTGGGATAATCGAATGTAGCCATCGTCCAAGTTCCCTATTGCTCCACGAGGTTTGCCAACTGTTGAAAAATTCGTTGAAGCAGATTGGTCTTTCGTATATGTCACCATTTAATGCGCCCACCTTTGCTAATGAGTCGGCCTTTTCATTGCCCGGGATATAACAATGAGAGGGGACCCAAACAAAGGTAATCTGATAAGATTTTTCAGATAACGTACACAAGGACTCCTGTATCTTCCCCAGAAAATACGGGAATTGCTTTTTAGGCTTCACCGCACGAAGAGCCTTGATAGAGCTGAGGCTGTCCGAAACGATAAAGTAGTGATCTGTGGGCAGAATGTCGATGATCCCAAGGGTGTACTGAATTGCAGCTAACTCTGCGACGTAAACTGAAGCAGGATCATTGAGCTTGAATGAAGCGGTGATAGTATTACTGAAGATACCAAAGCCAGTGGACCCATCGAGATTTGATCCGGCAGTGTAAAACATTTTGTCGCAGTCGACTTCTCGGAATTTATTATAAAATATATTGGGGATCACCTGCGGGCGTATATGGTCCAGGATTCCACGAATCTCTTCCTTCATGGATGTGTCGAAGAATACAGTAGAATCAGAAGTATCTAGGAAACGAACACGGTTGGGAGTATACGAAGAAGGATTAATGCTCTGTGCCATGTAGTCGAGGTACAAGGACATAAATCTGGTTTGAGAATTAAGCTCGACGAGCCTCTCGAAGTTTTCAATTACCAACGGGTTCAGAATGTCGCATCGGATGAGCAATCGATATGAGAGTTCCCAAAATCGATTTTTTAGCGGAAGAACGCCCGCCAGCACTTCGAGACTCATCGTATGGGTCGAGTGCATGCAACCCAAGGCAATGCGCAAGCAACGATACTGGATTCTCTCCAGTTTGATGAAGTGTATGTTCGCAGCGGAGCGGAAACAGAAACACCCGTACTCCATCACCGACAATATCGTTGTTTGGTACAACCTGATCAGGTCTCCTGGGTGAGCACCCCACCATGTTCCAGTTATTGTTCGGAGAAAATTGATCCTTTGTTGGCATTTCTGTTTCAGATACCTAATGTGACATCCCCAGGTACCTTTAGAGTCGAACCAGACCCCGAGATATTTAAATGTGAAAACCTGGTTGATCGTTGCACCCATTAATAAAAGCTGGAGTTGCGCCGGCTCACGCTTCCTAGAAAAAACAACCAACTCAGTTTTCTCCGTGGAGAACTCAATACCCAGCTGAAGAGCCCAAGCAGACAAATTGTCCAAGGTATTTTGTAATGGTCCTTGCCCTGTAACAGAGACCACCCCGTCGTCTGCAAGTTGCCTTAGCGTGCATGAATTGGCAAGACAATCGTCAATGTCATTCACGTAAAAATTGTAGAGCAGGGGACTTAGACATGAGCCCTGGGGAAGACCCATGTAGCTAAATCGCGATGTTGTTAAATCGCCATGCGAAAAGTGCATGTGCTTTTCAGACAACAGGTTTAGCAAAAAGTTATTTAAAATTGGCGAAAGACCATGCTGGTGCAGCTTCTCTGACAGAATGTTGATAGAAACTGAGTCAAAAGCCCCCTTAATATCCAAGAAGACTGATGCCATCTGCTCTTTGTTAGCATAGGCCATTTGGATTTCTGTAGAAAGCAACGCAAGGCAATCGTTCGTCCCTTTGCCTTTGCGGAAGCCAAATTGTGTATCTGACAGTAAGCCATTTGCTTCAACCCAATTGTCGAGGCGAAACAAGATCATTTTCTCGAACAACTTCCGAATACAGGACAGCATTGCAATCGGTCGATACGAGTTGTGGTCGGAGGCTGGTTTTCCTGGTTTTTGGATGGCGATGACCTTCACTTGCCTCCATTCATAAGGGACAATGTTACCCTCAAGAAACTTGTTAAATAAATTCAACAAGCGCCTTTTTGCAGTGTCAGGCAGATTCTTCAGCAAGTTGAATTTGATTCTGTCTAACCCTGGGGCGCTATTGTTGCACGATAAGAGAGCAAGTGAGAACTCCACCATCGAAAACGGTGTTTCGTTCGCGGTATCGTGAGGAGACGCGGCGCGGCACGTTTTCTGTACCGGGACAGAGTCCGGACAGATCTTCTTGGCGAAAGCGAATATCCAACGGTTTGAATATTCCACGTTCTCGTTGGTACTATTACGGTTACGCATACGTCGAGCCGTACCCCAAAGAGTGCTCATCGCTGTTTCTCTCGTTAACCCGTCGACGAACCGGCGCCAATAACTGCGTTTTTTGGTTTTCATTAGACTCTTCATTCGCCTTTCTAACGACGCGTACTGTAGATAGCTAGCGGGTAACCCGTCTTCCCGGAAGGCCTTATATGCAGTGGACTTTTCCGCGTACAGCTCTGAGCACTCTTTATCCCACCACAGGGTGGGAGACCGTCCATGGGTATTCGCGCTGGGTACTGGTTTAGTCTGAGCTTGATTCGCACTGTCGAGAATCAAGCCAGCCAAAAACCTGTACTCTTCCTCCGGAGGAAGTTCTTGAGTGGATTCGATTTTAACGGATATCGCGGTCGCGTAACTCTTCCAATCAATGTTCCGTGTGAGGTCATACGATACATTGATTGTTTCCGATGGTCTTGAACCGTTAGCAATTGAAATCACGATAGGCAAATGATCGCTACCGTGGGGATCAGGGATCACCTTCCACATGCAATCTAACTGTAGCGATGTCGAGCAAAGCGATAAATCCAACGCGCTTGCGCGTGCTGGTGGTGTAGGAATCCGCGTCATTTCTCCCGTGTTTAAGATGGTCATGTTGAAATTATCGCAAAGATCTTGGATTAATGTTGATCTATTATCATCATGAAGACAGCCCCATACCGTACCGTGCGAGTTAAAGTCTCCCAGAACTAGCCGCGGTGCCGGTAAGGATTCCGTGATATTACAAAGCGTTCGGTGCCCTACCGAGGCTCTAGGAGGAATGTAGATGGAAGCAATGCAAAGGTCTTTACCTTTGATTAAAACTTGACAAGCGACAATTTCAATGCCTGGTGTCGAAGGGAGGTTAATTCGGTTGAAAGAATAGCACTTTTTGATCCCCAAAAGTACTCCTCCATAGGGGTTTTCTCGATCCTGACGAATTATATTAAAGTCGTGGAAGTTGAGATTTATATCGGAAGTTAACCAAGTTTCACATAATGCGAAAGCATCACATTTTAAACTATTTAGTAAAAATTTAAAGGAATCGATTTTCGGGAGGATACTTCTGTTATTCCACTGTAGAACAGTGATCGAATCAGTGACCTCGTTCGATGACTTAGCCATCGAAGGATACGATCGCTGCAAGGAGGGGCCATTTAGTAGTCAACTGCTTCAAAAATGTTTGCACTATAGGGAGAAAACGTATCAGAAGGCTTTTAAGAGGATCAGTAACATTGAAAGCTGTGAAAATTAAGTCCACTATGTCAGAAAATTTCATTAGTCCGCTACTGGACTGAGTATCTGTTTGAAAAAAGGGGACACTTGGGGTTTTTGGTGTCCCTGGAAGTGGTGGGTACTCCTTGTTAGAATTAATATTTCCAAGTCCTGGAGCACATTGCTTCGGCTTTTGTGCATCACTTCCGTTGGATTTATTGATTGTAGTTGGCGCACTCTGAGTGGACGACACCTTAGCACCCTTACGAGGCAATGTAGGGGAGGCTGGATTTCTCCTCTTCCTGGATTCCCCTGGGTTAACCAAAGATGTTCCCTCTTGTGGGTCGTCAGATTCTTGCTCAATGCCAGCCAAAAGAGCAAAGGAATTTTCGGAAGGGACAGATGGCGAAGCATTCTTTAGCATTTCTGCATAAGAGTGCCTCGAGCGATCCTTAAGGGAGCGCTTAATTTTATCCCCACGCTGCTTGTACGCAGGGCATGATTTAAGAGCATGTGAAGGGCCCCCGCAGCAAATACACTTTTCAGTTTCTTTGTCGCAAGAGTCATCCTCATGCTCTCCTTCGCATTTGCCGCATCGTTTCTTATTTCCACAATATGTGGCTGTGTGGCCCAACTGCTTGCAATTGCTGCAGCTCAACAGGCGAACTGGTAGGCGAACCCTGTCAAGGAGGATGTAGTTGGGAAGAGAGGACCCGGCGAATGTCACCCGAAGCGAGCCTGATAGAGAGTAGGTAGTCTTACCTCCCTCGGTGTTTGCGGTATATAATTGTTTGCATTCCAAGATCTTAATCTGTTCAAGTGAGGGGTCCTTAAAGCAGCCAACCCCGTGCTCCAACAGTTCTTCGCATTTCAGGCCCGGTTCGGACACTACCCCATCGATTTCACAGGCCACACAAGGCACGTACGCTTTAAATTCCCGCGTAAAGCGCTCACAGCAAGCAATCGCGTTTGCCTGGCCGAGATCATTCACTATAACACGTATCTTGTTTGCCCGAACACGTGTTATCTGAGTTACGGCCGGGTAATTAGCAGTCAGATCTCGAGAAAGTTTTAATATATTAACCGGTTTCTCTCCGGTCCGAAAATATACCACCCATGGCCCAGAGCAACCTTCTGGGTACTGCTTTATACGGGGAGCAATGCGAGTATTAGGGGGATCAGGGACTTCCATGATTACATCAGATGGTATTTCGCCCTCGGCCATTTAAGCACGAGGACAGAGCGTTATATAAACGGGAATGTGTCTTATTATTTGATTACAAGGTAGAGTAAAAGTAGGGAAAAGGAAAGAGAGCAAACGAGGAAAAAATAAAGCAAACAACGTCGATTGTTCCGCACCAGCGAAAACAATGTACTGGATTTACTGCCGGCACCAGCAGAACGGCAGCTAACGAACGAACAAAGGATGACCTTCACTCACTGAAATTTACACACCGAACACCACTGTGAAATATAACGATCCGTTCCGTTCAAAGGTTGGGAGACGTATGAATGTGTGGTGTAGTGTTGCATTTCACTGAACCTATAATCGATACTAGGTCACTTGAAAAGTTCATTCAATGTTTGTTTTTTTTTTGTAGCAGCGTGTTATATTCCTTTTACTAAAATCATTAGGTTTATCAATTTTCTTTATTTTTATTTATTTTCTTCGCATTATTAATTTGAAGTAAAAATTTGCTTCAGTGCATGCATTTTCATCATTTTATTTATGTTGTTCTGTATATTCGCTTTATTTATTATTTCATCATATTTATTCCTTTCATTTATTAAAATTACGTAATATTTTCGTTTACAAATATTTTATTAACCTTCCGGCAGTCCCGCTAGTGCACTGAGTGCACGCTGCTCTAAAAATCTAGCGAAATCGACCAACCACTGGTGCCCACCAGTGGTTGCTCGTTTATTAATTTGATTAATTTTGAACATTTAATTCATTTCATGTGTTTCATTCATCATTTTCATTCATTTATTTCTTCATGATGTTCATTTTTTCAATAAGTTCATTTGACACGGCATTTGCAAAAGCTGTCACAAAATTCTTAAGACCAATATGAACTATTATTATAATATTAATATGTCCAAAACTAACACTTTAATAATCATCACTTTAGTATTTGCTTTTTTCATAGATTCGTGTATTTCATAATGATCTAGTATTTCTAAGAGTATTTCTTTACATTTTTTCTGCTATTGTCTGAACTTAAACAAAACTGAATATTCTAGAACACATTAATTGGTGAATGATTAGCCTAGGATGAGAGTATGTGAAGATGAATCTAATTAAATTTTGATAGGCACTGTTTTCAAAAAATGATTAATAAGTTCCTTGTATAGAGGATCGCGTTAAGCCACGATGTCTCTAACAGGAACATGGATTGGTCCTCCTCGGACTTTTAAAGAATCTACTAATTGGGATCTGGCTTCACAATATTCAGTACACGACCAAACAACATGTTCAATGTCGTGGTGTAACCCTCTCCACAAGCACAATGATTACCCTCTGTGAGCCCGAAACGGCGGAGATGCGCATCTAAAGTATAATGATTGGACATGAGCCTAGACATCACACGGATGAAGTCCCGACTTACATCCAACCGCTTGAACCATGCCTTTGTTGATACTTTAGGGATGATTTAGTATAGCCACCGTCCCAGATCTCTATTGTCCCAAGATGTTTGCAAACTAGCTAGCGTGCTCTGACGAGAAGCGCTATAAAATTTATTGAAAGCGATGGGTACTTCATATATACCACCATTTAGTGTTCATTCTATTTATTTCTATCGTTATATCATTTAATTTATAACGCATTTTATCAATTAATTTAATTAGGTTGTTAGTTGTAATCAATTATTTCATTTTTTCATTTTTCTTTTTATTCGAATCAATCAGTTCAAACTATCTATTTCATTAGCTTCATTTATTCTGCTTGTTTCACTTATTGTACTTATTTATTTTTATTTTTATTTATTTGACTTATTTTTTATATTAGTTATTTATTTTATTTCCTTTATTTATTTTATTCATTTTTTTATTTTATAAATCTCTTTTTTTTCTTTTTTATTCCGTTTATAGAGGCTTTAACCGTAAGGTCATTTGCCTTTATTTTTTGCTTATTATATTTACTTTATTAATTTTATTTATTTTATTATTTGATTTTTTCTATTCATTTTATTTATTTCATATTTTAATAATTTGATTTATACGTATCATTTCATTTACGCATTCGACTATTTTTCTCATTTTATTCAACAATTTTCTTCTCTCTTCGTTTTGCTAATAAATTTAATTCACTTTATTCGTTTTGGTAAAGACATTGAAACTATGTTCAATGTCTTACCTTACTGTAAGGTGAATTAAATTGAATTTGTACTGAGGAATCTTGACTATTTACTTCTAATAAACAACGTTTCCGGTGAAAAAAATTTTTTTTTGCTATATTTCTGCTTAGTGGAGAAAAATTTCAGAAAAAAAACTATTATTTCTCCACTAAGGAAAAAACCACATTTGCGCGTAATTGGCACAAAACCTAAAACTAAATTAGTTATGGAATTTTCGTTTCGACTTGGTATCACCAGAGCCCGACACTAACTTAGTGACAGGACTAAACTAGCGCCGGACTGACGCTGGACCCAAAAACGAAAGTGTTCGAGTTTTTGGATCTGGCATCAATTTGGCTCTAGCTCAGTCCTGTCACTAAGTTAGTGTCAAATTCTGATGAGACAAAACGCAAGTTCCACAACAAAGTTAAGTTTTTTGTGTTATTAGGCTCATTCAATGAATATTCAATCAATATGAAACATTTTCGATATATTTTGAAAACGTCTTCGTTAAAATTAATTTTTTGAGACAAAATGCTTTTATCACTATTCGTGATTCTATTGCACAGTGGTTTAGAATGAAAATTTAGCAGAAATTTTGAGATTTTACTAAAACCAGGTTAGCCTTATTAAGTCTTTGGAGAAGTTTTCGCAGTTTGTGAGCCCCTTGTTATCGTTAAAGCAACAGTTAAGGACCATTCATAAATTACGTAACGCGAAAATAGCCTAAAATTAACTTCCCCTACCTCCATGTAAAAACTGTCACAATTTTCTCTATCCACTCTTCGTCTATTACGTAACAAATTCTTTGAAATATTATTTTTTGTTTAGTAAAAACTTGTTACGTAACGATCTAGCTTACTCTCCCTCCCCCATAAGTCACAACATGTCACAAATTGTCCTACCCCCCTCTAAACGCGTTACGTAATTTATGAATGGTCCCTTAGTGTGGTCCTGATTTTACCAAGATCAAAAAATTAACTTATTAATAATTCTAGCTAGAGCCAAACAACCTTCAGCAAAGTTGTAGAACGACAAATTTTTGGAAAAGTTTAATTAAGACATGTAAGCTATTTCTGTCACATTTTTCATTTTATAACAAATCGAAGGTTAGGGTGTTTCTTAGAAAATCGGTTTTATTCAAATAATTTTTGCGGTATTGATTTAAAACTGAAGTAGTTTTCAAATTAACTTTAAGATTGTATCAAAGTGCCAAAAATGGGGTTCTTTGGAATAACAATATCACTCATTGGGGCGAATAAAAGATAACTCTTGCTGAATTATATTTTTTTTTTAATTTCTTAAAATTGATTCAAAAAAAAATATTTTTGATATGATTCCGTTTTTGGCACGTTCCGTTTTAGGCATGCTCCCTTTTTGGCACACTCCGATTTTGGCAACAAATGGGATCCGTTTTAGGAAACATTCTTGTTGTACATAATAAGTCTATTAAAAATGGGCAATAGATATTTTTTTGTATCAATTGATTTCACATTTGACTTTATGTCCAAACATGGTAGTCATATTAACCCTCAAAGACGCAAATCATTTATTTTTCAAATTTTGTGAAAATTGTCTCATAGTTTCAATAATGTGATAATTTTGAGATATTTTACGCAATGTTATTTTAAAACAGCGTTATGCATTTAAGGGTTAGCTATATTTCACGCTATACGTGTTGTATTAAATGATGTATTATTTATGTGTAATATAACTGGTAGCAGTGTAATTAGTGTCTGGCAGAATCTATTTTTATAGTATGCCCCAGAGTCTGTGCACTTTAAGAATCAAGTAAGTAAATGTAGTCTAGGTTGGGACGGGTTTGTTTAGAAGCTGATATCTTATTTCTATGACAATATATTTTTGCTCATAGTACACCATTTTATGTATATATTATGTGGCTTAATGTCTGCGAATGGAAAATGTTTACTTGCAATTTTAAATAAGACTTAGGATCAATTTTCTGCATGACGGCAAAATCTCCAACAAAAATTTCGTCGCATAGGTTGGGATACTTCAAACAATTTAAATAATTAATGACAATTTAAATGCATTAAATGCATTCTATTTATTTTTCGGTTAATATCTATTTATTAATTTGTATTTTTAAAATATGAATAAGTAACCCAAAGGCATCTTTATTTCCATTTGACAAACTTAATCTAATTCGCAGTTTTTAATGTAAAACTTGTACGCAAACTTGTACGCATGCATAAGTGAATGAAACAAACGCAAAACCCTGATCAGTAATAACATTTCAGTTAGTTTTTAACACTTTAAACTTATTTACGTTGCAATTTCGATGAAAAAGATTCAACTTAAGGTGGCCCAAAAGTCAGTACAACTAATTTGTTTTAGCTTTGTGATGTCTTTGGCAAATTTGTTAGTTTTTTGGTGATTTTTTCAAATGAATGGAATTTGGATGGTCCTTGTGGTTAGGGTGGTAAGAATGTTTAGATGTGTGAAGTTTACCTGCGCAATGCCGTACAATATAATAACACAAATAAATTGAAGCAAATTTGCTGAATAAACAAAGCTATCTATAATGGTTAATTTGTTATGATTTTTTTTAAAGATTTGAGGTAGGGTGGCTCTTGAAAAATCGAGTAGTTTATATTATCTTTTGATGTGTTAATTTCTCGCAAATACATTATTCTAGAGATTTATGGAACTTTCATTGGAGCACATTTTTACTGTAGCATTGATGTTTCAATCCCTTATGTTTGGACAGTTGCAATTGATTTTTACAACAAAAATGATCTTCTTCTAAATATCTTCGAGCATTGCAATTCGATTTTCAATCTATCAATTCCATTTGAAAGATCAACGATTGGTTAGTTATGGAGAATCAATAAATTTGTTTATTTTTTAAAGGAGCTGTTTTTTTTTAAACACAAATGTTCATTGATTTTCAAAGGAATAGAGTGTGTACCTTAGCCGCGATCGGTCGACTGTTTTGGAGCTCCTCACTAGTCGGTCCAAAATCGTAGTTTTTCGGTACGGATTATCAAACAAAAGTGTTTTTAAATACGAAGAACGACTCGGTGAACAGTTTTCATAAATCAGAAGTGGAATTCAGTGATTTTTTTGGAGTTTTTCATCCCGGTGTAAAGCGATTCAAAGCCACACAGCATTAGTGTCAAAAGTGCTCCCCCCGCAATACGGGCCGTCTATTCCCGATGCGGGGAAGAAAAAAGTGTTTTAACAACGTAAATAATAATAGTGGAGATCAAAAACTCACAAAAAAGTGTTTTTTCCCAGTGATAAATCTTTCCCAAAAAGTGAAAATTTTTCGGCGTCACTTGGTGAAAAAAGTGGCGATTCCAAATTATCAGCGCGTCATCCGTAGCTATCGCCCGATAGGTGTCGCACCAATTTCTTAGTTCCACATTCGGAAACCTGCAGGTCAGTTTTTCTTTTTCTTCCGACATTTTCCAAACCTTTCTCGGGTCAGGACCACGTGCGTGGCCAATGGGGCTGTTTGATGTGTAAGAAAGAAGCTGGAAATTTTGAGGATATCTGGAGAAGGGAAAAATGGATAAGCAAGTATCAGTCACTCGCGTAAGTAGGAGATGAGGAAGGAAATAGAAAAACTGGCATATTTCAATTTATATATACAAAAATCAAATAAATTCACTAAATACGCGTCGATTTCTTACCTCATGTAAGGAATCGAAAGTCTTATTGTAATGTTATAATCCATTTGATACAAACATTACAGTAAGGCGGGGCTGGTTGATGGAACGATGACCTCGGAACATGTCTGGCGCTGTACACGAAATGGGTCATCGGAAAGTCAATTGAGCTAACACCTACCTAAATCCTTGAACCAAGTTATTTGCATGGATATGTTAAAATACATGCAAACATCTTTTTTCTGTAAATCACTACCAGCTAGTGGGAGTTAGGATGGTTCACACACACACACGCAAATGTTCATTGATTTTCAGAAAGAAGAGATAACAGCCCCAAGAACGATATCAACACTACCACTCAGTGAATTGTTTGAGTTTTGACTTGACGTCCAGTGGGCCGAAGAAAGGCGGTTCGTTTAACCCTTTCATGTCCAACTTTTTTCTAGTGCATGTAGGGTTTCAAAACTATTTTTCCTTGTAAACGATGGGTTCAAGAAACACGAAAAGCCAATTTTCATAAAGATAGGTGCTTCCATGGCAGTGCTAGAAGCTGGTAAATTTTTACCGTCTAATGCTCAATACAATTCTCCTAGAATAATTACAATAGTCCAATTACGTGGAAAACGTAGCCAACTACAGTCTAAATTGGTAAGTTTTATCAGTTTTCAATAATATTGTACAATAACGCAAACTGTCCCTGGCAGCACTGCTCCATCGGAATCCAATCAGACTAATTGCAATAACTTCAGTTCTAGAGCTGATCCTTGTAACTGTTAGTACTCAAATTAAAGGCAATTATCACATTAATGAGCCTTACTTGTTTTTGTAAGCAAATCTCGCCTCAATCAAAAGTTATAGCTGTTTAAAAACGTTGTTGTCCACAAACAACATGGGCATGAATGGATTAAATGATATTTTACACCTCCGTAATGAGGGGCGTTGCACTCAGAAAGTACGCGAAGATTGTGAGAATTCTACTGGAATTTGATAATAACATGAATAAAAACGAATTTGCTGTTTTTGTCTTTCATCTCACTGCTTTTCACATACGATTAAAATTCCTTGAAACATTTTTAAAGTCGTATATTGAAAATCTGAACTTTAAAAATAAGACTCCATTTTAGGCACTGTTCCGGTTTTGGCAACTGAAACAAATAAAATTGTTGCCAAAAACGGAATCCTACTGTGCTCATATTTTTTGAATAATAGAAGCTTGTGTTTTGATGTGCTAGAGGAAAATATTCGTCTACAAAACTTATGAAAAACATCCGAAGGACAGGTTAGAAAAAAATGAAAACTGAAAAAGTTGTATTAAAATTTGGTTTTTCATGAATTGACCTTTTGTAATATGTTTGAATTACTTTCACGGTGAACAATATAAAAAATAGTTTCGTTTCCATGATAAAATTAATCACATTACAAAACTTTACTATTATTTTAAATAGTGAGTAGGGTGGCTCTAAGTTTTTTAAAATTAGAAAATTAACTTTTTGATGTTCGAGATAGTTTCGCTGTGTTCTAGAAAATTGTAGAAAACAAAATTTTAAAAACTTTGTCGAAGACACTGGAGCTCTCTGCCGTGTACTTTTCATTTTAAAAGGAATTTAATATTAATAGGGTGTTAGCTAAAAAAAATGTTTTCTTTATATAACTTTTTCAGTTTCGATTTTTCAGTTAGATCACTTTAGAAATACTTTCAGATATTTTGAAGGAAAACAATTTGTCTTAATATACCGAACCTCTAGCTTCTCTCGTTAGAAAGTTATATATACGTTATACGAAAAATAAACTATTTTTTTTAATAAATATTGCAAAATAATATGTAAAAATATCGTATTTGCCATTTTCAGGTGATCTATACTACAAAGCATGCTATTTCATATGACAGTAGGGGTATTTTATGTTAAGTGCCCTAATCGAAGATAATGCTACAGGCCATATTTGATTATCCGTAGTACGACCATCCGAAGAAATTGTTTCGATAATCCGCACTAATGAAAACTTCATAGAAATACAGAAATTTTACTTATTTAGCATATACTTTTCAATTCAATGCGATGACTTACATATTTTCGGTCATAAATCAATTACAATTGATACTCGCTATAGTTTCTGGAAGGCCAGAATTTTATGTTTTCAGAAACTATTTACAAAAATACGTAAGAATACAGAAATTTAGCTTTTTTACAAAAAAAAAACTTTTTCTATTCCAATATTTAAATACAAAAATCGATATAAATTGATATCAGCTACAATTCCTGGAAGCACAAACTTTAAAACTCTCGTTGAAATTACAATAATTTGGGAAAATAAAGAAATTTCATTTAATCAACAATTTTCAATTCAATCACTGAGAACTGACATACAAGTAAAGTTTTCAACTTGTGTAAGAAATTAAACTGTGACAATTAAATGACAACAGCAAGTAGCAATTTGCCACTGGTCGGCGCTTCGATCGGTCAGCAATCGCTATACGGGACTTGTATGCAAACTTGGATACAATGGTGACTCACGCATGCAAACCTGTATGCGATGGTGATTTTCAACGTATTTTCATTTAAATGTTTACACAGGTTTTTCGGGAAAGTTTGTTCTAGCTTATATGTCTGTTCTCCGTGATTCAGTGCAGTGTGCTATAAAATTTTATGCACCTAATCGAATGGTTACAAACTGTAATTTCATGTGGATGACAGCTATAAGTACTGGAAGAACAAAATTTTAAAATCTGTTATTTTCTCTGTAATTTTTTGAATGAATACAATGACCGATTTTGTCAGCCCCATTATGTATTGAATCGCAACAGTTTAAAAATATCGAAACTTTTTAATCACTTTCAGGGGGTCCACTTATGTAATTGTGCAAAAAGTACCTAATATTTGAAGTTCTTTTTGAAGAAGTAAAATGACTTAGACATGTTCGCTATTCTGCATGTTTATTAAGATTTTATCTATAAAATCAAAGTGAAGTGAAAGGTGTCAAAAACGGCGTCAGCAAAAGGTGTTTTGAAAACCGAACTCATCAGCGGGCACGACACAGGTCGCTATTCGTGGTCTAAAAGCAGAAAACCAAAACGATCTTGAAGATTGCATTCCATAGAGGCGCCCCAACCTAAAAGACATGAAAAAATTCGTTATAGAATCAAAACGGCGGCCACTTGAAAATAAAGTATCGTTTTTTTGCTTGATTTTTCCACTTTAAGCCGACTGTAAAAAATCGTTAAAATGTTGCAATTTTGTAGGATACAGCGCCGGAAAATGTTGTCTTATTATAGGCTGGTAAAATGCGAAGTTGATTGGTTCAAAAACGAGAATGATACAATAGGAGGATGTTTTCACCTAGCAAAAAAAAGAGAAAAAAGTACACCGTGCAACGATTTTTAATAAACTGAATCACTCAATGCGTTTGAACAAGCATATTTATAGCAAAAAATTTGCAAGAACCAAGATTCAGCTAGTTTCTGATTGGCTCGCTAAAGCCCTAGAGCGCACGATGACGATGATCATGGTGCTATTGATTGAACAACGCACACTCCTTGGTATCGTGCGCATGAAAAGATGGGTGGGTAATGTCTGCGGAGAGATGTAGAATACATAAGGAACACGTTCTTCAAATATGTTGATACTCATTGGAATTTTCGGACAAAAGGTGATTTGGGCGAGGAATATTTCAAATTATTCTTTACAAAAATGATGGTGGTCCTGAAAAGGACCGTTTTTGTTGGCTTTGTTGGCCTTGGTGAGGGAGATGGCTAACGATGAAATGAATTGTTAGCATGAGGAAGTCGCATAGTACTGGCCAATGGCAGAACAGATAATAATTGATTCCTGAAAATCAATTTTTCTTTATTCATGTAAATTTTACATACTTACAAATCTAATAGAATTCCTGGTCATATTTCTGAATCATTGGTGCGAACATTGTGTAATTTGGTTAAGTAAAATGAAAGTTACAAACTGTCCAAACTCGACCTTCTGTTCCTTCCGAAATATTGAAATGGGGTGTTTATATTAAACCGTTAGTCGTGGTCACAATAAAAAAGATGGGTGGGTAATGTCTGTGACATAACCGGAGCGTCGTGACTTCAATTCGAGACGTTTAATTACGGCTGGACTTTATAAGCTTAGCTCGACTTTGAAATCCTGCACAATATCACGAATCAGACGCTGGTAGGGCCATTTTGTTTGCTACTAGCACGGAGCTGCACAAAAAAATCATTTAATGCAGTTAGGTCACGGAGGCAGCCAAAAAGCTCGAATAGAAGCATGCGACTTTACCGTTTCTCTTAAACACATGCAATTGAAGCAACACTGATCACTAGAGGGATGGTGAGGGAACACGCACATTCGTTTTGGTAATACTGATAATAACAGTAGAAAGGAATGGAAAAGCAGTGCACGAAACGAGCGAGAGGATAATTTAAATTTTTGCTCCGTATGCAAGCTACTTCTTTCCACACAACGTATTATGTTGCTTGTTGAAAATTTGTTACACATCTTAAAATGAAAGTTTCAGTTTAACTCTCACTAGAACACAATTGATTGGTCCTGAAAAGAACCGTTGCTTTTATTGTAATTTACGCCCACTCCCAGCGGACACTGTGAGCCAGTTTGATTTCTTTTGCGAGAAAGTTACGCGTACTTGGCACACTATTTTGTATCCTCAAACAAACCGACCAAGTAGGCATCACTGGCTTCATTACGGCTGAGTTTTGTAAGCGTAGCTCGACTTTGAAGTAATACACAACCTTACGAACCAGACGCTGGAATGTTAGCCAGCGGATTAGTTGCTCCGTTGCCCTTTAGTTGGGGCGAAATACTGGCATGGCGACAGTTCCTGATCGGTAGTAGGTTGCGATGGGCCACCAGTAGTTGGGGCACTTTTTCGGACCGTCATCATTGCCAACTGCTTTTCTCCGGTGGACTGGCTGCTTGGTAGTGCTTGAACGAATACGAATGATGAGAAAAACCGACCGACCAATATTCATATATGAACACACGAGAAACCACTACTATCGCTCTCTCGCTCGTTTTCGTGCCATTCCTGTGCCTTTCCTTTCCGTTCGGTTACCAATACTAGCATAACCAAAACGAATATTCTGTCTTTCCATCGCCTTAGTGGCCAGTGCTAGCAAACTTGCATGTTCAGTTTTTCAATAACAACATTCCAACAATATTTTCAAAGAATGTTGCAGATTTGAAAAGAAGGAAGGAAAAGATTTTCACAAATTTAAATTCTTTTGTGTTATTTGTTAGCGCTGATAAAGGCTATTTAGTTTGCTACTAGCAAGGAGCTGCACAAACAAATCGATTTATGCAGTTAATCAACGGAGGCTGCCAAAAAGTTTGAATAAAAGCGTGCGACTAGTGTACTTTGCACGTTTTATATTTTATCAATACTAGAGAGGATCGATAAAATAATTCAAAGTGTAATAGCAACATGCAATTGTGGCAACACTGGCCATGAGATGGTGGGGGAACACGCACATTCGTTTTAGTTATGATGGTATTAGCAGCAGAAAGGAATGGAAAAGCAGTGCACGAAAACGAGCGAGAGAGGATATTTTAAATTCTCTTTCTTTCTTTCCACATATCGTATTTCTTATATAGCTTTCTGAAAATTATTTGTTATACACCATAAAATGTAAATTTCAGTTTAACTCTTATTAGAACACAATTAATTGGTCCTGTAAAGAACCGTTTATTGTTTTATTGCGGGAGCATAATTCAGACGCACTCCCCGCGGACACGGTGAGCTAGTTTAATGTATTTGGCCTGAAAGTTATGCGCTTGGCGCACTATTTTGCATCCTCGAACAAACCGACCAAGTAGGCATCGTTGGCTTCTCGGGGCATCATTACGACTGAGCTTTGTAAGCGTAGCTCGACTTTGCAGTCCTGTACAATCTCACGAACCAGACGCTGGAACGATAGCCTACAGATTAGTTGCCCTTTAGTTGGGGCGAAATTCTTGCAGGGCGACAGTTCCGATGAGTCACCAGTAGCTGGGGCACTTTTTCGGACCGTCGTCATTGCCAACTGCTTTCCTTCGGTGGACTGGCTGCTTGCTAGTACTTGAACGTTGCCCTTTAGTTAGGGCGAAATACTGGCATGGCGACAGTTCCTGTAGCTAGGCCACTTTTTCGGACCGTCGTCATTGCCAACTGCTTTCCTCCGGTGGACTGGCTGCTTGCTAGTACTTGAACGAATACGAATGATGAGAAAACCGACCGACAGATATTTATATAATCGCGCTAATATGCACTACTATCGCTTTCTCGCTCGTTCTCGTGCCGTGCATGAGCCTTTCCTTTCCGTCCGGCTTCTAATGGCCTAACCAAAAGAATGTGCCGTCTTTCCCCCACCAACTGCTCTCGTCAAGCAACCCAATGCGAATAATCATAGGAACAAACATGTAGTGGTCCTATATATAAACTTTTCATTATTTTATTGTTCGGTTGGTCCACCATTGTGACGGCTCTGTGCGGGATGGGCTGAAAATTTTCACTTTTCCGAGTCGTTTTCGAAAGATTTTTCAAAACACATTTTTTTTGTTATTAGTGCATGTTATACATACTTCAAATTTTAATACAGCATAGAGGAACATATTTTCAACAAATTGGCCTAAAAATCAAATCATTCTGTTAAGTATGATAAAAGTTATTAACGTTCAAAGTCTGACGCGGCGCCGCAGCCGATATTTTGAAACGGGACCCCTATATTGAAAGCTTAAATGTATTCTACATTAAAACTTATGCGTTTTTTACTTGTAACGTGTGAAAATTCATCCCCTTAGATATCCATGTTTAAAAATCATCCAATGCTGGTTCTTCGTTGGACCAATGTTGGGTGACGCCTAGCAGACTGTTCAACAGGCGTCCATTATTGGACCTGTGTTGGATGGTTTTGAAACAAATTTTTGGGCTTCTCAGTGGAATCTGGCGTGTTGCTTCTCTTAGAGGATTCCCAAAGCTTTCTTGTTGTATACCAGACTAGTGGTGCTATATTTTTTTTTTATTCATTTCGTTTATTTGATAGGCACAAATGCGTTAGCTTGGCGGTGCCAAATTCTTCTGTTTTTACATTTTGGATATTTTAAAACTAGGAGGTTACAATGGTGAAATATTTTTTTTACATTTTGGATATTTTAAAACTAGGAGGTTACAATGGTGAAATATATTTTTTTTTAAAAAGAAAAATTTTACAGCTATCTTAAGACTAGAAATAAGATTCTATATACAAGAGAGGGAGCAAAAGATTTTTTTTTATGAAAAATTTTAAAACAAGGAATTCAATAGTAATAGTTTTTTAACAATATAGTTTGGTACACAAAAGGGGGAACAAATGTTTATGAGAAAATTCACCGGTGTTTTAAAACTAGGGATACAATTCTATTTACAAGATGGGGGACAATAGTTTTAACAAAGAGGTAAAATTACAACTATCTTAAAACTAGGAATACAGAATACAAATTTGAACTTTTTTAGCGGAGACTTATGCTTGGTCAAGATATTCAGAGGGGGCTGTAGAAGCAGTTGTATCAAGGACAGGGGAGAGAAAGCGTAGATGGTGACCGGGAGAGAAGAGCAAAACTTGCAACTTTCGGGCAAACGGGAGATCAGCGAGACAAATTAGCGCCTCAGTCTAGTAGGTCGGATTGGCGGATGGTATTCTTCGGACCCGCGGGGAATCCTTCAAAAGTCATCGGACCTCGAGTCGCTCTCGCTTCAGTTTCCGTAGTGGTAAGTGCGACGGCGGTTACATAGTTGCAGTCTGGAGCTGATCGGTCCCAAAAGGCAGGAGAAAACTTCTAAAACGAGAAATATAAAGAGAGGGGCTAAATTGGGATATTTATCGTTTTTATGAAAGTATAAATAAGGGACATATAGGGGAAATCACGATTTGCCAGCATATCTCGGACTGGGACATTGGGTGGTCTACCTCGGGCCCGAAGGGAATCCTTTAATTGAGACCTGGCGTCCAAATACCCGGCGCATACCCAGAAAACGTGCTCGATGTCGTGATAGCCCTCGTCACAAGCGCACAGACTACTCTCCGCAAGCCCAATACGCCGCAAATGCGCATCCAAGGTGTAGTGGTTGGACATAAGTCGGGACATTACACGAATAAAATCCCGACCCACATCCATCCCCCTGAACCAAGGCTTCGTTGATACCTTTGGGATAATCGAATGTAGCCATCGTCCAAGTTCCCCATTGTTCCACGAGGTTTGCCAACTGTTGAGTGTCCTCTGACGACAAATACTAAAAAATTCGTTGAAGCAGATTGGTCTTTCGTATATGTCACCATTTAATGCGCCCACCTTTGCTAATGAGTCGGCCTTTTCATTGCCCGGAATAGAGCAATGAGAGGGGACCCAAACAAAGGTAATTTGATAAGATTTTTCAGATAACGTACACAAGGACTCCCGTATCTTCCCCAGGAAATATGGGAATTGCTTTTTGGGCTTCATCGCACGAAGAGCCTCGATAGAGCTGAGGCTGTCCGAAATGATGAAGTAGTGATCTGTGGGCAGAGTGTCGATGATCCCAAGGGTGTACTGAATTGCAGCTAACTCTGCGACGTAAACTGAAGCGGGATCATTGAGCTTGAATGAAGCGGTGATAGTATTGTTGAAGATACCGAAGCCAGTGGACCCATCGAGATTTGATCCGTCAGTGTAGAACATTTTGTCACAGTCGACTTCTCGGAATTTATTATAAAATATATTGGGGATCACTTGCGGGCGTATATGGTCCGGGATTCCACGAATCTCTTCCTTCATGGATGTGTCGAAGAACACAGTAGAATCAGAAGTATCTAGGAAACGAACACGGTTGGGAGTATATGAAGAAGGGTTAATGCTCTGTGCCATGTAGTCGAAGTACAAGGCCATAAATCGGGTTTGAGAATTAAGCTCGACGAGCCTCTCGAAGTTTTCAATCACCAACGGGTTCAGAATGTCGCATCGGATGAGCAATCGATATGAGAGTTCCCAAAATCGATTTTTTAGCGGAAGAACGCCCGCCAGCACTTCGAGACTCATCGTATGGGTCGAGTGCATGCAACCCAAGGCAATGCGCAAGCAACGATACTGGATTCTTTCCAGTTTGATGAAGTGTATGTTCGCAGCGGAGCGGAAACAGAAACACCCGTACTCCATCACCGACAATATCGTTGTTTGGTACAACCTGATCAGGTCTCCTGGGTGAGCACCCCACCATGTTCAAGTTAGGAGAAAATTGATCCTTTGTTGGCATTTTTGTTTCAGATACCTAATGTGACATCCCCAGGTACCTTTAGAGTCGAACCATACCCCGAGATATTTAAATGTGAAAACCTGATTGATCGTTACACCCATTAATAGAAGCTGGAGTTGCGCCGGCTCACGCTTCCTAGAAAAAACAACCAACTCAGTTTTCTCCGTGGAGAACTCAATACCCAGCTGAAGAGCCCAAGCAGACAAATTGTCCAAGGTATTTTGTAATGGTCCTTGCAAGTCGGCAGCTTTGGGCCCTGTGACAGAGACCACGCCGTCGTCTGCAAGTTGCCTTAGCGTGCATGAATTGGCAAGACAATCGTCAATGTCATTCACGTAGAAATTGTAGAGCAGGGGACTTAGACATGAGCCCTGGGGAAGACCCATGTAGCTAAACCGCAATGTTGTTAAATCGCCATGCGAAAAGTGCATGTGCTTTTCAGACAACAGGTTTAGCAAAAAGTTATTTAAAATTGGCGAAAGACCATGCTGGTGCAGCTTCTCTGACAGAATGTTGATAGAAACTGAGTCAAAAGCCCCCTTAATATCCAAGAAGACTGATGCCATCTGCTCTTTGTTAGCATAGGCCATTTGGATTTCTGTAGAAAGCAACGCAAGGCAATCGTTCGTCCCTTTGCCTTTGGGGAAGCCAAATTGTGTATCTGACAGTAAGCCATTTGCTTCAACCCAATTGTCGAGGCGAAACAAGATCATTTTCTCGAACAACTTCCGAATACAGGACAGCATTGCAATCGGCCGATACGAGTTGTGGTCGGAGGCTGGTTTTCCTGGTTTTTGGATGGCGATGACCTTCACTTGCCTCCAGTCATGAGGGACAATGTTACCCTCAAGAAACTTGTTAAATAAATTCAACAAGCGCCTTTTTGCAGTGTCAGGCAGATTCTTCAGCAAGTTGAATTTGATTCTGTCTAACCCTGGGGCGTTATTGTTGCATGATAAGAGAGCAAGTGAGAACTCCACCATCGAAAACGGTGTTTCGTTCGCGGTATCGTGAGGAGACGCGGCGCGGCACGTTTTCTGTACCGGGACAGAGTCCGGACAGATCTTCTTGGCGAAAGCGAATATCCAACGGTTTGAATATTCCACATTCTCGTTGGTACTATTACGGTTACGCATACGTCGAGCCGTACCCCAAAGAGTGCTCATCGCTGTTTCTCTCGTTAACCCGTCGACGAACCGGCGCCAATAACTGCGTTTTTTGGCTTTCATTAGACTCTTCATTCGCCTTTCTAACGACGCGTACTGTAGATAGCTAGCGGGTAACCCGTCTTCCCGGAAGGCCTTATATGCAGTGGACTTTTCCGCGTACAGCTCTGAGCACTCTTTATCCCACCACAGGGTGGGAGACCGTCCATGGGTATTCGCGCTGGGTACTGGTTTAGTCTGAGCTTGATTCGCACTGTCGAGAATCAAGCCAGCCAAAAACCTGTACTCTTCCTCCGGAGGAAGTTCTTGAGTGGATTCGATTTTAACGGATATCGCGGTCGCGTAACTCTTCCAATCAATGTTCCGTGTGAGGTCATACGAGACATTGATTGTTTCCGATGGTCTTGAACCGTTAGCAATTGAAATCACGATAGGCAAATGATCGCTACCGTGGGGATCAGGGATCACCTTCCACCTGCAATCTAACTGTAGCGATGTCGAGCATAGCGATAAATCCAACGCGCTTGCGCGTGCTGGTGGTGTAGGAATCCGCGTCATTTCTCCCGTGTTTAAGATGGTCATGTTGAAATTGTCGCAAAGATCTTGGATTAATGTTGATCTATTATCATCATGAAGACAGCCCCATACCGTACCGTGCGAGTTAAAGTCTCCCAGAACTAGCCGCGGTGCCGGTAAGGATTCCGTGATATTACAAAGCGTTCGGTGCCCTACCGAGGCTCTAGGAGGAATGTAGATGGAAGCAATGCAAAGGTCTTTACCTTTGATTAGAACTTGACAAGCGACAATTTCAATGCCTGGTGTCGAAGGGAGGTTAATTCGGTTGAAAGAATAGCACTTTTTGATCCCCAAAAGTACTCCTCCATAGGGGTTTTCTCGATCCAAACGGATTATATTAAAGTCGTGGAAGTTGAGATTTATATCGGAAGTTAACCAAGTTTCACATAATGCGAAAACATCACATTTTAAACTGTTTAGTAAGAATTTGAAGGAATCGATTTTCGGGAGGATACTTCTGCAATTCCACTGTAGGACAGTGATCGAATCAGTGACCTCGTTTGATGACTTAGCCATCGAAGGATACGATCGCTACAAGGAGGGGCCATTTAGCAGTCAACTGTTTCAAAAATGTTTGCACCATAGGGAGAAAATCTATCAGAATGCTTTTAAGAGGATCAGTAACATTGAAAGCTGTGAAAATTAAGTCCACTATGTCAGAAAATTTCATTAGTCCGCTACTGGACTGAGTATTTGTTTGAAAAAAGGGAACACTTGGGGTTTTTGGTGTCCCTGGAAGTGGTGGATACTCCTTGTTAGAATTAAAATTTCCAAGTCCTGGAGCAAATTGCTTCGGCTTTAGTGCATCACTTCCGTTGGATTTATTGATTGTAGTTGGCGCACTCTGAGTGGACGACACCTTGGCACCCTTACGAGGCAATCTAGGGGAAGCTTGATTTTTCCTCTTCCTGGACTCCCCTGGGTTAACCAAAGATGTTCCCTCTTGTGGGTCGTCAGATTCTTGCTCAACGCCAGCCAAAAGAGCAAAGGAATTTTCGGAAGGGACAGATGGCGAAGCATTCTTAAGAATTTCTGCATAAGAGCGCTTCGAGCGTTCCTTAAGGGAGCGCTTAATTTTATCCCCGCGCTGTTTGTACGCGGGGCATGATTTAAGATCATGCGGAAGGCCCCCGCAGTAAATACACTTCTCAGTTTCTCCACTGCAAGCGTCATCCTCATGTTCTCCCTCGCATTTGCCGCACCTTTTCTTATTGCCACAATAGGTGGCTGTGTGGCCCAGCTGCTTGCAATTGCTGCAGTTCATTACCCGCGGTACAAACAGGCGAACCGGTAGACGAACCTTATCCAGGAGGACATAGTTGGGGAGGGAAGACCCGGAGAAAGTCACCCGAATCGAGTCTGACAATGAATAAGTTGTCTTATTATTCTCAGTTTTTGCTGAATACAATTGCTTGCATTCCAGAATCTTCACATGTTCAAGTGAGGGGTCCTTAAAGCAACCAACTCCATACTTCAACACGTCTTCGCACTTCAAACCCGGTTCGGCAACGACCCCGTCGATCTCCACTGCCAAACAAGGTATATACACCTTAAATTGCTTTGTAAAGCGCTCGCTGCGAGCAATCTGGTTTGCCTGGTCGAGGTCATTCACTAATATGCGTATCTTATTAGCTCTAACACGTGTTATCTGAGCTACGGCCGGGTAGTTAGCAGTCAGCTCCCATGAGATCTCTAAAATATTAAGCGATTTCGTAATGGGCCGGAAATAGACCACCCAGGGCCCAGTTGAACTGGGTGGGTATGTTTTAATACGAGGAGGACTGGGGGAATCAGGGGATGGAGTAATTTCGGGTTTATCCGGTATATCCATGGGAATATCATTCCCATCCAATGGTACTTCGCCCTCGGCCATTTAGGCACGAGGATAGCACGTGGTGTAAACGAGAGATGAAACTTATATTCAGGGGAAAGGGATCTAAGAAGTAGCGACAGATCGGGGGAAAGGGAAATGAGAAAAAAAAAGATACTTAGCTTATATAGCGGCTTGTCCGGTTATTGAACGATTCACTTCACCAACCTAGGCACCGGCGAACAAAGCCTGCCGCAAACAATGACTGGCCTTCACAATGTATATATTTATATTGATCCACTCTATGCACAGCACAAGAAAACGATCTGCTTCGATCGAGAGTTCAGACGATTGTGATAGTGGTGCTATATAACTTAATTGTCTTACTATCACTTTAAAGAATACAAAGAGATCGATATATGTTTCACTTATTAAAACGGTTTGACAAAAAAAAAGTTTCATAAGTCAAACATTGATGCATGTACCTTAGTTACTGTTTTTCAACATATAACAAATATATTTCATGAAGCAAAAAAAAAAAAATTGTTTGATTCGATTATCTGAAGCGAAATTTTTCTGCTCGCTACGGATAATCGAATCTGGCCTGTATTTGAAAAAGTTATAATTTTTATAAAAAAGTTCTAACTTTGAAACGAAAAAAGTTTAGTAGTTGTTGTTTGAAAGCAAATTATGCACTTTGAAATAATCGCCAAGTTGTCCAAAGAATGCTTTAGTATAAAATAAAGACTATAAAAGTTATAGAAATAAAACCGTTTTTAACGAACACCCTAAAGCTTACATTTGGAATTGTCGTGCAATTGAAAGTATAAAAGCTAGAGTATGCGTGTCTTCAGCAACTTTGTCTAAAATGTTGTGTTCTACAACTCTATCGAAGACAGACAGTCAACTCTATTTCGAATCGATGAAAAGTTCAATTTAAAATATTGCTTAAATTAGAATCATGCTATCTCCTGCTTAAACATAAAGAATGGGCTTGCAAAGCATAACAACTTTGCCAAACATATTGTAAGGTTAAGTTATTTCTTTTAGCAAAAAGTTAAAATTACTGCTAAATTTTCATTCTGGACACTTTCCAGAATAAGTCAAATTTTACAGACCTTTTCCTTAACGCCCAAGTTACTAGTCTGATTATAAACTTTTGTATTTCTTTCAATGATTTTTTTTAATTATTTTTGAGCCCTGTTCAGTAACAGTATATATAATTGATTTACACTATCAAGTATATTTTAACCAGTTCCATGTTATCTGTCCCATATTTTATCGTGCCTCACCAGTATGTGGATTCCTTCATTCGAGTATACAAATTGATGATCATTTATTTCTAGAGCGGGTGAACGGTTTCCAACTGTTGTGTAATTTTCTAAACGGGTCGCATTGATTAAGATTCACTGCGACATCGAGCTGGCACGCGACTTTGACAGTGGCCGTAAATGCAAATAGAGTACGGCGCCCATGTTTCCTTACTCAGTTTAGGTAAAATACGATAGCTCAGTTTACATTATTAGCTCAAATTGTAGAGCAAATTTTTGGGCACTTGACACAAAATTTCTCTACACTTATACCCTAGTATGTGTTATGATTTGTTTTTGAAACAGTACCATTATGTGCAAACTTCCGTAGTTTCGGGCAGTCCTATAGTTACAATAACTTTTTATGTTTGTTTGATATATTTTTCGGGCTTTTCGCAAATTTGTATACTATGAAAATTGACCATCGGCAATATAACCGTCAACTCATGTTTTGAAAAAGGTTAACCATCACATTGGGAAATATTAAACTGTTCTGTCAAACAATTCTGAAATTCTACATATTATAAAAAGTAGATGAGAACGGGACGGGCATAACTTAGAACTATTAGAACGTAGAACAACTTTGGTAGATCGATTGCTTTGTACGCAGCTCACCTTGGTTTGATTCCCAACCCCGTACTTAGGGTTAGAGATTTTTTAAAAAGAGATTTTCCTAACCCGAAAAAAGAAGCGAATGACCCTAAGGTTAAATTTAACTTCTATAATCTATATTAAAATAAAAAGTTGATCAGAAAACATTGATAATTTCTAGCCATTGTCCGTAATTTCTGTTTTTCGGCGTAGTTGTCACATCAAATCAAAATCAAACAATAATGGATATCATACACGAACATGCCATGACAAACCTTGAACTTCTCACTCCTGCCCTCCGACTCATATTCAATGGGCCATAAAAATTCCCCCAAAAACCCAATTCTGTCCATCACACATTTTGCGACTTCATTCGTCAAAATCCGACAATCATATTCACTAACATATCGTATCACCTCCACTTGTTGGCCAAGGCCAATGAACGTGCGACAAAGAGTATGTACTCTACTATAGTCCCAATTACCCGAACTTAACGGCATGCCAGGCAGGCAGCCAGACAGGTGTAATGGAACAAGTTACTTTTGGCGGTGTGATTTGAATTTAAATTACAAACCGCCGGCTACGCAACGGCAACGGAGGTGGCATCGTGCGTTGACACGAATCGGTTGCGGCAAAAGTGCGCTCTTGATGGATGAGACAACCGATCCCGATGCACCTTCTGAATCAATGGCCAAATACGAAGGCATTCTGCCCAACCAACGTGTACCGAGCTCAGTCCGGGGGACTAAGAAGGGGTAAGTCGGTACTAGCGAAATCGAAAATGTTTAATCATATAAAAGTTGGATCTGATTGAAATAGAATTATAGTTCAATTGTACGCTTTATTCAGTTAACAACAAGCCCTTCCTACCACATCCAGAATGTTCACCAAATTGGTAAGAATCACATCACCACATTTGTAACGGATAATAAAACTTTTCCTTTTCGCTAGATCTGCATCGCCGCATTGGCCATCTCGTGTGTCTGTGCTAAACCTGGACTCGCTCCGTTGGCCTATTCCGCTCCGGTTGTAGCGGCGGCGGCACCAGCTTTCGTGACGGCTCAGAGCTCGCAGGTAGTGGCTCGTAATTACAATGGAATCGCTCCTCTGGCATATACTGCCGCAGTCGCAGCTCCATTGGCCTACTCGGCACCCATTGCCAAAGTTGCGGCTCCACTGGCCTACTCAGCTCCCATTGCTGCTGCTGCAGCTGCTCCTTTGGCCTACACGGCGGCTCCCGTAGCACGTGCTATTGCATCTCCCTATGCCGCTTATGCTGCCGCCCCGTATGCTGCACCATATGCTGCTGCATATGCCGCTCCATACGCCGCTGCTTACTCTGCACCGGCGCTATCCGCTTACCAAGCGTACAACCCGTATCTGCTGTAAGTTGGAAATATCATGAAGACTCAAAGCACGCCAGTGTTGATCCTGTACAAACAAGACTTGCAATGTTATTGTTGAAGTAGTATGATAAGAACAAAAATATATGTCAAAATTATAAAATGATGGAATAAAATCTTTCATTTTCGTAATTACCACTTGTTCAAGGAAATGTTGTGGAACTACTGATCGAAGATTTGAGTTCCCAAACTGATTAATTACACAACTTTTTGGTTTGGAAGAGTAAAGCACCATTGGGGACCTCAATTACATAATAGGCCCCAAATTTTCTTAGTAGTTGCTGTAGATGAATCCGTTACTGTTCAGTCGAGTTAAGTGTGCTTCGCTCAAATTGATACAAATAATCAAAAAATGTACGTGTGAATTTCAGAGAGAAAATCGAATCATAAAAATAAGCGGGTGAATTTCTTTTGCCATACCTCAAAGCCTCCGCTCCGAGGTAGTTTTTCTTGCATCCTAGTGTTTTAAAACTGCATACTTCAGGGCTATTATGAAAGCTCTTGGAGGTTCGCCTTTTCTTCCAGGACTTTAACCACAAGGATTGTAATCGTTGAAACCTCGTTTTTTGTTCATTTGTTTACGGTAGCTGCTGGGCGTCTCCAGCAAGGTATATCCTATTTTTGATGCATACATATTCTGTACATATAGGTTGCTGTATGCGCATAGAAATGGAAGGAATTATTTTCGAAGAAATTCTTAGTTTATCCTTAGTTTATGTTCAAACCGATTTCTTCCTAATCAAGCTTGTTGGGGAGACTGCGCAGCTTCCCAGCACTGCACAAAATTCTTATTTGATTGGTATCAGTTTCAGATTTGATCAATGTTAACTTAGAAAATTGGTGACCGGGTCATTCACATGGGAAGAGGAATCGTTTTCGAAGAAATTTTATAGTTTTACCGGTTAATTTCAAAACGCTTTCTTCCTGTTCAAGCTTTTGCCGATATGACTAGGCGGTTTTCGAGCAACTATGGAATAAATTTAATCACCCATTCTTATGTTTATGTTTATTACCTTCACCAACAGGCCCCTTGGCCCCAATGGTGGTTTCTTAAAATAATTACATTTTAAAATTGCCAACAATTTTCGCTTTTATCGCATTCCGCGTCAAAGGTTGAAGTCAAAGGCCGTCGCTAGAGATGGTCGGGTTTCAATTTTTTCGAACCCGACCCGAATCCGAGAGCATGAAAATTTAGAAACCCGAACCCGACCCGAGCCCGAAATTATAAAATTTGAAAAACCCGAACCCGACCCGAGCCCGAACATTTTAAAACTTAAAAACCCGAACCCGACCCGTACCCGAGAATGAAAATTTTGTAAAACCCGAAGCCGACCCGACCCGAGAATTTTAAAATTTGAAAACCCGAACCCGACCCGAACCCGAAAGTTTAAAATTTGAGAAGCCCGATCCGAATTTAACTTGCTACGGAGAATCAACCAAAGATCTCGAAGATTTTTAATTCTAGGCACCCGATCTGGACTCTAGGCTCATCAAGTAGAATCACTCGAATCTGAAGTAGCAACATACGCATTGAGTTATATCTGCATATGGCAAAACAAATCACTGCCGAGTAGAATCCGCATTTATATTTACTATTATTGAACGTCGAATTTGTAATGTTCTGAGAAACTTATAAATCGTCGATATCTTAACCGGAAATTAAGTTAAATCGGCGGCTAACTCATGGGGAAACAGAAAGTTTGTTCACAGTTTCCAACAACCTTGTCCGTCGTCCTTGACCAAAATTTCTAATTTTTTACCAGAAACCATTCCTGCAAGGCAGTTTCGTATAATTTATTACATGTATTAAATTAAGCTGTGGCAATTGGCAATTCGAATTCGACAGTTTTCATGACGTCACCCACGTTACTGGTTGGTAGGGTCAAACCTGTATCGAAGGATATCAATCAAGATTTTTTGACGTGTACTTGATGTCCCATCATTAGCGTTAGGACGATCTATGATGGGGTATCTAAGTTATGTTATGCTTCAGATTATACGGTAAGCGCGCCAGTAAAGATGCTTCGACTTCTCCAATGGAGCTCTCGGAACGACTCCAAACTTTTAAAAATCCGTTAATTGCTTCAACAGAATACACAAAATTTCTGCGATCAATTCCTCAAGTTCGTGGATTCAATTCAAAGTTCGTGGAAATTCATGTATTTTCATGAAGGAATCCGGATCATGCAAACAGCTCAGCCCGGGAACAATCTGACAGAAAGTGCTTGTTTCATATATGTACCACTGATTTGATAGTGGTGCTATTATACCATCACCATATGAGTGTCATGAACAACGGAACCTGGCGGAAGTGAAGCTAGGTTTAGGTCTGATGGAACAAAGACAGTCTCTAGAAAATAAATTTGGCCTAAATTATCCGCTTTTAAAAAATAATGTGCCCTTTTTAAATTTGAGCCTCCATAATGACACCAAAGTTCCACCAAATCCTTAATTTTCCGTTATAGTTTATTTAAATTGCAAGCAATCTTTATCATAAACCAATTTGATTATTAAACTTCCGTTAAAGCAGGTACAACCTATTTGTTTCATTTGACCAACTTAACAGTGCTCGCTTAAAGTTTGTTTGGGGTACAAATGTACCACCCAAATCCGTTTGCGTTAGTGTTTTGTCATGTGTACATAATTAAAAAAAATTATTTTATCTTTTTTTCAAAGCAAAATATCGATACATAGAAAGGGAGAAACTTCTGTAAAATTGTATAAGTTCCAACTCTGCCGAATAATAGTATCTGTAATTTCAAATATAACTTATTTGATATAACAAAGCACTATATCAAAGTAACTAGAAAATGCGCTTGGATTGGTATCGTAATTTTTGCTTTTGCGGATTAAAGAGGCAAAACACATTCATGAATATGATTTGTATATAGTATGCAAAACGCATCATTCGATTTGTTATCTTCTGCAGCCCAGGCTCTGGAACATACTTACTTGTATACACGTATAATGCACCGGCTCTACCTGTTCCTTCGACGCCTTCCTGTTTCATCTCCGTTACTGCATATTGCTGTATTTTTAACGTTTGTATTGGCGTTTGGTTTTCACAAAAAGCATCGGAATAAATACGCTTTTTGAGCGGTTTTTGAAAAAAATTGTTCAAAAGGAAATTTAAAAGTCTTTACAAGATCGTATAAATGGTCAAAATCGATTTGAACCTACCGGAGTTATAGCAATATGCAGAAAAAAGGGAATTTTGACGTATTTTAAAGACTTACTCTATACAAAATGAAATATAACATAATTAAATAGTCAAAACGCGAATATTTTTAAACAGGTTACTTTACGATTGATTTTAGAATAAGACAATCCAATTTAATTATAAATTTAATAAAAATTAGACATATTAGAGCGCTTTTAATTCTAGGGTACGAATGTACCCCACAAAACCGCTTACGTAGAGAAAAAGTCACCGCGGCCTAAGTATCGGTATTAAAGTACCTGTCGAAATTTATATTCCATCATAGAAAGATGAACAGATATTTTTCGATAAATTCCTGTTGACTTGGTTTATTACTAATTATCATGAAAAATAAATCGCAAAGAGATTTTAGATGCGAAACACGTATTGTTGAATGCTCTCTCATGAATGTTCGTTTAAAAACGTGTTTAATCCACCTAACAGTGTGATGAGACATTTCTTATAACTCTTATCACTCTTCGGATATTATATCGTTTGAGAGCATTTAGAACTTGATGCTTCGCGATGTTTTTGATAACACATACTACATGGGATAGTGGCAGGACTCAGAGAATCGCTCAAATCAGCACAGGACAACATCAGTGCTAGGAATCTCATAAAATAGACATACCAACGAATTATTGTTAATGCTCTGTTAATAAAATATCTATATTGTGGTGGGAAAACTGTATTTTCCTAAAGGGGTTATATATTGTACTGAAACAAAAAAAACGAATTTTTTTGAATCGATTTGAAGTTTATATTTTACTCAAATTTCCAACGCGACTGAGAACTAAGAAATCAACGCTTTTTCTTGAAAAGGGCGATACTAGCAGTGATACCATTCAAAGAAAATCAACAGTGTATATTTCCAGACTTGGTTTTATTTCCTATTTAAGAACTATTGTATTTTTTTACATTCTAGATTGCATGATTCAGTGATCGAAACCCAAAAGTTCATAAAGTATTTGAAATTATTAAATTAAAATTTGTTTTTGCTATTGAAATTGACAAAATGATAGTATCGCCCCTTTGGCGATTATTTACTTTTTCGGTCCCATCTATCAGCATTGAAGTATCGCCCTTACGTTTTTTACAATAACTACCGTTTTACACCACCGATTTCGTCCGGGTTTTTTCAATAGAGATCATTGTTACTATTTACAGCTGGTATCAGTTTGATAATCCTAAAAAATACGAAAATAACAGTTTCGCCTCTAAACTGCTAGCAAAAAAAGTATCGCCCTGTTTGTTTGCATGGAGCGTGGAGGGCGAAACTTTAAATAATAAAACAAAAATACAGTTTCGCCTGTTGTACTTTTTGCTGTAGTTTAAGAAAGCAGTATCGTAGAATCCAAACTTTTAGGTTAATTTGTTGCGTTTCAAAGCCCTCATTCGCATGTATCTATGTTTACATTTGTAAGTATCGCCCTTTTCACAAAAAAAGCGTTGAAATGAAATCGCAGCTCCTGATATCACGCTATCTCTGAAGTACATGCGTGCATAGTTTCAAATTTTACTTCGACATCGACTTTTTCTAAAGGTGACTTCCCAGTAGTATTCTTGATTTGAATTATTATCGCTAATCCTAATGCAAAAGAACAAATAAAAACCACACGAAAACGAACCGTTTGGGAAAATCATCATCATTAGTGGAATTTTCATTTTCACGAAACTTTTCGATAACCTTCCGTCACTTGCGTTAATGCACTGGGTGCACAGTAGGGTGACAGGAAAAAATGACCCCTATCGGCCCACCTCTGCGTCGATTCCTAGTCCCACCAGGAGTACTTGCACCAAATTTGAAGCAAATCGGACAAGTCCAACTACCGCACCAACGGGCCTGAAGTTTGTATGGGAATTTTCAATAATTTACATAGAAAAAACCCACCAGCACACATTTTCGCCGCTAGGTGGCACTGTATGCATCGTATTATCACTGTAAGTGAAAATAAGAAGGATAATTGAATTGTCTACAACTTAGTCGAAGACTGCAAGTAAATCCGACTTTGTTAAAAGAAGTTATTAAACTTTTAATGAAGTGATGTCTGAGTCAGTTTTGCATGGGGCCTGATAGTGCGTGGTTGTGTATCAGTACTCGATTCACACGAACTAAACATTTTTGTGAAATAATCGTTGGGTTTAGCTCAATGGTATGTTCAGAAGAATTATAGTAAATAATACGAGTCATGCTTTGATTAGAAAATTTTAGTTCCACCTGTTACCGCATAGAGGGCGCCAACACTAACTTTTCAACGGAGAGAGATAGAAATTTGGTGTCTTCTACAAAGTTATAGAACAGGCATTTTTCAGTATTTCTTCTGAACATCTTGATACTCTATCTCTCTTCTATGAAAAGTTAGTAGTGGCGCCCTCTATGCGGTCACAGGTGGAACTAAAATTTTCTAACCAAAACATAACTCGTATTATTTACTATAATTCTTGTAAACATACTATTCCGCTAAATCTAACCATCATTTCACAAAAATATATAGTTCGCGGGACTCGAGTACTGATACACAACCATGCACTGCTAGGCCCCATGCAAAACTGACTCAGACATCACTTCGTTAAAAGTTTAATAACTTCTTTTAACATAGCCGGATTTACTAGCAGTCTTCGACTAAGTTGTAGATAATTAAAATATCTTTCTTATTTTCACTTACAGTGATAATACAATGTATACAGTGCCCCCTAGCGGCGAAAATACGATCTAGTGAGTTTTCTTCATGTAAATTGTTGAAAAATCCAATATAAACTTCAGGCACGTTGGTCCGGTAGTTAGACTTGTCCGATTTGCTTCAAATTTGGTACAAGTACTCCTGGTGGGACTAGGAATCGACTCAGGGGTGGGCCGATTGAGTTTTCAAAAATTCATCATTTTTCTGGGCAGCCTAGTGCACAGTGCTTTAAAAATCTAGCGAAATCGTCTTAGGGCACCAGCGGGTCTGTAAAGAATACTAAATATTAATTTCTATTCCATACTTTTCAGTTCAGCAATTCGAGAGATCGTGCTCACCGCAAGCCATGAAAAATAGACTACGTTGTGAAGCGATGGTCACTATTTATTAAAAAATCACGGTTGAATAAAAAATAAAACTATTAAAAAATTTCAAATAGTTTATAATTTTCACAAACTTATTAGGAAAAATTGTTTAATAAGCTTTCGTAATATTGTGTAGGAAAAAAGCTGAAAATTTGAAAATAAATCTGAGGATTATGATTGATTACAGAACTCTGGAATTTTCTATTGGAATGTTTTCAGGCAGGAATTTGATATTGATGCTATTAGACAACTGTGAAATCAAGATCAATAGATCAGTTACATATCAGGACCCCATTCCGACAATTTATCAAAAGTCCTCATGATGTTTACAACAACAGAATATCAATCTACGGATCAGATAATGTTATTGTAATATTGAATTGAATCAGTCTGCATCAATAAATTTTCAACTCCAATCCAATATTTTTTTTTGGTGTGGGGGGGGGGGGGGGGGGCTGTATGGTGTTAAACCCCAAAACCTTCTTTTGGCTACGCCGTTGCTTGGAGTTATTTATTTCGCTTTTCATTTTCCGAAAGGTTTCAGATCTATCCGATGGTCATAAGTTAGAAAAATTGCAGTCAGAAGGTTCGCATAAATGTACATTTTTGCACTGATAAGTTATCAAGTTCCTTCCAGACAACTTGGAAGTGTTCGGTGATTATTTCTAGTGGTTGTAGATAGAAAAATGAAATACAAAATTCGATTTATCGAAATAATGTTTGGCTTATTTCAATGGATTATTACTATATTGAACAATAAATAGGCGACGAAGAGTAATCCACAAACAACAAGCCATAACTTTTAAAGTATTCAAAATAGATATTTGAAGTCTTCAGTAAAGTTATTCGCAAAAGTAAGAGCTACAAATTTGCTGAAGGCATCATTTCGTTATAATCACTTCCAAGAAAATTTGAGAAAATATCTCACTCATAGGGGGATTAATCAGCAAAAGCACAATACCAAAAGAAAGGGCATATTACCTCCATTAAATTCTCCGAAGATACAATTGACCTAAAATAAGCCGTTTTGGCGTTAATAATAGATTACATGTTTTTGGTCATATTTCTGGCAATGGGAAATGATAAAAATCTTTCGTCCGCATTTAATGTTAAATATCTCTTTTGATAATAGTCCGATTTCAACAATCTATAGCTTGTTCGAAAGGTATTCGTTAAAGCTATCTAAAAACATATAAATTGGTAATCTATATTGTCAATTTCTGCAGATAATTTAAAAAAACTGCAAAAAACGCCTTTTTTACGCATTCAAACATTTATATCTTAAAAACTAAACATCAGAATCAAAAACAAATTAATAGCGTTCATACTGTTTTTTAGTTCTTTCATTTAAAATTGGTTTGGATAAGATCGGTTCAGCCATTGCTGAGAAACACGAATGAGAATTTGTCCGTTACATACACACACACACACAGACACACACACACACACACACAGACATTGTCCCAAATCGTCGAGCTGAGTCGATTGGTATATAAGACTCGGCCCTCCGGGCCTCGGAAAAAATCTTGAAAGTTTGAGCGAATTCTATACATTTCTTTTATAAGAAATGTAAAAATTAAATAATTCAGGTAGTTTGCGAGTCTGAAGAGACGGAATTTTATGCAAGAATGAAAAATACAATATTTGAGCACCAGAAAATACGACTAATTCTAGCGATTCAGAGGTGCCAACATTTGATGCGGTTATATGTGTCATCCATTCGTATCACGAAGTATAATTCATTACTACAAAAAAGACTGTCATGAAATGGTTGGGTTGTTTTGTTCAAAACCCGAACCCGACCCGACCCCGATAATTTGTAATTTGAAAAACCCGAACCCGACCCGAGCCCGAAAGTTCAAAATTTCAAAAATCCGGACCCGACCCGAACCCGAGAATTTCAAATTTGAACACCCGGAACCCGACCCGAACCCGAGAAGCTTTAATTTACAGAACCCGAACCCGACCCGAAACCCGTCGGGTTCGGGTCGGGTCCGGGTTTCGGGTCCAAAAACCCGAACCCGACCATCTCTAGCCGTCGCCACACTGTTAAAAATTCGCTGGAGTCCGGTAACAGCGCTCTGGCAACCACAGTTGGTTCTCCTGAACGGAACTCGCAGAAGAGAGTTATTACGTAGAGCTCGAACGCGGGCTTGAAGATCCAGACGTCCGAGGATTGTAGGGCAATCCACTTTGGCAGAGAGTAAGTCCGAGACGAACAGGGCTCGAGAACAGTCCCTCCGAATGCTAAGTGTATCGAGCTGTACTAGCTGGCAACGGTTTTCATAGCTCGGCAGCTGAAATCTGTTTCGCCAGCGTTGAACAGCCTCGATTCTGTCAATCCCGTTCTGGTAGTAGATTCCAAACGGCCGAACAATATTCTAACGTTGAGCAGACCAACGCGCAGTAAAGCGATTTAAGACAGTATACGTCCCTGAAGTTTTTCGCTATTCGGAAGATGAACCCAAGCTGTCGTGATGCCTTATCCACGATGTATGAAGTATGTGGTTTGAATGTTAGTGCCGAATCCATGATGACTGCGAGATCTTTGATGTGAGAGTGTCTTGGAATACTCGAGCCGAAGAAATGGTAGTTAAACTGAGTCGGATGGCGTTTCCGCGTGAACTTAACGATTGAGCATTTGCTCAGGTTCAAAACCATTCTGTTTAGATCACACCACGTATCAAAGCTGTCCAGTTCCCTCTGAAGAAGCTCGGCATCGGTTTTATCCCGTATTTGTTGAAAAAATTTCATGTCGTCGGCGAAAGAAAGGCGGGAATATTAGTGGACCGAGATGGCTTCCTTGTGGTATGCCGGATGTAGCGAAGAATGGTGCAGATAGACAGTCCTCAATGCTGTTGCCTTCCATCGAGGTAGGAACGAAACCAGCGCAGAAGTTGTCCATGAATGCCGGGTTTGTCCAGCTTCGCTATTGCGATATCATGGTTGATTTTGTCGAAGGCCGCAGAAAGATCCATGTAAATAGCATCGGTTTGCAATCCGTCAACGAATCCATCCATTACATACACAGAAAAAAATATTTTGTAATTTTAAGTTTATTTTCATGCACATATTTGGAGCATGAATATAAATGTAAAATTAAGTTCCACCACAAATATATACGACTTGTCGTGCTTTCTTCAATGAATTTTATTATTATTTTACACGTGGATTGCAAATTACAGTTTCTTTAAACGGAAAACCAATGCACTTGAATGTATTTTTACTCGAATACTGCTGTAAAATGAATGACATGTAATATTAAACGAATGAAAGTGTAAAATTGTATGCTGTTTGATGCTCCCATTGCTTTTAACGTAATTTTCAATCAAATTTTTGATTCAATCTTTGTATGTTTACATTCGTATTGATTTACATGGCGTTTAAATTTCATTATTTTTTGGTGTGTATGTTGTGAACGAGAGCAGGTTTGTCGTTGTCGATCGTTTAGGCATGAAACCGTGTTGGTCATCTGCAATGTAGTGTTTGCAGTGAAAGTAAATAGGATCTAACACAACCAGCTCGAACAGTTTTGATACGGTACTTAAACACGAGATTCCCCGATAATTGTCAATGTTCGATTTGTTTCCTTTTTTATGAACTGGAAACATGTGCGCTGCTTTCCAGCAGGAAGGGAATGTTCCAGTAGTGAATGATAGCTCGAAGACTCGCCGAAGTGGTTCAAGAAGCCCGCTGATGCACTTTTTTTGACAAAAATCGAGGGAACACCATCTGGACCCGGGGAACAAGATGCTTTCAGTTTGGCATTTGCTGCAAGAATGGCAGCATTATCGACACAAATTCGGTTGATGGTTCGTCCTAGAGAAGGACTTAAATGACGGCGGCAGCGACTTGTTGTGGTGGAAGGCGCTCGTTGGAAAAAAAAACGCTTGAAAATTTGTCGGAGAACAGTTGGCAAATTTCCTTAGTGTCGGTTAGAGATGGTCGGGTTTCAATTTTTTCAAACCCGAACCCGACCCGAACCCGAGAGCTTGAAAATTGAAAACCCCGAACCCGACCCGAGCCCCAAATTATAAAATTTGAAAAACCCGAACCCGACCCGAGCCCGAAAATTTTAAAATTGAAAAACCCGGACCCGACCTGTACCCGAGAATGAAAATTTTGTAAAACCCGAACCCGACCCGACCCGGAGAATTTTAAAATTTGAAAACCCAAACCCGACCCGAAAATTTAAAATTTGAGAAACCCGATCCGAATCCAACTTGCTAGTACGAAGAATCAACCAAAGATCTCGAAGATTTCTAATTTTAAGCACCCGAGCTGGACCCAAGGCTCATCTAAGAGGAGTAGAATCATTCGAATCACCATACGCATTGAGTTATATCTTTCTATGGCAAAACGAATCACTGGCGAGTAGAATTCGCATTTATATTGACTATTATTGAACATCGAATTTGTAATGTTCTGAGAAACTTATAAATCGTCGATATCTTAATCGGAAATCAGGATAAATCGGTGGCTAACTCAAGGGGAAACAAAAAGCTTAATGGTAACAGTTTCAAACAACCTTGCCCGTCGCACTTAACCAAAATTTCTAATTCTTTATCAAAAACCATTCTTGAAAAGGCAGATTTGTATAATTTATTACTGGTTCGTACGGTCAAACTTGTGTCGAAGGGTGTCAATCAAGATTCTCTGACGCGTTTTTTATGTCACATCATTAGCGTTAGGACTATCTATGATGGGGTATCGAAATTATATTATGCTTCAGATTATACGGTAAGCGCGCCAGTAGAGATGCTTCGACATCTCCAACGGAGCTTTCGGAACGACTCCAAACTTTAAAAAATCCGTCAATGGCTTCAACAGAACACACAATTTGCGATTAATTCCTCAAGAGCGTGGAAATTCATATATTTTCATGAAGAAATCCGGATCATGCAACGGCCCAGCCCGGGGACAATCTGACAATCTGTGAGTTCAATATATGGGAATTTGTCTTTGTAGTCAATGGTTGAAAAGCATCTCGTGGATTGCAACTATGCCAAGAATATACAAATCGTGTTGCCTTGAAATTTAATTATCATTTTAATTCATGTTTCTATTTATAATATTATAATATATTAAAACAATTATAATTCAATATGTAGCAAAAAGTACTACTAGTCAGTATACTCGCGACACCCACTTTTCGATTTCTCGCGACTGTCAAAACGACCAATCAGGAGCGGATCAATAGATAGATATTTATTGTCTCTACTACCCTTAGATTTTCACTCGCTTTGCTGTAGATACGATTTGCTGTAGGCTTTAGCCGAGTTTCACGCGTTTACCCTAACCGCGGCCAAAGTATCAGTTTTAAAGTACCTATCGAAATTTATAATAGAAAGTTGAACCAATATTTTCCGAGAAATTTCTGTGGACTTGGTTTGTTACTAATTATCATGAAAAATAAATTGCAAAAACATTTTAGATTTGAAACGTATTGTTGAATACTCTAAAATGAATGTTCGTTTAAAAAATAAAATAATTCGAGTAGCTTGCGAATCTAAAGAGAGGAAATTTTATATAAGAATGAAAAAATACAATATTTGAGCACCAGAAAACAACGACGAATTCTAGCGATTCAAATGTGCTAACTTTTAGTGCGGTTATATGTGTTATCCATTCGTATCAAGAAGTATAATACACTACTACAGAAAGAGACTGGATTTTGTGTACAGACGCCAAGTGCATCAAGAAATGGTTGGGTTGTTTTGTTCAAAACCCGAACCCGACCCGACCCCGATAATTTCTAATTTGAAAAACCCGAACCCGACCCGAGTCCGAAAGTTCAAAATTGCAAAAACCCGGCCCCGACCCGAACCCGAGAATTCCAAATTTGAAAACCCGGAACCCGACCCGAACCCGAGAAGCTTAAATTTATAGAACCCGAAACCCGTCGGGTTCGGGTCGGGTCCGGGTTTCGGGTCCAAAAACCCGAACCCGACCATCTCTAGTGTCGGTGCCTAAAACTTCATTAAACGACATACAAGATGGTAAACCGGATTCTTTTCGCTGCTCGTTAACATACTTCCAGAACGACTTGGGCTTGGATTTCAGTTGACGCTCGACGTTTCGCTGGTGTCTAAAAAAGGCGCGTCTGCTTTGCTGTTTGTATTCGTGGTTGAGTTGAAAGTAGTGATTTCGTAATGCAAGTGTCTTACGCTTCGAGAATTTTTTAAATGCATTTTTTTGGCAGATTTTAAACGTCTAAGGACGGTTGATCGCCAGGGAGGGTGTTCATCGGTACTAATAGTTCATTTAGGCACATGGCGGTCGATAAGATAGTTAAGAATACTAGAAAACGTCATCGCTGCTTCGTTGGCGTCGTCATTGTTAAGATTTTCTTCCCAGTTTATATCCAACAGCGTGCTAACGATGCTGTCGTAGCCAGCGTTTTTAAAATCGTAGACGATATAGCTTGAGACGTCTTCAAAATTCACTCCTAGGTTACCAGTGAAAACAAGATGTAGTGGGGAATGATGACGCACCTGCTTAACTAAAGGAGTCGGTGCAGTGCAGCAGTACGGTGCGTAGTCCCGGGCACTTACAAAGCAGAGGTCCAATGTGCGTCCATTCTCGTTGGTGACATTATTAATTTGCCGAAGAGTTGCACTGCTGTAGTTGTCCAAAATACAACTGGCATTGTTAATAAGCGCAGATTTTTCGATATCCAATCGAAGAAAACCATTACTTGCCTGGCACCACGACAAGCCAGGTAAGTTGAAGTCGCCCAGTATAACAATATCATCAGACGGGGCGGCCATCGAGGCGATAAAAGAAACGGAGGAAAGATGTACATCGATCAGACTGGAATCACGAATTCTGTCAGGTGGAAAATACACAACACACAGGAACAGATTGCGATCGGCAAGTTTCACTGATATCCACACTTGCTCGGAGCTCGCCCACCGGTCATCGTTGATCACTCGGGCTTTTATACCACGGCGAACGGCGATAAGCACACCACCGCCCGATGTCTTGTGGCTGTTGAGAGCATTGTCGTCACAGCGGTAGACATCGAATGTTGAATCAAAGACCTGGCGAGACAGAGTACGGTTGTCGAGCCACGTTCTTATCGGGCATAACACTTGTTAGCTTCTGGGTTTTGTAAACTACAGTCGGGTCTCCTACTACGCGATTAACTGGGGGTGTGAAAAAGGAATCCGCGTTGTACGATACCCATAGCTTATGGAATTTCGACTAATTTGGGCTGTGGCCAATTATTTCATCCGCGTCAACATGTAGCGCCATACTTTCTTTGGCAACTCACTTGGGCCTACAACTTAGAGTCATAGGGTATCCAATTAGTTGAGATTTATGCCGCCTGGGGTGCTATTAAGAAATAGTAAATAAATCGAAACTCTCGTCGTAAATTCGACTATCATTAAATGGATTCAATGTTAAATATATCAAGACCCTGGTTAGTTTGAAAGGGGTGTCTTCGAGAAATTTGTAAAAGAAATCCAGAGCTTCTGGATGGTAGAAAGTATAACTCGCAATTGCCCAGCCAGGCGGCGCTAGTGCTAATGCAAATATTCAACACATATTAAGAGAGTAGTACTGTCTTCAACAAAGTTGCTCAAGAGGTTGAGGACTACCCAACGGTAATAGATTAGTTTGGAATACTCTCATTATGCGGCGCTAGTGAGCGTAGAAGCTTTCAGCATATTATGATATATCTCAAAAGTCTAATAACTTGATGGTATTTTCGGCAAAGTTCTCGAGGAGATCAAAGGCTACTCGATTATGGATAGATTAAACTGTAATGGACCCATCATCTTTCAAATCATGTATCTCGAGATCATGATCATTTGGAAGGGTGGTGTCTTTGGCAATATTCAGAGGCAGTTCAGTTAGTTCAGAGCTCCCTCCCCCACTAGGCAGCGCTAATGAGAATGAAATTTTATTAACATTATAGATCTATTTCTGAAGTCTGATAATTTTGGGAGACGCTGTTTTTGGAAAAGTTCTCCAGGAGAACAAGTGCTGTTTGACAATGTATAGAAAAATTTCGATTTTACCCGCCAGGTGACGCTAGTGAGCTCGCATTTTTCCTTTCAATTTCGGCATCTCAATATAAAGGCAATTTAGAAGGCTGGTGTCTTCACCAAAGTTGCTCGAGAGGTCGAGGACTACCCAACAATAACAGATTAGTTTGGAATACTCTCACTATGCGGCGCTAGTGAGCGTAGATGTTTTCTGCATGTGGTAGATAATGATATATCTCAAAAGTCTAATAACTTAGAAAGATGGTGTTTTCGGAAAAGTTCTTGAGGAGGTCCAAGGCTTCTCGATTATGCATAGATTAAACTGGAATGGACCTACCAGGTGGCGCTAGTGAGGATTATTTTTTATATCCTGTATCTCGAGATCATGATCCGTTTACTAACGGAATGGAAAAATGAGCGTGCTGAATAAAATGTACTAAACGTTTTGTTTTATTTAATATCAAGAATAGAAAGCAACATTGAAAAATTGCTCCACATACTTATTTTATATACTTTTCTCCAAATAACTCTGAGTTTGTTATTGATATTTCAAATACGCTCTAATCAGGCACGGTATCTCTCGATCACTCATTCAAGAAGTAGCCTCAAAATGAATAAGAGGATAAATTCATCAACCCATTCTCTGGTGCATAATGAGAATATTCAAAACCAATCTGCCAACATCAGACAGCTCTAGATCTACCGACGAATTTCACTCAAGAAAGCCCTCTTCTAAACTGCCAAGATTTTGTGATGCTGAAATTCATAAACAATTATTTTTCTCTCTAATGCCACCTAGTAACTGGAATCCACGTTAATTTTTATATCGCACATCATGAGAACTTGACTGATAACACCATTTTCATCATACGTCTCCCAACCTTCGAACGGAACGGATCGTTATATTTCACAGTGGTGTTCGGTGTGTAACTTTAGTGAGTCAAGGTCATCCTTTGTTCGTTCGTTAGCTGCTGTTCTGCTGGTGCCGACAGTAAATCCAGTACATTGTTTTCGCTGGTGCGGAACAATCGACGTTGTTTGCAGATAAGTTTTGCTTTATTTTTTTTCCTCGTTTGCTTTCTTTCCTTTTCCCTACTTTTACTCTACCTTGTAATCAAATAATAAGACACATTCCCGTTTATATAACGCTCTGCCCTCGTGCTTAAATGGCCGAGGGCGAAATACCATCTGATGTAATCATGGAAGTCCCTGATCCCCCTAATACTCGCACTGCTCCCCGTATAAAGCAGTACCCAGAAGGTTCCTCTGGGCCATGGGTGGTATATTTTCGGACCGGAGAGAAACCGGTTAATATATTAAAACTTTCTCGAGATCTGACTGCTAATTACCCGGCTGTAGCTCAGATAACACGTGTTCGGGCAAACAAGATACGTGTTCTAGTGAATGATCTCGGCCAGGCAAACGCGATTGCTTGCTGTGAGCGCTTTACACGGGAATTTAAAGCGTACGTGCCTTGTGTGGCCTGTGAAATCGATGGGGTAGTGTCCGAACCGGGCCTGAAATGCGAAGAGCTGTTGGAGCACGGGGTTGGCTGCTTTAAGGACCCCTCTCTTGAACAGATTAAGATCTTAGAATGCAAACAATTGTATACCGCAAACACCGAGGGAGGTAAGACTACCTACTCTCTATCAGGCTCGCTTCGGGTGACATTCGCCGGGTCCTCTCTTCCCAACTACATCCTCCTTGACAGGGTTCGCCTACCAGTTCGCCTGTTTGTACCGCGGGTCATGAGCTGCAGCAATTGCAAGCAGTTGGGCCACACAGCCACATATTGTGGAAATAAGAAACGATGCGGCAAATGCGAAGGAGAGCATGAGGATGACTCTTGCGACAAAGAAACTGAAAAGTGTATTTGCTGCGGGGGCCCTTCACATGCTCTTAAATCATGCCCTGCGTACAAGCAGCGCGGGGATAAAATTAAGCGCTCCCTTAAGGAACGCTCAAGGCGTTCTTATGCAGAAATGCTAAAGAATGCTTCGCCATCTGTCCTGTCCGAAAATCCCTATGCTGGTTTGGCTAACGTTGAGCAAGAATCTGACGACCCACGAGAGGGAACATCTTTGGTTAACCCAGGGGAATCCTGGAAGAGGAGAAATCCAGCCTCCCCTACATTGCCCCGTAAGGGTGCCAAGGTGTCGTCCACTCAGAGTGCGCCAACTACAATCATTAAATCCAACGGAAGTGATGCACAAAAGCCGAAGCAATTTGCTCCAGGACTTGGAAATATTAATTCTAACAAGGAGTATCCACCACTTCCAGGGACACCAAAAACCCCAAGTGTCCCCTTTTTTCAAACAGATACTCAGTCCAGTAGCGGACTAATGAAATTTTCTGACATAGTGGACTTAATTTTTACAGCTTTCAATGTTACTGATCCTCTTAAAAGCCTTCTGATACGTTTTCTCCCTATAGTGCAAACATTTTTGAAGCAGTTGACTACTAAATGGCCCCTCCTTGCAGCGATCGTATCCTTCGATGGCTAAGTCATCGAACGAGGTCACCGATTCGATCACTGTTCTACAGTGGAACAGCAGAAGTATCCTCCCGAAAATCGATTCCTTTAAATTTTTACTAAATAGTTTAAAATGTGATGCTTTCGCATTATGTGAAACTTGGTTAACTTCCGATATAAATCTCAACTTCCACGACTTTAATATAATTCGTCTGGATCGAGAAAACCCCTATGGAGGAGTACTTTTGGGGATCAAAAAGTGCTATTCTTTCAACCGAATTAACCTCCCTTCGACACCAGGCATTGAAATTGTCGCTTGTCAAGTTTTAATCAAAGGTAAAGACCTTTGCATTGCTTCCATCTACATTCCTCCTAGAGCCTCGGTAGGGCACCGAACGCTTTGTAATATCACGGAATCCTTACCGGCACCGCGGCTAGTTCTGGGAGACTTTAACTCGCACGGTACGGTATGGGGCTGTCTTCATGATGATAATAGATCAACATTAATCCAAGATCTTTGCGATAATTTCAACATGACCATCTTAAACACGGGAGAAATGACGCGGATTCCTACACCACCAGCACGCGCAAGCGCGTTGGATTTGTCGCTATGCTCGACATCGCTACAGTTAGATTGCATGTGGAAGGTGATCCCTGATCCCCACGGTAGCGATCATTTGCCTATCGTAATTTCAATTGCTAACGGTTCAAGACCATCGGAAACAATCAATGTCTCATATGACCTCACACGGAACATTGATTGGAAGAGTTACGCGACCGCGATATCCGTTAAAATCGAATCCACTCAAGAACTTCCTCCGGAGGAAGAGTACAGGTTTTTGGCTGGCTTGATTCTCGACAGTGCGAATCAAGCTCAGACTAAACCAGTACCCAGCGCGAATACCCATGGACGGTCTCCCACCCTGTGGTGGGATAAAGAGTGCTCAGAGCTGTACGCGGAAAAGTCCACTGCATATAAGGCCTTCCGGGAAGACGGGTTACCCGCTAGCTATCAACAGTACGCATCGTTAGAAAGGCGAATGAAGAGTCTAATGAAAGCCAAAAAACGCAGTTATTGGCGCCGGTTCGTCGACGGGTTAACGAGAGAAACAGCGATGAGCACTCTTTGGGGTACGGCTCGACGTATGCGTAATCATAATAGTACCAACGAGAACGTGGAATATTCAAACCGTTGGATATTCGCTTTCGCCAAGAAGATCTGTCCGGACTCTGTCCCGGTACAGAAAACGTACCGCGCCGCGTCTTCTCACGATACCGCGAACGAAACACCGTTTTCGATGGTGGAGTTCTCACTTGCTCTCTTATCGTGCAACAATAACGCCCCAGGGTTAGACAGAATCAAATTCAACTTGCTGAAGAATCTGCCTGACACTGCAAAAAGGCGCCTGTTGAATTTATTTAACAAGTTTCTTGAGGGTAACATTGTCGCTTATGAATGGAGGCAAGTGAAGGTCATCGCCACTCAAAAACCAGGAAAACCAGCCTCCGACCACAACTCGTATCGGCCGATTGCAATGCTGTCCTGTATTCGGAAGTTGTTCGAGAAAATGATCATGTTTCGCCTCGACAATTGGGTTGAAGCAAATGGCTTACTGTCAGATACACAATTTGGCTTCCGCAAAGGCAAAGGGACGAACGATTGCCTTGCGTTGCTTTCTACAGAAATCCAAATGGCCTATGCTAACAAAGAGCAGATGGCATCAGTCTTCTTGGATATTAAGGGAGCTTTTGACTCAGTTTCTATCAACATTCTGTCAGAGAAGCTGCACCAGCATGGTCTTTCACCAATTTTAAATAACTTTTTGCTAAACCTGTTGTCTGAAAAGCACATGCACTTTTCGCATGGCGATTTAACAACATCGCGATTTAGCTACATGGGTCTTCCCCAGGGCTCATGTCTAAGTCCCCTGCTCTACAATTTTTACGTGAATGACATTGACGATTGTCTTGCCAATTCATGCACGCTAAGGCAACTTGCAGACGACGGGGTGGTCTCTGTTACAGGGCCCAAAGCTGCCGACTTGCAAGGACCATTACAAAATACCTTGGACAATTTGTCTGCTTGGGCTCTTCTGCTGGGTATTGAGTTCTCCACGGAGAAAACTGAATTGGTTGTTTTTTCTAGGAAGCGTGAGCCGGCGCAACTCCAGCTTTTATTAATGGGTGCAACGATCAACCAGGTTTTCACATTTAAATATCTCGGGGTCTGGTTCGACTCTAAAGGTACCTGGGGATGTCACATTAGGTATCTGAAACAGAAATGCCAACAAAGGATCAATTTTCTCCGAACAATAACTGAAACATGGTGGGGTGCTCACCCAGGAGACCTGATCAGGTTGTACCAAACAACGATATTGTCGGTGATGGAGTACGGGTGTTTCTGTTTCTGCTCCGCTGCAAACATACACTTCATCAAACTGGAGAGAATCCAGTATCGTTGCTTGCGCATTGCCTTGGGTTGCATGCACTCGACCCATACGATGAGTCTCGAAGTGCTGGCGGGCGTTCTTCCGCTAAAAAATCGATTTCGGGAACTCTCATATCGATTGCTCATCCGATGCGACATTCTGAACCCGTTGGTAATTGAAAACTTCGAGAGGCTCGTCGAGCTTAATTCTCAAACCCGTTTTATGTCCTTGTACTTCGACTACATGGCACAGAGCATCAATCCTTCTTCGTACAATCCCAACCGTGTCCGTTTCCTAGATACTTCTGATTCTACTGTATTCTTCGACACATCCATGAAGGAAGAGATTCGTGGAATTCCGGACCATATACGCCCGCAGGTGATCCCCAATATATTTTATAATAAATTCCGAGAAGTCGATTGCGACAAAATGTTTTACACTGACGGATCAAATCTCGATGGGTCCACTGGCTTCGGTATCTTCAACAATACTATCACCGCTTCATTCAAGCTCAATGATCCCGCTTCAGTTTACGTCGCAGAGTTAGCTGCAATTCAGTACACCCTTGGGATCATCGACACTCTGCCCACAGATCACTACTTCATCGTTTCGGACAGCCTCAGCTCTATCGAGGCTCTTCGTGCGGTGAAGCCTAAAAAGCAATTACCGTATTTTCTGGGGAAGATACAGGAGTCCTTGTGTACGTTATCTGAAAAATCTTATCAGATTACCTTTGTTTGGGTCCCCTCTCATTGTTCTATCCCGGGCAATGAAAAGGCCGACTCATTAGCAAAGGTGGGCGCATTAAATGGTGACATATACGAAAGACCAATCTGCTTCAACGAATTTTTTAGTATTTGTCGTCAGAGGACGCTCAACAGTTGGCAAACCTCGTGGAGCAATGGGGAACTTGGACGATGGCTACATTCGATTATCCCAAAGGTATCAACGAAGCCTTGGTTCGGGGGGATGGATGTGGGTCGGGATTTTATTCGTGTAATGTCCCGACTTATGTCCAATCACTACACCATGGATGCGCATTTGCGGCGTATTGGGCTTGCGGAGAGTAGTCTGTGCGCTTGTGACGAGGGCTATCACGACATCGAACACGTTGTCTGGGTGTGCGCCGGGTATTGTGACGCCAGGTCTCAGTTAAAGGAATCCCTTCGGGCCCGAGGTAGACCACCCAATGTACCAGTCCGAGATATGCTGGCAACTCGTGATTTCCCCTATATGTCCCTTATTTATACCTTCATAAAAACGATAAATATCCCAATTTAGCCCCTCTCTTTTATTTCTCGTTTTTAGAGTTTCCTCCTGCCTTGTGGAACCGATCAGCTCCAGAGTGCCACTATGTAACCGCCATCACCCTTACCACTACGCCTGCATAGAAGGAAACTGAAGCGAGAGCGACTCGAGGTCCGATGACTTTTGAAGGATTCCCCGCGGGTCCGAAGAATACCATCCGCCAATCCGGTACTCGACGACTTACTATACTGAGGCGCAAATTTGATTCGCTGATCCCCCTCCCCCCCCCCCCCCGCCGTTCGAGCGAAAGTTGCAAGTTTTGCTCTTCTTTCCCTGTCTCTCCACTGTCCTTGATACAACTGCTGCTACACTGAAGCGGAAATAAGCCACCCTTTGAATATCTTGACCAAGCATAAGTTTTAGTTAAAAAATTCAAATTAGTATTCTGTATTCCTAGTTTTAAGATAGCTATAATTTTTACTCTTTATTGAAACTCTTGTCCTCCATCTTGTAAATAGAATTGAATCCCTAGTTTTAAGATTTCTGTGAAATTTCTCATAAATATTTGTTCCCCCTTTTGTGTACTAAACTATATTGTTAGTTTTAAGATAACCGTAAAATATTTCGTAAAATACTATTACTCCCCCTCTTGTATATCAAAGTGAATTCCTTGTTTTAAATTTTTTCATAAAAAAAATCTTTTGGCCCTCTTTTGTATATTGAATCTTATTTCTAGTCTTAAGATAGCTGTAAACTTTCTTTTCCTATGTAAAAAAAATATTTCAACATTGTAACCTCCTAGTTTTAAGATATCCAAAATGTAAAAACAAAAGCATTTGGCACCGCCAAGCTAACGCATTTGTGCCTATCAAATAAACGAAATGAATAAAAAAAAACACCATTTTCATGAATTATCAAACTTTTGGCTTAATATACTATGTTGTAGAAGTTGTATTCTCCCTAGCGATGTGTGAGTTCGTAACTAATCTGATCAGCGTAACACAAAACTCAACCGTTCGATTAATTTTGCCAAAGATACAACCCATCCAAACCCCCCCATGACCCCGAGAAATAAAATGTGAAAAAATTACTTGCTCACTAGCGCCGCCTGGCGGGTCCATTCCAATTCAGACTGCCTATAAACGAGAAGCTCTTGATCTTCTCAAGAACTTTGCCAAAAACACCAGCTTTCCAATACACTCTTGAGATGTATCATAATTTACCATGTCCTACAAGTTTCTGCGCTCACTAGCGCCGCATAAACTAATATTCTAAACTAATGGCGGCATAGTTCTCAACTAGTTGGATACCCTATGACTCTAAGTTGTAGGCCCAAGTGAGTACAACAACTTTGCCAATGAAAGTATGGCGCTACATGTTGATGCGGACGAAATAATCGGCCACAGCCTCAATTAGTCGAAATCCTATAAGCTATGGGTATCCTACAACGCGGGTACCGCGCAGTAGGAATCCGCGCAGTAGGAATCCGCGTAGTAGGAGACCCGACTGTACCTAGAATTTTTTCAACAACGGTAATTTTGAACAGATCGGATTTTTTTTTAATAAAATCAGCTTTTTAACCCTCCTGAACTTGTGCAGTACTCTGATAGCGGTAAGCTTGCAGCTAGTTGGTACCTCCATTTTAGGCCTGAATTTAATCTGGTCTAAGACGTTAGTACCTGTCATTGCAGAAATGGCTGCATCCTGAAGCCAAACGTAAACAGTGTAAAGGCCGACATGTTTCTCTTGCATACATATCAATAATTTAAATCAACTTTTTGACCTTCATGTGCAATATTATGGTACATCGTCGCTGTTGTGCTATCTTATGACAAGCGCCATTTAGCACTTTTCGAGAAAAACAATTTTTAAAGTTTGAGATTGAATATCTTAAAATTTATAAATGTTAGAAGCTTTTCGGAGAAGGCATTCGATGCTTCTATCTTTTCTGAAGTAAACTCTTGATTTGTGCGAAGATCGGTTGACTATATTTACAGTTTTTGCTTAAAATGTAAACGAAAGTCGCTCACATACGTGTCACAAATGTGTACAGAAGATTTCATATAAAAATGAATTATAACTGATTCGGAAAATTATGCGTTATAGAACACTATGTCCAATATCATACTTTTCCATGCGATAGCAGCAATATCAGGTTACAAAATGATGGTATTAGAACACAAAGTTTTTTCAATTTTCCTCCTTTATTCAGGAAAAACAATGAACAAAAATTGATTTCATTGACAATTTAGAGACAATGTATATCAAACAATGTTATTGTTGACAGGTGACTAGACGAAACAAATGTTCTTCTTGCATAATCCATCACTACATTTCGGTATACTTTCCAAAACAAGTGGAAATCTCAAAAGGAAATTTGTTCAATAATCATGAATATATAAGCCAACCATTCCCAGAAAAAAACTATGGTAGGAAAAGTTTTGCTCCCGAGACAAGAACCTAGCTAATGCTTATGGTTGATCTGCATAGGAATTACCTATGTCATCAGAGACATCTGTTGGCTTGCTATAAGCTTTTCGCCTTATAGCAAGCCAACAAACTAAGAATGTTGTCTCTTTTTTCTTTGTCATAAGTTAGCACAACTCGATCACTCGAGAAATTGGCGCTTGTCATAATCGTGTTTCGCTATATCTCAGTAACCCATCAGAATTTCAAAATTCTGAAAACGCGACTTTATGGAGATTTTAAAACTTAGTAACATGGCATATCTAACTCAGTTCACCCCAAAATGGCGTTTGTCATAAGATAGCACAACAGCGACGACATGTTGCATACAAATTATATGACGGCAAGTAAGTAAGTTTTATCCCGTACAAAAAAACAGGTGTAATTGAGTTTTAAACGCTATTTTTTGATATTCGTCTTGATAGGATAGGTGCTACACTTTCATTTCAAAATGACACATCGAAGAGTTATATTGCAGGTTAGCAGAAGTCGAGCTGCATAAAATTGTTTTCGTTTGTTAATTTACTTATGGCTATCAAGGTGAGTGAAACTGTTAAATTTGCCCATATTTTTTTAGTTATTTTAGGAACAGGAATCAGAATAAAATAAGTAATCTCAATTACATTTCTTTATCAAGTTATATCTTCTCATAAACAACACAATTAGCAAGTGGAAGTTTATTTATATTTTTACTGCCTCCGAAAGACTTCAAAACAAAAATAAAATAAAATATTGTAAATAAAGCTATGCCATACAACCTAACATCTGCCACAAATATTCTTACTTTGATCGTTATTTAAATGATATCAAAGCTTGCTTATATTGTTGCGCCGTTTATAATTTTCCAGTATATCTTGAACGATTTACATTTCATTTGATATAACATATATGCACAGGGTATAAAAGAGTTGTGAAAGTTGAGGCTAGACAGATGACTTGGCAAAACGACGCAAAAGGTTGAATACGGAAGAATCGCCTAAATCGTGTTGGAACTTAAGGCGGGTTGAGTAAGGTATTTACGGCAAAAAATTGGATCCTTAATTTTTTTTCGATGCAAAGATTGTTTATTCAGTCAGGTGCCACGTCGAAAACCGGTTTAGCGGTGTACATCATAACTTCAAATCTACTGGACCAGTCGTTGAAACATTTGCGCAGTTGTTTTTCACAACATTCCACAAGTAACTAAGGGAGCTTTTATTATTTGGTTGACTTTCGAAATTTTTTGTAGCACTTTGCAGCCAAAATCCGATTGTAGCTAAAGAACGATAAACATGTTATTGTAAAAATAATAATATTAGGCATTTTGCAAAACTACGGGAACTACGAGCAACCTTAGGGAAGATCGGGTAACCAAAACCCCGGTGGAAACTTTGGTCGTAGGCTGACAAGGAAGGGGGGGGGCGGGGGTTGCTGCTGCAAGTCTGAACGCCTGAGCGTCTGATCTTCAGGAGGAGCGGCTCAAAATAGCGTTTGTTCCCCATGTTAGGGGCGGCTGATCATCGTCCGAGTGCCAGTGAAGGACTCTAAGCTTAACTGTGCACTATGGTCCTCCGAAAAGTTAGGGGGTTGGTGTCAGGTTCTGCTAGCCACCCGTAAAAAACCAATTGCAGCGAAAAGTCAACAAGATAAGAATGCGAACCGATACCAATGGCGACGACCACAAAGGCGCGTGATCGGTTGGTGGCCGATCGACGAAAGATTGTGCAGGTTGAGGATTAAGGGCCGTTTCTTCAACATCAGCATAATAAACGAGCACAGCCCTCACTCCGGAAGCACCGATGATGACAAAGACGGTTTCTACGCGCAGCTCGAACGAGAATACGACCGCTGCCAAAGCCACGACGTCAAGATTATCATTGGGGACTTAAACGCTCAGGTAGGCCAGGATAAGGAATTCAAACCGACGATTGGAAAGTTCAGCGCTCACCAGCTAACGAATGAGAACGGCCTTCGACTCATTGATTTCGCCGCCTCCAAGAACATGGCCATTCGTAGCACCTTCTTCCAGCACAGCCTACCTTATCGTTACACCTGGAGATCACCGCTACAGTCGGAATCGCAAATCGACCACGTCCTGATCGATGTACGGCACTTCTCCGACATTATCGATGTCAGGACCTATCGTGGCGCTAACATCGACTCTGGCCACTACCTGGTGATGGTTAAATTGCGCCCAAAACTATCCGTCATTAATCATGTACGGTACCGACGACCGCCTCGGTACGATCTAGAGCGACTGAAGCAACCAGATGTCGCCACTGCATACGCGCAGCACCTCAAGGCAGCGTTGCCGAACGAGAGGGAGAGCTCGACGTGACCCCTCTAGAGGACTGCTGGAGAACAATAAAAGCAGCCAACAACAACGTAGCTGAGGACATTGTCGGGTACGAGGAACGGAGACGACGGAACGATTGGTTCGACGAGGAGTGCAGAGCGGTTCTGGAGGAGAAGAATGCAGCGCGAGCGGTGATGCTGCAGTATGGAACCCGACAGAATGTGGAATGATACAAACAGAAGCGGAGGCAGCAGACATGCCTCTTCCGGGAGAAAATAAACGCCGCCTGGAAGAAGCGGAATGCGAGGAAATGGAACTGCTGTGCCGTTCTCAAGATACACGGAAGATCTACCAGAAGCTCAACGCATCCCGCAAAGGCTTTGTGCCGCAAGCCGAAATATCTAGGGATAAGGACGGGAGCCTGCTGACGGACAACCGTGAGGTGATCGAAAGGGGGAAGCAGCACTTCGACGAACACCTGAATGGCGAGGAGAATGTAGGTACAGAAGACCAAGGCAACGGAGGATTTGACTACGTTAGTGCAGTTGAGGACGGGAATGAACCAACTCCCACGTTCAGGGAAGCCATCCAACAGCTCAAGAACAACAAAGCAGCTGGCAAAGATGGTATCGCAGCAGAACTCATCAAGTTGGGCCCGGAAATTTGGCCACTTGTCTGCACCGGTTAGTAGTCAGGATCTGGGAAACCGGACAACTACCGGAGGAGTGGAAAGAAGGGGTGATCTGCCCCATTCACAAGAAATGCGACCATTTGGAATGTGAGAGCTTCCGAGCGATCACCATTTTAATTGCCGCCTACAAAGTGCTCTCCCAGATCATCTTCCGTTGTCTATCACCTAAAGTAAATGAGTTCGTAGGATGTTATCAAACCGGCTTCATCGATGGCCGGTCGACAACGGACCAGACCGTACGGAAAATCCTCCAGAAATGCCGTGAATACCAGGTCCCAACGCATCACCTGTTCATTGACTTCAAGGCGGCATACGACAGTACGACCGCGTAGAGCTATGGAAAATCATGGACGAAAACAGCTTTCCCGGTAAGCTGACTCGACTGATCAAAGCACCGATGGACGGTGTACAAAACAGCGTATGGATTTCGGGTGAGCTTTCCAGTCCATTCGAATCTCGACGGGGACTGAGACAAGGTGATGGACTCTCGTGTCTACTATTCAACGTTGCTCTGGATGGTGTGATGCGACGAGCCGGGCTCAACAGCCGGGGCACGATCTTCACGAAATCTGGCCAATTTGTATGCTTCGCGGACGACATGGACATTATCGCCCGAACATTTGGAACGGTGGCAGACCTGTGCACCCGCCTGAAACGCGAAGCAGCGAGGGTCGGACTGGTATATGCTGGTAGGCGGTACTGGAAATGACAGGATCCGGCTAGGAAACAGCGTTACGATCGACGGGGATACCTTCGAGGTAGTGGAGGATTTTGTCTACCTAGGATCCTTATTAACGGCTGACAATAACGTGAGCCGTGAAATCCGAAGACGCATCATCAGTGGAAGTCGGGCCTACTATGGGCTCCAGAAGATACTGCGGTCAAGAAAGATTCACCCCCGCACCAAATGCACCATGCACAAAACGCTTATAAGACCGGTGGTTCTCTACGGGCACGAGACTTGGACCATGCTCGAGGAGGACCTGCAAGCACTAGGAGTTTTCGAGAGACGGGTGCTAAGGACGATCTTCGGCGGTGTGCAGGAGAACGGTGTTTGGCGGCGAAGGATGAACCACGAGCTCGCTGCACTCTATGGCGAACCCAGTATCAAAAAGGTGGTCAAAGCTGGAAGGATACGGTGGGCAGGGCATTTTGCAAGAATGCATGACAATAATCCTGCAAAGATGGTGTTCGCTAATGATCCGGTTGGTACAAGAATGCGAGGAGCACAGAGAGCACGATGGGCGGACCAGGTGGAACGTGATTTGGCGAGTGTTGGGCGTAACCGACGTTGGAGAGCTGCAGCTACAAATCGAGTATTGTGAAAGCAAATTGTTGACTCAGTGTTATCATGAAATTGATGTCGAACTAAATAAATGAACTAGGAACTCTAAATTGAATTATAGTTATGATCCCAGGTCGGTATTTGCTGAATTCTTTTCTTCACACGACTACAAAGAAGGCGTGGGGTACATTTGGTCGGTGTTAAGTCAGACCGGACTAAGTCGCAGAACATCAAAAAATAAGATAATGATGTCACAAGATAAGGAATTTCGTCAGCTACATTTGCCGCCACATTCGTAATGTGTAACAATAAACAAGAATTATGACAAAAAATAATTTTCAATTATAATGTAAAGGATGCAACGATTCAAACTTTAAACTCGTTTTTTCACGAAATCAATATTTTGTCACTTAGTTCGGTCTGACTAATCACCGACCATTTGTACCCCAGTGCAACGGGTTAACCAATTTGAAAGATTTACTTCGCTGATTTTTTTTTGAAATCCTCAAAATCTCAGCTCAATTACTGAACTATTGGTATTTAGGGCTTGATTAGGTAATCATGCTGATAATTTGAAATTCTATATGCATGGTTGGTGGAATAGTTGGGTAGGATGGTATAATAAACCCCACCAGGCTAAAATGTCAGATTTCTATTCCAAGGACCACATAGTTATCTGAAGCAAATAGATATTTGTATTTGGCATTTTGCATGTGCTGCAGAACAGCAACTAAAACAAACTTTTCAAAAGAGGTAAGCTTCCACTGTTTTTCTATAAGCATTTGTTTTAATTTGAAATAGTGAGATTTGGCTGAACTGTCTGACTACTAAATATAATGTTAGAGAAGCCTTCTCAGTCCTTGGAGTGGCTAGCGACTAACCTTCTCGATAGTATGCACCATTATTAGCAAAGTAACGATTTAGCCAATTATGGATCTTAAATAATTCTTATGTTACTTTGTTTAATCTAAATCGAGGATTCCAAAAAATATTTTGAAAATTTAAATACATCAGACTATTAATTGGCATAAACAGTGAATTTTCAATTAACCTCATTATACGGTTTTTTAACATTGCCGTGTATTGCCGATCAGAACGCAGTAATTCAAATGGCACCATCATGCTACCGGAAGAAGACAAAAATATGCAAATATTTGTCATGCTCCTCTTGCGCATACTTCGTTATTTTCAATCCTCTCTTCGGCTTTCTTCTGGATAAATATGGCTCTGTTTGCTCACAATAAAGATGACAATAAATAAGCCAGTTTTATCAGGTACACTAAGAAACACAAATATGCATAGTTAGCATACTTTCTATTCCCGTCTCTTTTCTTCTGCTGTGATTTTTATGTATTTTCATGCATAAACTTCTAATAAGCTTTCAATGAGTGGATAGACCGAATATGTCCAATGCATAAAATTTACAGCAGAAGAAACGAGAGGCAGATAGAAAAGTATGCTATCGATGCATAAATAAAATTCTGCGTGTAGGAAAGACAATCACCGTCGAACTATATCTACCCGCATTTTCGATTTCCTCGTTCTTTCCTTCTCTACATTGGATCGATTCGAATCGCATATTTAGACCAAAGTTGCTTTTGCGATCTATGAACAGAACTGCAATAAGAATTGTGTTGATTCTTTTCTTTTTGCATATCGCAATGAGAACACGTTGTACCATTTAATTCGTTAACCGACACGAAAGCCTTATGTGATAAAGTGTCAAAAAACAATAAAAAAAACCTAATTCGATAATATAAATCAATAACATATTTTCACTAATTATTGCCTATCTATCGCATCTCACATCAAAGAAAGCAAATAAAGAAAGAAAATTAATTTTTCCAGCGGATAGATCCAAATCGGATATGAAGATAATCGGATATGAATCGTAAAATGCAGTATTTTATGAATTTTCTCATTTACTCTCGTGGTTAACAAATCGAATCAGAAGGTTAACAGCTTACAAATTAGCTCCACTAAACACCTAAGCTAAGATTAAATATCAGATTTTAAATATGTGCATTGTCCCAATAAGAATAAACTCACATAAAATACAATATAAATATTTTGAAATTAATCGCAATCAATATATTCGTTTCGTTTGTTGGCATATGCTTTAACCCTAGAACGTTGCACTCGGGTTCAAATGTACCCCAAGCCTTCTTTGGAGCCGCGTGAAGACGAGAATTCGGCATTTACCGACCTGGGACCCTAACTATACTTCAATTTAGAGTTCCTAGTAAGAGTAGGAAAAGGATGGTACAGCCAGTTTACAGCCTTTTTGGAAGTAGGTGTCAAAGTTAGCGTGGGGTACATTTGTACCCTAGTGTACGGTTGCCGTTAGCGTTTCGTCAGGTTTCGTTCTGTCAGTGGAAATGTGACTCGTGACAATACGAGTTTAAATACTGGTTGTTTTACTACCCGTAATTTAAACTAATTTTACTAATTAAACTTTGAAGTTGAAAAGAAATCGTTCTTATTTTCGCTGATTTTTATTGTTTTGCTGTTTATTTTTTATAGTTTTTCAAAACAATGGCTCGCAAGTATAATTTGCGCACAGTAACTACTGTAACAGTAACGTTGCGTGTTAGCAATGTATTACTGGTCAAAAACATTTTTTCATTTTAATTTCTACCCCATTTCGTAGTATTTTCCGGAACCCGATTTTTAAACAATCACTCATCCAAATAATTAAACTTTTTCGAAAATATCGAAATTCCATTTTATACCTTTTCTAGACCATTCATTTAACTGTTAGAATCATTTAATTTTTTTCAAATCGGTTGAAAATTCGCAAAGTTATTGTAATTTTTGTGAAAAAATTCAAAGCCGCGATTTTTTCACTTTTCAAACCAATTTATGTATCATTTATTCAATAAATTCCACTTGTACATCTGTTTTCGCAGTTAAAAAAACGAAGAAAATGATGTATTAGACATTTCTTTTGTTTGCGTTTCTACCTGCGAAAATTGCTATCAAACGCATGGGGTACGTTTGTACCCCAGTGCAACGTTCTAAGGTGGTCGGTGGAAAACGCAAGTGCAACGTTCTAGGGTTAAAGAACCTGTGAGTTGTGATACCGGATCTGCATGCATCTATTTAATCCAAAAACATGATCCGATTCGCCACTGATCCCTATTTGCCAACCTGGTCAAAATCGGTTGTATTTCCTATAAAATAAAAACTGTAACAAACAACATAAACATGTGGATTTAGTTGAAATATACTTTTAAAACATCCGGGTCAATGTGACCCGGATATACGTTACAAAAAGTCAACACCTAAGGAAGATAAAAAACCTTATCGGGCCACGAAGTAGTATTTATTGCACATGTCTTGCTGTATACGAACGTTAGAAATAACGGCATACTTTAGGGCTATTGTGCATGCGCTAATGGTTCGCCTTTTCTTACGGGATGTTAACCACAAGGATAGCAATTGTCGAAAACTTTATAAACTTTGTTCAGTTATTAACGATACTTGCTAGGTGTCTCCAGCCAACACACATCCTGTTTTGACGTGTACATATTCTAGAGATAAGGATGTGCTTGAGCCGAATGGAAATGAAAGGAATTATTTTCGAAGAAATCTTATGGTTTATTCAATTCAATTCAAAGTTTCTTCCTAATCAAGTCTTTTAGGGGGAAACTATCACTTTCTCAAAACTGCGCTTGACGACTAAGGAAAATGGTAATTGGGTGCTTCACATGGGAAGAGGAATCATTTTCGAAGAAATTCTATTGTTTCAACTAGTTAAAATCAAAACTGTCTTGCTGTTCAATCTTATTAGTAAAAGTGAGCGGTTTTCGGGCAATATGGAGTACATTTCAACAAAATAAAAGATATCTTTGTCGTCACTGCTTTCTTACAAAAACATTTATTCTACGTCAAATGGCCTACGTTTCGAAGGAGTATGCCTTAATTTTCAGGGTAAACTATAGATTTTGCTTTGTCAAATGGGGTGCAACATTGATGTTGCTTCCACAAACGGCTGTTCAACTCTAAAAAGCAGTTACAAATTTCTATGAAATACAGACATTAAATCGGACAAATTTTCATTTCGACTTTGCTAAACTTACTCAAATAGTTTCCGCGCACACCAAATCAGTCAGATTGGACATTAAAATATTTCAGATATAACAGATCGTATGCCACATGTAAGAGGGAGGTAGGGTGTGCGTAATATGAATGTTGATTTATGCCTGAGAGTGTTTAACAAACCAGAACATGCTGCATTAAAATTATGTGTATCTGTTCTAAAATTGTGGAATTGTTTGTGAACATGTGACACATTTCCACAATTTGTAATGCATTGATTCTGTTATCTTGATGCACAATTTGGACCTCAGTCAGATTAAAATTATGATCGTTATCAATCATATGAACCATCAATACTGTCTTTTTGTAGTCATCCGGTATGCTTTCAGTTTGATCGGAATCCGATAATGTTAATTTTCGGTATCGTATTAACGAACGGTACCCAGATAACCGATACTGCCAGAAATCCGAGACTAAAACCCATTTATTTCGTAGAAACAATGTGATCGTTTCCAGTTTCCTAATAAATTTCACCACCCCTTCGAACCGAATGTAACGCTTGGGGCTTCTAGCTTTTTTTCAAAACTGCCTAGAGTTTTTCAACTGAAACAGTCAATCTAATTTCAGCTCCCTATGAAATTCTAGCGAAAATGTCTGAGAACTTCAGGCGGTTGTCTAAACGTAGACATTAGAAGCGGTTCTTTCAAAAATTTAACTAATGACTAAATTGTCAAATGGGGTGCAACATTGATGTTGCTTTCACAAACGGCTGTTCAACTCTGAAAAGCAGTTACAAATTTATATGAAATACAGACATTAAATTGGACAAAGAATTCTGCAAACAAATCACAAATAATTAAATTATTGTTGGGAAACTTGCCTTCCGTGATGAGTACAATCGATTCGTCTTGTGCCTACGATGAGCAGATTCTCCAGCTTCTTCGGAGTAGATCGATAACGGGAGAGGCTAAAAATTGTTTATGTAATTATCAATAATCTTATTATTTTTAAAAGTAAATATCAACCATCATCTCAGATATATCCTTTATGTGATGATATTTTTCTACACACGACGGTAGAATCTTACGATGTTGTAAAGATTTCTGTAAATTCTCCGAAACCGTTTCGAAAAACTGCAGAACTTTGTCACCGTCTAGTGATTGAGATGTGGTACTTAGTACACTTAAACCAGGTTGTGCACGATTCATCCTAACCGCAAATTCCTTTTCCACTCCTTGCGAAATTTCTTTAATAGTTGGGACTACATCGGAATGCGTTAATGCTTTACCATAACAGGTTTCTTTTGCAGCATGCTTAAATAGCCATTCGACAGTGTTAATCGTGGAATGCATGTAGGATGGGCCTATGCTATAATCTCGGCTCAAGCACATGGGGCATTTATGCGTATTTCCGTTGCCGACTATCGCATTTGCAACTTTGCCATCAATCAAGGTATATACTGCGTCTATGGTCAATGGAATTTGTACACCTTCGAATTCGATTGTGATCGGATTTCGATTGATTTCTACTGAATACTGAATAAAATGTTTGTAAAGTTGTATTTTGAGTTCTGAAGTCTCTTTCGTCCAGCCCATTGGTGTTGGACGCACCATACAATTTGATTGCGGAGCAGGATTTCTCCATATATTTTTAATTTCTTTAGTTTCAATTGATAATATCATCATATTTGCAACCAACAGAGAATTGCCTTAGCCAATAATTCCTTGTTGGATGTATTGGCTAAATACGGTAGCCGAATCTAATCCTCCAGCGATTCTTACGATGCAACCATTTGCCATAGTTGCGAATTTCAGATTTGACGGATGAATAACATTGAATAGTGCGGCTTATTTGTTGTTGTATTGGGGTACGCAACGGAACTTTCACCGCCAAAAACCCAAGTTCACGATTTGGTTGGATAAATAAATCGCGACCCTTGACAATCTTAGAACAAAGCGAAGTCTCATTAATAAATGACAATATACCCAAGGAAAAAAGTTTTCAACCTTTTCACATGGTTGCAAACTCTTCTTTTATTTTCTTTTGCTCAAACATAGCTCTGTTTTAGCTGAAGAGCGCTTTCGGTTGATACAGAATGCAATGTAGGTTTTTCTAAGAATGATTTTGCGAACGACTCTCCTCCTGAAAAAAAAATCGAATTTGGCTTGGATTCCTTTTCCATTTTCTTAGAAATGTTTTTGTCCATATCTTGCAGTCTACGGAGACATGTTCGTCACGAATCCACGCAGCGAACTTCTTTTTATCCCGACCGAACTCGGAAAATTTTTAACTTAACTCTCGGTTTGTTACCATATTGAGTTAGGTTCTTTACAGACACAGTTAACCTCACTTTTCTTGACAGTTCACTTGTACTGTTTACAAGGACTTGTGAACGACTAGATTCACTCAAAGAAAATCGTAAAGAATTTTTCTAAGTCCATGTAAACAGTACAAGCGAACTGTCAAAAATGAACACTCAGTTCATTTGTGACGTCACCGTAAAGTATTCAATACTAACAGAATGCACTTGAGTGAATGAATATGTAGTTATTTTGACTAAGAATGTCGAGTGAATTGGTTGGTTTGATGATTATTGATGATCTAGGTAGGCATAGCAACGCGTAGAAATCAATTGCGTATATCACTTGACATAATATTTTTGCATGTAGTAGTTTAGGAAAGAGTTTCAGGGGTTTCAGTGATAATTTTGAATAGATCTCATTTTGTAATATAAAAGCCCACGATAGATGTTTATGTATAATATATGTTCGACAACATGTCGTTTAAAATTGTTCCAATATTTTTTAATTATTCCTTTTTTAAATAATTATTATAATTGTATCGTTAATTATAGGCATATAGGTGTTCAGTTTTCTGCAAAACTTGGATTTGTAAACTGTACAAAACTTACACGGATTACTAGTTTCATGTTTATTGGCTGTTAGATACAAGTATCTAGAAAGTATATAATAAAAAATAATAATGATAAAAAATAATAAAAAAAATAAAAATAATAGTAAACATAATAATAATTATAGGTAATAATAATAATAATAATATTAATAATAATAATGCTCTTACGTTATTCAATTTACCCACGTGTGCTGTCTTTAGTTAACCCTTGAACGTTGCACTGGGGTACAAATGTACCTAACGCCTGCTTTGGAGCCGTGTGAAGAGGAGAATTCGGCATTTACCGACCTGGGACCTCAACCATAATTCAATCTAGAGTTCCTAGTAAGAGTAGGAAAAGATGGTATAGCCAGTTGGCTTATAGCCTTCGTGGAAGCAGACATCAAAGTTGGCGTGGGATACATTTGTACCCCAGTGTACGGTTGCCGTTAGTGTTTCGTCAGGTTTCGTGCTGTCAGTAGAAATGTGATTCGTGAAAATACCAGTTTAAATACTGGTTGTTTTACTACGGCAGTAACAATTAATTTTGAAGCGGAACAAAAATCGTTCTCATTATTGTTGACTTTTATTGTTTTATTGTTATTTTTTATAGTTTTTCAAAGCGATTATACTTGCGATCGATAAGTATAATTTGCGCACAATAACAGCTGTAATAGTAACGTTGCGTGTTACCAATGTATTACTGGTCAGAAATATTTTTTCATTTCAATTTCCACCCCATTTCGTGGTATTTTCCAAAACCCGATTTTCGAACTTTCACTCTTCAAAATAATTGCAGTTTTTCAAAAATATCGAACTACCATTTTATACCGTATCAAGATCATTCTTTCAACTTTTAGAATCATTTAATTTTTTTTTCAAATCGGTTGAAAATTCGCAAAATTATAGTAATTTTTGTGAGAAAAGTCAGCGTTTTTTCACTTTTTATTTTGTTCAAACCAGTTTATGTATTATTGATTCAATAAATTCCTTACTTTCACTTACACACCTGTTTTTGCAATTAAAAAACGTAGAAAATGATGTAGGGGAATTGTGGGTAAAACCGACACCCCACGACATTTCCTAGAAATCAATTTTTTATTCATTTCATAATGATACATTATTATTAGTACGTTTATTTAGAGCATTTGAAGAAAAATTGGATTTACGTTAGTACGCCGTATGTCATAAAAATAAACAAAACATACGAAAGCAGCTTTCATACTCGTCTGGATGTTAAATTTCGTTGGTAGATTTTAAGGTTTTAACCGAACGAAAGCTTTTCAAATCACCACATTTTTCAGTACCTATTATTATCGGCCTGTCCTATGATCAACTAGGTGCATTGAAGACGAGTTTGAGAAATTCAATATTTTTAATCGCTTTTATAAAAAAATGTGCGATGTTGGGGTAAAACCGACACCCTATGGTTAGGGTAAAACCGACACGTTGTTAAGATGGTTGTGTATACTTGCGATTCATTTCAAAATACTGGGGATCTTTGGGGCACTTCAATTAGCCTATTAGAACACTATAGTATCAACAGAAATGCACAGAAATACTTTTATTGTGTTTATTTCTTGTAAGTCTCTTTAAAAATCAAAAATTGGAATTTTTGCTTATCTGATTCTATCGAAGCTGTTGCTATTTCTGCAAAAAGCTCATCAAACCGAATTTCTAGTGTTCTCGTGGTTTGTCATAGACGAACTTTATCACAATGAGACAATGATCTTATGTATACCCCAATAGATCGTTGATGATCAGAGTCCGAAAAAGCAAATCTGAAAAAGATAGTTTTACTAAGAAGTGTGTGTGTCACTTATAAGTGAATGAATCCAATTAGCAGAACGTAGAACGCTTGCAAATCTTCTCTTACGAAATAATATGACACTGGAGGTTGCAATGATGTGCGCAAGGATTATTTGGAAATATTCATCAAAAAATAATCCTATAGCATAAAATACTCTTATTTATAGTACTACGCTTTCGAACTTTCTTCCCCTCACTACATGATGAAGCAATAAAAAGCACATATTTGTATCATACATACTCACACTTTATTATTCACGCATATATCTCATTTTTAATAAAGATAAAGATTTTAATAAAGTCGAGAGAAAATAAATTAAAGGGGGTGTCGATCTTACCCCTATAGGGTGTCGGATTTACCCGCAGTGCCTACAAAAAGTCACTTTTTTCCAAGTTTTACAACCAATAATTTTTAATGAAATTAATTTTTTGAAGCGCTGAAAAAATTAAGTCTTGTTAAGAATTTTCTGAAGAAGAATTCTGCATAAAAATTATAATTTTATTGGTTTTGTGGCAACTTAGAAAAATTGTTAAGCTTAAGGTGTCGGTTTTAACCATAATTCCCCTATTATGCATTTCTTTTGTTTGCATTTTTACCTGCGAAAATTGGGATCAAACGCGTGGGATACATTTATACCCCAGTGCAACGTTCTAGGGCGGAAAACGAAAGTGCAACGTTCTAGGGTTAAAAGACAAAAACACGACACTCTAATGTGAAAACACTCTACTACTGTAAAATAGCAGCGACGAAATACTCGTTTATTAAATACTATCCGAAAAAAAATCAAATTACTCCAAATTTAGTTTGTTCCTCACGAAGATACCCAAATACGCTCACTCTCCTATTACCACACTCCCCCAAATTCCATAAATAACATCTTCGAACAAAAATTTTATCCTTTCGTGATAATTAGCGCCTGGAAATTGAAATAAAAATGAACAAAGGCGAATATTTTGGCAGTTTTGCTACTTTACCCTAATACCAGGAATTTTTCGGATACTAAAGCGTGACTCCGGCCGCAGATGTGTGCAGTGGACCAAACCAGTTGCGTGTGAATTCCGAAACTTTTGATTCATATATAAATTATGACTAATGAAGTGGGTCTGGGGGTCGCTTTTTGCCCACTGTGCATTGATTGTAGGTCGAGTAATTAATGAATTAGTGAGGCACCCTCCTTAGTATGGTGAAAATAGGCACTTTGGCCTATCTACTGTAATCATAATTTTCGCCTATTTTAGACCAAAAATGGTATTTTTTTTGTGTTTCAGAACATTACAAAGTTGTGCTGTAAAATCGCCTAAAGTTATGCAACCAACAGTTTATCTGTACGAATTATCGTTTTCTAACCAAAGATTTTGCAGTCTGAATAATCAAGGCCAAAAAAACTGTAACTCCACGATACCGATAATATTCGTTAAAACATCTATTGCACTGTTACTGGTGCCTTTACCAAAACTAGCTTATCTACCTACCTTATATGTTTAAATGCACTTGTCATGTTTTTGTTCGTTGGGATTGTATCTCTAATCAGGTTAGTGAAAGTGGTGGAACGAATCCAGGGGAATTGCAAACAAGGTTATCGTTTTATCATTCACGCAATGCTCGCCCGTGTTTAAAAATTGTAGAAACAATTTAATGAATTAGATTGTCTGTGAAAATCGTTAACCTAGCAAGACAGTATATATGTAAAAAAAGAATAAGAATTGTACGTAAACCCCATGAAATGCTTGGTTAGCATTTCTTATTGCAGCAACGGATACACTGTAAGTGATCTATGCAAACGATTTATGGCCGTTTCTGAGCTGAAAGTGAATTTAATTTATTAAAATGAGTACCACAATTACGAAACCAAGCGGTAACGAAAGTAATATTTCAACCCGTATAAATTCTAGTCAAACGTTAACGACGGGCAGGTTTAATGGATGAGTTGCTTTTCGGAGGTGTGATTTGAATTTAAATCACGATCCAGAAAAAAATCACAGTACATTGTCACCATAGCCGATGGAGTGATGTATGATGCACCTTTCCGATCCACCTTCTGAGTCATTAGCCAATGAAGGCATTCTGTCCAATGCATTGGACCGTGTTGATAAGAAGGGGTGAATTTATACAAGTGAAACAGAAAGTTTTTAATCATATAAAAGTTGGAATTGATCCAAATTGAATTATAGTTCAATCACAAGTTTCAATTGGTAAACAGTAGCCCATTTCCACTTTCAAAATGTTCACCAAACTGGTTAGAAACTACGATTTAAAAGTACACCATTCTATCAGCTAATAACAATTCATTTCTCCTTCAGATTTGCATCGCCGCATTGGTCATTTCTTCTGTTTGCGCCAAACCAGGACTGGCGTCCCTAGCTTATACTGCTCCGATTGTCGCCGCAGCAGGACCAGCATTCGCAACGGCTCAGAGCTCACAGGTGGTGTCTCGTAATTACAATGGAATTGCTCCTGTGGCCTACACTGCCGCAGTTGCCACACCATTCGCCGCTCCCGTTGCTGCTCCATTGGCTTACTCTGCTCCAGCTGTAGCACCACACCTGACATATGGTGCCCCTGTTGCTGCTCCTCTGGCTTATTCGGCTGCTCCTGTAGCACGTGCCGTAGCTGCTCCGTATGCCGCTTATGCTGCTGCCCCGTATGCTGCTCCTTATGCCGCTCAATACGCAGCACCGTATGCTGCCTACGCAGCGCCGGCACTGTCCGCTTATCGGTCGTCTTATCTGCTGTAAATGAGCCCAATATTACCAATACGTTTGTGTGGATCCTGAAACAACAAGACTTGTGATTTTACTATTGAGATAGTTTGATAAAAAAATAAATTATGGAAAAAATGACGCACATTTATTGTTTCGTTCGTCCGAATTATTTTTATAGAAGAGTAGGCCGCCCGAAATAGGTAATATTTCAATTTCCTTGGAATGGATCCGAACATGGATCCGCTAATATATGCCATTAAAAAATTAAATCCAGATGGATCTCAAGGCATTGTCAACTGATACAGATTCATCGTGATTTTTTTCCGATCCGAAAAGTATAATCTTCGTTTAAATGTTTATGAGTTGTTTATAACAACATGAAAAATAAAGGTCTACTAAATTTCCTTTTTATTAGAAGGAAAAAATAGAAGGAGAAAAAATGACCCGCCATTTGCAACTAAATCATTCCACGTCGAACGTCGCCGCGTACGGATTTCAAACAACCGATTGAAGGCGTACACAGCTTACGTTGCTGCGAACCCACATGGATTAACATGGCTGTTGAAGTTTTTGTTGCATTGTCAAATGATAATGAATAAAATGAATAAAATGAACAAAATGACAAAATGAACCAAATGAACCAAATGAACAAAATTAACAAAATTAACAAAATTAACAAAATTAACAAAATGAACAAAATGAACAAAATGAACAAAATGAACAAAATGAACAAAATGAGCAAAATGAACAAAATGAACGAAATGAACGAAATGAACGAAATGAACGAAATGAACGAAATGAACGAAATGAACGAAATGAACGAAATGAACGAAATGAACGAAATGAACGAAATGAACGAAATGAACGAAATGAACGAAATGAACGAAATTAACGAAATTAACGAAATTAACGAAATGAACGAAATGAACGAAATGAACGAAATGAACGAAATGAACGAAATGAACGAAATGAACGAAATGAACGAAATGAACGAAATGAACGAAATAAACGAAATGAACGAACTGAACGAAATGAACGAAATGAACGAAATGAACGAACTGAACGAACTGAACGAACTGAACGAACTGAACGAACTGAACGAACTGAACGAACTGAACGAACTGAACGAACTGAACGAACTGAACGAACTGAACGAACTGAACGAACTGAACGAACTGAACGAACTGAACGAACTGAACGAACTGAACGAACTGAACGAACTGAACGAACTGAACGAACTGAACGAACTGAACGAACTGAACGAACTGAACGAACTGAACGAACTGAACGAACTGAACGAACTGAACGAACTGAACGAACTGAACGAACTGAACGAACTGAACGAACTGAACGAACTGAACGAACTGAACGAACTGAACGAACTGAACGAACTGAACGAACTGAACGAACTGAACGAACTGAACGAACTGAACGAACTGAACGAACTGAACGAACTGAACGAACTGAACGAACTGAACGAACTGAACGAACTGAACGAACTGAACGAACTGAACGAACTGAACGAACTGAACGAACTGAACGAACTGAACGAACTGAACGAACTGAACGAACTGAACGAACTGAACGAACTGAACGAACTGAACGAACTGAACGAACTGAACGAACTGAACGAACTGAACGAACTGAACGAACTGAACGAACTGAACGAACTGAACGAACTGAACGAACTGAACGAACTGAACGAACTGAACGAACTGAACGAACTGAACGAACTGAACGAACTGAACGAACTGAACGAACTGAACGAACTGAACGAAATGAACGAAATGAACGAAATGAACGAAATGAACGAAATGAACGAAATGAACGAAATGAACGAAATGAACGAAATGAACGAAATGAACGAAATGAACGAAATGAACGAAATGAACGAAATGAACGAAATGAACGAAATTAACAAAATGAACAACATGAACAACCGAACTTCGATATCTCATATGAGATCCACATAGTGGATCGTCAGATATGGGATGCAGGGGGTCCCATATTACCTCCAGATACAATATCATCCTATACGGAAGGTTCTAAACTGGGTGAGGCTCGGGAGTCTACGGATCAAGAATTAAAGAAGCGATATCAATGGGAAAGTGGCCTACAGTTTTCCAGGCAGAGGTATATGCAATATACACCTGCTCGGAGGTCTGTAGGAAACAAAACTACAGACATGAAAAAATCGCAATCTTCTCGGACAGCCAAGCAGCACTGTTGGCATTAAGGTCGTCGAAATGTGAGTCCAAACTGGTTTGGGAGTGCATCACATCTTTACAACAACTGGCAACTCGGAATAAAGTAATGATATTCTGGGTACCTGGCAACCAAGGAATCGATGGTAACGAAGTGGCCGATGAATTAGCCAAGCGTGGTTCATCAAACATGTTTGTTGGACCAGAACCATTTCTTGGTATATCTACCTGTGCAATCCAACTACAACTTTCGGCTTGGGAAAGGGACCAACTACTAAACGACTGGCGTAACGTAAAAGACGCTCGACAAGCTAAGAAATTCATACATCCAGATACATCGAGAGCCAAAAAGCTAATGGGACTAAAACGAAAAGATTTACATATAATCAAATGTTTATTTACGGTAGGGGAATTATGGTTAAAACCGACACCTTAAGCTTAACACTTTTTCTAAGTTGCCACAAAACCATTAAAATTATAATTTTTAAGCAGAATTCTTCATCAGAAAATTCTTAACAAGACTTAATTTTTTCAGCGCTTCAAAAAATTAATTTCATTAAAAATTATTGGTTGTAAAACTTGGAAAACAAAGTGACTTTTTGTAAGCACTGCGGGTAAAACCGACACCCCATAGGGGTAAGATCGACACCCCCTTTAATTTATTTTCTCTCCACTTTATTAAAATCTTTATCTTTATTAAACATGAGATATATGCGTGATTAATAAAGTGTGAGTATGTATGATGCAAATATGTGCTTTTTATTGCTTCATCATGTAGTGAGGGGAAGAAAGTTCGAAAGCGTAGTACTATAAATAAGAGTATTTTATGCTATAGGATTATTTATAGATATGAGTATTTCCAAATAATCCTTGCGCACATCATTGTAACCTCCAGTGTCATTTTATTTCATAAGAGAAGATTTTCAGGTGTTCTACGTTCTGCTAATTGGATTCATTCACTTATAAGTGACACACACACACTTCTTAGTAAAACTATCTTTTTCAGATTTGATTTTTCGGACTCTGATCATCAACGATCTATTGGAGTATACATAAGATCATTGTCTCATTGTGATAAAATTCGTCTATGACAAACCAAGAGAACACTATAAATTCGGTTTGATGACCTTTTTGCAGAAATAGCAAAAGCTTCGTTAGAATCAGATAAGCAAAAATTCCAATTTTTGATTTTTAAAGAGACTTACAAGAAATAAACACAATAAAAGTATTTCTGTGTGTTTCTGCTAATACTATAGTGTTCTAATAGGCTAATTGAAGTGTCACAAAGATCCCCAGTATTTTGAAATGAATCGCAACTATACACAACCATCTTAACAGGGTGTCGGTTTTACCCTAACCATAGGGTGTCGGTTTTACCCCAACAGCGCACATTTTTTTATAAAAGCTATTAAAAATATTGAATTTTTCAAACTCGTCTTCAATTCACCTAGTTGATCATAGGACAGGCCGATAATAATAGGTACTGAAAAATGGGGTGATTTGAAAAGCTTTCGTTCGGTTAAAACCTTAAAATCTACCAACGAAATTTTACATCCAGACGAGTATGAACGCTGCTGTAGAATGTTTTGTTAATTTTTATGACATTCGGCGCACTAACGTAAATCCAATTTTTCTTCAAATGCTCTAAATAAACGTACCAATAATATTGTATCATTATGAAATGAATAAAAATTTGATTTCTAGGAAAAGTTGTGGGGTGTCGGTTTTACCCACAGTGTCGGTTTTTCCCACAATTCCCCTACATTGTCCTGCATCTGAAAAAAATTTGACAATAGTCAAGGTAACATTGGTCGAGTCTGTAACTACGAGCCCGAGAGCTCGGAAGATATTCTCTGCCATTGTGCAGTACTATTTCTTCGAAGGGAGCGATACTTCGGAAGGCATCTTATGATGCCTCACGAGGTATGGCCTACCTGTCCCAAACGGATCCTTAGCTACATTAATAAAGTACTACTCGGTTGGAACGACACATGTAGTCAAACAAACAACTCGCTTCCAACTACATTGGATTCGGGTAATTTGTAACATGTAGAGCAAACAGAGGCAGCCCCAAAAGATATCCTTAATAGTGGTTGTAGTGGCAAAGTTTCCCCTAACAAAAAAAACAAGAACAACATGAACAATATGAACAAACTGCATGAAATTTATAAAATGCATGAAATTAATGAAATTTATGAAATTGATAAAATGAATAAATTAATAGAATAAATAAAATGAACTAAATGAAAAAGTGAATTTAAAAAATTTAAGATACTTTAATTAACCTTTTTATATTTCAAAAAATCGAAATTCTTAACTTAATTATCTCGAAATGTCGAAACCACTCAACCTATTTTCCTCAATTCTTTTTCAATCGATCATAATTAATTTTTTTCGTACCTTGACGATTTCTTTTTTTTTTCTAGAATTGAAAACATCAATTTTTTAGAAAAAACGTTATCAAATGCAGGGAAAAAATATTATTAAATCAACTAATCGTTAAGGTACGTAGCATACTCATTTATACTAATGGAATATTTTGAGTTTTGAGATTTTAGTTGGTCTTCAATCGTGATCACCGCAAACTTCTTAATTAAAAAAGGATTTTTGGGAAAAAGCCATTTTCATTTAAATACGCCAACCCGAAAGTTTTTGCCATCTTTAACTGACTTTCTCATTTTAAAGAAACTTCCATTTTTCTCTCATTTCATATTTGCCCAAGTAGCACGCTTTGTTACTGTATAGTATTTGAAACTCTCTTGGTAATAACTATGTTATGGAAAAAGCGCACTTTGTTTGTATGTTGTGTAACATGTTCCTAATTGCAGCAAAATAATGAAAACAATAGCTGTGCCATTTGTCGAGTACTGGTTAGTTGGACAGTTCTGTTTTAGGGTGGAATTGCAAACAAAGAGGCATTTGCAACTTGTTAGACTGTTTGTGCAAGTTAACAAAGTTTCTGATTAGTTTCACAACTGTTATTGATGTTTGCATACTTAACACAATTGGCCAGCTCTATAGTTACATAGTTGCAGAATCAGTTTAAAAACCCGTAGAAATTCTTTTCAAATATATCCAACAATAAAAAATATTGTGTAGCAGTTGTGCAACATTTAAAACTTTCAACAAGTTGCAATTGCTACTTGGGTGCTTTTTCTGTTTCTTTTTCCATTTCATCTAGGTTTTGCATTCTTTCTATTTTCTGCATTCAATTTTATTTAACTTTTTTTGTATATTTTGCCCCATATTTTCGTTTTTCTATGTTTACCAATCCAATCCCTGTTGAAATTTGTCCCAGTTTTTGCACTTGTATTTTATTTGCCCTTTTTTAATTCTTTTCATCTTTTCACGTTTTTTTAATTTTATCTATCGTTTCTTTTGAATTTGTTTCTTTAACTGATTTCATTAAATTTATTTAATTTATTTAACTAAACTTTTATTTTTTATTATTTCTTTGTATTTCTTCATATCTTCCAATTAATTTGTTTTAGTATTTCTCTATCCGCCTTTTTTCATTTTAGGTTTCTCTCATTTTCGCAATATTTTTTTTTTATTTCTATTCTTTTCTATTTTCTTTTTGTTTTATTTGTTTTGCATTGTGAAATTTTCTGTTCTCCATTTATCAGATTTGAAATATATGCTTTTCTTTGGTATGAAATTTTTTCAATGTTCTCCCATTTATGTTACTCGTATGTTCAATTTCCTTTAGCATTTTCCTTTTTTACTCATTTAAACAATTTTGAATTCCAGATTTTCTATTTTGTTTTTTCTTTCATTTGAATATTTTTCCTATTATTTTGATATGCTCTTTGCTTTTTGAATGTTTTAGTTTTATATTTCATCATTTTTCAATTTTTTCCCACTTTCGCTTTATGTAGATTTATTTATATTTAACCCATTATTTTTTAAGATTTCTCTTGTTTTTCTTTGTGGTTATATTACTGAATTTAATTTCTTCTAGGATTTTCATTTTTACCCATTTAAACCATTTTGATTCTACATGTGTTCTATGATTTCACTATTGTCTGTTTTTGGGCTATTTCCACTTGTTCCTGTTTTCTATTTTTTCTTCAATCCATTCCGTCGAATTATTCCCATTTATTTTTATTTCTTTAAAAAAATAACGGGCATTTTTAGATTTTTCGCAGTTATTTTATTTTTATACTTTTATTCCATTCTTGTACATTATCATTTCTTCTATTCTAAAACATTTTTAACATTTTCCCATTCTTTTGTTTTCATTCTTTTAATTTTTTAAATTTGCTACTATATTTTTCATTTCAAACATTTTATATAGTTTTTATTTTTACGTTTAACTCAATGGATCCATTTTGTTCATTTCAATATTTGTTTATTGTTGTCTTGTTTGTATATTATTTGTTGCATTCATTTTTCTTTCTTTTGCCAATTATACTGCCTTCCATGTTCATGAGGTTTTGTTTTCATTTTGTTACTTACTCAATGTTTATCTAATTTCTTTCATCTAATTTCATTTCTTTCGTTTAATTTGATTGTTTCAATTTTTTTTTTGTACGGTTTATTTAGAACCTTTTAACTAATGTCTTTCAGGTCCTTTAAGAATATGAAATTTGCAAGGTTCAGTACATGTCATGGTTGCTTCCTAACCTTACTTCTATATACAGTTGAAGAGTTTGATATTTTTTAGGAATTTCAAAACTTTTTGTGCCCTATTGATATCGTCGGCGAGCGATTCGCGTATGCTGTTGGTCAGTCCTGCGTGTCTTCTCTCGGTTTCCAGTCCTTGGCACTCGGTGAGTATGTGTTTCACGCTTAATGGTGCATCGCACATGGTGCAATGCGGGGGTTCCTTTCTCTCCAGCAAGTAACAGTGTGTGATTTGTATGTGGCCTATCCTTAGCCGAGCTAAGATGACGTCTTCTTTTCGAACAGCAGTAAAAGCTTCCGAGTATGGAAGGACAGAATTTTTGACTTCGGCCATTTTGGATCTTGTAGACAACCAAGTAGAATTCCAAGTCCACAAGGTTCGTGTTTTGATGATCGTTTTGAAGTCATCAAAGCTCAGTGGTTCTTGTGTTAGTTGTTCCTGCAATGATCTCTTCGCTTCGCGATCTTCTCTCTCGTTCCCGTGTATGCCAACATGACCTGGGACCCAGAAGAAAGTAACAGCTGTTCCTTGTGTAGTTATTTGCTTGTAGAGTTTGACAGTCTCATCTTTCCATTTGGATGTAATTTTTCGTCTATCTAGAGCCGTTATTGCACTTAAAGAGTCGGTACAGATCATGTACGCTCCTGTTCGTTGATGCGATATCCATTGTAAGGCTTTTTTGATGGCTTGGCTATCAGCGTCAAATATACTGCACATACCGTTGATTCTTCTGCGGATGACCATGTCCCCACAGACCACTCCATATCCACACCTACTTGCCTGCTTCGAGCCGTCTGTGTATACTGCACTGTAATGTCTATATTTAGTTGCTCGTCTGGAAAGGAACGTTCGCACTAGTTCAGCAACTGTTGCTCCGTTCCGCACTGCTTGCAAAAGGCTTTTATCAACGGATGGCGCAATTCGCTCCCATGGTGCACTGGTTGGTAATATGAATCGATGTAGTGTGGGGATCTGTATTTGCAAACTACTCAGGATCTCTTTTCCTCTTGCGGTAGCTGTGGCCGTCGGGCGCACTGGGATTGAATTCCAAAGTTCTCCAGAACTATTGCTGTCTGTACTGCTGTTTTCATGCGCCGACGTCTCTGCATCATTTGGAATCTCCAAATCTGGTACGCTTGCCAATCGTCTTGCGGCGAATATAGCTGTCCTCTGATCAAGCAGTGTTCTAAGGCTCGGAATACCAACTTTTGCTTGGATACTTGATATTGGGCTTGTGTGGAAGGCACCGCATATTGCCCTCAACCCCGAGTTGTGGATTGTCTCGAGTTTTTGCAATACTGCATTACTACCAGCTGATGTTATTGGTGCGCCGTACAACATTTTTTCCAGCACCGTAGCACGGTATAGTTTCGTGAGTGTCCGTCTATCGCCTCCCCAGTTCTTTGACGCAACTTTTCGAATCACTTGAACTCGTTGACGACATGATGCTGCTACTTCTTCAATATATTGTTTGAACTGTAGAAATTGGTCCATTATTATACCCAAACACCTATGGCTTTTTTTTTCTGTGGAACTGCATGGTTGTTCAGTTTGATGGTGCTTTGTGCTGGTTTTCGCGTTCCTGGATTTCTGAAGATAACAGTTGAACTTTTTTCTGCTGAGATCCGAAAGCCAGTTGAACGTTCCCATTTCTCCACGCTGACTAATGATGATTGTAGTAGGGCTTGCACTGATGTTGCGTTTGGTCCTGTGGCGATAAGGACAATATCATCTGCGTACATTAGGATCTGTACATTTGGTGGTAGTTGGGTTGCTATAGTATCAATAGCAATCAGAAATAGCGTGACACTAAGTACAGATCCTTGACATAATCCGGTTTCCATTGGTCTCTCATTAGATAGCTTACCGTTTGCCACGACTCTAAAGGATCTCTGCGATAACAGTTGATGAAGAAACTTCATCATTCGGCCGCCGATGTTCCATGCTTGCAGTCTGTTCAGGATGAGCCGACGCTAAGTAGTATCATATGCTTTGGTCACGTCAAGAAACACAGCCTGTGCGTGGTGCTTCTGCAGTTCGTATCGTGGATTCTAGTTCTGATAGGTGATCGACGGTGGTTTTTCCTTTCCGGAAAGCGTACTGATGTTGCTGAATTAGGCCTCTCGTTTCCAATACATGCATTAGTCGGTTATTAACCATCCTTTCGAAGACTTTGCCTATGCAGCTGTTCAAGAATATTGGACGGTAGCTGTCTGGGTTTGCTCTTTCTCCTTTTCCTTTGTATATTGGAACAACATGCGACTGGGTCCAGCACAACGGATATACTGTTTGTTGCCAAAGTTGATTAAACGTGTCCAACAGTATCAATTTACAATCCCAGGGGAGGTTTACAAGCATAGAGTTGTGTACAAAGTCTGGTCCGGGTGAGGTACCTCGTAGTCCAAATAAAGCCTCTTCTAGCTCATGCATGGTAAAATTTTGGTTGTACGCCGAATCTGCATCTTCCGGAATGTTCAGCGGCTGTTTCTCAATCTTCGTTTTGTGTGCTAGGAAGTCAGGGTGGTACGATCTGTTGCTAGAAACAGAATCTGCCAGGGCCTCCGCGATGTCTTCATCCTTTGTGTTTATGGTGCCGTTCCTTTTGATGGCGTTGATACTGCAAGATATGTTTTTTCCCTGTATTCGATGGAAGCAGCTCCACATCTCTGTGGTTGGTGTTTGTACAGAGAACCCTCCTACGAAACTCTGCCAAGATGCTTTCTGTGCCTGTGCTACAACCTCACGAGCATGGTTAAGTGTGTTTCTGAAATCCTCTACTGGGTGTTCCCGATCGTCTCCATTTCGTTCCGCTGATCTCATCTTACGAAGTGATTTCCTCCTTGCTTTAATGGTCGCGGCCACTTCCGGGTTCCACCATGGTACTGATTTTTTTCGCGGTTTTTTCGACGACTTTGGGATTGAAGTTTCCGCTGCTTTTATTATGCTACTGGTGATTTCGTCTATTTGTTGTTCGACTGTTGGCATGCAATTAAATTGTACGGTGGTTTGAAACATAACCCAGTCGGCTTCTTCAATTTTCCAGCGTGGTCTTGTGTTATGTTGTTGTGGTTGTCCTGGTAGAGAAAGGATTGGGAGATGGTCACTTCCATGTGAGGCGTCGCTAACGGTGAAGTCAATTAGGCCTGCTAGTTCTGACGAGCAACATGCCACGTCTATACAGGATCCAGTTCCAGTGGTGAAATTAACGTGGGTGTGGTCTCCGGTGTTGAGTACGGTAAGATTCTTTTCGTAGAACAATTCTTCGAGAGCTTTTCCACGGGGGCTGATGGACTCCGAACCCCACAATGGATGGTGGGCATTGACGTCGCCGACGATTAGAAGAGGGGTGGGCATCTGAGAAATGAGGTCTGATAGGTCCGAGGGTATGATATCCTTCCCAGGTGGTAGATACATGTTTAGTATTGTAATGTTCAAGGGTGAGCCTATCTTAACTGCTGTTGCTTCGATCGGTGATAAAATTTCAATTTCTTTGCTGTCCATTTCGTGTTTTACCGCAATAATGACTCCGCCAGCGGCACGCTTTCCGCCGGTTCGCTGGTGATGGTAAGTTTTGTATCCGGAGATGTAAGCTTGATCGGATGTAGCGCACATTGTCTCTTGAAGGCATACTACGAGGGGGGCGATGTTTGTAATGATGTGTGTCAATTCGGGTCTTCCTGTGCGCAATCCTTGTATATTCCAGGTGATAATTGAGCGTGTTGCTTTCGTTGTGTACATTATGTTGTCGTTTGTGTCCATTGATAATATTTGGGGTTGGGTGTTGATCATACTTCCATTTCGCTGACGTCCGCTGCACTATCCATACTTGTAAATTCTTCCTTATGGGTCTCGTTTTTTCTAGGTCTACCCCGTTTCTTCCTTGGGAGGTTACTTGGTAGAGCTGGGATAACGATGTTTGTTTTTATGGTAGCGTTATAGTTCGGATTCTGTGTCTTCTTCGTCTGTTCATCACTGCTGATGTTGATAGTTGTCTTGTGTCTTTTAGGTTTCGGGCTTTGTGATGTTGAAGGTACTGGTAAGTTACTGGTTTCATCATCTAGCTTTGATTCACTTCTCGGGGATGTTTCTATACTTTGCGGAGTTGGTTGGGGCATTTGAATTTTCGCTCTCGGTGTTGTAATAGCCGTCGATAGGCCACAAGAGCATTTGCACGCACATTTGCGTACTCCTGCTGCAGCTACTTCAGCATAGTTCCGTTCGCTCGACTGTTCAAAGAGTTTTTTGGCATCGAGTCGAGAAATACCTCTATCGACACTAAGTTGTATAATACTGTTTTCTCGAATAAAGACCTGACACAAGACACTTGTCGACATGTGCGGTTTGGCGCAGTTCACGCACTTTGAGGTTCTCTTACAGCTTTCACCGTGAAAACTTTCGGCACAGTTGACACACGTTTTTTCCTTTGCTGAACAATCCTTCGCTACGTGTCCAAAGCGGAAGCAATTGAAGCATCGTAACGGTCTCGGGTAATATGGACGAACGCGTACTCTCGTGAAGGCAACCTGGGGGCATAATTTTCGATGCAATTGTTAAAATGAATGTGGATGTTTTGACTCTTTCGTTGTCTACTTTTTTGAAGATCCGCTCAAGTTTTGTTACTTTTTGCTTGCGCAGGTTTTCTAAAATTAAATCGTCTTCTTCGTCAAAGATTTCACGGCAAGACATGACTACTTTACAATTATTGAGGGTACTATGCTCTTTGACGAGGATATTTATGCCTTCGGTAATTGTTTTCAACTTAGTCAAGAGCGTAGTTTGCTTTTCCGTTTGTGTTTCCACTAATATTTTTCCATCGCGTATTCTCTTCACGCTAGCGACATCCCCACAATAATTCCGAATCGCTTTGTCGATGAGGAATGGTGAGATTTTTTGCAGCGTTTCACCTTCATCACTGCGCTCAATGACGAGAAAGCGACCTTCTGAGCGCTTCGAGATCAAGCCAAGCGCCGGAAAGTTATTCTCGTCGAACGCTCGACCACCACCACTCGCGCCGCCGTGCGGCGACATTTCTACTGGTTTCACTCACAAAATTATAATTTTTTTTCTCTTCTTCTCAAATAGCACTTATTTTTTCTTCTGCGTCGAATTCAGTTTTTTGTACACACCAGCACTCGGGTTACGCTGCCGTAGCAGCAATGTTATTGTTGCACACAATGCACTTTTAGATATTGTCACTGCGTCTCTGATCGCGGCACTTTGCACTGTACTCCACTATGTGGGGTGAAATCCAGCACCAATCAGTATGGCACTACTTTTTTTAATCACTTTCTTGTGCGAATTCTTCTAAAAACACACTTTGTACGGAGGAGTAAACAACACGTGTTGGCAAACTACCGTGTCCCGACAACTCTAATCTGTTTCAATTTTGCTATTTCTTGAAATAGTTAAGTACCTTATTTTTTTAAATTTTTTCCATTGTCTTAATTTTTCCATTTTCTTATGTTTCTTCGTTTAAGATTTTTTTCTATCATGCAGTTTTTTGACTATTTACGTATTATTAATCTTTTTCCGTTATTTTATGTTTCATTTTGTAGCTTTCTTGTTTTTTTTCCATTTCATCTATTTAATAGTTTTTACTCGTTTGTTACTTTTTTGTTTTTCTCACGCCATTTGCCAAAAGTTTTACTTACGAGTTGTTCAATAATATTGCACAAAACATATAAATGAAGAACTCGCAAAAATCACCTGAACCAGTTTTCCCTGAAACCAAAAAAAGTCAGTAACACTATCGAACAAATGAGAAGTTGTATTTTCAGAGACTGGCAATGCTGTAGCGCACCGACTTGGCCGAATGTGGTGTTTCTTTAACGATTTCTAGTTGCAACCAGACAAAGATTGGAATAAAATCATGCAATTGGCTTCTTTCAAAGCCACTAAAAAATTCGCAGATATTTAAAATTTGCGATCAAAGTTTGGTCGACCTAAACTTGACGCATTTCTTTCCACGATGTCAACAAATCCGAAAATCTCTCATTTGCCTGCGTGCAGAAAGATGCTTTTTCTATTTGACATTTGCTCTTCAGTTATAAAAATGTCAACCAAACAAAAGGAGAGAAATTTTTCGCGCGCAAAGCCTGAATCCAAATTACTTGCACGCCAAGTTAGCGAAACCGTTGAAAGTGACCAAATCAACTGTCACCAATGTAATGGCAACCGGAAGGAACAGTGGTCGATATTTTCAAGCATATGAAGCTGTCGAAGCTCGCACAGAAATATCTGGTTTGGCAGGCTTCCTGTACCTGTGTTTTGAATGGCGATATTTTCATTGCGACTGAGCCCGTCAATAAGGAAATTTATGTGAAAGAGTGCATGAAAAACGTCTGCTACCTTTCATGAAGCACTACGATTATTCCACGCTATTTTGAGCGGATTTGAATGCTGCCATTATGGAACAGAGGACACGTAGTAGTATAACGCCTATAAGGTTCTATGGGGGCCCAAGGACAAGAACTCTCCCAATGGTGTGTGCAGCCGCAAGCTGCTAAACGGTGGTTGATGGAATAGGGGGTCAGAAGAGCCCCGTACGCTCATTTCGCACAAAAGTGGTGAACGTCTTTAAAGTATCTATGTTTTTACCCAAACAGAAATCATTTTACTAAATAGCAGCCTCAGGTTTTTTTTTATAAAACTTACCTTTTATTTTTTCACTTTCATTTGTTGCTTTAATCACGGTTTTACCATTATAATGATTTTTGTTTTGAGGATGGCAAAAACATTAAACACGTTGTATCTCATCACTACAAAAAAAAACAAACAAAGAATCTAATTCATCTCTCAAAATTAATGTTTTAGAATTAGGTTCCACGAATATGAACGACAGTCAGAAAGTCTTGCGACTTTCTGAGATATCGAGGGGGGTCCGAATTACCGCCACTTTCTTAATAGCCCCGAGTCCCAATACAATAAAGAAAAATCGTAAATTAATAGATAAGTAATATAAACTTAATAAATTAAGCTATTAAAAGCGGAGCTGCAAAAGCTACCATAAATTCCGTGTCAAATGAACGCATTGGAAAAAAATTGTTCACATCCATAGAGACATACAAACTTGAGCAAAACTTTTAGTGGTTCGGCCTGCTGCCAACACAAATATGGGTGAAAACGAGAATGATAACGTATCGTATTATCGTACTAAAAATCTGAAATAGCAATTTCAATTTAATTTTCCCACTGTATGCTGTTCTGAGATTAGTATTCTAAATATAATTAACTTTCCCGCCAAGCTCCAATTATTAAAAACAGCTAGTAACGAAAAAGATAATATTTGTAACAAACCGATAGTCTAGAAATTATTTCTATTTCATTGCAAAATTTTATACTGGTCGCTGCTGGTTCATGTAACCTTAAACCATACGCCCAAAGTAAAGATGGAATAATTGCTCACAAAAGCATAAACAAATCAGTCTATTAAGTAAGTCGAACACTACAAACATACAACAATGAATGCTGAAATGACACTTTTAATAGTCAATACGTACAATGGTAAGTAATTAGTGCATTTAATGTGATATTGTTTGTATTGTTTTAAGCCCCTTTTGAACTTATGTTGTATGCATCCTCCTCAAAAAAAGACTGGAATGCATTTGGATAATGGTAATTAAAATAAAGGCACTTTTTCAGATTAAATTTCCAGATCCAACTCTTACAGATTTTTTTTTGTCATGTTCTTTTGACATTTTTCATATTTCATCGAGTCAATTTGCTATATGCTACAACAAGTGTATTTCTTTCAAAGATTTTTTAAACGAATTCTCTCTTCCAATGGACAGTTATGAACAACAATCAACAACATTCCCCTGCATTTACCGAACTAAAACGCCCCCGTCCAGACAGTCCAAACATATCCGGTTTCGAAAGCAAACAAAAAATAAGACTACAGATGTATTTCAAGGTCGCTCTGTTTAAGTAAGCAGAAGTCGCCCACTATCGCACAAGTAACAAAAAATGAAAACAGCAAACGTCATGGTGCTCTCCCTTTGTTTTTTTACATACATGATGGTTGTGTTATTACTTCTTTCGGGTTCAATCCACCTTTTTTATTTAATCTCGCCATCACGAGATCACTGATCTCCTCCGTTTGAATTGTACAATTAGTCAAAATATCAGGCCCACTCTAAACCGCCTGTGGAGCTGGCCGGCATTTATTCTATAGTAAAAAATTATATTGAGGATTCAATTGGACACGCTTAGCAAGCAAATGAGAACTATCGAAGTGTTCTGGTTGGGAATCGGAGGCTTATTTTAGGGCTTGGCATCGATTCTTTTAGCTTAGGGGGTACTTTGAACCGGTTGATCTAAATGCCAATTTTTTTGTTCGCCCAAAATCCATCATCTTTAGACGACGACGAGGATCAGTATCAGGGAAGTATTTTTACTACTTCGCTTTATCCTGTTCGTTCCTCGGGCGTTCGGGACTTCCATTAATCTAAAGTGTAACAACGACTGGGCATTTTTTTGTACGTCAGCACCTCGGTGGTTAAATGTCATTTATAAGTTACGCATGTGTGCCCAACAGTATGAGAGTTCGTTTCGGAACTTATCGTAAGAACCATTAGTTATCATATAAAAGGAACTATCGGGACTGTCTTAAAATCATAATCAAACGTTCAATAGCTCAAGCAACATCTCTCCCAGTGGCAGCAGAACCACCTCAATCAAATCGAAACAAAATGTTTGCCAAATTGGTAAGTATACCTGTGGGATCATTTCAATTAACGAAATCTTACTACAGCTTGTTCTTGCAGTTCATCCTCGCAATTGCCGTCGCTGCCGTGGCTTCCCGCCCTGCCATTTCGGCTGTTACCTCCTACTCTGCCCCGGTGGTTAGTGCTGTTGGTCCATCCGTGTTTGCTACCCGCAGCATTCCGTACTCGGCCGTCGCTACTCCCGTTGCTTACTCGAACGTCGTCTCCCCTGCTGGTGTCACGGCCTACAGCTCTCCCATTACTCCGTACTCGTATGGAAGTCCAGTCGCTTACTCTGCCGGTGTGCCAGTGACTTATTCCGCCGGAGTTCCCGTTACTTATTCCAACTGGAACGGAGTCGCCCCGTACACCATCTACTAGGATGCCGCCGTCTGAACTTCTCACTTGCGACAAACTAACCGATGTGAACTCTCTCAACGGAATTGAAGCAATCTAGCTCTGGTCAACTGTAAAGTTACAAACAAACTCATGGAAATATATTGTACAGAAATGTAAAAGTGTTGTTTGGATTCGATTTTTAAACAAGCTTGCTAAATTTTTGGTTCCATAAATTTAAAAGTTAATAATTTTTCAATTTATGTTGTGTTAACCGTTATGTGTCCGACGTGGTACCCGCGGGTATCTTTTCGGGTTTCAATGAATGAAATTCCAATGTTTCATCCATAGCTGGAAATTGAAACTTTGTGACATCTTAGAACTTCACTAAGTCAAGCTTTTGGGTTGATCATATTGTTGATATAGTAAGAGGGGAGTCAGGAGGAGCTCCTGATTTTCTTTACTACGTAACAGGCCGACGAGGGTACCCGGGTATCCACAAAAATGAAATGCCAATAATTAAGGCAATTTCTAACCGAATTCGATACTTTTGGGTGTTTTGGATTCAGGAACTCATCCACTTTTAGATTTTGTTAAAAGTAATTGGGTTACTTTGCTCGGTTGCCGGGAATGCGGATTTCCAGAAGGATGTTCCAGTGCTGGGATACTATTTGTGAATTTCAATGGAAAACAGACAATATGGGTGTAAAAATTCTCGGAATTGCCATTTGGTGATTTTTTTTAAAAAGGTAAAATAGATAAAAAAGCAAGAGATATTTTACCTCAAAATTTGGAAAAGTCCTCTTTTAATATGATTTGAGGAGAAATTACTCAAAATTTGAAAAAGTCCCACTTTAATTGGATTTGTGTAGAAATTACTCAAAATATGGAAAAGTCTTCTTTTTATTGGATTTGAGTAGATATTACTCAAAATTTGAAAAAGTCACATTTTAATTGGATTTGAGTAGAAATTACACAAAATTTGAAAAAGTCCACTTGTAAATGGATTTGAGTAGAAATTACTCAAAATTTGGAAAAGTCCTCTTTTAATAGGATTTGAGTAGATATTACTCAAAATTTGAAAAAGTCACTTTATAATTGAATTTGAGTAGAAATTACTCAAAATTTGGAAAAGTTCTCTTTTAATTGGAATTGAGTAGAAATTAGTCAAAATTTTAAAAAGTCCCTTTTAATTGGATTTGAGTAAAAGTTACTCAAAATTTGGAAAAGTTCTCTTTTAATTGGATTTTAGTAGAAATTATTCAAAATTTGGAAAAGTCTTTTTTTAATTGGATTTGAGTAGAAATAACTCAAAATTTGGAAAAGTCCCTTTTTAACTGAATTATAGTAGAAGTTACTCAAAATTTGGAAAAGTCCACTTTTAATTGGATTTGAGTAGAAATTACTCAAAATTTGAAAAAGTCCAATTTCAATAGGATTTGAGTAGAAATTATTCAAAATTTGGAAAAGTCCACTTTTAATTGGATTTGAGTAGAAATTACTCAAAATTTGGAAAAGTTCTCTTTTAATTGGATTTCAGAAGAAATTACTCAAAATTTGAAAAAGTCCCCTTTTAATTGGATTTGAGTAGAAATTACTCAAAATTTGAAAACGTCCATTTATAATTGGATGTGAGAAAAAGTTACTCGAAATTTGGTAAAGTTCACTTTTAATTGGATTTGAGTAGAAATTACTCAAAATTTGAAAAAGTCCCCTTTTAATAGGATTTGAGTAAAAGTTACTCAAAATTTGGAAAAGTTCTCTTTTAATTGGATTTGAGTAGAAATTACTCAAAATTTGAAAAAGTCCCCTTTTAATTGGATTTGAGTAAAAGTTACTCAAAATTTGGAAAAGTCCATATTTAATTGGATTTGAGTAGAAATTACTCAAAATTTGAAAACGTTCAATTTTAATAGGATTTGAGTAGAAATTACTCAAAATTTGGAAAAGTCTTCTTTTAATTGGATTTGAGTTGAAATCACTCAAAATTTGAAAAAGTCCCTTTGGATTTGAGGAGAAATTACTTAAAATTTGAAAAAGTCCCTTTTTAATTGGTTTTGAGTAAAAGTTACTCAAATTTTGGAAAAGTCCACTTTTAATTGGATTTGAGTAGAAATTATTCAGAATTTGAAAAAATCCAATTTTAATAGGATTTGAGTAGAAATTACTCAAAATTTGGAAAAGTCCTCTTTTAATTGGATTAGAGTAGAAATTACTCAAAATTTGAAAAAGTCCCTTTTTAATTGGATTTGAATTTGAATTAGAAATTACTCAAAATTTGAAAAAGTCCACTTTTAATTGGATTTGAGTTAAAGTTACAAAATTTGGAAAAGTCCTCTTTTAATTGGATTAGAGTAGAAATCACTCAAAATTAGAAAAAGTCCCTTTTTAATTGGTTTTGAGTAAAAGTTACTCAAAATTTGGAAAAGTACTCTTTTAATTGGATTAGAGTAGAAACTACTCAAAATTTGAAAAAGTCCCTTTTTAATTGGATTTGAATTAGAATTAGAAATTACTCAAAATTTGAAAAAGTCCACTTTTAATTGGATTTTAGTTAAAGATACTCAAAATATGGAAAAGTCCACTTTTAATTGAATTTGAGTAGAAATTACTCAAAATTTGAAAGTCTCTTTTAAATTGGATTTGGAAAAGTCCTCTTTTAATTGGATTTGAGTAGAAATTACTCAAAATTCGAAAAAGTCGCTTTTTATTCGGATTTGAGTAAAAATTACTCAAAATTTGGAAAAGTTCACTTTTAATTGGATTTGGGTAGAAATTACTCTAAATTTGAAAAATTTCTCTTTTAATTGGATTTGAGAAAAATTACTCAAAATTTGAAAAAGTCCCTTTTTAATTGGATTTGAGTAAAAGTTACTCAAAATTTGGAAAAGTCCACTTTTAATTGGATTTGAGTAGAAATTACTCAAAATTTGGAAAAGTCCTCTTTTAATTGGATTTGTGTGAAAAAAATACTCAAAATTTTAAAAAGTCGCTTTTTAATTAGATATGAGTAAAAGTTACTCAAAAAATGGAAAAGTCCACTTTTAATTGGATTTGAGAAGAAATTACTCAAAATTTGGAAGTCCTCTTTTAATTGGATTGTAAAATGTAAAAAACGTAACAAATGTAAAAAAAGTAAAAAAAATATAAAAATTGTAAAATATTTAAAAAGTAGGTAATGTAAAATATGTGAAAGTGAACAAAGGAAAAAAATGTAAAAAATGTAAAAAATGTAAAAAATGCAAAAAATGTAAAAAATGCAAAAAATATGTAAAAATTGTACAAAATGTAAAAATGTAAAAAATATAAAAAAATGTTAAAAATTTAAAAAATATAAAAAATGCAAAAAATGTAAAAAATGTTGAAAATGTAAAAAATGCAAAAAATGTAATAAATGTAAAAAATGCAAAAAATGCAAAAAATGTGAAAAATGTAAAAAATGCAAAAAATGTAAAAAATGTAAAAAATGTAAAAAATGTAAAAAATGTAAAAAATGTAAAAAATGTAAAAAATGTAAAAAATGTAAAAAATGTAAAAAATGTAAAAAATGTAAAAAATGTAAAAAATGTAAAAAATGTAAAAAATGTAAAAAATGTAAAAAATGTAAAAAATGTAAAAAATATAAAAATTGTAAAAGATGAAAAAAATGTAAAAACTGTAAAAAAATGTAAAAAATGTAAAAAATGCAGAAAAAGTAAAAAATGTAAAAAATGTAAAAGATGTAAAAAATGCAAAAAATGTAAAAAATGTAAAAAATGTAAAAAATGTAAAAAATGTAAAAAATGTAAAAAATGTAAAAAATGTAAAAAATGTAAAAAATGTAAAAAATGTAAAAAATGTAAAAAATGTAAAAAATGTAAAAAATGTAAAAAATGTAAAAAATGTAAAAAATGTAAAAAATGTAAAAAATGTAAAAAATGTAAAAAATGCAAAAAATGTAAAATATGTAATAAATGTAAAAAATGTAAAGAATGTAAATAATGTAAATTATGTAAAAAATTCAAAAAATGTAAAAAATGTAATAAAATGTAAAAAATGTAAAAAATGCAATAAATGTAAAAAATTTAAAAAATGTAAAAAATGTAAAAAATGTAAAAAATGCAAAAAATGTAAAAAATGTAAAAAATGTAAAAAATGTAAAAAATGTAAAAAATGTAAAAAATGTAAAAAATGTAAAAAATGTAAAAAATGTAAAAAATGTAAAAAATGTAAAAAATGTTAAAAATGTAAAAAATGTAAAAAATGTATAAAATGTGAAAAATGTAAAAAATGTAAAAAATGTAAAAAATGTAAAAAATGTAAAAAATTTAAAAAATGTAAAAAAGGAAAAAAAGTAAAATATGTAAAAAATGTAGAAAATGTTAAAAAAGTTAAAAATGTAGAAAATGCGAAAAATGTAAAAAATGTAAAAGATGTAAAAAATGTAAAAAATATGAAAAATGTAAAAAATGTAAAAAATGTAAAAAATGTAAAAAATGTAAAAAATGTAAAAAATGTAAAAAATGTAAAAAATGTAAAAAATGTAAAAAATGTAAAAAATGTAAAAAATGCAAAAAATGTAAAATATGTAATAAATGTAAAAAATGTAAAGAATGTAAATAATGTAAATTATGTAAAAAATTCAAAAAATGTAATAAAATGTAAAAAATGTAAAAAATGCAATAAATGTAAAAAATGTAAAAAATGTAAAAAATGTAAAAAATGCAAAAAATGTAAAAAATGTAAAAAATGTAAAAAATGTAAAAAATGTAAAAAATGTAAAAAATGTAAAAAATGTAAAAAATGTAAAAAATGTAAAAAATGTAAAAAATGTAAAAAATGTAAAAAATGTAAAAAATGTAAAAAATGTAAAAAATGTAAAAAATGTAAAAAATGTAAAAAATGTTAAAAATGTAAAAAATGTAAAAAATGTAAAAAATGTAAAAAATGTATAAAAATGTAAAAAATGTAAAAAATATTAAAAATGTAAAAAATGTAAAGAATGTAAAAAATATAAAAATTGTAAAAATTGTAAAAGATGTAAAAATGTAACAAATGTAAAAAATGTAAAAAAATGCAAAAAATGTACAGAAAGCAAAAAATGTAGAAAATGCAAAAATTGTAATAAATGTAAAAAATATAGTAAATGTAAGAAATAGAAAAATGTAAAAAATGAAAAAAATGTAAAAAAGGAAAAAAATGTAAAAAATGTAACAAAAATATAAAAAATGCAAAAAATGCAAAAAATGCAAAAAATGCAAAAAATGCAAAAAATGCAAAAAATGCAAAAAAATGCAAAAAATGCAAAAAATGTAAAAAATGTAAAAAAATGTAAAACCTGTAAAAAATGTAAAAAATTAAAAGAATGAAAAAATGTAAAACATGTTTAAAATGGAAAAAAATGTAAAAAATGTTAAAACTGTAAAAAATGTGAAAATGGTAAAAAAAAAATTGTATAAAAAGGCAAAAAGGTGAAAAAGATAAAAAGGTAAAAAAGTCTAGAAAGATAAAAAACCAAAAAAGTTTAAAAAGAGAAAAAGGTAAAAAGATATAAGAGGTAAAAAAAGTAAAAAGGCAAAAAAGTTAAAAAAAAAGTTAGAAAAGGTAAAAAGGCAAAGAATGTAAAAAATGTAAAAATGTAAAAATGTAAAAAATGTAAAAATTGTGAAAAATGTAAAAAAATGTGAAGAATGCAACATAATGCAAAAAAAATGTAAAAAGTGTAAAAAAGGTAAAAAATGAAAAGAATGTAAAAAATGCTTAAAATGGAAAAAAATGTAACAAACATTAAAACAGTAAAAAATGTGAAAATGGTAAAAAATAAAAATGGTATAAAAAGGCAAAACGGTAAAAAGGATAAAAAGATGAAAAAGTCTAGAAAGATAAAAAAGCAAAAAAGTTTAAAAAGAGAAAAAGGTAAAAAGATATGAGGTAGAAAAAGTAAAAAGGCAAAAAAGTTAAAAAAAAAAGTCAGAAAAGGTAAAAAGACAAAGAATGTAAAAAATGTAAAAATATGAAAAATGTAAAAATTGTGAAAAATGTAAAAAAAATATGGGAAATAATGCAAAAAAAATGTAAAAAGTTTAAAAAAGGAAAAAAAGTAAAAAAGTAAAAAAATGTACGAAATGTAAAAAAGGGAAAAGGTTAAAAGAGGTAGAAAAGGTAAAAAGGCAAAAAAGATAAAATAGTTAAAAAATGTGAAAAATGTAAAAAATGTGAAAAATGCAAAAAAAATGTAAAAAGTGTAAAAAAGGTAAACAAAGTAAAAAAGGTAACAGTGGAAAGAAATATGTCAGCCGCAATCAAAATAATACGGGCGTTGCCTTTGTTGTGTCAAGCGAACCTCTTAGATAGTGGACGTTTGTTTTTTCGCAAAACGAGGAATCAAAACTCAAGTAACGGTCATGTCTATAATATTCCTTTCAAATTCGCCATAGAGGCGATTATAGGCCAACAGAACAGAAAAGCAGTCACAATGGATGCAAATAGTGGTCTCAATAATTTATTTTCTAAAAAATTATTTTAGCGTATTTAGCATTTTTAAAGATTGTGCAATTGATGCTGATGATGAAATGTACGGTGCTCTGATCAAACATGGTTACCATATCTCCAGCATAAACATCAGGCAAAACCTGAGATAATTGGATGGCCTTGTTCCTGTTCTATTTTGTTGCACCGATGTTTTAAGCAATGTTTTCAGTCATACCCAGAAGGCCCGATGGAATACAAATACAAATCATTTTGCGTAAGTTGTACTTCCCTGCAGGCCAATACCATAAACAAACAAATTTGCACATCACCGGTCAAACTGCCCAGCGCGCTGATTACAATGTCACATTATTCAGTGTTATATCATAATTTGTGCGATTTACGGTATACTACAGCAACCTAAGTTGAAATAAAACCCAAAAATCGTGAAGCACGCCCAGGTCAAAACATAGTACCAACATTGGTCCCCACAACTGATTACCATAACTATTGTTGGCCCCCTGAAGAACCGAAACGAATACCTTTGGAAGGGTGTCTATTGGCCAAAGCAGCTGATATAAAAACCAATACCGGTTATAAATGATTATTATTCATTAATTGTTCGTTTATCGCTGCGGTTCCTTTTTTCGCCCCGTTAGTTAGACGCTGATTTCATAATGTTTACGAAAATAGTAAGTGGTGTTGATTTCCAGCGAGTGATAAGGTTAATAAGAGTAGCTTTGTTTCAGCCCGTCATTGCAACCTGCCTGTTGGCTGTGGTCAGTGCCAAGCCGCACGTGTACGGTCATGTTGCCCCAGCAATCGTCACCGCTCACAGTTCTCAAGTTTTTGCTCGGACCTACAATGGAATAGTGCCGATAGCGGTTCCAGCTCCCGTGCCTGCACCAATACCCGTCCCCTACCCGATCCATTATCCAACGTTCTACGTTCCACCACCACCACCACCGGTGCCGGCGGTTTTCACCTATCCGGTGTACACGGCAGCTCCAGCCGTACCGGCAACTCCGGTCGTCGTGGCAACCCCGGCGGTGGTAGCTGCTGCTCCAGCGGCCAAAGCAGTAATCGCTGCTCCAGTGGTCAAAGCTAAGTTGGTGCGGAAGCCCGCGCCTTATCTGACGACCATTCGATATCGCTCGGTGTATGCGTAAACTGAATCGGTTTACACTTACCTTGATGTGATTATTCTGTAGTTTTTAGGAGAATAACAAATAATAGTGATGTAGTGCGTATTATACAATGCTAGTCGTCATCGAACAATAGTTAATACAAACCAAAAATAAATGAATGAAAAAAAACATATGGTGGTGTTTTGGAAGCAAGGTAAGGCCTTGGAAGGGGATCCCTATTCAAAAATTAATTTGTACAAGAACTTTAACCCATACAGTGCAAGAATTCCACATATTTTTGGATGATACCCTGAACAGGTCGTTAGGCTCTTAAATCTTACGATGTTTATTAGGAATGGTATCACATTTTATCGGGCAATCCATATGGCAATGCACAGTGGCCTAGAATAAACGTTTGGCAGGAATTTAAATTTTTTGCTGAAACTCAACAACTTAGCCAAATTATACACCCAAAACTCGGCCGTAATACCTTTACGGTAATAAGAAAAAAATGCTCTAATAGCAAGACGTTTCATGCTAAAACGGTCACAACAAAAAAATCCTCAAACGGCAATACCAGCACATTCAAAACTTTTCTGCGTCGCACTCATGTTTCATCAATTCTTATTCAATAAATATTATCGCGTCGGATTGTCTGGAAGTGTGTAGCACTTCGCTTGTCATTGTATTGCGCATCAAGTGAAGTGAACACTATGAGGACAAAGACGAGGTTCGATTTTCTCTACACGACACATTCCGTATTTGAAGATCGGCTCACATACGGCTAGCTTCAAAGCAGACAGAAAAAAACGACTCGGAATAGTGGTGGGGTATTTCGGCTGGTGTTAAATTGAAATTTCTTTTCTATCACGGACGTTAACAGCAAGGTAGCGACTGCACAAAACATGAACAGTCCTTCCCGACATGTTCGGGAAGCAAGACCTGTGGTTTGGATCCACGTATCTGAACCGAGGGTCCGGATCCAGACACTTGTCTGGATCTAAGCACCAGGTCTGGGTCTGGTTCAGGTCCGGACTTGGTAAGGGGAAAAGGGGATGGGCTAGATCCGGGTACTGGTCCGGATTCGGGTACTGGTCCGGATCCGGGAACTGGTTCGGATCTGGGCACTGGTCTGGATGCGGTAGGTTCGGATCCGGCAGCTAGGCCGGATCCGGAAACCGCCTAAACTTTTTATTCCACTATCTAACCTACCCAGTAAAAAATCCGTAATTCTGGCTGATTTCTGCCAATATTGGGGCAGATTCCAGCCTGAATTTGGTCAGAGATCCGCCAGGATTCCGGGTGGTTTGACTCGGTACTAATACTATCATAGAAATCGACCGAATTAACCTACATCCGAACAGAGCCGAGGTTGACACATACTGAAAAAGTGTTTGATTGTGTGATGCACATACATGAACAGCAACTGAAATTCGTCATTCCACCGTTTACTACCTTTGCGGGAATATGAGTTTAATACCGTAATGCGCCATTGCGTGGTCTGTTACCGAAAAGACAATAGAATCTTACCCAAAAGTAATAAAAACATACCCGTCGGGTAGTGGGTGTAGCTGTCGAAACGATTCAACTATCAGTTTTTAGCGACAAGGTCACCATGCGCCTTAAAAAAGGACATTTGTGGTTTTTGGGTGCATAGTGAAAACAGTTAAATCTTCTTTTTAATTTCCTATGGGAAATTGTTTATATGTTGCGGATCGAGAAATTTTCACCATTTTTTTCTATGCTAGAGAGCAAAATTTTGCTAAACAAGCATTTCATAATAAGGTTGTGCATATTAATTATGTAGAATAATTTTTATAATCAATGGAAATAAAGACTTTGCCCCAAAAAACTTTTTTCATCGATATCTCGCAAATCGCTCAACTGAAAAATATGGGATTAGTGAAACTCAGTGCTTTATAACTGTCTTCAGTGATTGAAAAGTTTCAAGAATATTTAGCATTTCAACGAACATTTTTTTCCTAAACCTGGACGATTCAGCATCCAGCTTCTATGATCAATTTTGTTTGGTTCAAAACATAAATATAACATCATGTATTGTATTCAATTCGTGTCTTGTATGCATATCATACAATCCTAAGAAACGCAGAGATTTCGAAAATAACGACCTTTTGATTATGAGTGAGAAGATTTTTTAGTTAAAAAATTCATATTGAAAAGCTAATAAAATGTTTACAAAATTCCAAAAAAAATCCTACCTGAGCCACTAGAAATCTATAGCTATACAAACCCTCAAAATTTGAAAGAAATCGATGAAGATTTGTAGCCGTTATTACTTCGCCTGCTTTAATAAACGGCTAATTCCACAATGGTTCTGATCACGAAACCCGTTAGTAAAGTTTTCTATAACCTCAACAATATTGGTATTTTTGGAATGGGGTTGACGAGTAGATGACGGAAATCGATGTATGAAGCCATTTCATAATTTAAGGTCGCGTCTTCCGACTCAGCAATTGTAATCGAGTTATTGAGAAAAGCGTTGAATCATAATTCGCCATTTTGAATTTTCGAATGGCGTCAAATGTCAATTTACGTCATCCACTCACCGAGTTCGTTCCAAAAATATTTATGAAGTCAGGGTTATCATGAATCGGAAGACAGTTTCTTGAATTTTAAAATGGCGCCGTACCAAAAAGTGACTGAAAAATGAGTTAGAAAACGGTGACTAATTTTCGTTCAAACCCAGATTTGCTTCGCAAATGAAGGCGATACGTTGGACATTAGACGCAATTCTTTTTTCTGGAAATTTGTGTCCAGAGATCCATCTCTGAACTATATAACAAATTGGATGCTCCAGTTTCCTGAAAACTAAGTAAGTTCCTTTCTATAAAGTTCGAAACTCCGATAAACAACTTAAATGACACCGTAATTAAAAGAAGATCGAAAAAGATAATGTGAAAAATAGAATGGAAACAACGGTACCCTGTAAAAAAAATGCGGACGAACATGGTCAGGCGATTTAAAAAGTTTGACGTTTGACTCAACTCGCCTGTGCTAATTGCCCCTAGGAACAAATGCAATTTGTGAATGCGACAAAGGCAATTTTAATACTTAGACAAATTTTCTGGCGGCTGAAATGGACTTAGTTGTTTTTTGCGTTTTTCAAACATGGCGGTTCATGTTTGGCTTAAGCTTAAAATTGTTTTTGAACAATTGGTGTGTTCTCACTTGTATTTTGCTTGTCTAGTGCACTTAATTTGGCCAACGAATGTAGGATATCGTGGAATCGCGTGTAAGTATAGTAGAACAAGATCTCTGACCTAAAGTCTTAATGAACGTCAGATTGTGGTAAGTTTTTGTATGCAATACCAATTTCACCTTTGATTCTTCCTATAAGTTGGTGGTAGTTACCTACTATACTGGTAAGTATATGTGAGTAGATAATGAATCCGAAAATAAATATTATTTTTAATTTTCATATTAGGCAATTAAGGACGATTAAATGGCGCGTTCCGTGGGCGATTTGGGGGCGATTTAAGGGCGGGTTGGGCGGCAAAAAAATGACGGCGGCAAATCGCCCAAATGTTGCATTTGAAATAGCCCCCTAATTGCCAGCAATTTGATGGCAAATTGAAAGGCAATTAGCGCATCCGAGTTGGCAAATAGCCCCCCGTTAACCAGCAACTTGCCCTTTTTGACTGGGTAAGTTCATAATTTGCCACTTCTTCAGATGATAGTAAATTGACCGTTAAATATTAGGAATAGAAACACATTTAAGGACTTTTTGAAAATTCATCATATTCCATCTGTTCTTTTACATCACTTAACTAATTTTTTTTAAATTTTGTTGATAAAAATCATTTTTTTATTTTTATTTTATGAATTTATTTATTTTATTTTTTTATTCATCTTAAATCAGTTTATTCATTTCATCCATTTAATTAATTTAATTATTTGCCCATTTATTCCATTTAGACATTTTATTCATTTCATTCCTTATTTTCAATATATCAGTGGTTTTCATTTTGTACATTTTGTTCGATTATATCTGGGTTATGCATATTTTATTAAATTTATTGATTAAGCAAATTTAATTTATTTTGGTAATTTTATCATCAAATCAAAATCTGTTTCATTTACTCTTTATTTAATTATTTTCTGTCTTTTTTGGTTTTATTCACGTCATCCATTTATTTCTTTTTATTTATTTTATTAATTTTATTCTATTTATTCGTTTTGTTTCATTTTAACCATTTAATTGGCTTGATTTTTTTTCATTTAATTCTTCAATTCGATTGCTCATTTTTTCAATCGTTGGATTTCATAATATAAATTTTTTTATCATTTTTTGCATTTCATCAGTTTTAATCATTTTAGTTCTTTTTATATTGTTCATTTAATTCATTTTATTCGCAGAATTTTTTATTTGTTCTATTTATTTTATAAATCTGCTTCGAAGAGCCACCGGTCCAAATACGATAACTGACAACGGTGTTCACCCCATCTCTACCCAACTACCCTCATACAAAAATATCGACATGCGACTCGGTGGCGAAGCATTTTGTAGAACGTCTCTGAAAAAACACGATTTGCGGTGTTAACTGCCATTCAAAAACTATACTAAACCTTCCGGCAGTCGCGCTAGTGCACTAAGTGCACGCGGCTCTGAAAATCTAGCGAAATCGTCTTAGGGCACCAGCGGATGCTCGTTCAGTGGGCCATATGTGCGACTTCCGCGACTTTTGCATACACATTCCATGTAAAAAATACCTAACCCCAACATTGAGTTTTCGAGATAATTTTTCGATTAGGAGTTTTTTGCTCATAAAATTGTGGAATTTTTCTTGAAAGATGACAATTATTGCTTCAAATGAGTTAAAAGCACACTTAATTAAAAAAAAATATCTCAAAAACTCAACGTAAGAGTTAAGTATTTTTTACATAGAATGTGCATGCAAAATTCGAAAAAAAATCGGTTAAGTAACTTACAGTTAAGTCGTTTAGTAGTTAACACCGCAAATCGTATTTTTTCAGAAACGTTCTACAAAATGGTTCGTCATCGAGTCGCTTGTCGTTATTTTTGCATAGAAAAATTACAGAATGTTACTGAAATGATACATTATAATGTACAAAAGTTTTGATCAACTCGCTTCACCCAAACTTAAAAAAAATCGCGAAAAAACGTGTATTTTTTCACGCTGAAACTCCTACATCTCTCTTAAAAAACTACAAAAAATCGAAAAAAAATTCCATAATTCTTTTTTTCCTCCATGTTTTCTATATATTTATCTTTTTGCCAGTTTTCTTGCTTTTAATGCTTCCCATTTCCTTCTATTTGCCGCATAGTTTCTCCTTGTTGCATTTTGTGTATTTTGTTTCGTGTTTTCTGATTTTAATAATTTTTTTACTGTTTCTGTCATTTTACTCGTTTCTGTTTATTCTGTTTGTTTTATTTATTCCATGTTGTTTTGCTTTTGACTTCTTTCTTTGAAATTCCACTTTTCCATTATCTTGAATTCTGCATTTTTCTTTTGCGGTTTTTTTCTATTCGTCATTTTTCTATTTTATTGTTCTTTGTCGTTTTATTAAGAATTTACAATTTGTTTGTGTTCTTCATTTTTTCTATCCCTAATTATCTGAATTTCGAATAATGATTCGTTTATATTTTGTCAGTTTTTTAATTTATTTTACATTACATTTACATTTATTTCAATTTTTCACTTATTTGTTCAATTTTCTTTCATTTAACACGTTCTTAGTTTTTTCGTTCATTTTCGCAAATTGCTTAATTTTTCATGCTTCCTTTATTCCATTTAAACCACCATGCAGAGTTTTTTATTTAATCCATTCCTTGTAAATTCCTTCATTTTTTTTTTGTTGTTTCATTTTTCTCAATATTTCATAAATTTAAATTTTCAACTTCCACAATTTAAACTCCTTAATTCTCCAGTTTTCCATTGTTTTCTTAATCTTGATACATCACAAAGTTTACCCATTTTATGTACTTTGACTTTTGATTACTATATTACAGATGATTTACATTTTTGATTGTTTTATTTAGGGGAACCCGGGCCTATTTGGACCTAACTAGACAAATCGCTATTTTAGGTGGATAAATGTGAAATAATTAATAGGTCAAAGGTCCCAATTGTTAGTTTAAAAACTCAGCTACATTTGGGAGTCATAAAAAATCATTTGCACCACTCTTTGGCAGCGTTAGGCGACAATTTGCAAAATGCTACGTTTTCCATCCTTATACAATGTAGGGGTGATACGGGACAAATCAGACAGCTATTTTTTACCATAAAATTATTTATTGGAGAAACTCCTCAACCCTCTGCTGCCCAACCACGCCTTTTGGCGGGTTACGGGAGAATCGCTATAGAATGTTCACAAAACGATTGTATGTTGTCACCACTATGAAAATCTTTTCACAACATTCCCATTAATCGTTCAAATACAACGTTAAAAATTGAAAATATGAGGAAAACGAGAAAAAAATATTTTGTGTATGGCAGCGCAATTTAACTAAAAAATGTTTATGGTTTTTAAACTTTTGGAAAAATAAAAAAAAATTAAGTTGCTTGCTTGTAATACTCTCTATGCACAGCAATTATGTTGAGAACGATGCGTAAATAAAAGTTATTAGCAATAAAATCTTGACTCGTAAAATGGCCATGTTGGACATTTTTGAGGGTTAAATGAAAATTCTCATGACAAAAACAATCTACAATAGCTTTTTTAAGCAAAATAAAAATTTGGGCAGCAGAGGATTAAGAAGCAAAAAAAAATCGCCTTCTAAAGAATTTATCTAGGTTATCACAGATTGGCGCATCATGTATTTTCTTTGCTGTGGTGTGTGCAATCATGTGCGCAGCCGCAAGTCGCAAGCCGCTCAACGATGGTTGAAGGAGTAGAGGGCCCGAATAGCCGAGCGTCTTGAAAATATGTGTGTTTTCATCCAATCAAAAATTATTCCATAAAATAGGAGCCCTAAGCTTTCCAAAACACTTACCTGTTATTTATTTTACTTTCATTTGTTACTTCGCAGTTTTATCATTATAATGATTCTTAGTTTGGGGATGGCGAAAAAATGAAGCACGTTGTATCTCCTTTCTAAAAATAACTGTAGAATGAGATTCATCTGTCAAAATTAATATTTCAGAATGGCGCTTGTACGATTATGTATGATCAGGGCCACCGAGAAGAGGGGTGGGACCGGGTGTTTCCCCCCGGGCCCGGAGTTCTGAAGGGGGCCCGGATTTTTACCAGAAACTAAAATATCGACAAATACTTTTTCGTCAAAAAATCATTTGAGAATGCAATTAAAAATTCAATATTTTTATGTGACTAGAATAGCGAAAATTCTAAACTACTGTATCATCGGTTTGCAGGCCCCAATCGATAAGGAGGGTCTCTTTCGGTATTGGCCAATTTATTTATAAAGTGTTTTCACCACCATTTGGGTTCAGATTAACTAGAATAGCGAAAATTCTAAACTACTGTATCATCGGTTTGCAGGCCCCAATCGATAAGGAGGGTCTCTTTCGGTATTGGCCAATTTATTTATAAAGTGTTTTCACCACCATTTGGGTTCAGATTAACTTTACCCCACAGGACCTTCGCTTTAATGGATCAACGGATTACATTCTTGTTTTTAACGATGAACATAGTTCACTATTTTCGATTGACCGAATTTTTCAGTTTTATACATGCTTTATATTAATGGTAATATTCGTAGTTGTTTTTTATTTTTGATTTTGTTATATAATGTTTGACTACCTTATTCGTTGCCATTTGTTTGTCTAATTTCCTGTTTTTTTTATTGATTTTTTATGGGTTCTGATTTGGTTTTTCTCGATTATACAGGTTTTAACAATTTACTTTAGTTTGTTAATTTGGTTGAATTTGTTATGTTTAGGTTTCAATTTTTTTTCTTTTTCCGTTGGTCTTTGTTTAGATAATATTTTTAATTTTTGTAACTACATTTATAATCCTTCAATTTCTTAACTTTTACGAATACTATTGACAAAAAAGGCTCCTTTCAAAGTCACCAAAACTTTCGAAAAGGTCTTTAAAATAGTTCAAAGTATTAATAGCCCTATGTTTTTCCGTCATTGACACTACACACCACTTGAGCAAAAAACTAGTACATAACTATAAAATTTCAGTGTAATATACTCTAATACTCAAGTGGATTTCAAACTTTGACTTTTTGATATTCGGGCAATAGTCAGTGATGGGGGCCCGAACGTTAGATCCCCTGGGCCCGCATTTTCTCTCTACGGTCCTGTGTACGGCAGTCAGAAAACCTTACGAGTTTCTGAGGAATCAAGCGGGTCTAAATTACCCCCACGGTCTTAATAGTCTCTGGTTCCTCTATTTTTACTTCTTTTGCCGTTTTTCAGTATTTCAATCTACTTTCAGCATTTTCTATTTCTACAATTAATCTGCCGAATTTAATTCATCAATTTATTTTCTAAATTGTTCAATTTGTGTACATTAGTTCTGTTTATTTTTGCTATTTTGCGATATTTCAACCATTCAATTTTTCATTATGTTATTTTATTCCATTTTTTTCTTCCGTTTTGATCATTTCCTTTCATTTTGTTTGCATTAAATAATATTTTATCCTATTTTTTCATTTAACCACTTTTTTAGATTTTTATTTTGTCATTTATGTGTTTTTTCACCATTTCTAAAAGTTTGCTTCACAGTCTTATTTAAATTCGTTGGTTAATCAATATTCTCGATGGAATATGGGTAGTTTTGGAACGGACATGACTAGTAAATGCAGGGCCGGCGGAACACCTTTTTCGGAGTGTTTTATTCTCGTACTGACGAAAGTTTAGCTATGGCGTGTGTATGAGAAAATTAAAAATACCTGGTGTCTATTTGGAAACACCTTTTGTTAACAAGGTTGTATGTCTGACGGCTCAGCGAAAATGTGTTTGTTGAATACAGATACTACAAATGTTCCACAGCTAAGTACCAATTACTCTATTCATTTATATTTCGTTGCACTAATTTTCCGGTCCCTGCTATAAAACCTTCCTTTGGCGAGTACTGAAGCCCGCATGATAGTGTTGACTAATAGGAAGGTAGCGGAGGTCGTTTTGAATATTTCTCCGATGGCAAAAATAATGCAGATACTAATTATATCTAATACAACCGGCCCCTGGATGGTCTACTTCCGGACCAAAGACAAGCCATTTAACATCATCGATATATCGCGTAATCTAACTAAACAACACTCGACCGTGTACGAAAAAGTATTTTGTCTACGTACCCGCCCGGGAAGTAGAGATTCATGGTGTTGTCCCCGAGAAGGGCCTTAATTGCGAAATAGGGAGTGCTCATTCCAGATCACTATGCATCATTCAGTGAAAATTCTGATATGCAAGCAAGTGCGTTCAGCAAAAATCGAGGAGTAAAAGAAAACTTATTTTCCATCAGCTTCATTTCAAGCCTTTCGCCGGATATATTCTTTTAAAATTTGTTCTTTTGAACGGGGATCGTCTATTTGTTCGCCATTTTGTACTGCGGGGCATGGGCTGCAGTCGTTGCAAACGAGCCCATTGTAGAAATAAAGCACGGTGTGGAAAATGTCACTTGTTAACCCATTCATGCCCATGTTGTTTGTGGACAACAACGTTTTAAAACAGCTATAACTTTTGATTGAGGCAAGATTTGCTCACAAAAACAAGTAAGGCTAATAAATGCGACTATTGTCTTTCATTTGTGTACTAACAGTTACAAGGACCAGCTCTAGAACTGAAGTTATTGCAGTTAGCCTGATTGCATTCCATAGGAGCAGTGCTGCCAGGGACAGTTTGCGTTGACGACAAAAAATGAATTTTTCATATATCTTCGTTTTGTTGCAATATTTCTGAAAAATGACAAAACTTATCAATTTAGAGTGCCTTTGGCTACGTTTTCCACACAAGTGGACTATTGTAAATATTCTAGGAGAATTGTATTGAGCATTGGAAGGTAAAAATTGAGCAGCTTCTAGCACTGCGAGGGAAGCACCTATCTTTATGAAAAATGGCCTTTCGTGTTTCTTGACCACACCGTTTTCAAGGAAAAATAGTTTTAAAATCCTACATGCACTCGAAAAAAGTTGGGCATGAAAGGGTTAAATCCGAATCATGGGGTTGTCTTCATTCTGATAACCGATTTATCTTACTGTGTGATATTCGCGACAATTTCAATATGATTATCTTGAATACAGTGGAAATGAAACGAATGCCTACCAGCGCGGCCAAGAACGTTAGATTTATCGTTGTACTCTACCTCATTAGTGTGCTCATTGATCGAAAGAGCAACGCGTGCACTATATCCGAAACAATCGAATCAAAATAAGAAATTTCTCTGGTGTAAGTGTCCAACGTTTTGACTGGCTGGTTTCTCTACACTGCGATTAAAGGTCATGGACGGTTTCCCATTCCGTTATTGTCAGAGAGTGCTCAGAATTATATGCGAAAAGGTCCTATGAAGACTTTTTGAACGTCGGATCGCCCAAATTTTTTCGAATACTCGCGACCTTAGAAACGCAAATAAAAAACTTGATGAAAACTGAAAAACGTAGTTATTGGCACCGGTTCGTCAACGGATTAACGAGAGAAACAATATTTCGTCTGGCAGCTGGGCCCTATGCTGTTTACTCGATTCGGCCTTTGATCGGAATACATGGAACTAAGAATCCTTTATCGGCAACAACAGCATTCCACGTAGATTCACATTCAAATGATAGACGTTTCGCGATCAAAATATTAAAATGCAAATAAACGTATATTTGTTCTTCAAATACACAAATTTATCTGACAGCAAAGATACTCGCGCTAAGCTTTCTCCCACAAAACTTATGGTTTTATACGACCATGTCCACATCGTTACAGTTCCAAGTAGGCGCTTCGATCGATGAAGCATGGAAAGCATTCCTTATTTTCCTGGAGAAAATATGGACGTTCCTAGATTCTTTATGTTCAAATCGTTCCTGATTGCCTGATACAAATATTAGTTTGAGTTCTTTCGCATTGTTCTATTCCGGGTAATGAGAAAAGCGGCACTTAGATTATAATGGTAATGAGAAGGCGGACACTTAGGTATTAGAAGGTAATATTTCTGAAAGATCGCACAGCTTTAACGAATTTTTCAGTGTTTCTTGTCAGAGGACGCTCGAAAATTGGCAAATTTCGTGGGATACTGGAAGTTTAGGAATCCCAAAGGCATCAACCAATCTTGGTTAAAAAGTAAGGATGAAGGTCGTAACTTCCTTCGACTGTCAATCATTATACGTTGAATGCGCATCTCCGGCATATTGGGGTGGTGGAGAGTGTTATCTGCGCTTGCGATGACAGCTATCGCGACATTAAACATGTTGTCGGATCGTTCGCCTAGTGTTCTACACACCAAAAAATCTGAATTTTACCGTTGAGGTATTTCCAAACTTGCCACAATTTAACAAACCGTGATTCACGAGATGACGAAGTATAACCGTGTTTTGTTTAATTTTGTAATTTCCATGTGCAGTTCCATAAAATTACACTCCTTCACATTTAAAAAAAGTCAAATGTGGAGTAAAATTACGTGGTTCGCAAAATTCAACAGCACGTAAAATTAAAATCAAACGTAAAGCTATGTAATTTTTGATGGTATATGTCATGGTCAGGAGCCGTAGATTTACACGATTTTTTCTATGTGTGTAGCGCCAGATCTCCGGTAAACGAATTCGTTCGACCTGGTTCTAGTCCGAGATGTGCTGGCTATCCTCCAAATTTATTTATATCTTCTTTTTTGGTTGACTTGCTAAACAGCTACCTGCAAATGTAATCCCAAGAGTTCCCAGCGGATCCAAGGAGGCCAGTCGGCGATCCGGTTCATGCTGTCCTGATAGTGATCTTCCGTTTGCTACAAAGCTACAAGTTTAATTTCTTTTTATCACTGTTATTTTTGTCCGCCCTCTCCTCGCTTTCTCTGCTACTGATGTTGGAATCAACAATCTTTTGCATTCCTTATAAAAAATATTCTGATTGTCTAGTTATTGTTTCTCCTTGTTCCAATTTTTAATCAAGTGATTGTTCATGTTAAAACATTACAAATTGCATATATATTGTCCTTAAAATATTTCTAACTGCATCCCATAGTCTGAATAAAATTGCATTAATATTATGTCTTGTTATAAGATGTGTCAAAATGTATTCCCATGAGTATAAATATAAAAAATAATTCCAAATTTCAAACAAATCCTAATTATTATCCCATATTCTAAAAAAAACTGTAAACCAAAGAAATTTGTATCTGAATAAAAATATGCAAATGTTTTACATCTAGAATTTCCAACGCAAATTCGTACGCAAGAAACATACGTGGTTAATCTTAGGTTTTGGCTTTCGAGTGGGTAATTCCCCCCTCTGTAATTTTCGAGTGGAAAGTATTACCACAGAGAACAGACGTATAAGCTAGAACAGACTATCCCGAAAAATGTGTGTAAACATTTAAATGAAAACCCGTTGAAAATCACCATCGCACACAGGTTTGCATGCGTGAACCACCGTTGTATCAAAGTTTGCGTACAAGTACCGTATAGCGATCGCTGGCTGATCGAAGCGCCAGCCAGTGGCAAGTTTATACTTGCTGTTGTCATTTCAAAGCGACAGTTTTATTTCTTACACAAGTTGAAAACTTTACTTGTATGTCAGTTCTCCATACTACCCACGCATTCCGCCGGCCCTGAGTAGATGGTGAAAAGTGACTGGACTGGAAGCTTTTTGAAATCCAAGATGGCGACTTCCGGCTGAGCTATATTCTCGATAACCACAACAATATGGATGTTTTCGGAACGGATTTGACAAATAGATGATGAAAATGGATGTTTTTGCAATCTCAGATGGCGACTTTCGATCAAGCAATATTCTCGATAATCCTAACAATATCGATATTTTTAGAACGGGCTTGACAGACATCGATATCCGTCGTGTACTAGTGAATCCGATTCCGAAAATACCCATATTGCTGAAGTTATAGAGATTACAAAATGGCTCATCGATATTAGTTATGCGTTAACCCCATTCCGAAAATACTCGACTTTTATTAGTAACATTTAGCTAATAATATGTTAAATTGTATACAACTCCATGCTGTACTGTACGTATTCAAACTTCGTTATTTCGAATTAAGCTCGTAAAAAAGTTACGTAAATCGATTATTACGTAAAAAAGTGTTCGTTAATGGAGGTTACAGTGTATGTGAAATTATATTTTATATTAAAACTATTCCATATCCATTGTTTGATATTTTAGCCTTTTGATAATTTTTGAAATAAATTTTTTAATAATATTGTAGCGATATATAAATGAAGAATTGATCAAATATTTTGAAACAAGCTTCTCCCACAAAACGGAAGAAAAAGTCAGCTTGAATGGGAAACAAATTAGACTCTGTATTTTCAGAGGCTTTTAATATTTTAGAGACTGTTGCACTTTGAACGTCTTGGTCGAATATGTTCATGTTCTTTGACAAATTCTAAATGAAGCCAACTTCAGATCCAACCCATGCAAAAAACCTTCTTTAATTTTATTTTTATAAATAATAGTAGAGAGTTATTCCTTCCAATGGATATCGAGATTAAACTTATTAATGTTCGAATCATCTGTAGTGGTTAGCTAGCCCTCATGTTGGATCCCCGGGCCCGTATTTGCTCTCGGTACTGATACTTAATTACTCTGCCTTAACTCGACTCCTACCAACAGAAGACACATTAGTTCGTATGATTTTAATCCTGTTCCTAATGACCTCTTCTAGCTTTCCTTATAGTTCAAAGCTTGGCTCTCACTTGAGTTCTATGGCTCTAAACTTTTAATTAGTTTCCCCACTTAGTAATCTCAAGCTAATTAAATGTCGTCAAAGAAAGATAAAGGGGAATTTGAATCAATAATTGTTGAAATAAAAAGTTAATAAAAGCCATCAGATAATGAAATGAATACAGGGTTGAGATGAATCAGGGAGCGTCTATCCTACTTGAAATTTTACAAAAAATGCCTCAAAATATCCTTTTCTAAATAAAGTGTTTAATTCTTCTAACTTATCCTCAAATATTCGGTATTAACCAATATATTAGCACAGTCCCACCTAGCTCAAGGATAAAATAGGATATGTTTGCGGAAAAATACAACAACAGTTGAAATCAATAGATTGCTTTGTCAAACAGTGCCTTCATTATATATTAAAAGTTCCGTGGCGAGGGTACATTTATTCACATCCATCTGTCTCATCCAGCAGAATCAATTCTATCCGGTGTTAGTCAGTTTACAGGAAAACCGAGTTGTAGGCAGCATATGGGTACGGGTAGCTGGCATAGGCGCTGGGGTATGCAGCAGTTAGCGGAGCCGAAGCAGCGGTGTAGGCAGCGGCAACGGGTGCAGTGTAAGCGGCAGCGTACGGCGATGCCAGCGGTGAAGCTACCAGCGGTGAAGAGTAGGCCAGGGGGAACTGAGGCTTAGCACAGACGCAGGCAATGGCCAAGGCGCAAAAGAAGATCTGTTGACGATTAAAAATTAATGAAAGAATTAATGAACTTGACGGCTTGCCCAACTATCAGGAACTTACAATTTTGGCAAACATCTTGACTAGTGATTGATAATTGTTCGGAAGTTGAACTGTGCTTTGTTTGAATCCAGCCGTTGCTATTTATACTCTTCTAGATGCACCACCCTTGGTAATTCTTGTGGTTAATGAGAATTCAAAATTCTGGCAACGATCCGAATTATCGGTAAGAATCGAAAAATATAAATCCACACGCTCAACCGGTGATTGACAGCCGACAAGGCTGCATGGCCCATCCACATTTCAAAACAAGCAGGGACGACCTCGTCAAGGTCAATTCGTGCCGCTACGGCGTGGGCGGTTATGCAACCGGCATTTGTTGACAATCAATTGAGACCGAAATTAGCATACAACCAAGACACAGTTACACGACCAGACTAAATTGTGCGTGGTCTTTTACACCTGGTAGGTACTCATATAGTATTTCGTTTCGGGAAAGGTACGACGACGCGTGCATTAGCAGGTGTTTTGATGCATTACGGTTACGTTAGGGGTGATCAAAAATGTTTTATTGGACTATTCAATACATTATAAGTTCCTTGTAAATTCTTGCATAAAAAGCCTGCCGAAGTAGTAGAGTGCGATCGGGGAGACTGCACACATCCAGGTAACATCGGTAATAACCATCCGGCACGACAGGAGGGAAAGCCGATGCATCCAACGCCAAGTTTTTGACCCAATAAGATCCTTTGGGGTAAGGACATAATCCTTTCCGAGGCACTTGTGGGAAATTCGATTTGTTCAAATAGGTATACTGATTAGAGTTCGTCGCGGTTGCGGTAATTACCGCAACCGCGCGGTATTTACCGCACCCGCACCGCAAAATCTGCGGTGCGGTGAGGCACTTTTTCCCGCAGATGCGGTGCGGGAAAGAGCTTTTACCGCGCGGTTTTACCGCTACCGCACCGCAAAATAAAAAATAGATGAAGTGATAATTTTGATTATTCTAAATTGATAAACAGACTGCTATTACGAAAGAAAATCTAGCTGTGTCCGAAATATTTTGACGCTATTATTTTTACGACATATTTTTGACTAGTTATTTTATACTTCTAAGAAAAACTTCACACACTAACCATTTCAAATGCGTAAAATGCAAGATCCAAATAGAGACAAAATTATTAGATCATTTTAAAACAATAAATTTGTACTCTTAAATCCACTTTAAAAGTGCATCACTTCTCTCGATTTCTGTTGGAAATCGTGGAATTATGAATCGTTTTCGATATCAATTTTTCAACTGAGAATTTTGACTAATTTAAATTATGAACTAATTATGCTAGGACACAACCCAAGGAATATAATTATCTTTATCAAACCAAACGAAAAAAGGATACAAATGTATGAAAGCGTTCAAAATAAGAAGAGGTCCAAATTGAAATGATTATTATATCATTCGTTCATCAACATCCTATTTATATCTTCTTTGATTGCTGTGTAAATTCAATGTGAATTTTTCTGCAGTCAATTTTATTGGACTCTTTCTCAAAAAGTATGCTACATAACTTTTTTTCGCGTACTTCCTTTCAAATTTACTATAATTTTCTACCAAATTAAGTCCTAATATTTTTCAGTTAAGACTATTTTGTAACTTTTTTGCCAATTGCCACATAGTTTGACTCCCGTTCACTTGAAGAAGTTGAAGGTTGAAGTTTTTGCCATTGTCTCTTTAGGAAAATATTAGAGGAAAATACATTAAATGCTAGAACTTACGAACTAGCCTTTAGAAAATTACACTTCATACATTTTTAATGGGAGCAATCTTAGTTTTTGAATGAGAATACATCTGTTTCTGTGTTCGGAAGTTAGAGTTTTGGGATATTTTGTCCGTAAAACCCCATATTTTTAAAAATCATTTCTGCTGTATGCTGCAAATCATACATTTTTTGCAGTTTTTCCAATGTTCAATAATTCTGTACCGGCTGAGACCGGACTCCTGATTAGATGTAATGTATAGAGTAATTTTTTTCGTTAAATATGGCGTCGTTCTTGTTGATGAAATACAATATGTTATTATTTCACTGTATTGGAATATATGCGCTACTATATAGAAGTACTGGTATTTCTACTTTAATTTTTTTGGTGAAATTCCCTTAAGAATGATAGGTGGTTTTTACTACGTAAATGCGAAAATCATCCATTTCATTTTCATATGTCAAAAACATTTAAAATATGAAAATTTTAAGAAAAAAATATGCAACTTCATTTCTTATTACATTTTTATTTCACTTTTTTTAAATTAAGTGAAGGATTGCTAAAATAAAAGTTTTCCTATTACTGCAGTAGAACGTTTTTGAATGTACGGAATTTTATCAATAGAAATTCAAAAGTTGATTTTTTTTAGAAACATTGCATTCTGAGGAGTCTCTTAAAGTTAAATTTCGTGTGAATAAGAATATTATGTATGGTTACACAAATGAACAATTTTTCAACACTATTTATAAAAATATAAAAATTTTACCGCATTTACCGCATTACCGCGCGGTGCGGTGCGGTAAATAAAGTGCGGTTGCGGTAAGCGGTGCGGTTTTATTATTTTTTTTGCGGTTGCGGTGCGGACAATCCATTTACCGCCCACATCCGCACCGCGACGAACCCTAATACTGATAATCATATGCGTACGTTTTGATGAACTGGCAGATCGGCATTCGAGCAAGCTTCATGGGAATTGTATTGTACTGGTTGTTTCCGAGGGCACTTACAGCGCAAGTTACTCCTATCTGTCATAATGCTTTATTTAAAGGGTGTTTAGAAATGATTTAAGCTCGAATCACCTCATAGTTATCATCCAAATCCACTGCCAAGTCGTAGGATCCATTGATGACCGGGGTTGTTCGGTTGTACTTCGTGATTCGCATCTTGGAGAAGTTTCCCAAAACACTGTACTCAACCTCGTAGCGGTCAAATTCGGTGATTATTTTGAACAAAGTCTCTCCAATTTGGAATCCGATCAGCAGCTGTGTGAGTACAAGTAATTGCACCTGTCCGCGCATTGTTGAGCACAGGAGTGATTGAAAGTTCTGTTACTGTTTACATGCCGAGCGGAAGAATGTGCGTGTTTCGAGCAAATAATGAACAAGTCCCGTGTACTGATAGATTAGGCATGATTTTGTGTTGTACTAGTTTGTAACATTAAGAGCAACAGTTGAATTGTGAACAAAATATATTGAAATTGTCAAGTGACAGTTTCTCGATTATAGGTTTATTATAACATCGTGTGATTAATCTACCGTCGCGATTGGAAGATAAACTGATGTTTCGAGTTATTAGTTGGACTGGTATATCAAACCTAACGATATGCAACGTGAGGTCAAGAATCCACCAGCCAGATCGCAGCTCCTAACAATTGTCTTTAGTAATGGAACTGTGAGTCTGGCGGGCTGGTAGGCCCATGGCTTGGTTTTTGCTTCGGGAGGGCCTTTAAAAATTAAAATAATTTCCAAACTAAGACAACAGAAACTAAAATCATTCGTACGGTGAGTCCCGGACCGATAAGACGTTCTTCCCAGTCCGTGCAGTGTGAGGGTGCTTACAGAGTGGCGGCGAGAAGCTGAGTTGGCGCTGATGCTGACATTAGAATGCGAGATGCGAGAAACCTGGTTGCTGCAAACCAACGGAAGGATGACAGAGTGAAAGCTGAGTGGATCGGCGCCGACTGTCTGCTTTTACTATGACAGGTTCCATTTGATATGCTGCGAGGAGGTTTCTCGCATTTCGCATCTTACTGTCAGTACAAGCGCCTGCGCAGCTTCTCGCGGCCATTCTTCAAGCGGCCTTAAGCTTTAAAGCGCAAATCTTGCTGCTTGTATCCTTCGCTGACTTCATCGAACGAGGTTACGGATTTGATCACAGTTCTACTTTGAAGTTTTTTTGTTCAATTTTAATAATAAATTTGAAATGCGATGTGTTTGCATTATGTCAAACTTCAGAAACAGACCACTTTCACGATTTCAATATTATTCGCTTGGATCGACTCTTCGATTGAGAAAATAACACGTTTTGATCCCCAAGAGAACTTGTTATTCTTTCAATCAAATCAACCTCCCCTCGACCGCAGGCATTGATGTTTTCGGTTGCCAAACTACAATTAAAGGTAAGGTACCTTTGCATTGCTTCCATTTACATCCTCCCTAGAACCTCAGTTGGTCACCGACGACTTTGCGAACTCCTCCCCGCACGGAAGCTAGTTTTAGGTGATTTGAACTCACACGGTACGGCATGGGGTTGCCTTCATGGTAATAATGGAACTGCCGCATTGCATGAGTTTTGTGACAACTTTAATATGACCATTTTGAACGTGGGTGAAATTTCATTTAATTTATTTAGTTCAATTATTTTATTTAAATGTTTAATTAATCGAATTTTCTTAATTCATTTGATTTTTTAAATAATTTAATCCATTCACTTCATTTAGTTATTTTAAATCATTTAATTGTTTTTTTTTAAATTTAATTCGTTTAATTAATTTAATTAATTATATCAATTAAATTAATTGAATTAATGTAATTAATTTAAATTAATTAAATTAATTGAATTAATGTAATTATTTTAAATAATTTAATTTATTTCAATTATTTAAATATAATTTAAATAATATAATTAATGTTATTAATTTAAGCAGCTTGATTAAATTAGTTAATTCAATTAATTTAATTAAATTAGTTAATTTATTTGATTTAATTGAATTGATGAATTTAACTCATTTTATTCATATAATTCATTTTATTCACTTTATTCACTTTATTCATTTTATTCGTTTTATTCATTTTATTAGTTGTATTCGTTTTGTTCATTTGAATCATTTCATTGATTTTATTAATATTATTAATTTTACTATTTTATTAATTTTAATTAATTTAATCAATTCAATTAATTTCATTAATCATTCTTTTCATATAATTCATTTTATTCATACTATTCATTTTAATAATTTTATTATTTTTTATTAATTTTATTATTTTATTAATTTAATTAATTTTATTAATTTTATTAATAATGTTAATTTTATTATTTTAATAAATTTAATTAATTTTATTAATCTTTTTTTTGCATATTATTCATTTTATTCATACTATTCATTTTATTAATTTTATCAATTTTATCGATTTTATTAATTTTATTTATTAAATTTTATTAATTTCAATAAATTTTTTAGTTTCATTTTTTTATTTATGTTATAAATTTTATTAATTTCATTAAATTTAGTAATTTTATTGATCTTATTAATTTCAATAATTTTATTTTTTTTATTAATTTTGGTTGCATCGTTATTTTTTTAAAATTTTATTAGCCCATTCATGCTAAAGTTGTTTGTAGACAACAACGTTTTTAAACAGCTAAAACTTTTGATTAAAGCAAAATTTGCTCACAAAAACAAGTAAGGCTAATTAATGTGACTATTGCCCTTCATTTGAGTATTATTCTAGGAGAAATGTATTGAGCATTAGAAGATAAAAATTGAGCAGCTTCTAGCACTGCGAGGAAAGCACCTATCTTATGAAAAAAGGGCTTTTCGTGTTTTTTGACCCCACCGTTTTCAAGGAAAAATAGCTTAGAAACCCTACATGCACTAAAAAAAAGGTGGGCATGAAAGGGTTAATATTATAATTTTTTTTAGTTTTGTTAATTTTATTCATTTTATTATTTTTATTCATTCCATTAATTAATTTTTTTTAATTTTATTGATTTCATTATTTTACTAAATTTTATTATTTTGTTAGTTTCAATAATTTTATTAATTTTCTTACAGCCGATTTCTTCACCCTCCTTTGGCGCTTAAGCCAGGTTTAAACGTACTGGTGAACCAGGTTTAAAAGTTAAGCGAAATTGGATTTTTTTTATTTCATAAATTTTGTTAAATTAATTAATTTTGTGAATTTTATTAAATTTTTCAATTGTATTATTTTTATTTATTTTCTTAATTTGATTCATTTTGTTCATTTTAATCTATTTATTTATTCTTTTCATTTTATTTGTTTCATTCGTTTGATTGATTTTATTCGTTTTTGGCAGTTCACGCAATTTTAAAAGTTTTTTCACTTTATAAATATAATTAATTCTTTTCAGTCATATCTTTAATTTATTTCATCCGATTTGTTAATTTGACTTTGTTTAATTTATTCTATCAATTTTGTAACGCTTTGTGAAATTTCCTAATTTGATTTATTAATTCTATCGCTCACTCATTCTACTCATTTTATGAATTTGATCATTTGTTTCGAAATAGTACGAATACTTTGTTATCAATTTTCTTGGAACGTCGTGCAGAAACGGTAGCTGCCCAGTTGGTTTTGTTTCACTGAATCGTACGCTGCCTTGGAATCCACAAACGGATGGTGGGTCCGATTGTCACATTTTCGAAATTTTTCTAAGATATATCGCGGAGTAAGCATCTGGTCCGTCGTAAATCTTATGTTTTAACAGTGTGAGCTACAATATCTTCACAAAATTGCGAATATTGGAATATTTATTTATTTCGCTTTGAATTGAAATTTACGCAATGAATATAGCATGTTATAATACCAAATTATTCGTATTTATATGATTGACAGGCTTCCAGAACACTGTCTAGAGTTTTTTATTCAATGAACTATAATATCTTAAAAAAAATGTGCATCATACAGAAACCAACCAATTTCTTGTGCATTGCTGATAATTCCCTAGGGAAAGAACTACAATATCTTCACATAATTACATACGATACAGAAAGTTATAATTCCCGGAAATATTTTGAATTTCGTAGCGATGATAGGTATATATTAGGCAATCAAAATATTCGTATGTGTGTGAGGGACAAGTTTCTAGAACATTATTGATAGTTTTCATTAAATGAGATACAATATCTTCAAAAAATTGTATATTATACAGAACGTTTTAAACTTTTTATTGTAAGTTGAAATTTACGCATTCAATATTGTTTGTATTTATTTAATAGACGAGTTTCTAGAATAAAGTTGATGAGTTTTTTTTCAACGAACTAAAATGTCTTCACAAAATTACGTATTTTACAGAACATTTCTTTATTTTCAGTTGTAACTGTAATTCATTGAATAAAAACCTGGAAATAATGTTCTAGAAACTTGTCTAACATATTAATTTTGCTGTCATAACAGGCAATATTGACGGCGTAAATTCCAGGTTGCAATGAAAAATAAATAAATTTTCTGTATAATACGGAATTTTGTGAAAATATTGTAATTCATTGAATTGAAAACTATAAATAATGTTTTAGAAAATTGTCTATCAAATAAATACGAACATTTAAAGTATCATGCGATAATTATTATGTGAATTTCAAGTTACAAAGGAAAGCATAAAAATTTTCTGTATAATGCATAATTTTGTGAAGATATAGTAGTTCATTGAATTAAAAACTTTACACAATGTTCTAAAAACTTATTTATTATATAAATATGAGTGGTTTGGTATCACAACATGCGATGTTGACTGAGTAATTTTCAAGGTACAATGAAAAATAAACAATGTTCTGTAAAATACGCAATTTTGTAAAAATATTGCAGTTAATTGAATAAAAACTATAATTTTTTAAGAAGCTTGTTTCTTAAGCACACACAAATATTTTGATAGCATAATATATGCGTGTCATCGTTATGAAATTCAAAATATTTTCGAAAATTGTTATTTTCTGTATTGTATACAATTTTGTGTAGATATTGTAGTTCTAATCATTCTACAGTTATTTAGAAAGTTCAAAAAGGTTCCAAAATTGTTCACATTGGTCAAGGGAATGCCAAGATACAGCGATTTGAAAATATCGTACCAACTTTTTTTGGGAAATGGTTGTTCCTGTAAGTAAAACTGGCATGGTTGGAGGAGTGTTGAACAAAACAGGGTACTCATAGGCGATATCTACGATAGTTATGCCTAGATTGATATTACACTGATAGAATATATTCGTAAATCGCTAGGAATTAGTTTCGTACGGAAAGTTTTCATAATATATACGAATTTTTCGTACATATTATGAATCGTTCGTAGTTCTATTGAAACACTTTTATTTTTTATTACGAGTTTTTCGTGAAAACCACGAAACGACTTTCGTTGGCTTATTACGAAACAGCTTCGTTCGGCGAACGAATTGTTCGCTGATATATATATATATATATATATATATATATATATATATATATATATATATATATATATATATATATATATATATATATATATATATATATATATATATATATATATATATATATATATATATATATATATATATATATATATATATATATATATATATATATATATATATATATATATATATATATATATATATATATATATATATATATATATTTATATATATATATATATATATATATATATATATATATATGTATATATATATATATATATATATATATATATATATATATATATATATATATATATGAATATCTTTAAAATATTTACGAGCACCATTCGTCAAACCGTCAACGTCAAAAGAGCTTCAATAGAGGTAGAATATGGAGTCATTGTTGCTATATGTCAGATAATTGTTGATCATCACAACGGTCCCGGTCTGACTATTCAGTAGCCGTATCCGTGTCTGCCGGTTTCAGGAAGATTTTCTGAACCTCTTTTTCTTCCAGTTAATCCAGAAACTGGAGCAGTACTGATTCAGTTGAGCCATCGCGAATGCTCATTGGTTTTGTATGAATAAGTTTGAGTTTTTCTCTGCCGGCGCAATGTCAAAATAATATGCTATTAAATACGAAAAATTCTTTTAGATGAACGAAATGAATTCGTGCGACCAACGAGATTGTTCGTAATATACACACACATTTTTTAAAATAAACAAAACATTTCGTTTCATTCACGAAAAATAATGTCGTTTTCAACGAGGTCATTCGTGCAACGTACTCTAAATAAGTAAAATTTACGAAAACATAACTCTCCGAGCTCTCGATCGAAGCAGTTCGTTTTCTGGTGCTGTGCATAAAGTGAACAAGAATAAATTGTCAGTGAAGGTCAACCATTGTTCGAGGCAGTCTTTGTTCGCCGGTGCCCAGGCTGGTAAAGTGAATACCAGAATAGCCGGAATCGCCGCTATATAAGCTAAGTATTTTTTTTTTCTTTCATTTCCCTTTCCCCGCTCGGTCTCTACTTCTGCCCTTTCCCCTGAATATAAGTTTCATCTCTCGTTTACACCACGTGTTATCCTCGTGCCTAAATGGCCGAGGGCGAAGTAACATTGGATGGGAATGATATTCCCATGGATATACCGGATAAACCCGAAATTACTCCCTCCCCTGATTCCCCCAGTCCTCCCCGTATTAAAACATACCCAGCCAGTTCGACTGGACCCTGGGTGGTGTATTTCCGGCCCAACACGAAATCGCCCAATATTCTAGAAATCTCACGGGAGCTGACTGCCAACTACCCGTCCGTGGCTCAGATAACACGTGTTCGAGCTAATAAGATACGCGTTATAGTAAATGACCTCGACCAGGCAAACCAGATTGCTCGCAGCGAGCGTTTTACGAGGCAATTCAAAGTGTATGTGCCTTGTAGAGTTGTGGAGATCGATGGGGTCGTCGCCGAACCGGGTCTAAAGTGCGAAGACCTGTTGAAGTACGGGGTTGGCTGCTTTAAGGACCCTTCACTTCAAAAGGTGAAAATTCTGGAATGCAAGCAATTGTATTCCGCAAAAACTGAAGATGATAAGACAACTTATTCTCCGTCAGACTCGATTCGGGTGACTTTCTCCGGATCTGCTCTTCCCAACTATGTCCTCCTGGATAAGGTTCGCCTACCTGTTCGCCTATTTGTACCGCGGGTAATGAACTGCAGCAATTGCAAGCAACTGGGCCACACAGCCACTTATTGTGGCAATAAAAAACGGTGCGGCAAATGCGAGGGAGAGCATGAAGATGACACTAGCGGTGGAGAAACTGAGAAGTGTATTTACTGCGGGGGCCCTCCGCATGCTCTTAAGTCATGTCCGGCGTACAAGCAACGCGGGGATAAAATTAAGCGCTCCCTTAAGGATCGCTCGAGGCACTCTTATGCAGAAATGCTAAAGAATGCTTCGCCATCTGTCCCTTCCGAAAATTCCTTTGCTCTTTTGGCTGGCGTTGAGCAAGAATCTGACGACCCACAAGAGGGAACATCATTGGTTAACCCAGGGGAATCCAGGAAGAGGAGAAATCTAGCCTCCCCTACATTGCCTCGTAAGGGTGCCAAGGTGTCGTCCACTCAGAGTGCGCCAACCGCAATCAATAAATCCAACGGAAGTGATGCACAAAAGTCGAAGCAATTTGCTCCAGGACTTGGAAATATTAATTCTAACAAGGAGTACCCACCACTTCCAGGGACACCAAAAACCCCAAGTGTCCCCTTTTTTCAAACAGATACTCAGTCCAGTAGCGGACTAATGAAATTTTCTGACATAGTGGACTTAATTTTCACAGCTTTCAATGTTACTGATCCTCTTAAAAGCCTTCTGATACGTTTTCTCCCTATAGTGCAAACATTTTTGAAGCAGTTGACTACTAAATGGCCCCTCCTTGCAGCGATCGTATCCTTCGATGGCTAAGTCATCGAACGAGGTCACCGATTCGATCACTGTTCTACAGTGGAACAGCAGAAGTATCCTCCCGAAAATCGATTCCTTTAAATTTTTACTAAATAGTTTAAAATGTGATGCTTTCGCATTATGTGAAACTTGGTTAACTTCCGATATAAATCTCAACTTCCACGACTTTAATATAATTCGTCTGGATCGAGAAAACCCCTATGGAGGAGTACTTTTGGGGATCAAAAAGTGCTATTCTTTCAACCGAATTAACCTCCCTTCGACACCAGGCATTGAAATTGTCGCTTGTCAAGTTCTAATCAAAGGTAAAGACCTTTGCATTGCTTCCATCTACATTCCTCCTAGAGCCTCGGTAGGGCACCGAACGCTTTGTAATATCACGGAATCCTTACCGGCACCGCGGCTAGTTCTGGGAGACTTTAACTCGCACGGTACGGTATGGGGCTGTCTTCATGATGATAATAGATCAACATTAATCCAAGATCTTTGCGATAATTTCAACATGACCATCTTAAACACGGGAGAAATGACGCGAATTCCTACACCACCAGCACGCGCGAGCGCGTTGGATTTATCTCTATGCTCGACTTCGCTACAGTTAGATTGCATGTGGAAGGTGATCCCTGATCCCCACGGTAGCGACCATTTGCCTATCGTGATTTCAATTGCTAACGGTTCAAGGCCATCGGAAACAATCAATGTATCGTATGACCTCACACGGAACATTGATTGGAAGAGTTACGCGACCGCGATATCCGTTAAAATCGAATCCACTCAAGAACTTCCTCCGGAGGAAGAGTACAGGTTTTTGGCTGGCTTGATTCTCGACAGTGCGAATCAAGCTCAGACTAAACCAGTACCCAGCGCGAATACCCATGGACGGTCTCCCACCCTGTGGTGGGATAAAGAGTGCTCAGAGCTGTACGCGGAAAAGTCCACTGCATATAAGGCCTTCCGGGAAGACGGGTTACCCGCTAGCTATCTACAGTACGCGTCGTTAGAAAGGCGAATGAAGAGTCTAATGAAAGCCAAAAAACGTAGTTATTGGCGCCGGTTCGTCGACGGGTTAACGAGAGAAACAGCGATGAGCACTCTTTGGGGTACGGCTCGACGTATGCGTAACCGTAATAGTACCAACGAGAACGTGGAATATTCAAACCGTTGGATATTTGCTTTCGCCAAGAAGATCTGTCCGGACTCTGTCCCGGTACAGAAAACGTACCGCGCCGCGTCTCCTCACGATACCGCGAACGAAACACCGTTTTCGATGGTGGAGTTCTCACTTGCTCTCTTATCATGCAACAATAACGCCCCAGGGTTAGACAGAATCAAATTCAACTTGCTGAAGAATCTACCTGACACTGCAAAAAGGCGCTTGTTGAATTTATTTAACAAGTTTCTTGAGGGTAACATTGTCCCTCATGACTGGAGGCAAGTGAAGGTCATCGCCATCCAAAAACCAGGAAAACCAGCCTCCGACCACAACTCATATCGGCCGATTGCAATGCTGTCCTGTATTCGGAAGTTGTTCGAGAAAATGATCTTGTTTCGCCTCGACAATTGGGTTGAAGCAAATGGCTTACTGTCAGATACACAATTTGGCTTCCGCAAAGGCAAAGGGACGAACGATTGCCTTGCGTTGCTTTCTACAGAAATCCAAATGGCCTATGCTAACAAAGAGCAGATGGCATCAGTCTTCTTGGATATTAAGGGGGCTTTTGACTCAGTTTCTATCAACATTCTGTCAGAGAAGCTGCACCAGCATGGTCTTTCGCCAATTTTAAATAACTTTTTGCTAAACCTGTTGTCTGAAAAGCACATGCACTTTTCGCATGGCGATTTAACAACATCGCGATTTAGCTACATGGGTCTTCCCCAGGGCTCATGTCTAAGCCCCCTGCTCTACAATTTCTACGTGAATGACATTGACGATTGTCTTGCCCATTCATGCACGCTAAGGCAACTTGCAGACGACGGGGTGGTCTCTGTTACAGGGCCCAAAGCTGCCGACTTGCAAGGACCATTACAAAATACCTTGGACAATTTGTCTGCTTGGGCTCTTCAGCTGGGTATTGAGTTCTCCACGGAGAAAACTGAGTTGGTTGTTTTTTCTAGGAAGCGTGAGCCGGCGCAACTCCAGCTTCTATTAATGGGTGCAACGATCAACCAGGTTTTCACATTTAAATATCTCGGGGTCTGGTTCGACTCTAAAGGTACCTGGGGATGTCACATTAGGTATCTGAAACAGAAATGCCAACAAAGGATCAATTTTCTCCGAACAATAACTGGAACATGGTGGGGTGCTCACCCAGGAGACCTGATCAGGTTATACCAAACAACGATATTGTCGGTGATGGAGTACGGGTGTTTCTGTTTCCGCTCCGCTGCGAACATACACTTCATCAAACTGGAGAGAATCCAGTATCGTTGCTTGCGCATTGCCTTGGGTTGCATGCATTCGACCCATACGATGAGTCTCGAAGTGCTGGCGGGCGTTCTTCCGCTAAAAAATCGATTTTGGGAACTCTCATATCGATTGCTCATCCGATGCGACATTCTGAACCCGTTGGTGATTGAAAACTTCGAGAGGCTCGTCGAGCTTAATTCTCAAACCCGATTTATGGCCTTGTACTTCGACTACATGGCACAGAGCATTAATCCTTCTTCATATACTCCCAGCCGTGTTCGTTTCCTAGATACTTCTGATTCTACTGTATTCTTCGACACATCCATGAAGGAAGAGATTCGTGGAATCCCGGACCACATACGCCCGCAAGTGATCCCCAATATATTTTATAATAAATTCCGAGAAGTCGACTGTGACAAAATGTTCTACACTGACGGATCAAATCTCGATGGGTCCACTGGCTTCGGTATCTTCAACAATACTATCACCGCTTCATTCAAGCTCAATGATCCCGCTTCAGTTTACGTCGCAGAGCTAGCTGCAATTCAGTACACCCTTGGGATCATCGACACTCTGCCCACAGATCACTACTTCATCATTTCGGACAGCCTCAGCTCCATCGAGGCTCTTCGTGCGATGAAGCCCAAAAAGCAATTCCCATATTTCCTGGGGAAGATACGGGAGTCCTTGTGTACGTTATCTGAAAAATCTTATCAAATTACCTTTGTTTGGGTCCCCTCTCATTGCTCTATCCCGGGCAATGAAAAGGCCGACTCATTAGCAAAGGTGGGCGCATCAAATGGTGACATATACGAAAGACCAATCTGCTTCAACGAATTTTTTAGTATTTGTCGTCAGAGGACACTCAACAGTTGGCAAACCTCGTGGAGCAATGGTGAACTTGGACGATGGCTACATTCCATTATCCCAAAGGTATCAACGAAGCCTTGGTTCAGGGGGATGGATGTGGGTCGGGATTTTATTCGTGTAATGTCCCGACTTATGTCCAACCACTACACCTTGGATGCGCATCTGCGGCGTATTGGGCTTGCGGAGAGTAGTCTGTGCGCTTGTGACGAGGGCTATCACGACATCGAGCACGTTGTCTGGGTATGCGCCGGGTACTTGGACGCCAGGTCTCAGTTAAAGGATTCGCTTCGGGCCCGAGGTAGACCACCCAATGTCCCAGTCCGAGATATACTGGCAAATCGTGATTTCTCCTATATGTCCCTTATTTATACTTTCATAAAAACGACAAATATCCCAATTTAGCCCCTCTCTTTTTATTTCTCGTTTTAGAAGCTTTCTCTTGCCTTGTGGGACCGATCAGCTCCAGACTGCAACTATGTAACCGCCGTCGCACTTACCACTACGGAAACTGAAGCGAGAGCGACTCAAGGTCCGATGACTTTTGAAGGATTCCCCGCGGGTCCGAAGAATACCATCCGCCAATCCGACCTACTAGACTGAGGCGGTAATCTTTCGCTGATCTCCCGTTTGAGCGAAAGTTGCAAGTTTTGCTCTTCTCTCCCGGTCACCATCTACGCTTTCTCTCCCCTGTCCTTGATGCAACTGCTTCTACAGCCCCCCTCTGAATATCTTGACCAAGCATAAGTCTCCGCTAAAAAAGTTCAAATTTGTATTCTGTATTCCTAGTTTTAAGATAGTTGTAATTTTACCTCTTTGTTAAAACTATTGTCCCCCATCTTGTAAATAGAATTGTATCCCTAGTCTTAAAACACCTGCGAATTTTCTCATAAATATTTGTTCCCCCTTTTGTGTACCAAACTATATTGTTAGTTTTAAGATAACTGTAAATATTTCCTAAAAATTATTACTATTGAATTCCTTGTTTTAAAATTTTTTCATAAAAAAAAATCTTTCGCCCCCTCTCTTGTATATAGAATCTTATTTCTAGTCTTAAGATAGCTGTAAAATTTTTCTTTTTTAAAAAAAATATTTCAACATTGTAACCTCCTAGTTTTAAAATATACAAAATGTAAAAACAAAAGAATTTGGCACCGCCAAGCTAACGCATTTGTGCCTATCAAATAAACGAAATGAATAAAAAAAAATTTACGAAAACCTTCGTTCATCAAGCGGCCATTTCTAGATACCACAATAAAATCGATTTTGCCAGATCTATTTCTTTAATTAAAAAAAACGGTGTTTTCAAAAATTATAATTAATACGAAAACTTTTCTAAGATGAACGAAAAGAATTCGTGTGACCAACGAAGTCGTTCGTAATATACTCAAACATTTACTGAAATAAACGAATCGTTTCGTTTCATTCACGAAAAATAATGTCGTTGTCAACGATAACATTCGTTCCATGTACACTAGATAATTCTGTACACAACAATCTTTCTAGTCCTCAATAGAGGTGAGCAGGTTGAAATAAAATCGATTTGGCCAGATCGATCCTTTTAGTTAGTTAAAAAATCGTTGTTGCCTCTGTTAAACATCGATCCTAAAAGATCGAATGAAAAAGGTATGCGAATAAACACGAAAACTTTTCTAAGATGAACGAAGTGAATTCGTGCGACCAACGAAATCGTTCGTAATGTACATAAACGTTTATTAAAATAAACGAAACATTTCGTTTCATTCACCAAAACAAGGTTGTTAGCAACGATAATATTCGTGCAATGTACACTAAATAAGTAAAATTTACGAAAACTTTCGATTATCAAGCGTCCATTTCTTCGTATCACAATAAAATCGATTTGGCCACATCGATTTTCTTAAATAAAAAAAAATCGATGTTGTCAAACATCGATCCCAAAAGATCGACTGAAAACAATAAGAGGCTAATAAATACGAAAAATTTTCTAAGATAAACGAAATGAATTCGTGCGGCCATCGAACCATCGAAATCGTTCATCATTTATTGAAATAAACGAATCATTTCGTTTCAAGAAAAATAATGTCGTTATCAATGATAACATTCCTGCAATGTACACCAAATATGTAAAATTAACGGAAACTTTCGTTCATCAAGCGGCCATTACTTCACACCACAATCTTTCTAGTCCTCAATAGAGGTGAGCAGGTTGAAATAAAATCGATTTTGCTAGATCGATCCTTTTAGTTAGTTGAAAAATCGTTGTTGTCAAACATCGATCCTAAAATATCGATTGAAAAAATAAAATGCTAATAAATACGAAAACTTTACTAAGATGAACGAAATAATTTCGTGTGAGCAATGAAATCGCTCGTAATATACATAAACGTTTATTAAAATAAACGAAACATTTCGTTTCATTCACGAAAAATGATGTCGTTATCAACGATAACATTCGTGCAATGCAAACTAAATAAGTAAAATTTACGAAAACTTTCGTTTATCAAGCGGTCATTTCTTCGTACTACAATAAAATCGATTTGGCCACATCGATTTTTTGAAATTTAAAAAAATCGATGTTGTCAAACATCGATCCGACTGAAAACTTTTCTAAAATAAACGAAATGAATTGGTGCGACCAACGAAATGGTTCGTAATATACACAAACGTGTATTAAAATAAACAAATCATTTCGTTTCATTCACGAAAAATAATGTTGTTATCAACGATAACATTCGTGCAGTGTATATTAAATGTGTAAAATTTACGAAAGCTTTCGTTCACCAAGCGGCCATTCTTGTTCATGAAATGAACGAAACCTACTATTTACAATGCACGAAAATTCTTCGTTGCAGAAAACGACGAATGAATTCGTGCATTGCATGATCGATTTCATTATATTTACGAATTTATATTATCAGTGTACACTTGAGTCTATGGCCCCTTTTCAGTAGATAGGGTACGAGGCCATCCAATCAATCCAAAGATATTCTTCCACCTAGATCGTCCCGATCACGCAGTGGATTGCTTCGCTCTACCGGTGTCACTTCCGACTTTAAGAGGTTCGAACGGGATTCCGTAATTGTTATAATCTCTTGAATAAGGGCCGGGCATAGCGTAGTTGGCGAATCGATTGCCTCGTACGCAGCTCACCTGGGTTCGATCTTCAACCCCGCACATAGGGTTAGAGATTTTTATAAAGAGATTTTCTAATCCGAAAAGAGGAGAACGATCATAAGGTTATAAAGCCTCTATAATTAAAAGTTTAAAAAATCTATCGAATAGCCATTCAGCAGTTCGTTTGACGTAGGTCGATCCACAGCTTATCAATCATTCTTCATCATTATTGGTGCATTGTGCTATCTCTAAGTTTGGCTAATTAGTTCGTTTATTTAACACGGTTCAATGCGTGAGCTTAACGAAGCCATGTGTCTTTTACATATTTATAGCAAATGAATATAAAGAAATTTTTATGTGTTACTTTTGAAAATTGCAATTGCTATTGAAATTAATTTTTTTTTTCCGTGGCGATGAGGCATTTTTAGCAACGCCTGATGGTCATTCAGTTTGCTTCATTGATCGTCACTTTCGCCAATACTAATTACCGAAGTAATAGTCTTGAAGATCACTATTTACATCTTGTTTGTCGGAGCTGTTTGTTGCTGTAAAAGTACTGGATGCAATCATTGATGATTCAATATTAGATTGTGGTTTAACTATCGTCCAACCAGCCCATTCAATTGGGCGTTGAAGTTTGCCTTTTTTCGCTGTAGCTGATTGTTTTTCTTGGGGGCTCCCTAGCACGAATTTGTTTATCAAAGCTCAGAAATGTAAAAATTAGCTTTTAGCGTTTCGGATTCTCCTCATCAGTAACTAGCGCCATCTCATTGGCACCAAGATGGTGCTAGTTTCCGATGAGGAGAATTCGGAAGGCTAAAAACTAATTTTAAGTTAGGTATTGGTGAACTCGAAAGTAGAACGAAAGTCAATGTATGCCAGCCGCTCTGTTAAGAATGTTTCAGTTTTTTACCTCGTCCTTCATTCGTTCGGCCAGTGCATTCATTTAGTTATTTTCGGTTCAAATTCAACTTCAGTATGTTAGTTCTGAGTGGGGTCATCGAACAAAAATGCACCAGACATAGATGAAGCACTTCGATTATGCTTAATGAAACCGTTGCTATAAAAGATGCCACCTTCTGCCTTTAATTCCGCCTAGCACATATATATGAATGACTTTATATTTCCTCCGAACTGAAAGTATTCGATTCTGCTTCAAACTTCAGTCACCATGAACCCGGTCAGCGTGGCAAGCAGAAAGTTAGCAAAAGTTGAGCAAAGTGAAATTGATGCTGGCAGAGTTTCGGTGAGCATTTTGCGCGATTTGTGCGAGAATTCTGGCAACGAATTCGCTCAAATGCAACAACCGGTTCTGACAGAAGCGGTTAAACCAACCGATGTTGCTCACTTTTATCCAGAATCCAGCCAGAAATGTACGGCCAAGATCTCTGCACGCTTCCTGCCACATCTTTCTCAGATGTTTTGCTCGATTAGTGCTAAATTCTACCAGGTAGGAATTGCCAGGATCATTGCATAGTATATGTCCGAGTTATGCCAGGGTTTTGCTCGGTTCCTGTCAAAATTTGCCAGAAAACGCGAGCGAAACCGAGTTCGCCCTAGCTCAACTAACCCGACAGGATACGCGCAGAAATCTGACAGGACTGCCAAACCAAGACTTACAGAAATCTAGCAGAGCGGTCTCTGCCAGAAAATTTGCTTACTGGGAAGGCGTTAAAACAAGAATGCTGGTTTCGGTAAATGTACGCAGAACTGTTTCCAAAGTGTGCAGCTGAACTGACACGTGGCAGTTTGTTAGTCATATGTGCACGACATATCAATAAGTTTTTTACCGTTTACATATTAATTTCCTTCGGACCTGTCAATAGCATTCGTATCAAGCAAAATCTCTTCGAATCCTATTTGAAGAAGAACATTGACTATTTTCGTGCATAGTTGGAATGTCACTAACCTATGTATAAAAAGAAAACAAAATATAGAGATGTTGAGTCATTATCCAGTAATCCTGCGTTCTTATGTTAATCTGTCATATAAATAGTATGTAGGGTAACTAACCAATTTTGGACCCTAGAGGAAGTGAAATTACGAACGTCAATAATATTGGCTTGTCTATATTTTTAAGGGGTTATAGGGCGATGAGCCTATTTTCACCATACTAAGCAAGGTGTCTCACTAATTCGGTAATTTCTTGCCTTACAATCAATGGAATGCGTAAAAATTGACATCAACATCTTTGCTTCGTTGTTAAGAACCAATATAATAACACAAATGCGTTGAAAACAGTAAAATTCTCGTGTTTGAACACAATGAAAACTCGAATCGAGTGCCCCTATTGTTGCGCTACCATTTGACTCAATGTGTTGAACAAAGATGTCAGACACTGCTCTAACCAACGGCTTCAAATGGGTAGGGTGATAATAGAAACATGGCGCAAATAGGCTCATCACCCTATACAAAGTTGTGGCGAAAAATCTAAATGAGTTCGTCATTTTTTAAAGCGTTTTTCACAAATTTTATTTTAAAAAGCGAAAGACAGATCGTTGGTAGCACTGTCGAAGATAGAAAAAAGCAAGTTGAATTAAAAAAATATTCAAGGTTGACGGAGTTATGGTCGATCCCCCGAAAAGTGTTTTTTTTGGCAAAGGGTTACAATGATTGATTATTGAAGGAATGTATTGTGGTGTACTTGAACGGATCGATTTCCCAATAAAAACTTTTTTTCTTGCAAATAAAACATGTTGACCAAAAAATTTAGTTTCGTGTTGTTCAAAATTTTAAACAAAAATTCATTGCAAAGAATCGAATTTTCTTTTGATGAATAAGAAACCATTCAGGTACACAAGAATGTAAATACAAACAATTCAAAACAAAGTTTAGGCAAATCGGATGAAGAGTTCTTGAGATATCACGTTCACCGCAACGGTACTTTTCAAAATACTTCATCCCGAGATAATTGCGTTTAAAGTTATGTGTTATCTTCATTCGTGGAAGAACCGGTGCGCTGCAAACGGCTGTAATTTAAAATCTAGTGCTCCGATCCGGATGAAATTTCGCACAGATATTTTACAAAGTATGTAGTTTTAGAATATTCAATAAAAAATTTCGATTTTTTAAGTTCCAACTTTGTATATAACCCCTTAATGCAATACATGCACAAGTCTTTTCCAAAACTACTGTTCTTGAAAGAAAACTGTCTGATCTGTCCGATTTTTTAAACATTGACATAAACTTGAAAATTACATTTCTTTACAGTATGAATTTTTCACATTTGGACGCTTCCACAATAATTTAGATAAAACATCACAAAGAAACCTTTTCAAACGCGTAACATGCATAATACCAAATCAGACAAACTAATTGAATCAATAAAAAAATATTAAAATTGTATATTGAAATCCAGTTTGAAAATGGGGGGCGGTGGACCCTCTTGGCTATCGTTGAAATATGAAACCTTTTCGGTTATATATTTTAAATCTGTGGATTCTGTTTAATTTTAAACAATTAGAGGTAAACTAATGATATTGAAATAGACAACCCAAGGAATGTAATTGTTGCATCAAACCAAAAAAACCTGTTTTAATCCACCAAACGGTGCAATTGCGCCTTTCTTAATCATGAACACGGGAATTATTTCGTTGTTTATATTCATTATAAGCTTCCAAATGTATGTATTACCTTTTTATTATACACGACATGACATCTATATACTATATCGAAAAAATGTTCAAGTTTATAAAATGGGTAGGATGATTAATATAAATAGCATCTATAAAATGAATAAATCAAATTAGAAAATTTCAAAATAATAATGGAATGAAAAAACTGTACTAATTGCGTGAACTGACAAAAATGAATAAAATGAATTAAACTAATGAAATTAAAAAAATGAACAGGATAAATAAAATGATTAGAATGAATAAAATGAAGAAAATGAATAAAAAAATTTAATGAAATTAATAAAGTTAATAAGAAAAATAAAATTATTAAAATAATAAAATTAATAAAATTAATAACATTATTAAAACTAATAGAATAAATTAAATCAAATTTATGAATAAAATGAATTTAATGAATAATATGAATAAAATGCATAAAATGAATTAAATAAATTATAAGAATTAAATGTAGTAAACGAATTGAATGAATTAAATGAATAAATATATAAACATAAGAATAAGCAGCATAAGCGTAAGAGATCGCCCGTGGTTGCTACTCCGTTATTGACCAGAATTAGATGAATAAATATATAAATATATGGCATGAACTGAGCAATGTGAGGGGACCCAAAATTAGGAAATCTTGTCTGATCTTACAGATGAGTCACACAAGAGCTCCCATATTTCCCCAAGAAATTCGGAATGTGCTATCTAGATTTCGGCATCTATTGAGCTGAGGTTGTCTGAAACTATAAAGTAGTGATCGGTGGGTAAAGTATACTGAATAGCAGCAAGTTCTGCGACGTAACTTGAACCTGGAGACAAATTTCAATGTTTTTGGATGATTTTTTGACCAACTAGGGAATTAAACCAGAGGCCATTATGTGTGCGTGGGGATGACGCATGGTCTCGTCTGAGAGGAGTCATGACTTCAGTCATGTATGAGGGTTGATAATTGACCATTCGCAAGATGGATCGAAGACCAGTTATCGATTTTCCTCAGCCATATCAGCACGAAGAAATAACACAGAACTAGTAGTGATCATAACAATGAACAAATCGCGCGGAAGTGATTGCTGAGAATCGGCATTCTATTATTTGCTTGGAATCGGCATTTTGTTATACTAATGCCACGGAAACAACGCAGTTTCTATTCCTGTTTTCATATTGTTTTTTTGCAGTTTAATATTATTAAAAGCCCCTCTTACTACGAAACCGTTTTTTCATGTGCAATTCCAACTAATACCTGATACAAGAAAAAAAAATTAAAATGCACACAAACATCTCTTGCATAAAATTCCGCACTTTATTCAAATGATCGACGGGTAAAATCAGCACCAGAAACCAGGAAAAATTTGTCACGTAATAGAAAAGTGATCGTTACCGATTTACTAAAATTGCCAAATTCTTGACAGCTGGCTGCCCAGAGCAATTATTACATGATAACGCTATTGGCATACTTACTAACAACTATCCCCTTCCCGTGATACCTGTGGCGATGCAGAGGATTGCTCGGTTTCTAGCAGCGACATGTATCGGACTAGCATCCCAACAAACAACGAAAGCTGAACACGCCTTTGATCCGAGAGAATAGGCTGAACAAGCACTGTTTTAGCCATTACCGCGCTAAATTATTTATTGGGATTTCATCCTTTCCCAGCAGGTCTGCATTCGGACATGTCCGGCGTCGGCATTTATCAGCAAACAGGGATAAATATAGATTGCACAATGTGACTCATCGTGTTATTGCCAAGTATGTTGGTTCGATGAATATTTTGCAATCTCAATTGATTCTGGTCAATGACGGAGTAGCAACTACGCGTCGATCTCTTATGCTTATGCTTACACCTATTCGTCTAGGAACAGTAGAAGTTCTTCTTTCCTGGGAGTCATCAGAGTCACGTTCGTCACTAGACAAACTAGTACAGATATTCGTAACTTCGCTTAGAGCGTCCCTGAAGGGAACGTTTCAGTTTCTTGTGGCACTGTTTGTACGCAGGACTTGTCGGGAGATCATGTGGATTTCCCTCACACTAGAGACTCTTTTCACCACTCCTCCCACAGGAATCATCACATGATTCGCACCTCATTTCCCACAACAAACCTTATTGTTATTGTTACAATGGGAGGATATGTATCCCAATTGTTTAAAATTATTGCAGTTTATGGCCCGCGGTCCATAAAGGCGAACAGGTAGACGAACGTTTTGATGGTATCCAACTGGGAAAACAGATCGAAATAGTAAGTTAAGCGAAAGTAATCATGTGAAAAAATACCCCATAGACAGGATTCGAACCTTCAACCCTTGGTATTCCGGCCCAATGCACAAACATTAATGCTGTCCCTGGGATATAATAACGTCCCAGAAAGAACACATGATTATCGCATTGACGACAGTGGTCGTACCCTGCCTCTAAAGGGAGATCACACACAACCGCAGCTGCCATCCAACACATTAGTTCTATTTAATTTCCCTGTTAGATACTAAGGCCTTAGTTTTTATTATCTTCTGGTTTATAATTTTAGCTCATTACCCATTGTACTTCTTTGGGTGATAGAGCTACTACCAAAAAAGTCTTAACCCTCTAAAAGGCAAACTAAAATTGTGACTTCATTTATTTGTTTAGGTAGACGAACTTTGTCAAAGGTGAAATAGTTAGGTATAGCAGACTCGGCGAATGAGAGTCTGAGTTGTCATATGTCCTCTTCTCGTCAGCTGCGCCTGATGTTGAATGCAATAGTTTGCAGTCCAACAACTTCACTTGCTGAAGTTTGGTGTCTTTAAAATAGCCAACATCTTGTTTCATCTGGTCCATGCAATTCAAACTCGAATCGACAACGACCCCATCTATTTCGACCTGGTTGCCTGGTACATACACTCTGTACTCCTTCGTGAAAGGCCCTTGGCCAGCAATATCATTTGCATGTTTCAAACAATTTTCCAACACCCGAAGCTTATCAGGACGAATTTTCAATATCCTATCACGGCTAAACATTGTGTCGTCAGAGCTTGAGAAATCTCCAAAAGATTGAAAAACATGTTGTGCATGTTCCAGAAAAAAATATTACGAAGGGCCCGAATCATTGTCAGGCGAAGTAATTTTTGCACAGGCCTGTAGCTCAGTACAGGATGGTAGAAGAGACAAGAAAGGGGAGTGTAATATAATAGCGTTACTTAACTTGTATAACTGTATCCAGGCGACTCACAAGAAAGCGATCACTGCTGCTCTACTTCTCTGCTGGGGGTGTAACGGATATTTACACGCACACAAAAAGAGGCCAAAAATGACAAAAGCGGAGAACACACAACATAATCTTGAAAGCGGATTAGCAAGCTTTGCGCTATGCTTTATAGCGTTACACTGTACGGACTGGGAAGAACATCTTATCGGTCCGGGACTCATAGTAGAATGATTTTCGTTTCTGTTGTCTTAGTTTTGGAATTGTTTTTATTATGAACTTTTAGTGAATATTTCAAATTCTCAGCAATAATGCATTTATGCATTAATTTTTTTAGCCCCTATCGAAGCTAAAACCTGGCCACGGGCCTACCAGTCCGTCTTGCACTCAGTTCCATCACTATAGACAATTATTAGGAGCAACACAAAATCGCAGCATTTAATCAGTACACGGGACTTGTTCACTATTTGCTCAAAACACGCGCCTTTTAACGCTCAGCATTTAAATAGCAACCGAACTTTCAATCACTCATTTGATCAACAATGCGCGGACAGGTGCAATTACTCGTACTCACACAGCTGCTGATCGGATTCCAAATTGGAGAGACTTTGTACAAAATGATTCCCGAATTAGACCGCTTCGAGGTTGAGTACAGTGTTTTGGGAGACTTCTCCAAGTTGCGAATCATGAAGTACAACCGAACAACCCCGGTCATCAATGGATCATACAACATCGCGGTGGATTTGGATGATAACTATGAGGTGATTCGAGCTTAAATCATATTTAACTAAACACCCGCTAAATAAAGCATTATGACAGATCGGATTAAGTTGCTCAAGAAGTGCCCTCGGAAACAACCAGTACAACACAATTCCTTTGAAACTTTCGACAATGCCGGTCTGTCAGTTCATAAAAACGTACGCCTATGATTATCAGTATATTTATGTAAACAAATCGAATTTCCCACAAGTGCCTCGAGAAGGATTGTGCCCGTTACCTAAAGGAACTTATTGGGTCAAAAACGTGGCGTTAGATGCGTCGGCTTTCCCTCCTGTCCTGCCGGATGGTTATTACCGGTGTTACCTGGATATGTGCAGTCTCCCCGATCGCACTCAACTACTTCGTCAGGCTTATTATGCAAGAATTTATAAGGAACTAATAAAGTATTGAATAGTCTATCATCACCTATAGGCCAACCGCAATGCTTCGAAACACCTTTGCCAAATGGAATATTATACAAGTACCTGAATTCAGCGATGTCAAACCGACGGAAGTCTCTGTAAGGGCATTGCAGAAAAACACTCATTCTTGAATTCTCAACACGAACTGAAACCATCCAGAATTTCGGTTCATTTCCGGCTGAGCTTAACTGGGCTGTTTCACTAAAGTAGCGGGATTGGGTAAATTAGAATACGGATAGTGTTACAGATCAGTCTGCAGACTAGGGTAACCAACCTAATTTGGACCCCTACATATTTTGGGCCCTGTCAATGTATTCGCATCCTGCACTGCCAGGTTTCTCTGAATTTTTGAAGTAGAATACTTCTAACGTTCCAATATTGGGCTCCCGTTTCAAAGTTTCTGCTGATATATTTTCCCAGTTTTCAAATGCGAATAACTTCTGTTGTACTGATGAAAATCGCTATATTTTTGCACTATCTGATTGGAAATATGTGCACGCATATTGTATTTGATTCTGTAAAATGTACTATTGCTATAAATAACAAAAATAATGTATTTTGTGAAAGTGGTAATTAGCAGCGCTGATTGGTTCGAACAATTCAACCAAGCAGCGAGCGTTACTAGGACCGCCTCTTTGCATCCAATGAACCGCGACTCACATATAAAAGCAGCACATATGAAAAAAAATCGTCAGTGTGCTTTCTGACTGCCGCCAGGCATCATTTCAATGATGTACAGGCGCGCCTATTTTATGCATACAATGATCACAGACCACAAAAGAAAACAGAACGCTCTTTCTTCCGAAGCTAGATAAACGAATTTCAAATGTTCGCTGGCGGTGGGGTAGTTGGGTGAGAAAGACCCCACTCTCTTGCTCTTTCAATTATGTATGGCGTTCTCAAATAAATTCACCACGGCACCGCGCTTCAGAGTGCACTGCGAATGAGTGTGCTCTTTTATTAGTTTTTTTTATAGCAAACAGTATTGTGGCTGCGATTGACGATTTGATGGAGATTATGTTGGTTTGTTTAATACCGGTATAAGTTTCTGTTGAGGTTTTGATTCTGGGGGCAAACTGGGAAACGTGAAACGGTATTTTCAGTTTACTTGTTTTGTTTGAGAATTTCACTGCTCTACAAGTGAAATTCTCCGTTAAAAATAACGCCCTGGTACTACAATTGTTGTCGGTTATTATCATACGTGATAATTGTAAGGTTATTGCGAAGAAACCTGGTTGGTTCCGCAGTGGCGGATCCAGAGGGGGGGTCTTGGGGGTCCGGACCCCCCCCCCCCGAAAATTTTTAACTTCATGAGAAATTTTAAAGCAGTTTCTATTTTCAATTCATTCTAAATTCTAAAACATTCCAAATCAGATTCGTTCACTAAAGCTGATTTTAATTAAATGAGGGTATTACATATTACGTATTGTACAATGAACATTTCAAAATCGAAATTTCGGACCCCCTCCGAAAATTTTTTCTGGATCCGCTCCTGTGGTTCCGGTTTGAATATATTATTTTTATAAGACACTAGCTAATACCCATCGCGCGTTGCTGCGACTTTCAACGAAATAGGAGGAATACACAATTTGTTCCGAAGCGCCACCTGGCGGGCAAATAATCCCCAACCAATAGCGCACAAACACGCTCCATAACAAATGCCTATTACGTATAAATTTTTACGGCAATCGGTCAAGCCGTTTGGGAGTCCATAAATCATATACATACAAACATTGACTTTTATATAGACAGATATAAATATAATATATAATATATAATATATAGAATATAGATAGATAGATAGATAGATAGATAGATAGATAGATAGAAGATAGATAGAAGCTCACTTGTTAAAGCACTGTCCCAGTTATGCGTATTATTACGCATTACTTATTTTTTCAGTTTACCAAACTTTGGTTAATAGTTTTACATTTCCGCTCTCTTGGGTTCGGTTTATTTAGATTAAAATACACCGTTTTGGCAAAAATCCGCATTAAAATTGGACCTCTATCACTAAAGTCACTAAACTAGACATTTACCGTATTATCGCTCGACGTACCTTTTCAGATTCTTCTTTATAAGTCTTAAGTTAATTTAAGATGATATCCCAAGAGAACATATATTCGTGGATTATTGTTGGCAAACTTATTCAAATGTACGCCGGAGATAAATCCGTATACTTCCTTAGAAAACAAAATACGTAGATTTTATCCGCAGATCTGTAGATCCGTAGACATGGAGATTTCCATAGATCTTACATCGCTGAATTCAGGTACTTACAAAGTATTTCTTTTGGCAAAGTTGTTTCGAAGCATTGCGGGTGGGCTAGGGGTAATCAAAACTGATTATTAGACTATTCAATACTTTATTAGTTCCTTATAAATTCTTGCATAATAAGCCTGACGAAGTAGTTGAGTGCGTTCGGGGAGACTGCACACATCCAGGTAACACCGGTAATAACCATCCGGCAGGACAGGAGGTAAAGCCGATGCATCCAACGCCACGTTTTTGATCCAATAAGTTCCTTTAGGGAAAGGACACATTCCTTCCCGAGGCACTTGTGGGAAATTCGATTTGTTTAAATACATATACTGATAATCATACGCATACGTTTTGAAGAACTGGCAGACCGGCATTGACGAAAGCTTCAAGGGAATTGTGTTGTATTGGTTGTTTCCGAGGGCACTTCTAGCGCAAGTTACTCCTAGCTGTGGTAATCCATTTAGAGAGTGTTTAGTTAAACATGAATTAAGCTCGAATCACCTCATAGCTATCATCCAAATCCACCGCGATGTCGTAGGTTCCATTGATGACCGGAGTTGTTCGGTTGTACTTCGTGATTCGCAACTTGGAGAAGTCCCCCAAAGCACTGTACTCAACCTCGAAGCGGTCAAATTCGCCAATCGTTCTGTACATAGTTTCTCCAATTTGGAATCCGATCAGCAGCTGTATGAGTACGAGTAATTGCACCTGTCCGCGCATTGTTGATCAAATGAGTGATTGAACATTCTGTTACTGTTTATATGCCGAGCGGTAGAATGTGCGTGTTTCGAGCAAATGATGAACAAGTCCCGTGTACTGATAGATTTGGCGCTGTGATTTTGTGTTGTACTATATTGTAACATTGAGAACAACAGTTAAATAGTGTACAAAATATTTTGAAGTTGTCAAGCGACAGCTGTTTTTTGAGCTTTGAGTTTTTTTATAATATCTTGCGACTATAAAAAATTACTGATCTGATAGGCGATTTGAAAACGTGGAGAAATGGTTCGACTCTTGTTTATCTGGTGTCTTGTCACTATTACCAGCTCTATGGCATTAAGTTAATTAGGCGCTAATTTAATCTACTTATGGAAACTGCTCAAAATTTGGAGTTGTTCGAGTATGTAAAACTTTTGAAAAATTTATGTTGGTGGAAATAATTTGAATCAGTCAAATTTCGAAATTGTGACCTCTATTTTAGCTAGCTCAAAGGAAAATATTCTGTAACGATGTGTTATTCTTTATTACAAAATAAAAAAAAACAGATATTGTTTCTTTCTGTAAGTTTCAGTTTTCGAGTGCGTTTGAATATACAATTTTGTGATTGTTTGCGTTACCTCCTAATTTACATTAACTTTGGTAAATGTATTATTTACTCTCCGGCACTCATGCGCTCTTTTCTGTGTTCATGTTACGAATCACGGGCTATTCGGGCGCACCTAATATCCAACATCTGGTCTACACATACCTACAGGCGTGTAATGGATCTGCTCCTCACACAAATGGAACAAATCAGGTCATCGTTGGCTATAGAGCGTAGAAGAGAAATAGAATTGAGCTCAGCTAGACGTGCTAGAATTATTATTATTATTTATTATTTTCTAATCGTACGGTACTGGTAACAGTACAACACAGGCAGTTTTATACCTCGTGATCCTGATCGTTTAGAACAACGCTTTCTTCCGCAAACTTGGACTTCAGATTGTGCCTTTTTAACTGGGCGAATGAATTTGTCGGAATTCTACTGCCAGGCGGCACTGGTGAGCATTTCAATTTTTACGTTATGTGACTCAAGTTTTTGATTTTTAGCATATTTGTGTCATCGGCGAAATTGTTTGTTTATTTATTAAGGTTTCAACCACATTTTGTGGATTTAACATGAAATTCAGAAAATAATAAAATACAATTCATAGAAAATGCCCTCTCCCTTGCTCGTGTTTGCGTCCATGTATTCATCGTTGGAGCTTTGGTTGTCGCTGAAGACGTAGCGGCACACCGGATTGGCTTCTTCATCAGTTCAGTAATTCATGAAGCTATGAGCAGCTGAAGGCTTTTCTGCGCGAGGCAACAACGAGCTGAATGTCTCGCAGGTTGCAGATATCTGTGAAACAACATGATTCAGAATAAATTATTTTGGCGAGAATGATTTCTTCTAATGTACTGCTTTCATAGTGTATCATTTGCATGTACATAAAACCTGTTTAAAATCCACCTAGTGGTGCAATTGTGCTTTTCTCATTTCTCCAAACTATGATTCCATGGGTAATTATGTTCAATATAATTGTGGGCATGTCTATTACATTCTTATTGTACTTCACACGTATCCCAACTCCGCTAGCGAATGACGGATCCCAATAGTAGCATGTCTGTAATAACATACGTACATGGAACTATTGAGATCCAGAGCTACAGGTCCAAAGCCCTGGTAAAGGAGGATGGTTGTGATGATCCGGGCCGAGATCACCACGTAAAGCAAGGTAGGGCATAACCCCAATTCCAAGGCGTGAAGCGACCCGTGCCGAGGGATGAGTGATCGAGGGGGTGAAAAAGATGCTCGATCGTTAACGGAGCCTGTGGGGTACCTGGGCAACCCCCACAGTAAGCGTCCCTTACCACGCTAATGCGGAGCTCTGGCGTGGCGGACATATATTTCTCGCGCTACTCGTGGGACTATACATGGAGGCAAATAAAAATAAAAATAAACAGACGGAGGTGCCAAACCCCTTCGCAAGAGGTGGTTTGGCGAGGTCTCCCCCCCGTGGGGAGAGTAGTGGAACGATGAGTGCTGTACTCGAAAGCACCAGTGACCCCCCAGCAGCGGTAGGCAATACCCCTACCAATGCATCGGAGGGGCCAATAGCTGCGATGCGCAAAGTAGCGAAGCAACTCGATGCTATAATCGACTTCGCTAGCGCAAAGCAGAACATAGCCAAGGAGTTGAAGTTGAGCCTTCTGGAGCTCCGGAAAGCTGTTCGTGTCGCAAGACAGGAACAGCAGGCATATGTTGAGAGGGTGGAATGTCGGGAGAGGCCCGACAGAGAAACCCAGACAGTGGCCTCCAATAGGGAGGAAAGAGAGAAGGTTAATAGAGGTTCACAGACAGTGGCCTTTACCTTCTATGGAGCAGCCACGTCGATCGGAGCGGCGACCGAGTTCCCCTCGAAGGGAAAGGGAAAGGGCAATCGCAAGACGGCATCGAATGCGAAGCGCCCTAGGAAGTCGCCAGGAGAGGGTGCCAAAACCGACACCACTCGGCGTGCAACCGTCAAGGTCAAACGCCGCCTGGGTGAGGTAAGCGAGGGCGAGAGTGACCTCGCTGTGGAGAGCGATGGTACCAGCAACCCGACACGACCGGGGCAGGGGGGCTCAAACCCCTGGACGCTGGTTACCAAGAAAAAGCCGGCACCGAAACCGGAGGTACCGCGGCCTGCGAGGAAGGCCAAGGACAGAGGCGAAGCCTTGTGGTTAAAAACCGACAAGGACAAATACGCCGATGTCCTTAAATCGATGAAGGCGGCCGAAAGCCTCTCGGCCCTTGGGCAGGATGTGCGTAGCGTAAGACGCACCAACACGGGAGAGATGCTCCTGGTGCTGAAGCGAGGCGCACAATCAAGTGCAATATATAAGGCCTTGGCTCAAGAGGTCCTTGGCGAGGGCGCCCAAATCAGGTCGCTAGGTGCGGAAACAACTCTCCAGTGCAAGCTGAAGTCTCTCGGAGTCATTATAGACGACAAGCTGACCTTCGGCAGCCATGTCGACTATACGTGCAAGAGAGCGTCGACTGCTGTTGCGGCACTATCGAGAATGATGTCCAACAGCTCAAAGGTGTGCGCCAGTAGACGTAGGTTACTGGCAGGCGTTGCCGTATCTATCCTCAGGTACGGCGGCCCGTCATGGTCAAGAGCACTGAGGGTAACCAGTTACCTACAGAAACTGGAGAGCACCTACCGCGTGATGTGCCTCAGAGTGATATCTGCCTACCGCACGGTATCACACGATGCATCCTGCGTGATAGCGAGCATGATGCCAGTCGGGCTGGTCATTCGGGAAGATGAGGAGTGCTTTGAGCTACGTGGAAATAGGGGAGCCCGCGAGCGCACCAGGGTGACCTCGGTCGCCAGATGGCAGCGTGAGTGGGACAACTCCTCGAAAGGTAGGTGGACCCACCGGCTGATACCTAGCATATCGAGCTGGGTGGGAAGACCCCATGGGGAAGTTCACTTCCACCTGACACAATTCTTGTCAGGCCATGGCTGTTTCCGTCAGTACCTACACAGGTTCGGACACGCGGAGGTCCCAGTCTGCCCGGACTGCCCAGGTGTAGATGAAACTGCCGAGCACATACTGTTCGTATGTCATCGGTTCGACGTCGAAAGAAGAGCAATGCTTGACGTCTGTGGCTGGGACACCACCCCGGATACCCTTATTCAGCGGATGTGTCAAACGGTGGAGAAGTGGAACGCAGTCTCGGCTGCTACCATCCAGATTGCCAGTAGGCTACAGGTAATCTGGCGAACCGAGCAACAGACGGCAGGCACGGCTAACTAGTGATTGGTTAGTTGGAGCGAAAAAGGCCAAGCGCAAAATAAGAGAGTGAATGGTCTGTTCATGCCGAGGTAGGTTGGCGCAGCGAATGGCAACCGCGTAAGGGGTAAACCCAGCCACCCCGAAGCAAGACAGAAGAGTGAGTGTATAGGCGTATAAGTGGACTGCCTCATGCCAAGACGGGAGGGTCGTAGCGTAGTATGTTGGAACTAAGCTATCGATGCCTCATGGCGTGGCAGAGGAGTGAAAGGGTGAGCATCCAAGTCAGTCTCACACTGCATGTTAAGGGTGAGCATAAAAGTCAGCCTCACAGGTTGGTAGCAAGCAAGGAATGAAAAAGGTGAGCACAAAAGTCAGCCTCGCATGGTATGTCAGAAGTGGGGCCTAAGAAAAATGTCCCACATGGGATGCCAGAGGGAGTGACAAAGGTACAATAGAGTGGCACGATTGAGAGTGAATCAGGTGATAGGGTGAGCACCCAAGTCAGCCTCACATGTATGGGTAGGGCGAGCACAAAAGTAAGCCTAGCAAGGAATGAGTAAGGTGAGCACACAAGTCAGCCTCGCATGGAACGTAAAAGGTGAGCACAAAAGTCAGCCTCATGTGGGAGTGTTTGAGAGTGAATCAAAGTGTGATTGAGAGAGCACCCAAGTAAGCCTCATACAGGATGTATGATCGCGTGAGTGAGAGTGAATGAGTACATTTAGTACAGCCATCCCCCCAGAAGTAATACCGAGAGGTAGTTCCTGGGAGGAATGATGGCGGAGCCCAATGGAGTTTAGTCGGTATTAATGGCTGGTCACCATTCGAGTCCGACACGCCCCCAGTGCACCCCGTGTGGTAGATTGGACCCTACCGTTAGCACGTGTACTGGGCTAGGACATAAAGGTCTTCTCCATTGTAAAAAAAAAAAAAAAAAAAGCACGTATCCCACGACTACCACGAAAGTAGACACTAACACACAAAAAATATTATATTTAACTCGCTAATACCCATCGCGCATTCCGGCGACTTTCAAAGAAAGAGGAGGAAAACATATTTTGTTCCGAAGCGCCATCTGGCGGGCAGATAAACCCCAACCAATAGCTCATAAACACGCTCCATAACAAATGTCTACTATGTATAAATTTTTGCGGCAATCGGTAGAGCAGTTTGGGAGTCCATAAATCACACACATATATGACTTTTATTTATTATTTTTATTCAGTTCGTTTATTTGATAGGCACAACTGCGTTAGCTTGGCGGTGCCAAATTTATTCTTTTACATTTTGAATATCGTAAAACTAGGAGATTACAATTTTCAATGTTTTTTTATGACGAAAGTACAGCTATCTTAAAACTAGGAATACAGAATGCAATTTTGGTTTATTTCCAACATCGGTATTGCAGCAGTTATATCAGGGACAGAAGAGAGTAGGCGGATATGGGAACAGGTAAGAAGACCAAACTTGCCACTTTCAGGCAAACGGGAGTTCAGCGACGTCAATACCCGAGTTGATGGGTGGAGGTCATCGGACCTGCGGAGAATCGGGTCGCTTTCGCTTCAAATTGCGTGGTAAGGACGACGGCGGTCACATAATGGCACTCTGGTGCTGATCGGCTCCACAAGGCAGAACAGGGAACTTCTAAAAACGAGAAATAAAAGAGAGGAACTAAATAGGGATACTTTTCATTTTTATTAAAATATATAAGGGACATATAGGGGAGATCGCGATTTGTCAAGATATCCCGAATTGGGATATTGGGTGGTCTACCTTGGGCCTTGGCGTCACAATACCCGGCGCATACCCAGACAACATGCTCGATGTCGTGATAGCCCTCGTCACAAGCGCACAGACTACTCTCCGCAAGCCCAATACGCCGCAAATGCGCATCCAAGGTGTAGTGGTTGGACATTAGAGTGGGACATGGTTATATGAAAAAAAAATTTGGCTCCGAGTAAGTTTTTGGGTCCCATTTAGCTGCCAGAACAGAACAATTTTTAGCTCGATCGGTGAAACTACATTTTTGCGCCCACGATTTAAAGTTTACATGGTATTCCGTATGGGAAAATCGTGTTTTGTAAAATAATTCATCCAAGAGTCGCCCATTACTTCTTAAAAATAAATAGATGTTCGATTTTTATTTTTAACTTCCTCTTATTATGTACAAAAGAAGCCTCAATTTATCCCTCAAATCTCTTGCGAAGTGGCTAAATAGCATAGATAAATGATTTAGACACATTAAGAGAAGATTAAAACAAAATTGCGTATAAGTAGCTTACCAACAGCAGTGGTGCTAGAAAAAATGAATGTTTTATCAATCGTCAGAGCAGCAATCGGTTTCTGCTTAATAACTTTTTTCTCAAGCGTTAGATCGTTTCGTGGTTTTCGAGACTTTGTTTCTTTGTTGAATTTCCTATAAAACCCTTAAACCGACTTATTTTTAGGAAGTAATGGGCGACTTCTGGAGGAATTAGTTTGTGAAAGTTAATAATGCAAAATCCTATGTAAACTTTAAACAGTGGGCGCAAAAATATAGTTTCAGGGATCGAGCTAACAATTTGCACAGTTGCTCTAGGACCAAAATGGTACCTAAAAAGTTGCTCGGAACTGGAATCTATTCTTCGTCCCACTTTATTGGACATAAGCCGGGACATTACACGAATGAAATCCCGACCCACATCCATCCCCCTGAACCAAGGCTTCGTTGACACCTTTGGGATAATGTAGCCATCTTCCAAGTTCACCATTGCTTCACGAGTTATGCCAACTGACGAGTGTCCTCTGATGACAAATACTGAAAAAATTCGTTGAAGCAAATTGGTCTTTCGTAGATGTCACTTTCTAATGCGCCCACCTTTCCTAAAGAGTCGGCCTTTTCATTACCTGGAATAGAGCAAAGAGAGGGGACTCAAGCAAAGGTAATCTGGTAAGATTTTTCAGGCTGAGGCTGTTCGAAATGATGATGTAGTGATCTGTGGGTAGAGCGTCGATGATCCCAAGGGTGTACTGAATTGCAGCTGACTCTGCGACGTAAACTGAAGCGGGATCATTGAGCTTGAATGAAGCGGTGATAGCATTATTGAAGATACCGAAGCCAGTGGACCCATCAAACTTTGATCCGTCAGTGTAGAACATGTTGTCACAGTCGACTTCTCGGAATTTATCGTAAAATATATTGGGGATCACTTGCGGGCGTATATGGTCCGGGATTCCACGAATCTCTTCCTTCAGGGATGTGTAGAAGAATACAGTAGAATCAGATTTATCTAGGAGACGGACGCGGTTGGGATTGTACGAAGAAGGATTGATGCTCTTTGCCATGTAGTCGAAGTACAAGGACATAAATCGGGTTTGAGAATTAAGCTCGACGATAGATTTCCAATAGATTTTTAGTCTCTGAGGTATTACGTTTGTAACGGTTAGAAATTCCAGTGTGACCTTACTAACTAACCTGTAACTCTGGAACCAAAAATTCAGAACCGAATGGAATTCAATAGCACTCAATGGGATCGTTCAAGAATACGCTAAGAAATAGGTGTGACATCAGCTTAGGAACTTGGTGAGTTCCTCGGGGACATCTAGAAACGTCATAGGTGGTAAATGTATTCAAAGCTACTTTAATTGGTCAATAGCAGGCATTGTACTTCTCTCTCACTCACGCGAGAAGAAGCTTATCCGATGTCCAACTTTTCCGAGATAAGATGAGTCGCAAAATTCTCCGTCTCCACAAATAGCGTGAGAATAATTTTCCGGATAAAATTTATTTTATTTTTTCCGTCTCACCGGAGAAGATAATAAAATTTATTTTTTTTCCTTCTCACCGGAGAAGGTGATAATATTTTGATTTCGTGGCAATCAATAAAAACGTCAAAATATATATTTAATTTCAAAGAAAAGCGGCAAAGAAGTAGGATAGACTTGTTTTTTGTGTTTTGGAATAGCGACAGCAAGGCAGCGAACGCAAAATGGATACCGTGATAAACTCATTCGCTTATTCTCCGGCGGTTTTATTTATCCGGAGAAACAACACGTTGTATTTATCCGGAGAAGTTGTGTGAGTGCCAATAACTTTTCATGTGAAAATGTGAGTTTTTATTGTCGCAGTAACAAATTATCCGGACGCATTTACTCATATGAGTGATAAATGCAATGCCTGGTCAATAATTCAATAGTGATCTAGACCCGCAAAACCAAGTAATGATACACCCATTTTAATATGTAATACATTACTCGGACACTATGGTGTTACCAGTTTATATGGTAATTGTGTGACCGCACTCTTCAACCCGTAACTCCGGAACTAGAAGTCGGATCATCTAAAAATTCAATAGCAGCTTAGGAGAGCGATATATCTTTCATTTGAATTGTGCAAATCGGTTCAGCCATCTCTGAGAAAATTATGTCAGTTTAAATGACGCACACACATACACACACATCAGGGACACGAAGGACAGGAGTCTAGGGGTTAACGAAGGCCTACTGCGAGTTGGAGAGTTTTGCTAGGATATTATGGGTTTTGCACTGAGCTCTGCTGAACCTCTTAAAAATGCCATGATTCCGAAAGCAGCTCCGATAAAGCGAGTCTGTGTCACTTCTGCTAAGATCCTAAGATTCCAATAATCTAAGATCTTAGTAATAAAAGTCATCTAGCCTAATCGGAGTGCCAACCAGCACATCAAAGTCTTCGCCAGTACCATCCTGATTATAGCATACTGGCCATGGCGAACGTCAACGTACAGGACACGGATCACGAATTGCACGGCGACTTTGGGCTGACAGGCGTGCTGTTCTATTCTCTGAGTAGGAGAGGATGACGCTGGTCTCCGGGTACGAGCATTCCCGATTTTACGCCGATCCGGTTCTGAACATTACTCGCGATGAAGGATAGTGTCAACCCTAGCATGACCTCTCTGCTGCTTGTATAGATAATCATGGGATCACGAGAGACGACAATGTGCAACGAGTGGAGATAGTGGCCCGTGATCAAACAAAATGGAGCCATCCAATAAAACAAATGAGGAGGACGCGATTACGTTTGCAAGGAGCGCTAAGTTGCAGAGATCACCGGTTACGCCACTGGTAGCCATAGCGAGTACCAGCAGCGGCGTGGTACAGAGTGAGCCACAAACCAACGTGAGATGGGGTTACCGAATCGAGTGTTCACCTCGAGATCAGGTAGCGACACTACCCAGAATGACTCACATCTTGGGAAGTCGTACTTGACGGAGCTAAGGAAATAGGTGGATGAGCGCTATGAGCTCGTGAAGGACAAGCACAATGTGCACAACAAGGTGAAGCCGTTAGTGACGAGCATCAAATCGGCCGTAACAGCTGCTGAACGCGTGCGGAAAGTGCTCTTGATGACAGCTGAATCAACCGAAAAAGCTCTTATGGAAGCCACTGAACACGCGACGGAAGAAAATGAGGTGACACCGAAGAGTCACCAGAATACTCGCTTTGGTGAAAAGAGTGAAGGTCACTTCGGGGGAGCAAGAGGGACCGAAAAGCAACTACACAACACAGGGCTCCAGCGACCAGAGGAACGTTGGGTTAGACTGTGGTTGGCGCATCGTAGGAAGCCAGCAGACGAAGCGGAGGGAACGGAAATAAAAGGAAGATAATAAGAAGGAACAAAGAAAGAAAGAGAAACGGAAACCTTCTCGGGATAGGTACAAGGGAGACGCACTGATCATCGAAGCGAACGATACGACGTCCAACGCTGCTCTTCACAAGAAAGTGAGAAAGGACCCAGAGTTGAAGAAGCTGGGAGAGGACGTCATTAAAACGAGACGCACTCAGAAAGGCGAGATGATCTTCGAGCAGCAGAATGATCCTTCCATCAAGAGCTCGACGTGCCGCGAGCTCGGTGTTAAATTCTTGGGCAGCGAAGCGAATGTTAGAGCTCACTCGCAGTAAGCCGTAGTCGAATGCAAGGGTCTAGATGAGATGACGACCGTTAAAGAACTGAAAGATGCACTGATCAAGCAGTGCAAACTGGACCTACCGGCGACTATTCAGATTTGAAAATCGTATGGAGGCACTCAAACGGCGGTGATTCGACTGCCAGTGGCCGTTGCCAACAAACTGGCGGAGACCGGCAAGATAAAAGTCGGTTTGTCGGTGTGCTCATGAGAGTCGCTCCGTGAGTTTTCAAAAAGATGGAGCAATGCTTTAGGTGCTCGGACATCAGGCGAGGAACTGCAAGGGCCCGAGCAGGTCTGCTTTATGTAGAAAATTCGGAGTAAGGGAGCACGTTGCTACAGACTGCACGAAGCAACCAAGGTGCATGATCTGCAAACCAGAGGACGGAAATGACCACACGACGGGCGGCTTCAAATGCCCTGCACACAAAAAGGCGAAGGCAGGCCCAGCTTAATCTCCATCATTGCGACATATTGTGGCAGTCAACAACAGAAACGAAGTACGACGTTGTAATTATTGCAGAGCCTATTTCGGAATATGATTACACCGCTACAAGGTGTTTCAAAGCATTATGGTTGGGCTAGGGATGATTAAAAATGTTTTATTAGACTATTCAATACCTAACAAGTTCCTTATAAATTCTTGCATAAAAAGCAATACGAAGCAGTAGAGTGCGATTAGGGAGACTACACAAATCCATGTAGCATCGGTAATAACCATCCGGCAGGACAGGAGGGAAAGCTGATGAGTCCAACGCCACGTTTTTGATCCAATAAGATCCTTTGGGGTAAGGACATATTCCTTCCCGAGTCACTTGTGGGAAATTTGATTTATTTACATACATATACTGATAATCATAGGAGTACGTTTTGATGAACTGGCAGACCGGCATTGGAGCAAGTTTCATGGGGATTGTGTTGTACTGGTTGTTTCCGAGGGCACTTATAGCGCAAGTTAATCCTAGCTGCGGTAATGCTTTATTTAGAGGGTGATCAGTTAAAAATTAATTAAGCTTGAATCACCTCATAGTTATCATCCAAATCTATCGCCATGTCGTAGGTTCCATTGATGACCGGAGTTGTTCTGTTGTACTTCGTGATTCGCATCTTGGAGAAGTCTCCCAAAACACTGTACTCAACTTCGTAGCGGTCGAATTCGGTAATCATTTTGAATAATGTCTCTCCAATTTGGAATCCGATCAGCAGCTGTATGAGTACGAGTAATTGCACCTGTCCGCGCATTGTTGATCAAATAAGTGATTGAACGTTCTGTCACTGTTTATATGCCGAGCGGTAGAATGTGCGTGTTTTGAGCAAATAATGCTCAATTCCAATGTACTGATAGATTTGGCACTGTGATTTTGTTTTGTAATATATTGGAACATTTAAAGCAACAGTTAACTAGTGAACAAAATATATTGAAATTGTTAAGTGAAAGCGGTTTTTCTTGACTATAGATTTCTTTATAATGTCATGCGACTATACAAAGTATTATTTAAAATTACTGATCTGACAGGCGATTTGAAAATGTGGAGAAATGGTTCGACTCTTATTTCCAACACTTGGCGTCTTGTCACTATTACCGGTTCTGTGGAATTACATGAATTAGGCGCTAACTCATGATTGAATCTACTAATGGAAACTGCCAAAATTTGTAGTTGTTCGAGTATGTGAAACTTTTGAAAAATAATTTATTAATATTCGGCAACGATGTGTTATTCTTTATTGCAAAAATAAATAAAACAGTTATTGTTGTGATTATTTGCGTTACCTCCTAATTTACATTAACTTTAGTAAATGTATTATTTACTCTTCGGCACTCATGCGCTTTTTTCTGTGTACATGTTACGAATCACGGGCTATTCGTGCGCACCTAATATCCAACATCTGGTCTATACATACCTACAGGCGCGTGATGGATCTGCACCTCACACAAATCAGGTCATCGAGCGTAGAAGAGAATTAGAATTGAGCGCAGCTAGACGTGCTAGAATGATTTCCCTACTACATCTATTAAATTTAACTAGACTAACTAATCGAGGTATCTAGTGGCAAATTACTTAAAACTATTTTAATTGTTGCTTTGTCGGGGTGCAACAACCAACTTCATATTATACCGTCCACTTGAGACAAGGTTAGTCAAAAATTGGATCAGTCATCACCAAAGTGGCTTTAGTCTTGGAATATGCCCGGAACCCGGATCTTCTGGAATTATCGATAATGGACAATAGTAAGTAATTTGATGTTCATTTCAATACATTTTTAACCTATGAGGTAATATGCTTGTACCGGTTTGTATGCGAAATTCCTATGTGACTGCAATAACCAACCTGTAACTCCGGAACCAAAAGTCATTACTGAACGAAATTCAATAGCAGTCATTAGAAGTATTATATCTTTCATTTTAAATTAAGTTTGTGAAAATCGGTCAAGAGTTCTCTGGAAAATAAGGGTGATACTAGCTAAGGAGTTCGTTGAGTTCCTCGGGGGCATCAAGACTCGCAAATCCAAGTAATGTTGAATCTATTTGAATATGTGTTACCAGTTTATAAGGGGATTTGCTGTCTGACCGTACTCTTAAACCCGTATCTCCGGAACAGGAAGTCGGATCAACTTAAAAACGAGTAACATTATTAGTTTCGGCTTATATGGGAATTTTCTTTGTGACCAGACGATTCATTTTATATTTATGGAACCATATAACCGATCCGTAGGAAAGCACTCTATAGGGATGATATACCTTTCATTTGAAATTAAGTTTGTGAGAAACGGCCCAATCATCTACGAGAAACTGATGTTAGTGAAAGATGGCCATTTTCCGGGCACTTCCAAAATCGTCTATGGTGGTCAATGTGGCAACACGATTTCTATAGGCCGCACAGTGGGACTGAAACAAAAAAGCGGGACATTGATATTTGCGACGAAACTATTGGTTAGTGCACTTTGATATATTCGGAAATGTTTCTTAATTTTGAAAGTAGTTTAATATAATGTTGGAAAATTTTGATTTAGAAATTTTTTTTTTTGAAAACTTGTTGCCAAAATCATGTATGGAAAGTTTGTAGACAAAATGATTTTATAAAACTTCGTTGAAAATAGCGAAATGGCTATGTGTTAAGCAAAAAAATGTTATTGGGTGAAATTGAAGTATATGTACGAATACTCCCTTAAAAAGTGTTTTTTTTTCACTGTAACTTTTTTATTTGATTTTTTTAATTTTTTCGATGTTCTAGAAAGTTGTAGATGCTTTCAAAACACTTCTTTTTGCAGAATAGACTATTTCGCTATCTTTTCGTTTTTAGGATGTATGGTTGTTTTTTGGTTGCTTTGGGATAACTTTAAGGGCCACGGTTTGTATCGTAGCAGATAATTGCAGCTAAATTTATTCATTTGTTATTCAGAAATGCCCTATTGATACATATATAAATCATAGGGCGATCTAAGGGGATCCTTGGAATAATGTGGGGTAGAATAGATTAGCGTTTCAATAAATTATTTGTATTATGAAGCATGAAAAATAAACCAATTATGCGAAATTAAGAAACATTTGAAATATTATAGTCTTTTCCATTTATTCCAACATTGAAAGTTATTTTTTTTTATTAACATGCTCATCACTGTCCTGTCAATCATCTTCTTCGTCATTGGATGAACAATAGACTGCCCAGAAAAATAATGAATTTTTGAAAACTCTATCGGCCCACCCCTGATTCGATTCCTAGTCCCACCAGGAGCTCTTGCACCAAATTTGAAGCAAAGCAGACAAGTCTAGCTACCGGACCAACGTGCCTGAAGTTTGTATGAGATTTTTCGACAATTTAGATGGAGAAAACCTACTAACTCGCATTTTTGCCGCTAGGTGGCACTGTTCGCATCGTATTATCACTATAAGTGAAAATAAGAAAGACAATTTAATTGTCTACAACTTTGTCGAAGACTGCTAGTCAATCCGGCTTTGTTAAAAGAAGTTATTAAAATTTTAACGAAGTGATGTCTGAGTCTGTTTTCCATGAGGCCTAGCAGTGCAAGGATGTGTATCAGTACTCGATTCCTATGAACTATACATTGTTATGAAATAACCGTTAGGATTCACTAGCAGTCTTCGACAAAGTTGTAGACAATTAAATTATCTTTCTTATTTTCACTTACAGTGATACTACGATGCGAACAGTGCCACCTAGCGGCGAAAATGTGAGCTAATGGCTTTTCTCCATGTAAATTGTCGAAAAATCTCATACAAACTTCAGGCACGTTGGTCCGGTAGCTAGACTTGTCCGATTTGCTTCAAATTTGGAACAAGTACTCCTGGTGGGATTAGAAATCGACTCAGGGGTGGGCCGATAGGGGTCATTTTTTCCTGTCACTCTAATGAACAAGGTATTAATACAACCGAGTATTCTAATCTAAGCAACGAAATCATCATAGTTCCTCGATGGCGAAGTGTTTAACGCACCCAACTAGAGACTGGGAGAGAACTCCGCTAGCGAGTGACGGATCTCAATAGTAGCATGTCTTTAATAACCTACGTACTTGGAACTATTGAGAACCAGAGCTACAGGTCCAAAGCCCTGGTAAAGGAGGATGGTTGTGATGATCTGGGCCGCGGTCACCACGTAAAGCAAAAAAAGGTCATAACCCCAAGTCCAAGGCGTAAAGCGACCCGAGCCGAGGGATGAGTGATCGAGGGGGTGAAAAAGATGCTCGATCGTTAACGGAGCCTGTGGGGTACCTGGGCAACCCCCATAGTATGCGTCCCTTACCACGTTACTGCGGAGCTCTGGCGTGGCGAACCTTTCTTTCTCGCGCGGATCAATGAGCGACGTGAAAAATAACAAAAACCAAAAAACGGAGGTGCCGAACCCCTTTGCTAAAAGTGGTTTGATGAGGTCTCCCCCCAGTGGGGAGAGTAGTGGAGCGACGGGGGCTGCATCCGACGGCACCAGTGACCTCTCAGCAGTGGTAGAAAATAGTCCTACCAATGCGCTGGACGGGCAACTATCCGCGATGCGTAAAGTGGTGGAGCAGCTCGATGCTATAATCGAGTTCACTAACGCGAAGCAAAATATCAGCAAGGAGCTGAAACAGAGCCTGCTGGTGCTCCGAAAGGCTGTTCGTGTCGCAAGACAGGAACAGCAGGCTTACGCCAAGAGGGTGGAATGTCGGGAGAAGTCCAACAGAGGAACCCAGACAGTGGCCTCCAAGAGGGAGGGAAGAGAGAAGGCCGACATAGGTACCCAGCCAGGGGCTTTCCCCTTCCCCTTCTATGGAGCAGCGGCTGATTTCCCCTCGAAGGGCAAGGGCAAGCTCAAGACGACGTCGAACGCGAAGCGCCCTAGGAAGTCACCAGGCGAGGGTGCAAAAACCAACACCATACGGCGTGTAACCGTCACGGCCAAACACCGTTTGGTCGAGGTAAACCGGGGCGAAAATGACCCCGCCGGGCAGAGAGAAGGTACCAGCAACTCGGCGCAACTGGGGCAGGGGGGCGTAAACCCCTGGACGCTGGTCACCAAGAAGAAGCAGACACCGACACCGGATGCACCGCGGCCCGCGAAGAAGGCCAAGGACAGAGGCGAGGCCTTGTGGTTAAAGACCAACAAGGACAAATATGCCGACGTCCTAAAGTCGATGAGGGCGGCCGAAAGCCTCTCAGCCCACGGGCAAGACGTGCGCAGTGTGAGACGCACCAATACAGGCGAAATGCTTTTGGTGCTGAAGCGAGGCGCACAATTCAGTGCAGTCTATAAGGCCTTGGCCCAAGAGGTCCTGGGTGAAGGCGCCCAAGTGAGGTCGTTAGGGGCGGAAATGACTCCCCAGTGTAAACAACTGGACGAGTTCACGACCGCAGACGATGTCGTCGCAGCCGTCAATGAACAATGCGACGTAACAATAGAGCGAGCCTCTGTGCGATTGAGAGACGGACCCTCCGGCACGCAAGTAGCTTACTTCAGGCTACTGAAGGCAGATGCAAAAAAGGTTACCGTGATAGGTAAACTGAAGATCGGCTGGTCAGTATGCCCAGTTAGCATACCCCAGCCGCCTTCAGTGGATAGATGCTATCGGTGCCTTGAGTCCGGCCATAAGTCATACGAATGTGGGTACAGACAGGAGCAAACTATGTCGTCGCTGCGGCGAGGAGGAGCATAAGGAGCGGGGCTGCACTAAGGCGCATAAATGCCTTATCTGCACCGCTAAGAAGCAAGCCCTTAATCATGCTATGGGTGGACCTTCGTGTCCCTTCGACGAGGCAAATAAGAAGGAGCCGTGAACGCCACACAGCTAAATCTTAACCATTGTGCAGCAGCCCAGCAGCTACTGTGGCAGTCGGTCTTGGAGTCGAGGACAGATGTCGCCCTCCTATCAGACCCGTACAACATCCCTGCCGGCAACGGCAATTGGGTGTCGGACGGGCCTGGGATGGTGGCAATCTTTACAACGGGACGGTTCCCGGTTCAAGAGGTAATACACACCTCCGCCGAGGGTGTTGCGATTGCCAAGATCAATGGTGTGTTCTATTGTAGCTGCTACCAAATACAAATTAAATACGCCAAGGTCCCATATAAAAGGGCTATCGTTTCTTGGCTCACCAAGGAGGCGAATTAAACAACCCAATTCGTCTTGACAACTAAAACTCGTCGGAAAAAACGAAACTGGCATCGCTACCTAATCAAAGCGTGCCTTGCATTATTTTTTTCAGTTTGTTTATGTGTTTGTCAAAGAATTGGAATGAAGCTAGTAACATTATTTGAATCGAACTTCAACCAAAATAATTAAAAAACCTTTTAGCGAAATAAAGAAACGAAACAAATATGGATCTCGGATAAAAATATCAAGAATATTCTATCCCCACTAACAAGCAGGAAAATATTTCGTTTGGGAACTAGATGGAAAGAGTTCTCCAAAGAAAAGAACACAGTGTCAGAACATCAGAATGTTAGAGGAGTTGTACTCGTACTTCGACAAACGGATGTGGTTGAATCTGACTCAGCAGTAATGCTTAATACGACGAAATCAACACTGAATATAGAGATGAGTTTTATTAGATAAGGCAAGTAATGTTCATTCCATTAGTATATAGTGCCTATGATTGCAAATCAGTCCCATACGGATTGGAAATTCCATATAAAGCGTTACAAATATATGATCGTGGGCATTATAGTCTAGTCTACGAACACGCCAAATGCGTATTTAAAATTAAGTTATTGTAGGTATACAAAAAACACCGGTGGAGCAATTAACCTGATTCAAATTAGATCGCACATGCCAGAGAAACACCCATCAACATGAAATGCAGAACAGTTCAATAAAGGATGTCCGATTTGAACGAGATTCCGCTAATGTCAAAAAGCACAATGATAATTGGTAAATTTCACACAACAAATAATGAAATTTAAGCAACATGTAAATCAAAATGAATGTAAACATACAAAGATTGAATCAAAACTTTGATTGAAAATTACGTTAAAATCAATGCACTCAATTGGAGCATCAAAAAGCATACAATTTTACACTTTCATTCGTGTAATATTACATGTCAGTCATTTTACAGCAATAAGCGTATAAAAAATACATGGAAGTACATTGGTTTTCCGTTTGAAGAAACTGTAATTTTCAATCCACGTGTAGAATTATAATAAAATTCGTTGGAGAAAGCACAACAAGTCGTGTGGATTTTTGGTGGAACTTAATTTTACATTTATATTCATGCTCCAAATATGTGCATGAAAATAAACTTAAAATTACAATATATTTTTTTCAGTGTTATTATAGGAGAAACGCGTCAAAAACTTTGGTATGGGTCAGAATGTGCAACCAAAGTGCGATCTGTCCCGTTTCGTAAGCTACATATACACTCGTATTCAGTGCCATAAGATCCCGTTTCGTAAGCTACATATACACTCGTATTCAGTGCCGTAAGACAGTCCTCCAGAATCGCCTAAAGATCCCTCCGATTAAGCAGTTTTCGCAGGTCTTTGATGAGGGCATTGTTCAACAGTTGTTTTCACTGCTACCAAACACCCGAACAATATATTAAAACTAGTGTAGATCCCACTATTTTTAGAAGCGCTAGGCTAATGAAAACAATAAAATGTGCTCCCATAGTTATTTTAATCCAACCATTGTTCTCTTGCGTTATTAATAACTGTATAGGTGGCTCCATTTCGTAATGTCCGAAAGGTGGTGCGTCACAACGTCCGGGACATTATAACGCACAAGGGAGAGCAATCACGGGTCAGAAGATCATTTTGACCGGACATCTGTCGTACGTTGTGAAACAGGAATGATTACATATTCCTGTTTCACAACGTACGAAAGATGTGCGGTCAAAATGTCCGAGATCTCATAACATTTCTTCTTTGGGATCTTACGACCGTGCACGTTATGATGCACGGAAAATATTCGATCGACAATTTCACCATCGTAGATAAATTGGAAACGCATGAGGTTCGTCTTGTATCCTCTTCCATAAATGTTCAAAACAGGCAATGGTGTGGTTGAGCAGCCTTCCAAAGCATTGTATTCATCGAATAAAAAAGCGTGAATCTACAAACGTTAGCTAGTAATTGGTCAAACTGTGTAAGATTCTCATCAATCTACCGAAACTCGGTGATGTAGTTTCCAATACTTTGAATTGCAAGTGATATGTATAGGTACTTGTTAGGGTAGCCAAAGCATGACGACTATTTAGAAGAGTTCTTTTTTAATAAACGTTACCAAAGCGCGCAGAACAGAAAGGCACGATGCATAGTACCGAGTGACCTGTATTCAGGTGATCTTGAAAAAAATGCAAACTTTTGCCAAGAAAATTCAGAGCCTTGAAGTCCGTCACCGCCGGTCGCAAAACCTACGGAACTTCTAAAATTGTAATTATGCCACGGATCGGTCCAAGGAGTCGCAAAATAACATTGAATTGGATAACTTTACGAAAAAATTCTGTTTTCGCGATCGCATCTGATAACAGCTGGAATGAAACATCGACAATCTTGCGAAACAGATCCATCTAGTCGGTACTTGATAGATACAATACCGAAGTCTCCAGTTTATGAGATGATTAAAAAGTACGTTTCTGCCATGTAACACTTCACACTGGCACATATTTTTGTCGTCGTTGCCGATGATTGCGTGTGAAATATGCTGATAGCAAAAGAATTCGCGTTAGAATTTGGAAGACATTTGCACATATCCACACTTTTGGTAGCTGAAATTAAAATGAAAAAGAATGATACAATTGCCGAAGATATATAAATTTAATTTGCGATATAGGTACTTCATAAAAATTCAACTTATATTTTTTCAAGTATCAGAAAAATAAACAGTGACTATGGTAACGTTCGATATTTTAACTCTTCGTCTTCAAGGATGCCAGATCTAGCAATATTTTATCAAAGCACACTGTCACTTTGACGCTGTACCTTTTCGCGGTACAGGGTAGCGTAAAGCGTGTCCTCGAAAAATCGTCAGAGCATGCCGTATTAACATATTTGTATTTGCTGCTACGCTCCACCAAGGTGGCCCATAGAACAGTTCAACCAGATGATCGACAGGCTCTCATCAGACCTAGTGGGCCGGAAACCGGTAGTCATAGCGGGAGACTTTAACGCTTGGGCAGTAGAGTGGGGCAGCCGCTGTACAAATAGCAGGGGCCAAGCGCTAATGGAGGCGCTTGCGAAACTCGATACTGTGCTAGCTAATAATGGCACCGCTAGCACATTCCGTAGAAACGGGGTGGGACGCATGGATTGACGCAATATTTGCCAGCCCGGATCTGGTTCCAGGCATGGAATGAGGGGTAGACGAGGGCAACACCCATAGCGATCATTTATCAATTCGCTTTAGGATCAACTATGGTGTGTAGCGTCCGAGATCGGGAGATCCCCGTCAGGTACGCGGGTGGAAGTCCAATCACTTCGACATCGAAGCTTTCACCGCGGCCCTGGGACTGGAGGCCAACACCGACAGTCTAAGCGGGGATGCGCTGGTAGCCGTTCTATCACGAGCATGCGACGCCACTTTGCCGAGGAAAACCCTGCCAAGAAACGCAGACGCCCGGTATACTGGTGGAGTGCCGAGATTGCAGTTCTACGATTAGCATGCCTTAGAGCTAGACGTAGGATGCAAAGAGCCCGCTCCGAGGATGCAAGAGAGAACCGCCGTGAAGTGTTTCGAGCTGCGAAATTGGCCCTTAACAAGGCCATTAAAAGCAGCAAGAGAGCGTGTTTCGACAACCTGTGTGAGAGTGCCAACGCGAATCCGTGGGGTGACGCCTACAGAATCGTGATGGCCAAGACCAAAGGGGGCTCTTCACCCCCAGAACGGTCTCCGGACCGGTTGGCGACGATTATCGAAGTACTCTTCCCGTCTCGAGCCACAAGCCCCTGGCCACCTGCACTACGAGACAGTGCGGACACGGCCGAAATGGTGGCTCCGGTGACGAATGAAGAACTACTCGCAGTGGCTAATTCCCTAGCAATGAACAAAGCTCCAGGGCCGGATGGAGTTCCAAACAGCGCTCTCAAGGCAGCGGTCATAGCGAACCCGAACATGTTCAGGCTAGCTATGCAGAGATGCCTTGACGAGTGCCGTTTCCCCGATAGATGGAAAAGGCAGAAATTGGTGTTGTTGCCGAAACCCGGGAAGCCGCCAGGCGACCCATCGGCGTACAGACCAATCTATCTGATCGACACGACTGGCAAATTGCTTGAGAGGATCATCCTCAACATGCTAACCCCGTACGCAGAAGTAACGGACGGTCTGTCAAGCAACCAGTTTGGCTTTCGGAAGGGTAAGTCCACGGTGGACGCTATCAACTCACTGATAAAGACTGCCGAGATAGCGATCCAACGAAAAAGGCGAGGTATTCGATACTGTGCGTTAGTAACACTTGACGTGAAGAACGCATCGCAAGCTGGCATGCCATCGCGCTCTCGTTACACCGGCTTAGACTACCGCTGGGTCTGTACCGGATTCTGGAAAGCTACTTCCAGAATCGCGTACTGCTATACGAGACCGATGCCGGTCAGAAAAGGGTTCCGATTACCGCCGGAGTCCCGCAGGGCTCGATCCTAAGCTCGGTGCTATGGAACCTCATGTATGACGGGGTTCTGAGACTGAAGTTCCCTCCTGGAGGTCTACGGGTAATCAATGCCTGAGGTAGAACTAACTTCCGAACACGCGATCAACACGGTGGAGGAATGGAAGAGCGCGAGACGCGTGGAGCTCGCTCAGCATAAGACGGAGGTAGCTATCGTCAACAACCGCAAGTCGGCACAACATGCAGTTATCCATGTGGGAGAAGTCGTGATCATCTCTCAGCGGAGTCTGAAGTCTCTCGGAGTCATTATAGACGAAAAGCTGACCTTCGGCAGCCACGACGACTATACATGCAAGAGAGCGTCGACTGCTGTTGCGGCACTATCGAGATTGATGTCCAACAGCTCAAAGGTGTGCGCCAGTAGACGTAGGCTACTGGCAGGCGTTGCCGTATCTATCCTCAGGTACGGCAGCCCGTCATGGTCAAGAGCACTGAGGGTAACCAGTTACCAGCACCTACCGCGTGATGTGCCTCAGAGTGATATCAGCCTACCGCACAGTATCACACGATGCATCCTGCGTGATAGCGAGCATGATGCCAGTCGGGCTGGTCATCCGGGAAGATGAGGAGTGCTTCGAGCTACGTGGAAGTAGAGTAGCCCGCGAGCGCACCAAGATGACCTCGGTCGCGTGAGTGGGATAACTCCTCGAAAGGTAGGTGGACCTACCGGCTGATACCTAACATATCGAGCTGGATGGGCAGACCCCCTGGGGAAGTTCACTTCCATCTGACACAATTCCTGTCAGGCCATGGCTGCTTCTGACAGTACCTCCACAAGTTCGGGCACGCGGAGGTCCCCGCCTGCCCGGACTGCCCAGGTGTAGACGAAACTGCCGAACACATACTGTTCGTATGTCCTCGTTTCAACGTCGAAAGAAGAGCAATGCTTGACGTCTGCGGCTGGGACACAACCCCTGATACCCTTTTTCAGCGGATGTGTCAATCGGGGGAGAAGTGGAACGCAGTCTCGACTGCAACCACCCAGATTGCCTATAGGCTACAGGGAATTTGGCGTACCGAGCAACAGACGACGGGCACGACTAACTAGTGATTGGTTAGTTGGAGCGAAAAGGCCGAGCGCAGCAAAGTGAGTGAATGGTCTGTGCATGCTGAGGCAGGTTTGGCGCAGCGACTGGCAACCGCGTAAGGGGTAAACCCAGCCACCCCGAAGCAAGGCAGAAAAGCGAGTGGCGTATATGTGGACTGCCTCATGCCAAGATGGGAGGGTCGTAGCGTAGTATGTTGGGACTTAGCTATCGATGCCTCGTGGCGTGGCAGAGGAGTGAAAGGGTGAGCATCCAAGTCAGTCTCACACGGTATGTTAAGGGTGAGCACAAAAGTCAGCCTCACAAGGTATTAAAACGGTGAGCATCCAAGTCAGCCTCACATGGTATGTCAGAAGTGTAGTCTAATGCTGATTTCGTTTTTAGAATCGAGTCGCTCTAGGTTCGCTCTGAGCTGTCACTTTTGTATGAATTTCGTAAATATTAGAGCGAACCTAGGGCGACTCTGATCTAAAACTGAAATCAGCATAAGAAAAATGTCCCACATGGGATGCCAGAGGGAGCGACAGGGGTGTAATAGAGTGGTACGATTGAGAGTGAAGCAGGTGATAGGGTGAGCATCCAAGTCAGCCTCGCAAGGAACGAAAAAGGTGACCACAAAAGTAAACCTCATGTGGAGTGTTAGAGAGTGAATCAAGGTGTGACAGAGAGAGCACCCAAGTAAGCCTCATACAAGACGTAGGAACACGTGAGCGAGTGTGAATGAGTACATCAAGTACAGCCATCCCCCCAAGAAGTAATACCGAGAGGTAGTCTCTGGGGGGAACAATGGCGGAGCCCAATGGAATTTAGTCGGTATTAATGGCTGTGTCACCATTAGAGCCCAGTACACCCCGTGTGGTAGCTTGGCATCTACTAATAGCACGTTTACTGGGCTAGTACGTAAATGTATTCTCCATTGCAAAAAAGAGACTGGGAGATCGCAGGTTCGATTCCTGCTTGAGGACATATCTTTTCTCAGTGTTTCTAATAAAAAGGTGAATTTTCACCGTTGCTTCATTCTCACCGTTCCGGTCATTCTTTCTCTGTCTGATGTCCAGTGGACACGTTCCTAAAAATCCTTGAAAAAGGAAAAAAAACAAGACTCACGCCAAAACCAGCAATATATACAAAAAATTCTGTCGAATAGATACAACATAGTTATGAAAGTAGTACATAGAGCTATACTAGCCAGTGAATAACGACCTCATCACAGTAATCAAATGACCTAGTACTATCTAACCAATTTCGCTCCAAACGATTTATTACACCTCCATCAAATTGAAACAGTCGGTTCGGTTGTCCACGCTTCTTCCCTATTCACTGCTTAAATTCTTCATTAAATAAATAATTTGATTGCCGTTTAATTTTGAATCATCTTCTTTTTGTACACTGCACAGTTGGCGCATTAATGATTGTGTCACATACTACATGTGCCACGAATATTAATATTGACAGGAAAAACTGTAGGCGAACATCTACAATTTTCCAGGATCCCTACATGTATTAGCTATATATATATATATATATATATATATATATATATATATATATATATATATATATATATATATATATATATATATATATATATATATATATATATATATATATATATATATATATATATATATATATATATATATATATATATATATATATATATATATATATATATATATATATATATATATATGTAGACTAGACTAGAACCGAGTAGCAGGCAGCAGTTGGCGAGCCTGAAGCACCGGAAACGGCAGCAGTGTAAGCGGCACTGTATGGTGATACCCAACGGATAGCTTCTAGCGGTGAAGAGTAGGGTTGTGAGAACTGCTGTTTAGCTCAGATGAAAGCAACGTCGAAGGCCCAGAAGAAGATCTGTTGTCGGTGAATGCAAGCATTAGAACTTTGCGGCTTACCAAATTAGTATGAACTTATAACTAATATTGGCGAGCATCTTGATTGATTCATTGATTGGAACTGTACCTTGATTAATTATTGATAATACATTTATAGTACCCGTTAAAACTTCATAAGCTCCTTCCGAATTCTTGTATAATAAGCCTGATGATGTAGCAACGTTCGATTTGGGACGATACTGGACACATCGAAATAACAGCGGTAATAACCCTCCGGCAGGACAGGAGGGAAAACCGCTGAATCCAACGCTATGTTTTTGAACCAATAAGTTCCTTTGGGGTATGGGCATAATCCTTCCCGAGGCACTTGGGGAAAATTCGATTTGTTGAGGTAGATGTGCTGATAATCATACGCGTACATTTTAATGAACTGGCAGACCGGCATTGACGAAAGTTTCGTGGGATATGCGTTGAACTGATTGTTTCCGAGGGCACTTCTTGAGCAACTTAATCCGATCTGTCATAATGCTTAATTTAGAGTGTTATTAGTTCCAAATGATTTAAAATTGCATCACCTCATAGTTATCATCCAAATCCACCACCAAGTCGTAGGTTCCATTGATGACCGGGGTTGTTCGGTTGTACTTCGTGACTCGAATATTGGAGAAGTTTCCCAAAACACTATACTCAATCTCGTAGCGGTCAAATTCCACAGTCATTTTGTACAACGTCTCTCCTATTTGGAAATCGATCAACAGCAGAGTGAAAACGAGTAATTGCACCTTTCCGTACATTGTTTGTTAAATGAGTGACTGAACGTTCTTTTACAATTCATAAGCCTCGCGGTAGAATGTGCGTGTAACTAATAATAAACAAGTTCCGTGTACTGATCAATCAAATGCTGCGGGGGTTTTGTGCTGGGTGACATTGTATTAGTTTGTAACATTAAGAGCAGTTGTGAAACAGCGAGCCAAATATTTTCGGAAGAAAATTGCAATTTATGTACACATCGAGATATTTTGTATATTTTGGATGGAAATTGGTCTTGATCAAAACGTCCAGTTTTCCATCTGTCGTATCTTCTACAAAAAATGGCTACAATAAAAATATCTTTCAGTGGTGAAGTTAAAGAAAAATAATCATAGTTGAGTAGTGAAGCCGTTAGCCGACATTCGACGGAACACGTGGGTAGTATGGGTAATACTACCCACTCGAAAACTACCGAGGAGGAAATTACCAACTCGAAAGTTTGGAACAAACACCATCCTGAAATTAATCACGTAGTGTCTCGCGCACAAAATGCATGCCTCTGAAATTTGAAATGTACAACAATTTCATATTAAATTAGCTGTTTTTTGACAAACAGAAAATCACTGTCCGGCCACCAAGAACCGAATCGCCGACTGGCCTCCTGGGATCCGCTGGGAACTCTTGGGATCAGATTTCCAGGTAGCTGTTAGCATTTCAACCAAAAGAGAAGAAATAATTAAATTCGGCTATCTATCGGAGGTTTAAAAATATGTGTATGATAGACATACAGGATCGGATAACTGTCGCTAGAACAACAAAGAACAAAGTTTGAAAGAACAGATCCGGCGAAAGGCTCGAAATGAGGCCAATGGAAAATAAGTTGTTTTCTTATACTCCTCGATTGCTTGCATACCAGAATTTTCACTGACTGAAGCGAAGGGTTCTGGAAGGAGTCAATCCTATATTTCGCAATTAAGACCCCTCCCGGAGACTACACCATCAATTTCTACTTCCCGTGCGGGTATGTGTACAAATACTTATTCGTACACGTCTGAGTGATGTTTAGTTAGATCATGCGATATATGGATGATGTTAAATGGCTTATCTTTGGTCCGGAAGTAGACCGTCCAGAGTCCGGTTGTATTAGATGGATATGGTTTGTATTGCAAAGGAGACTTATCGGCATTATATTTACCATCGGAGAAATATTCAAATCGTTCTCTGTCGGTCGTCGGAGATACCTCCCCATTAGTCAATATTATCAGGCGGGCTTCAGTATCCACTAAGGCTCTATCGCAGGGAATGCAACGAAATTGAAAAGAATGGAATGATTGGTACTTAGCTGTACAAATGTTCTATGTAGTGTCTGTAATCAATACACATTTTCGCTAAGCCGTCGGTCATACAGTCCGTTAACAAATGGTATTACTAAATGAATACAAGCTATTATCAGGGAGTTTTCATTTTTACTTACATACGCCATCAATACGAATAGAAATTACTCCGAATCTTTCTACCCACTCGGCAAAAAAGTATTCCGCCAACCCTAACTGTACTAAGTACACGCCAGAACCATTACCCACAAACCCCACCCCATTTCCATCCCCAATAGAAAAATCTAACATCCGTAATACCTATGGAGATTAGGTGGGTTCCCCGTATCTTCTTAAATAGGTATTCAATTAACATTTCTTTCCCTCTAGCGATCGTAAGGATACAGCCAGGTGCTATGCTATGCTACTTCGAGATATTTTGCACATTTTTGACGTAGGACTACGTCTTTGCTTTCGATATAACGGTGCACTTTGCAAATTCTACAAAAATGGTATGTAACGAAAAGTGGTCCAATTTTAAACGCATATAATTCAGCCATCTCACGATAAATTTTCAATTTTTTTGCGCAAATCGCCCCGAAATACTTCTAAGAATAGATTCATACCACGGCATTAAAAATTTAATAATGTACAACCTAGTCAAAAAATCGCGCATTTACACACAGAAGATAGCACTTCCCAAGTCCGGCACGACAGATTTGTGTACCTAGCACGCTACGCTTCTATGGATGACGTCATCATCGACTATTTAATGAACGGATTTGGCCGGGCAAGCTCAGTTGCCTGTTGAACGGCAAGCGGAGCAGATCACTGCGCTGTGTGTTTTCACAGCCAGTGTAGCTGAGTTGGAAGTCCGTTACACTGGCTGTGGAGATACGCTACCCAGTGTCGTCCAACACGCGCCTGAGCTTGTCCGTTCAAACACTATGCTTTCTTTTGTGTTGTGCTCGTTTCCAACACACTTTTATGTACAATCTCGAACACAATTACTCGTACACAAAATCGCTTGTACATTCGAGCTCCATTTGCAAACATTGTTAATATAGTGTCGTGGTACTAGTTGTCTCTTTCACTCTACCCAGCATCATCAGCGTTGACTCATTGAGTTATGTTTTTGTCGCAGTTAAATGGAAACTATCTTCAGCACGGTTTACCTAGTTTTACTTCCTGCCCGATACTCCGAGATTGAGTCAAAAGAACTCAATTTTAGGTAGTTTTTCTTTTGCATGTAATGCCACATATTTTTTTCGTCACAAATTTTGATCACAGATTCTTTTTCACAGATGGCTGATTTTTGGAATTTCGATGAAAATTTCACAGATTTTTCGGAAATTTATACCACTGCATTCGCTACATTTGTATGCGTACTTTAGGAAAGTTACAATAATGGCAAAATATAATTAGAAAGCTTGGTCCATACATGAAATGTGATTATATTGTTTAAAATTTGATTTTTTTTTCACCGGTCCGGGTTTTTTACCACACACAATCGATTTTTTTTTATAATTTTTAAAGGCTGATCTTGTGCTATAAAGATTTAGTACCAGATATTAATTCGGTCACGGTCTTCTGTCTTCTTTCTGCAGATCTTTTTAAATAAGTTTAATCGGATTCGATCACCTACTACAAATGAAGTGACCTGATAATCAAGAAGGTTTAGTTCAATATGTAACATTCGACGTAGATTTTTTTGCCTAAAAATCTACGTAAAAAATATATTTGATTTACTATTACTCTAAATTTACTAAGAAAATAAATATTTTACATTAAGTAGTACATCCTACGTCTACAGTTCGTGCAATCCCATAGGGCTGTCTCTTGTAGATTTTTAAAAGAAAAACTAAATATCTTTTGTAATGAAGATAAACATGAAGATATCCGAATGGAATACATAATTAATTTTTGTAATATGTTTGTATGCTTTATTCATATTTGAAGCTATCATAGAATCCAATACAAAGAGTGTTACGATCAAACATTTTTTCAAACCAGAATGTATCTAAATCAGTAAAACTTGTTATTAAAAACCGATTTAGTCCCCCTAGCAGTCAGATGAGACATTTCTTACACATATCACTGTTGGATTGTTCATTAGTTTGCAGACCTCATGCGAAGTAGGTACCCAACTACAGGTGGGATAAACACAGTTTCTAGTCATGTACTAATAAAACCTTAAACTGAATAAATTATAGAAAATCAATAAAACAAATTAAATTAAAAAATTGTCAATATATGAAAAAAGTTTTCAAGTTCATGAAATGAGCAGAATGATTAATATAAATCGAAATAAAAATAAGTAAATTTAATTAGTTCAATAATAATAATAAAAAAAGTTATAAAATTGATAGAATAAAATTTGTTTCAAGCAAACAAATGGGTTCAAATAAATAAAAGGAATGATTGAATAGTATTAATAAAATTGAGAATCTGAAGAAAAATTTGAGAATTGTATGAAATGAATAAAATTAAAAATAAAGGAAACAAATACAATGAATGAAACAAATAAATCAAATAAAATGAATGAAACAAAATAAATACAATGAAACGAATGAAATTAACATAATCAATAAATTGAATAGAATGAATAAAATAAACAAAATTACTTTATTGAATAAAAAGAATAAGAAAACAGTATTAAAAGATTAAAACGAAAAAATTACGATATTAAAAAGAGTTATAAAACCCTGTTGTAATCCACCTATTGGTGCAATTGTACCTTTCTCTATATCAAAACTTTGATTTAATAGCTGGTTACAATTAAATGTAACATTGTGGAAATATCTATTACATTCGTATTACACTTGTATATATGACTGCACGACTGCCACGAACCTGATGAGTAACATGTCGACACAGACACACTTGAAACAAACAAACACTAGATATATGTTAGTTTAACCAGCGTGAGTCAATGTTGTTCTCATGTTAACATATTTTAAAATTCAGAATGCTGGGGGAGGGTAGGGGTCGATGGGGGGGGGGGGGGTGCAACAGCCAACTTATTATACCTTCCGCTTGCGACTAGGTTAGTGAAAATTGGTTCAGTCTTCACCAAAGGGGTTTTAGTTCTGGAATAAATCCGGTACCCGGGTCTTCCGAAATTACCGATAATTTATTCCAAGAAGCTATACTATGTTCACATTACAGAGTTAAAACATGTTTTAATAATTAGCAATATGAAAAATGTCACCATGATAGTGTTAAAACACGTTTTAACTCGTAGTGTGAACGTAGTATAAGCCAGTGAATCGAAGTTATTTGATGTTCATTTCAATAGATTTTTAACCTATGAGTTACAGTGAAGACCCGTTTTTATCAGCCCCTTGGCGAATTTTAGGCAGATAAAACAGGGAAATTGATAAAATCGGGACATATATTTTTCTGTCTTTATAATATAACGAAGCTCTTAAAATATTCTTCTTTGGTCCTTAGATATAGCCTCGCAACCCTTTCTAATTATTTGCTTTAAGTTCCCCTTAAGAGGGTCTGACAGTGCAAAATTAAAAAAAAATATTTTTTTTTATTTTTGCATTTTTCGGATCTGATATGAAATATATGCCCAAGAAAGGTTTTACTCGAATCCAACATGATTCGTCTGCTAGAGCCCATCAAACTACCAACTATCAATTTTCATATGAAGCTGATAAAATCGGGTCAAAAAGCTGATAAAATCGGGGGTGGATAAAATTTGGAGCTGATAAAATCGGGTCTGCACTGTATTACGATTGTACCGGTTTATATGAAAAATACCTATGTGACCGCAATAACCAACCTGTAACTCCGGAACCAAAAGTCAGTACTGAATGAAATTGAATAGCAGCCAATGGAAGTATTATACAGTTCATTTGAAATCAAGTTTGTAAAAATCGATTAAGAGTACGCTGGAACATATGTATGGTATTAGCTTAGTAACTTGGCGAGTTTCCCGGGTGTATCAGAACCTTCATAGGTGGCCAATATGGTCAAAGCTACTTTGGTTGGTCATCAGTGATCCAGACCCACAAATCCAAGTAATGTTGAACCTATTTGAATATGTATTACATCATTCGGGCGTCATAGGGTTACCAGTTTATATGGGAATTTGCTGTGTGACCGTACTCTTGAACCCGTAACACCGGAACTGGAATGAGTGAATGATTTTTCCGGGCACTTCCAGAATCATCTGTGGTGGACAATGTGGCCAACAAGATTTGGATGGGCCGTCAATAACCTAGAACTGCAAATACAAGATGTTTGGCTCCGATTTTAGCAAAAAAAAAAACAATTTTTGGCGTTTTTTGCGGTATCGGTTTGAATAGTAGTTATCTATATGACCAGATTTGCTGCGTGTTCGTAGTCATCACAGCGCACAAAATAAGTTAACCTTCTTTAGGTGTTGGGGTCAATATGACCCAAAATAAACTTTCATACTTCGACAACGTTTTTAATTTTGCACCTAGAAGTTTTGAATTTATTGACTTTTCCTCTTTCACGGAGAGCAACGATTTTCAATAGAGTTCAGAATTTTAGGATATTCCTGAAGGGCTGTACAAAAAAAGTTACGAATAAGATGTTAAGGGGTCATATTGACCCCGATTTCGAACTCAGTTGAAAGACACAATTTCAGCCGAGCTTGTACCCAAATTGCATGTTAGAGTTTCAATTTTCAGATTCTGGTAAATATTACCGTTTTTCACCTGGTTGGCCAATGGGAATCGGTGCCAAATGAGGTCATGTTTGGCATACATAGATGTATGCAGAATCGTAATCATAAAACACAAACGTCAGTTCTAGAACTAGATTCATGAATTAAGCAGTTATACAGATGTTCCGGTTCTTCCGGATGATTTTCATGTAGAATTCAGGTTCAATAATTGAGTCAAAGTATGAGTATCATTTTAAATGGAATTTTATGTAAGTCGTTTGTTCAATATTATAAGAAATACTACTATACCGATTATGTACCGATGTAAAAATTTGATATATACATTCTCGTTTTTGTTTTGTTTATGTTTATTAATAATATTCTGTCCATAAACCTGTGATTTATGATGGCGGTTCTGCATACATCTACGTATGCCAAACATGATTCAATTCGGTACCACTATTTTTCGAAGAAAATCTGGTAGTTTAATTAAAAATGTCTGGCAAAATCTGCCACTTGAGAGCGACCTCCAAGTCATCGAAATTTGGTATATATTTTGGTCTGTAACATGTATTAATAGATTTTTGTTTAGTAAAATATGATCCAGATTTCCAAAATTTGTGGGTAACAACTTCTATAATTTAAAAATACGAAAGTATAAGAGGTTTGACTTTTTGCTGGAAGCCTAAAAAACTTTGACTGTGCCAGATAAATCTCGCACAATGGCGCCCCCGGGTGTAACGTAGCATTCAGAATATTTGGAAAAATCTGGAAAAATTTCAAAAATCTGGCGAATGTCTGTTCAGTTGGGAAAAATCTGGAAGATTCCAGATAAATCTTGAACATTGGCAACGCTGTTCGGCACCGATTCCTACTGGCCAACCAGGTCAAAACGGTAATATTTACCAAAAACTGAAAATTTAAACTACACACCAAAAATAATGAAATTTAATCGACATGTAAATCAATACGAATGTAAACATATAAAGCTTGAATCAAAAATGTGATTGAAAATTAAATTGAATTCGATTCACTCAATGGGAGCATTAAAAACATATGATCTTACACTTTCGTTCGTGTAATATTACATGTCATTTATTTTACAGCAATATTGGATGAAAAATACATTTAAGTGCATTCGTATCCCGTTTAATGAAACTGTAATCTTCAATCAACGTATAAAATTACAATAAAATTCGTTGAAGAAAGCACGACAAGTTTTTTTTTTTTTTTTTTTATTCAAATCGTTTATTTGATAAGGCACGTTGCGTTAGCTTAAAGGTGCCAATTTTGTTTTGTTTTACATTTTAAATTGCTTAAAACTAGGGGATTACATATTGATTTTTTTAAAATGAAACTAATGCGATTTTATAGCTATCTTATATATCTACACAAGGGGATAATATTGTTTTCGTAAGATTAGGGGGGTCATTTAGTTTTTGTGGCAATATGGTTTGACATTTTTATCAGTGAGATTATTGGAGCAAATAATGTTTAATTAAGGGGGACAATTTTTTACGACTAACTTAAAACTAGGCATAACTAGAGGGCATGATTGAATTTTGTAAAGATTCGTAATTATAGTTATTTTTGTGGGTAGTAGAGTTGGGCAATTTCAACGAGATTATATAATATAATAGTTAAAACTAGAAGAGACAAGAAGAGCTAAATGCTTCGTGATGATATTGGGGGGGGGGGGGGGGGGGTAGGGGTGTTACTTCTGGGTATAAGAGTCAGGGGAGGGAGGGTAGACAAAGATGGCAGGGAGAGAAAATTATTTCAGTTTCAGGCATCGTGAGATCAACGGATGGATTACAAACTCGGGTGGCCTTCATCAGGAGGTTTCATGTACTGGGACGCCGGGTGGTCCTCCTCAAGATGGCAGGGGTTTTTCCAGACGATTTCGTAGTACGGCTCAGATGTGGATCGGCTACATTTCGAGTTAAGTGTGTTATGTTCGTGCCGTAGGTCCCGTGTTTGTTGGCTCATTCGATACAGATGGTTTGATACAGGTGGAAGAGCGTTCTGAGAATGATAAGAAGATAACAAGGGGCAGTTAGACTTGTATATTGATGGTTTTCACAAAGGTGTATATAAGGGACATATAGAGAACATCGCGGCTTGCCAGCACATCTCGAACCGGGACGTTGGTTGGTCTTCCTCGGGCCCGCAGGGTATCCATTAGCCGAGACCTAGCGGAACTGTACTCGGTGCACGCCCAGACAATGTGCTCGATGTCGTGATAGCCGTCGCCACAAGCGCAGATACCACTATCCACGAGCCCAATACGCCGGAGATGTGCATCCAGCGTGTAATGGTTTGCCATGAGTCGGGACATCACACGAATGAAGTCACGACCCACATCCATCCCCTTGAACCAAGGTTTCGTCGATACCTTAGGGATTATCGAATGTAGCCACCTTCCCAGCTCTCCACTGCTCCACGAAGTTTGCCAACTTTCGAGGGTTCTCTGATGAGTAATACTGAAAAATTCGCTGAAGCAAATTGGTCTTTCGTAAACGTCTCCTTCTAAGGCACCCACCTTAGCTAAGGAGTCTGCCTTCTCATTGCCCGGAATGGAGCAATGAGAAGGGACCCATACCAAGGTAATCTGGAAAGAGTTGTCAGATAAAGCACTCAGTAGCTCCCGTATTTTCCCCAAAAAATACGAGGAGTGCTTGCCTTGTTTCATCGAGCGAATAGCGTCAATGGAACTGAGGCTATCCGAAACGATGAAGTAATGGTCTGCGGGTAATGTTTCAATGACTCCAAGGGTATACTGAATGGCAGCTAGTTCTGCGGCGTAAACTGAAGCAGGGTCACTGAGTTTGTAGGAGGCGGTGAACTTTTGATTGAAAATACCGAAGCCAGTGGATCCATCGAGGTTTGATCCGTCAGTATAAAACATCTTAGAACAGTCGACTTCTCGGAATTTATTATAAAAAATGTTTGGAACCACTTGTGGGCGTATGTGGTCCGGAATTCCACTAATCTCGTCTTTCATGGATGTGTCGAAGAAAACAGTAGATTCAGAAGTATTTATGAAATGCACACGGTTGGGATTGTAAGAAGAAGGGTTAATATTCTGCGCCATGTAGTCAAAGTACAGGGACATGAAACGGGTCTGAGAATTGAGCTCAACAAGCCTTTCGAAATTTTCAATCACGACCGGGTTCAAGATATCGCATCGAATGAGCAATCGATATGAGAGTTCCCAAAATCGATTTTTCAACGGGAGAACGCCCGACAGCACTTCGAGACTCATCGTATGGGTCGACTGCATGCACCCTAAGGCGATACGCAAACAACGATACTGAATTCTTTCGAGTTTGATGAAATGTATGTTCGCGGCGGAGCGAAAGCAGAAGCATCCGTATTCCATTACCGACAGTATCGTTGTTTGATACAACCTAATTAGGTCTCCTGGGTGGGCACCCCACCATGTTCCGGTTATTGTACGAAGAAAGTTGATCCTTTGTTGGCATTTCTGTTTCAGATACCGAATATGGCATCCCCAAGTACCTTTCGAGTCGAACCAGACCCCTAGATATTTTACTGTGAAGACCTGAGCGATAGTTTGACCCATTAATAGAAGCTGTAGTTGTGCTGGTTCACGCTTCCTTGAAAATACAACTAGCTCAGTTTTCTCCGTGGAGAATTCGATACCCAGCTTAATAGCCCAAGCAGACAAATTGTCCAGGGTATTCTGTAATGGTCCTTGTAGATCGACAGCTTTGGGTCCCGTAACAGACACCACGCCATCGTCTGCAAGTTGCCTTAACGTGCAGGAATTGTCAAGACATTCATTAATGTCGTTGACATAAAAATTGTATAAAAGGGGGCTTAGACATGAGCCCTGGGGAAGGCCCATGTAGCTAAATCGTGATGTCGATAAGTCACCATGCGAAAAATGCATGTGCTTTTCCGACAACAAGTTTAGTAAAAAGTTGTTTAAAGTCGCTGAAAGACCATGCTGGTGCAGCTTCTCTGAAAGAATGTTGAACGAAACTGAATCAAAAGCCCCCTTAATATCTAGGAACACTGATGCCATCTGCTCTTTGCTAGCATAGGCCATTTGAATTTCAGTTGAGAGCAACGCAAGACAATCGTTCGTCCCTTTGCCTTTGCGAAAGCCAAATTGTGTATCTGACAGTAAGCCATTTGCTTCGACCCAATTGTCGAGGCGGGATAGGATCATTTTCTCGAACAACTTCCGGATACAGGATAGCATTGCGATCGGACGGTACGAATTGTGGTCGGAGGCTGGTTTTCCTGGTTTTTGGATGGCGATGACCTTCACTTGTCTCCAATCGAGTGGGACAATGTTAGCCTCGAGAAACTTATTAAATAAGTTCAACAAGCGTCTCTTGGCAGAGTCAGGCAGATTCTTCAACAAGTTGAATTTGATTCTGTCTGGCCCCGGAGCTTTATTGTTACACGACAAGAGAGCAAGTGAGAACTCCACCATCGAAAAAGGTGTTTCGTTCGCGCTATCGTGAGGAGACGCGGCGCGGTAGATCTTCTGTGCCGGGGCGGAATCCGGACAAACCTTCTTGGCGAAATCGAATATCCAACGGTTTGAATATTCCACGCTCTCATTAGTACTGTTTCGATTTCGCATACGTCGGGCTGTTCCCCAAAGAGTGCTCATCGATGTTTCTCTCGTTAATCCGTCGACGAACCGGCGCCAATAATCGCGTTTTTTGGCTTTCATCAAACTCTTCATTCGCTTGTCTAACGTCGCGTACTGTCGAAAACTGGCGGGTAACCCGTCGTTCCGGAAGGTCTTAAACGCGGCGGCCTTCTCTGCGTACACGTCTGAGCACTCTTTATCCCACCAGGGATTGGGAGAACGTTTTTGTATGTTCGCGCCGGGTACTGGCCTAGTCTGAGCTTGATTCGCGCTGTCGAGAATCAAGCCAGCCAAAAAGCTGTACTCTTCCTCCGGAGGAAGTTCTTGGGTAGATTCGATGTTGTCGGATATCGCGGCAGCATAGCTCTTCCAATCGATATTTCGTGTGAGGTCATACGAAATATTGATTGATTTCAATGGCCTTGAACCGTTATTGATTGAGACTACAATCGGCAGATGGTCGCTGCCGTGGGGATCAGGAATTACCTTCCACGTGCAATTTAACCGCAGCGATGTTGAGCAAAGGGACAAGTCTAAGGCGCTCGGGCGCGCTGGAGGAGCAGGAATCCGTGTCATTTCACCCGTGTTTAAAATTGTCAAATTGAAGTTATCGCAAAGATCCTGAATTAAGGAAGACCGGTTATCATCATAGAGGCAACCCCATGCTGTACCGTGAGAGTTAAAGTCTCCTAAAACTAGTCGCGGTGCAGGCAGGGATTCTAAGATGTCTTGTAGCCGTCGGTGCCCAACCGCGGTGTTGGGGGGAATATATATGGAAGCTATGCAAAGGCTTTTGCCTTTGGTTGTTACTTGACAAGCGACAACTTCAATACCTGTTATCGAGGGAAGGTTAATTCTGTAGAAGGAATAGCACTTTTTGATCCCCAAAAGCACTCCTCCATAGGGGGTGTCTCGATCCAGGCGAATAATATTAAAGTCGTGGAAGTTGAGTTCTATGTCGGAAGTTAACCAAGTTTCACATAATGCAAATGCATCGCAACTCAAATTATTTATTAAAATTTTGAAGGAATCGATTTTCGGGATGATACTTCTGCAATTCCACTGTAGAACAGTGATCAAATCCGTGACCTCGTTCGATGAGTTAGCCATCGAAGGATACAATCGCTGAGAGGAGGGGCCATTTAGCAGTCAACTGCTTCAAAAATGTTCTCACTGTAGGGAGAAAAGCTAACATAAGACTTTTAATAGGATCAGTAATATTGAAAGTTTTTATTATCCAGTCCACTATGTCCGAGAGTTTTATAATTCCAGTGCTGTGATTACTCTCGAACTGAAACAAAGGAACACTTGGGATTTTTGATGTTCCTGGAAGTGCTGGGAACTCCTTCTCTGAGCTTAATCCTCCGAGACCAGGAGCTAATTGCTTCGGTTTGGTTGCAACACTTCCAATAGATGTGACTTTCGGAGCCCCCTCAAGGGACACCTTCTGGCCTTTACAAGGAACTTTACGAGAGGAAGTGTTCCTCCTCTTCCTATAAATTCTAGGCACCCTAGTAGATGTTCCCTCTTGTGGGTTACCAGCCTCGCCCTCGTCAGGAGGCAAGTGAGTATAGATGTTTGCTGAGGATGGTGGCGTAGCATTCTTTAACATTTCTGCGAAAGAATGTTTGGATCGTCCCGCAAGGGAACGTTTCAGTTTATCCCCGCGTAGTTTGTACGCGGGACATGCCGAGATATCATGCAGACTCTCCGCACAGTAAGGACACTTTTCGGCTTGCCTACTGCACGAATCATCTAGATGATTCTCCCCGCATTTTCCACAGCGGGCCTTGTTGCTACAATGGGTGGCTGTGTGACCCAGTTGTTTACACTTTGTGCAATTCATGACCCGCGGCACAAACAGACGCACAGGCAGACGAACCTTGTGCAAGAGGACGAAATTTGGCAAAGCGGTACCAGCGAAGGTCACCCGATAAGAGTTTGATTGGGGGTACGTTTTTGAACCATCCCCCGCAACTACTACTGAGTGCAAACGTTTGCACTCAAGTATTTTAACTGGCTGAAGTAAGCGGTCTCTGAATCGGCCGACCCCGTACTTCAGCAGATCCTCGCACGTCAAACTCTCATCGGTTACGACGCCTTCGGATTGTACTCTTACAGCCGGAATATACACGTTATAATCCCGCGTAAAGTGCTCACAGCAAGCAATATCGTTTGCCTGCTTTGAGTTGGCTAGCAACACCCTTATCTTGTCCGAGCGGACCTTTGAAATTTCGGTCACAGCCGAGAACCGTTCCGTCAGGTCTCTAGAAATCTGAAGAAGATTCAGTGATTTAGTCTTGGGCCGAAAGAAGACCACAAATGGACCAGTTGAGAGTTCTGGATAGCATTTGGGCCGGGGGGGAGCCTTAGAAGTTGAACCCGATTCAACTTCCATTTGACCATCCGGAGAGGGAACCATAGAAAACGTCAACGCACGGGGTCAGCGCCCGCGCAGACGGAAGAAAGCAATAAATGTGTTACAAAAGACAAAAACCACTTAGCTTTAAACTGGTGTCCAACGACGAACCGATCCAGCTTATACAGCTGGCTATTGTTTAATCCTCACACGCGAACAAAAGACTGAGGACCGAACCGAACTGGCAAAATAACCTTGAATGCGGATTAAAACTATTCTTTATCGCCTCACACAGCACTACGGACTAGAAAAAACAACCTCTGTCTCGATGGAGAGCTCGAAAACGAATGAAGCACGACAAGTTGTGTGTATTTATGGTGGAGCTAAATTTTACATTTATTTTCATGCTCCAAATATCGTCGCTGTTGTGCTATCTTATGACAAACGCCATTTTGGGGCAAACTGAGTTAGATATGCTACATTACTTATCTGAAAAGTCTCTACAAAGTGGCATTTTCAGAATTTTGAAATTCTACTTGGTTACTAAGATATAGCGAAAAACATGATGAGAAATTATTAGTTTTTTGCTTCAAATCACTATATCTTCAGATTTTTTCAAGTTATATTGAAGTTTTAGATGTTTTTATACGTAAAAATGTCTGAGGAACACAATGGCATAAAAATTTTCAAAAGAAAAATACACGAGTTGCAAGAAAAACACAGTTTAAGTTTTACTATTTTTTCTAGATTCCCTAACTCATTTCCTTCAAAATGCCTCCAACCGATTATTTATAGACCAAATTAAACCAAAGATATGAATAAAAGTTTATAATTGGTGCTTTTTCTCTATGGAAAATTTTCCATGCACGATTATGACACGCCATACAAATTTTGTCATCAATACACACCTATGACACGTGTGAGTGCGAGTTTTGTTTACATTTTTAGTAAAAACTCGCAATGCAGTTCACCGATACTCGTAATATTTGGGAGATTAATACAGAATAGATAGAAGCATCAATTGTCTTCTCTGAATTGGTTTTACTATTAATAAGTTACAAGATATTCAATCTCAAACTTTAAAAATCGTTTTTCTCGAAATGTGCTAAATGGCGCTTGTCATAAGATAGCACAACAGCGACGATATGTGAATGAAAATAAATTTAAATTACAAAATATTTTTTTGCTGTGTATAACAAACAATTTGGGTACAAGCTTATTTAGATTTGGTTTAAAATATGTCTTAAAACTGTGTTAGAAATCGGGGTCAATATGACCCGCTAACACCTTATTTGTTACAAAAAGTTAACACCTAAAGAAGGTTAATGTTACAAACTAATACAATGTCGCACAGAACAAAACCCTCACAGCATTTGATCGATCAGTACAAGGGACTTGTTTATTATTGGCTACACGCACATTCTACCGCGCGGCTTATAAATTCTAACAGAATGTTCAGTCACTCATTTAACAAACAATGTGCGGAAAGGTGCACTTAATAGTATTCACTCTGCTGCTGATCGGTTTCCAAGTAGGAGAGACTTTATTCAAAATGATTGTGGAATTTGACCGCTACGAGATTGAGTACAGTGTTTTGGGAAACTTCTCCAATATTCGAGTCATGAAGTACAACCGAACAACCCCGGTCATCAATGGATCCTACGACTTGGCAGTGGATTTGGATGATAACTATGAGGTGACGCAATCTTAAATCATTTGGAACTAATAACGCTCTAAATTAAGCATTATGACAGATCGGATTAAGTTGCTCAAGAAGTGCCCTCGGAAACAATCAGTTCAACGCATATCCCATGAAACTTTCGTCAATGCCGGTCTGCCAGTTCATCAAAATGTACGCGTATGATTATCAGCACATCTACCTCAACAAATCGAATTTTCCCCAAGTGCCTCGGGAAGGATTATGCCCATACCCCAAAGGAACTTATTGGTTCAAAAACATAGCGTTGGATTCAGCGGCTTTCCCTCCTGTCCTGCCGGAGGGTTATTACCGGTGTTATTACGATGTGTCCAGCATTGTTCCCAATCGAACTTTGCTGCATCATCAGGCTTATTATACAAGAATTCGGAAGGAGCTTATAAAGTTTTAACGGGTGCAATAAATGTATTGTCAATAATTAAACAAGGTACAGTTCCAATCAATGAATCAGTCAAGCTGTTCGCTAATATTAGTTATAAGTTCATAATAATCTGGTAAGCCCCAAAATTCTAATACTTTTATTCGCCGACAACAGATCTTCTTCTGGGCCCTCGCCGTTGCTTTCATCTGGGCTAGACTGCCATTCTCACCACTAGAAGCTATCCGTTGGGTATCACCATACACTGCTCCCAAGCTCTTTTATATGGTGTTGTTATTTTAATGATTAATCTCCGTAAAAGAGATGTACATAACTTATAACTTTATTGTGCGTGCATATATGAAAATTACGTCTTCGGCAAAGTTGTAGAGACAAACAACTTCGCTGAAGACTCAAAATCTTTATCTTTAATATCTTTAACATTATTGCTGGTTGTTTGCGGATGATCCCCTTTAAAACCAAATCGGTTATATCATATTCGTTCTGACAAGTATGTGTTGTAAAAAGGTTTGAATTAAAAAATTTGACAAGCTTATGCCTTACAACATTGGCTGATCTCGTGTATTTTCGAACTAATTCGGCAGTTTTTTGAAAATATGATGTTTTAAATAGTGATTGTTTGTTTATGGTGAAATGGCTATGTTACGTCAATAGTGTTAATAGTGTTTTCGGGATACTTATCAAAAATTGAAATGTCTATCATTTGCTGCTATGATTTTCGTGATCAATCCATCTATAAGTGAAATTTCTCAAGCAATTTTTTTTGTATAAGAAATGAGATAACGTCTTTGGGAAAGTTGTGGAGATTGCTCTCACTAATATTTTTGCTGAATACATGAAGTCTCTGCTTTAACTGCGTAAAAAAGATGGTAAAGATGGACACGTCTATCATTACCAGGACACATGTTAGTGAACTCGGGTGATTCGTAGTTATACTGCCTAAGCTCGACCCTCATTAACAGAAGACAAAGATTAAGCCCGCACGATATTAAGCCTGTTCTAATGACCCTGCCACTTCTAGTTTTCCGACCTGTTTACTTCACATCCTTGCTCTCACTTGAGTACTATGGCTCCAATTTTCATAACTTTCCCTACCCAGTAATCTCTAGCTAATTGAATGTCGTTAAAATGTAAAAAATGGTCAATAACTTCGAGTGCACTATAAATTAAGATTTTTGGTCTTCAGTAAAGATGTTGGCAAAAACATGAACAAGTTCTTAAACATTTCTGATGACATCTTGTTTTTCATACATTGAAAAAAATTGTAGTAAATATCTCACTTCAAGGGCGATTAATCACTATAACTATAGCATCAAAATGAAGGTCTTAGAGCTATCTAAAATATCCTAGAAGACATCATTGCTGTACGGTGGATCGTTTGGGTTTGAATAGTTTTTCGCACGTTTTTGGCGATTCAAACCACTGTGGAATGATATGAATAAAATGCATGAAATGAACAAACTGATCATAATGAATCAAAAGATTTTGAAACGAATAAAATAGATAAAATGCAATCAAAAGAACAAAATGAACAAAAAGAAAGCGAAATGAAACAAATGATTAAAATGAAATGATAATATATAAAAAATTAGTCAAATATTCAAAAGGAAAGAAACAAAACGAATAAAATCCATGGAAACTGAAAAAATGATCAAATAGAACGAAATTAAAAGAAATCATTTAAATGAAATAAATGAATAAAACGAATTATACAAAATTCGATAACCATTAATTCAGAAAGTTCTGAAATATTTGTAAAAATCCTTTAATTATAAAATGGTCAATTAAGATACAAATTCAATGCCCTTTCTAGTGTTTTTACTCCTTTTCGTTCTTCTATTCAAAACGCTGCGGCGTCGTTTAAGATTATCGGATGCTTCTACGTTATTGATGGACCTTAATTAGTTATCAGTAAAATGGAACGAAGAATTTGTTCTGGAATTTTTTTAGTCTTTTTAATCACAGATTCCTGAAAAACAGAGAGCGAAACGAAGAGAGAATGCGTTTCGTGAATATGACAGACAGGTATTTCAGAGTACTCATTGGCATTGAAGGAAGTGTGAAGTAGGGTTCGTCGCGGTTGTCGCGGTCCGCAATGAATAATGAATAATGAATGTTCGATGTCCTAATAGTTTTCTTATATCTGCTGCACGCACCTATTACTAGTCGCTACAGGCTGTACATAAAAATATGACATTTCACGAAAAAGAACCCAAACTTTGTGAAATAGTTCACGTGAGAATTTCAAGACCATGTGCAGAGTTGTATGGAATTGCAAATGATTTCGGATGTTTTCTAAATATCACAAGCACTTAAGGATCATGAATTGTGTACTACGAATCGTGAACCAGTTCAAAAATTCATGGACAATACTTCATGATTTTGTGAACTATTTCATGAGCACGAATAGTCAGTCGTGAAAATAATACTAAGAATCAGGAAACTAGTTCACGAATACATGAACGATATGTTTGCTTTTGTGAACTATTTCATGGACACACATGGTCAGTAGGGTGTCCCAAAATGACATCATGTCATCGGAATCACTTCTTAAATGAAAGGTTAGGGTATCAGGACCACTTTCTTTTTCGGAGTGAATTTGCTAAAACGTTCCCTACTGGTGGCGAATTTTGATTTTTTGAAAAATCGGCCGATTTTGGGTAAAATTGCAAATTCATCCTTGTGGAAGTGCTTCTGAACTGTCTTAGATTTTTTCAGCATTTTTTTCTGGAGATCAAAATGGAGAAGTTTGGTTAGTTAGTCTGTACAAATTTTGAAGTATAAGGGCAGCAGAGCCACTAAAACTAAATAAAAAGTGTAATTTTTGATGCTTTTTATTAGTTTTTCTTCAAAACTGGGTATCTACAAATTTTTAAAAGTATAGAAAACACTTCAAATAGTTGAGCCGAATAAATGGGCGTAATTTTGTTGAAGAAAGTGTGAAAAGGGGTATGAGTTATATATGTTTTTGTTATATAACCTTCGACATTTTTAGCAATTCATCAAAAATAATAATGTTCCAAAAAATAAAACAATTTAAATGTGCTTAGACCACATATTGTTTTTTGGAAAATAGAAGGAAAATGATTTAAAACGGCGTTTTCTGTTTGTCTTTAGTGCGTCAGGATCAGGTTTAATGAGAATTGGATGATTTTTGTACCATCAATTATAAAAATAATGAGAACTTTACTAATGATGCCAAGTCTCTAATTATTTTTAGAAAAGTTAATTCTCCATAATTACTTCTTGGAGGCTTTTTCATCAAAATTATTGTACTAGAAGATACGCTGTATTCTGTTGTAAAACTTTTTCGAAAATACAAAGCCTTCAAAATAGACTATTTCGGAATTGTGTGATCTAAAACGTAAAGATAAGATTTTCCTTGTACCTAACATTGTAATGAGACTTCATATACAAAATCTGAATACGTTTATCAATTCGGCATACAAATATACACCATAACTTGCCACTAACTCGACATATTTGTTTAATTGTCATGATTTTCAACCCCACTAGGTGATTATTATTATACTAAATAATTTAAAAAAAAAAATCGTCAAATGCTCATAAAAACCGATTCTGATGTAGTAGAGACAAAAAGAAAACGTCATTTTTCATTATTTTCCTCCTATTATACGAAAAACAAAATGCGGACTAAGCACACTGAAATTGTTTTATTTTGTAGAACAGTGTTATTTATTATGAATAGCATAAAATGTCAAAAGGTTATCTAGCAAAAACTTAAATAACTCATACCTTACTAGCCGTAGCTATACACTTTCTTCAGCAAAAATACGCCCCTATATTTGGCTCAACTACTTGAAGTGTTTCCTATACTTTTAAAATTTTGTAGATACCCAGTTTTGAAGAAAAACTAATGAAATACACCAAAAATTACACTTTTTACTAAGTTCAAGGCTCTGTCGCTCTTATAATCCACAATTTGTACATACTAACTAACAAAACTTCTCCATTTGGATCTCCAGAAAATAAAAAGATGCTGAAAAAAATCTAAGACAGCGTTTTAACAAATTCACTCAGAAGAAGAAAGTGGTCCTGATACCCTAACCTTTCATTTAAGAAGTGAGCCCGATGACTTTTTTAACATGATGTCATTTTGGGACACCCTATGGTCAGGTGTGACTATTATATTAGGAATCATGAATCGGTTCACATTCCTATGAATAAGATCTCTTGATTTTGTTAACTATTTCAAGATCACGAATGGCCTGTTGCTTGGAATCGTAATACATGAATAATATTTTTTGATTTTGTGAACTATTTCACGAGCACGGATATTGAATCGTGACTATTATATTTGGAATCTTGAACTAGTTCAAGATGCTTGAAAGGATTAATGAATAATATTCCGAGTTTCGTGAAATAGTGCACGGGTGAATATGTTTTCCACAAGCTATGAATATAATCGCGATTCAACCTTTAGTTTTATGAATAATGTTCATAAAGTTGTGAACCAGTTCACGTACAGAAAATCGATTTAGTAATGGTATGGCGAAAACCGTGACTGAAATTCACAAAACAAAAACAAATGTCTTTACAAAAAAGCGTTATTTAGGCGTTACTGACTGAAAATGGAACATAATTATAAAACACTTGATTTTTGTTCATGGTCCTGTTTTCGCAACGTGTAAACGTAATTGTTTCAAAATTCATGACACTTTATTTACGTTTTTGGTGACAATTTTTTCCGTGTGTGAATATGTCATTTTCTTTGTTTCACAGTTCGTTTTTCTGATTGCCGAAAATAGGCATTTGAAAGACCCCATAAAATAAAGAAAATTTAATAACGCGAATGAAATAAATAATCAGTAAAAATGAATAAATTGAATCAAATCAATAAAATTTATGTAGATAGAAATGTATAAAATTTATTGAAATGAGATTAATGAATTGATAAAATATGCATATGAATAAAACAAATAAAATAGGATATTTTCTAATTTTGATAAACAAAACAATTCAAGTAGAATATATAAAAGTAAGCTTGTGTTTTAGTGTATCGGATTCTCTTCGTCAATAGCTGACAGCTGACTGAGCCGCTAGCTGGATGCTCAGCCTAAAAAACGGTTACTTTGTAAGATTGAATTTGTTCAAATATCATATTTTCCAATATAAGAGTAGTAGCTAATCAATATTTTTAAACCTATTCGAATCTATACTAATGAAAAATACAAAATAAACCTTGTATTGTGTAAAGTAACTCACATATCAATATTATTTTATCATAAAACTATTAGATTGAATATTATCATTTTATCTTTAATCGTTTTGAAACAATTTTATCAACAAGTGAATATAACATCTATAGTCAAATACTTTGCCTGTCCAAATCACTGCAAATCAAAAGTTCAAAAACTGGATTGATTTACAGTCTTCGACAAAGTTTCGGACAATTAAATTATTTATTTTTTTTTTTCACACTTTCAGTGATAAACTGATGCATGCAGTGGCACCTAGCGCTGAAAATGCAAGTTAGTAAGCTTTCATCATGTAAATTGTTGAAAAAATCTCATACAAACTTCACGGGTTGCTCCAATATACATGTTATAAACGGATGAGAAGAATGCGAAACACCAAATCTGACTTAAAAATTTCGTCCACAATTTGGTTAAAATCCGATTCGATACCGGGAGGGAACACTACAGTTATTTTATAAAAATAACAATAAAAAAAAATATTTTCGTTAAATATTGAACTCAACAAGCTGATCTAATCTATAGGTGCATGTACCATGAAAAATCAATGGGATTTGAAGCAATAGGAACCGAAATTAGCAATTGCACCACTATTGGTACATGTGTTCTTATGATGACATTAGCGGCTTTCAATACATAAATTAGTTAATAACCAATATTTATATTTTTGCTATGAAATAAGTATTGAAAGCTTTCGTTTTACATATTAACATCACCCGTAAATCTTTTTATCAATTTTTGAACAATATTATCTTTAAGTATACGACTACTCTACAGATGAAACGTTGAAAGTTTCGTCCGAATCGAAGGTATGGAGTGTCAACAAGTTCCGACCCAATCTGGCTGAAATTGCTCTATTATGTTTAAACTAATTGAACACCCCTGAACGCCTATCGTTGTGATTGTCTGTACAGCTAATTTGTATGCAGAAGGAGTGCCAATTTTTTCATTGAATATTCCTCCAGTTACCGATGTCATCCAGTGGTAGGAAAACTGACGCGACTCGAACAGCTGTAGCGTAATGATCGCTCAATTAGCTGTCGTCCCTTTTATCGTCATTCCATTATTTGTTTTCTTGGAATATAAAAACGAAATGATTTTTCGATTAGGCTATCAGTCGCGAGCTAGCTTTTATTCAATCAATTCAGTTCTATCCCTCTCAAACCCCATCAGCATTATGTCTGCCAAATTTGTGGTGAGTACAACGATCATTCAAGTGAACGTTCTTATTGTAAAAGTTCTTTATATCCCAAAAACTTTCAGATCTGCCTGGCCATCTGCGTCGTCAGCTCGGTGTCCGCCGGAGTGATCCCGGTCGCTGCTCCACTGGCTGCAGCCGGAGTCGTTGCACCGTACGCGACGTCCTACAATGCTCACACGGTGAACCATGCCATCGCTGCACCGTACGTGGCTGCCGCTCCGGTAATTGCTCCCGCTGCTAAGCTCGTAGCTGCTCCAGCTGTTGCTGCCCCATTTGCCTACAGCGCGTACACTGGACTGCCCGCCTTCGGAGCGTACTCCGCGTACAATGGATTTCCCGGTAGTTATGTGATCTAAAGTGCTGGAACAGTAGTCATGTGCTCTCTGTGTCATTCTTCGCACTGTCGCATTTCATAGTGGCTGTCCGATTTGGCGGATATCCTCTGTTGTAAATAGCTTTTCGATAGATTATAGGTAACTGCAATATATTAAAAAATATAAATTTAGATGTTTTATTCTAACTTGGATGTGATTGAAAGTTATTGCTTTTCTGAATCCAATGTATGGTTCGCCAGTGCCCAGAAAGCCACTTATGATCGTCCAAACAAAGTTAAAAAGACAGCGTGATAAGGTCATTCAAAAAAGATGAAATCGGCTATAATTTTAAATCATTCTATTCACTACGAATTGGATTTGTCAAAAACGAATATTTTTTATTGTTCACACTAAATTATACGCCTAAAATTCGAGAAAGTGGAATTCGAGAACGCTCGAAGTTGTGGTTTTTCATCCATATTGTTTGAAAGAAATAATTAAATTATGGATATTTGCCTTAATTATGTTAGTGACTCTAACAGGTTGATCAGTAGTTCAATGTTTTTTATATTTTTGTGAGGCTTCAATTTTTAAACGAAATTCATGACACTCTCTAACTACTTAGCAACTTCTATGAAACATTGATATTGGAAGTTTCTTAAAATGTTTTCAAAATGTCTTAGGAACAGAAGTATACACTTTATGTCACCATAAAAAGTTGAAAAAATATTCGTTTTACCACATTCCAAATTAATGAGGGCAAACTATTATTGAACGTCACTGTCACTGGGCACTGAATTCAGTGCAATTTTATTTAGGTTCGGGTATAGCGTAGTTGGTGAAATGATTCAGGAACGATCAGGAATCAGCAGCGTCTGGTTCAAATGGCACGTTCCCCATGTTGATCGTAGATTTGTGCCTTGCCATGAATCGTCTTTTCATCATTTCCCTAATGGAAAAGATTGGTGGACTGGTAAGGCGGTAAAACATGATGATGAGTTATGTTCTACCATAGACCATGCGATAGACTTGGGTGCAACGCCCAACTTCTACTCTGCAGAAGGCAAAGAATTCTTCACATTTCCTTTCGATCATGCCCATATGAGCCTGCCTAGTTCTAGTTTTCCGTTCTAAGTTTATAACTGATTCGCTCTAGAATACCTATCCGTCTTTCAATTTCATTGCTTTCGTTTCTCTTAGTCTCAAATTTGCCGAAAATAGCCAACAAAATCGATACAGTAGAACCTTGCGGCAATTAAAAACATAGTAACAGATGTTATAATAGTAGGAATAAAACTCCCAACCCACCGGAGGGATTTAGAATTATTATTTAAACAGTGAGCGGATATTTCAACACCCCAGAAGGGATATTAAGATAACAGAACCACAACACCTTGGGCCACAAATCGATTTTTTTGGTCGAAAATCCAGAACTTATAAACCGTTAGTACTAGACTTTCAGTGTCTTTGGAACAAATTCTCTACAGTAAGTGCTCTTTATTTTAGGGGAAACAAAATTAGGGTGGCCCTCTCGATTTTTGAAAAAAAAAAAAAATTATCTCCTGAATGAAAAAAGATAGGTGAATATGATCTTCCAAAGAAATGTAGAGAAAATAATTTTGAGTAACTTTACTGAAAACGTCGAAACTCTATCTTCAGCGGTTTTTATTTTACAGCGATTTCCCTTGTTCCGTTTAGGGTGGCTCTTAAAAATTCAGTTTTTTAATATAACTTCTTTGAAGTTGATTTCTCGTGAATGTCGACTTCTGACAAAAGTTAGCTCTTACAAATGCGCACATTTCTTCTTCAGAGACCAACGCATTAACTTTTATATAAACAGAGTTATTGACGATTTTATTCTCAAAATTCGACATTTTCTAAGCTAAATAACTCCGAAGGTGGCAAAAAGTGGCAATCAATGTTATGACCATCTGATAGTACTTTAAAAACACTACAAAATAAGGGGTTCATGGTTTGTCTCCTAGCTACTGTTCATGTGAAATGTTTGCTTATAAACTCCCTCTGTTATAGAGAATGCATGCGGTATTCATCTAAATTCGTACTTAAAATATATATTTATCATACATAGTCGCCGTTCGTATATACACACATATCCGGATCTCTGATGCAAATCGGTACACTCGGAAGATGTTATTCTAAACTTGTTTCGTGGAGTGAAATTGTACATAAAACATGTGGTTTTCGGACTACGGTTTATGAAATGAATGTTTGGAGTATTTGCATGGCATACGTTTTATTCGCATGGCAAAAAAGAAATTATTATGAATATATTACAATATATTGAAAGCTCAGGTTTACCGTAAAGGAACACCCTTTGTTTAGCATTAATGATTCATTTGTCTTTTATTAATTATATTACCTCCTCTGCTTCAGCTCACTGTAATTTAGCCTAATAGTTTCGCAAAATACCATTTTTTGCCTTTGGAAATTAACAAAAAAATCCACGTGAATGTACGTTGGGGGACAAGCTGTTCAGCTCTCATTTATAGTATTTTTTATTATTATCCAACGGATAGATTGGCAGTCTCCTCCTTCGAAGTTATTTTCCAAACGCGACAAAAAAACTTTATCAATGATATCAATATAAATTGCTTATTTTCGGAAGTTATTCGAGCTGTCAACTATGAGTACTTTTTTTCTAACAATGAGTACTTCTAATCCATTTCATAATAACTCGATGAAGTTATGCCAATGTATATATTGATGCTAATAATGAATTACTTCAAGCGAGATAACCTACTTATTAAAAACGGCAGTTTAGACTATTTAGAATTGTGCATATATGCGATAATTCAACAATTTAGACTGCCCTGGAAGATTCAAGGATTCTGTCAACTGATAGTTTTTATGTTGATTTTAGGCTTTAGGATAGAGATTCTATCAGAATTCTTATACTTTTAACCGAGGGAAATAATGTAAAACTGGTGTTGTACAATTTTTTCAAATTCAGAAAAAAAACTATTTTCAGTATTTTTCATTCTGGGACGATTTTCATTAATGGGTATTTTTTACGCATTTCGTTGTAAGTTTTCCACGAGAAATAATAGTTAAAACGTAACCAGGTTGACGTACAAGCTCTTTACCCATTAAGTGGTTTATTCCACTTTTATTCAAAATGGGCAGTTTTCTACGCATCAGTGTAGAAATTGTTGAAACGCAGAGAAAAAAAATTACCACTGAAAAAATTCAATATATTAGATTTTTAAACTAATAAGTTGGTCTCCAAAGAAAAAATAGGCATTTATCAGAACAAATTTTTTGGAAAATTTACTACAAAAGTATTTTATTGAAACACTATTTTTTTAAAGGTCAGGCCAAACCAAATGATGGAAAATGCCGTAAAATAAAAGCCTCTGATGATAGTTAGGGAATTGAGTAACAAAGTTACTTAAACATGAATATTTTTTATTTTCAGTAGGGCTTTATACTTCTATTGTTATTGTTCAGGAGAAGATATTTTCATTCCAAAAATCAAGGAGACCACCCAGTTTTTTACACCGAAATGAAGCGCACTTATGGTGAAGAAATTCTTCTGAAGACACTGAATGTCTAGCACTTATGGGATATAAGAACTGGATTTTCAACAAAATATCGATTTTTGGCCCATGGAACAGAGGTAGTTTATAAACAAACATTTCACATGAACAGTAGCTAGGAGACAAACCATGTACCCCTTGTTTTGTAGTGTTTTTAAAGTACTATCTGATGGTCATAACATTGGTTGCCACTTTTTGCCACCTTCGGAGTTATTTAGCTTAGAAAATGTCGAATTTTTAGCATAAAATCGTCAATAACTCTGTTTATATAAAAGTTAATGAGTTCGTCTCTGAAGAAGAAATGTGCGCATTTGTAAGAGCTAACTTTAGTCTGAAGTTGACATTCACGAGAAATCAACTTCAAAGAAGTTATATTAAAAAAACTGAATTTTTAAGAGCCACCCTAAACGGAACAAGGGAAATCGCTGTAAAATAAAAACCGTTGAAGATAGAGTTTCGACGTTTTCAGCAAAGTTTCCCAAAATTGCTTTCTCTACATTTCTTTGGAAGATCATATTCTCCTATCTTCTTTCATTCAGGAAATAATTTTTTTTATTTCAAAAATCGTGAGAGCCACCCTAATTTTGTTTTCCCTAAAATGAAGAGCACTTATTGTGGAGAATTTGTTCCAAAGACACTGAAAGTCTAGTACTAACGGTTTATAAGTTCTGGATTTTCGACCAAAAAAATCGATTTGTGGCCCATGGTGCACCCCCCGAAGAGATATTGTCATTCAAATACGGCTCGAACTATAGCTCTTTACCACACTGGGTTAGAAACAGTAGTATATCCTTTTAGTTGTTAAGGTTCATCTATGTATGGAGAACCAAATATCCGGATACGCAATTGCATTATCACAGGGCAGTTACATACTAAATGATATGATGCTCCGTAATCATATTCACAAAGATAACATGCATAATACTCATCGCGCTGCATAGTAGCCATGCGATAATTGAGTTTGCAATGTCCAGTCAGTGCCCTGACACGAACACTGCAGTTGTGCTTGGAAAAATGCAATAAATTTTTTTGACATTTTCGGACTCACATCCGGCAGAAAAGTCTTTGTTTGAATTGTCAATTCGTCCGCCCATTCATTTCCAGCAATGCCGGAATGACCGAGTACCCATAGAAGGTAGATAGCACTCGAAATGCTAAGTTCTTTAATTTAAGTTCGGCATGCGATTACTAATATTGATTTCGAATCTGCCGAACTAAGTGTTTTCAGGGCACCATGACTGTCAGAGAAAAAATAGATTCTTTTCCCGCAAATTCCCCTTTTGAAGTGCCAATTGTATGCCACACATAATCCTACTGACAGAATATGATCATTTTCTCGAACAACTTCCGGATGCAGGGAGGCATTGCAATCGGTCGATACGAGTTGTGGTCGGAGGCTGGTTTTCCTGGTTTTGATGGTAATGATCTTCACTTGCCTCCTGCCATGAGGGACAATGTTACTCTCAACAAACTTATTAATTGCTTTATTGTTACATGTTAAGAGCAAGTGAGAACTATCGAAAACGGTGTTTCGTTCGCATTATCGTGAGCGGATGCGGCATTCTAGATCTTCTGGGTCGGGGCAAATCCGGACAAACCTTTTTAGCGAAATCGATTATCCAGCGGTGTGAATATTCTACACTCACGTTAGTACTGCGTCGGTTTCGTAAGCACCAGGCCGTGTTCCAAAGAGTGCTCATCGATGTTTCTTTCGTTAGCCCGTCAACGAACCGGCGCCAGTAGCTACGTTTCTTGGCTTTCATTGAAGTACTGTCGATAGCTAGCGGGTAACCTGTCGTTCCGGTAGATCTTGTACGCGGTGGCCTTCTCCACGTACACATCTCAGTACTTTTTGTCCCACAACGGGTTGGGAGACCGTCCGAGAGAGTTCGCGTCTGGTACACGTTTGGTCTGAGCATGAATCGCAGTGTCAAGAATCAAGCCAGCCAAGAAGGTGTACTCTTCCTCCGGAGGAAGCTTTTGTGTGGACTCTCCACACTGGACTTTTACCGGATATCGCAGACGCGTAGCTCATCCAATCAATATTTTGAAACATTGATTGTATTCGGTGGCCCTAAACTGTCAGAAATAGTAATTACGATTGGCAGATGGTCGTTTACGTGGGGATCAGGGATTACCTTCCGTAGGCAATCCGACCGCAGCGATGTCTAGCAGTGGGACAAATGTAAGGCGCTCTGTCATGCTGGAAGGGGAATAGCCCTTTTTAATCCCCAAAAGTACTCCTCCGTAAGAGTCATCTCGCTCCAAGCGAATAATATTAAAATCGTGGAAGTGTAGGTCTATTTCTTAAGTAAGCCATGTTTCGCATAGTGCAAATGCATCACACAAGTTATTTAGTAGGATTTTAAAAGAATCGTTTTTCGGGATAATGCTTCTGCAATTCCACTGTAGAACAGTGATAAAGGGGGGGGGGGGAGGTCATTTCGTAACTGCCTCAAGAATGTTTCTACTGCGGGGAAAAAGCTTATCATATGCTCTTTAGAGGGTCAGAGATATTTAAAGCTGTTAAAGTACGGTCCACAATGTCAGAGAAATTTAGTAAGCCAGCGCTGGTTTCTTTCTCTGGTTGAGATATTGGAACACTTGGGATTTTTGGTATAACAGAAAGTGCTGGAAATTCCTTTTCTGAGACCGGGAGCTACTTGCTTCGGTTTTGTACCGGTACTTTCTCGAGTAGTTATTTTTGAAGCACCTTCAAGAGACTCCATCTGGCCTTTACAACGAAGCTTAGGAGAGGATATGTTCTTCCTTATTATATTGCTAGATGTTCCTTCCTGGAGTTCATCACAGTTGTTTTCGGCAGTAGATAAGTTAGTATAGACGTTATTAGGGTCGGACGGCGTAGCTATTTTTAGGATTACTGCAAAAGATCGCTTAGAACGTCCCTGAAGGGAGCGCTTAAGTTTCTCCTCGCGCTGTTTGTACGCGGGACATGTCGGGAGATCATGTGGGTTTCTCCGACAGTAGAGACAGTTTTTAACATACCTTCCACAGGAATCATCCCCATGATTCTTACTGCATTTCCCACAACGAACCTTGTTGCTACAATGGGAGGCTGTATGTCCCAGCTGTTTGCAGTTAGTATAGTTCATGACACGTGGTACAAAAAGGCGATCAGGTAGACGAGGAAGTATTTCCCAAGTAGCAATAAAAGTTTTATGGTACTCTTGAAGCCTATCTTAAACTTAGATTGCACTTGTAGTTTGCTATAAAACTATAAATGGTACTTGGGTTAGGTAGAGCAAACCCGGCGAAGGTTACCCGGTAGGAGTCTGAGTTGACATATGTCCTCTTTCCGTCAGCTGCGACTGGTGCTGAATGTAAACGTTTGCACTCCAGCATCTTCACTGACTGAAGCATGGGGTCTTCGAAACAGCCAGACCCATGTGTCAGCAGATCCTCGCTATTTAAATTTGAGTCGGAGACGACCCTGTTACATTCAACCCGATAAGATGGTATATATACTCTATACTCCTTCGGAAAACGCCCGTAGCCAATAATATCGTTTGCCTGATTCAAACTATTTACCACCGCCTGAAGCTTGGCAGTGCGAATTTTCGATAGTTTTGTCACAAAAAGCGGGAAACATTACTGTTTTTTTTCAACACACTGGAAACACTGATTGCGACATTGATTGGTTGAAGAGTAGCCGTAGAGGCGTACACAATACACTTGCACATCTTTTTAGTATAATGGAAGGAATCCCATCTGGCCCCACTGATGTGGAGGACTTTCACTTGCTTGTGACAGCTAGAATGTCTTCGTCAGTAAATTGAATGTTTCCAAAATTGAGTACATCGCGAGGGACATCTTGAACGTCATCTAAGCCGATTCATATTGAAACACACTCGAGATATGTTTGCGAATAAGACTGTATCGTTTGTACCGCTGGGAGTATTAGTATTATTTCATTTGCGAGGAACATACTGGAAAGAAAACCATTTTATTTACGTTTCCCATTTACAAAGGGACAAAAGGGTTTCGTTGTAGGTTGGATTGGGTTTGTTCTGTGTGGCTTGAGAAGAGAAAGCAATTATATGTATTGTATCTGTAGTGAGTTATGAAGTCTAGAGAAGTCAGTGTTCGAGATGATGAGCTCCCTGACATACTCCATCTCGTCATAACGAATCAGCTACAAATCTGCGTTACTAGAATTGGAAGAAGATGTGCGTCCACAGCAACTAACGGTTCAAGTGCTTCTGAAACGGAACAGTTAATTGATGCTTCTCCATTTATAAATAGGAGGTCCAGGATTCGATTTCGCCTATTATTCACTGTAGACATCTGTCGCATGTTCAGTACAGACGTCCAGTAAGATAGTACTCGCCCTGGAAAAGATTGATTCAGAAGGGTCTAGGAAGGCATACCCGGAGGGGATACTCTTCCAAAGAAGGCCAGGTTGGTTATAATCACCAAATAGTAGATGTGTCGTGTTGGGTTCAATGGAAGTTGCGATGTCTATGTACTTTTGAATAATTTCTACATCACTTGCGGAATCGGTGGAATATATACTAGACCCATACAGATATTAGTATAAGGGCCACGAATATTTATCCAGAGTTGTTCGAGATTGTATCATTTTTGTGCTTGAATGAGAGTCGGTTAGAGACTGCAATGAACACACCACCGCCATGTTTCTTCCCTGCACTATTGGGATCGCGATTGTTACGATATACCGAGTATTTTGAGCCAAATGATTGGAGCGAGTTGGTTTGATTATTCAGACACGTTCGATCAGAACAATAACATCATGATCAACATCTGAAGCAGCGGCGAACAGCTCATCAATTTTTGTGCGTAGTCCTCTAACGTTCTGATAGTAGATTTTAAGATATCCCTGCAAGTTGCCTTCTGAACGGTGGTAGATCGAGTGGTGCTGGAAGCAAACGCCTGTAGTTGGGATGGACGGATTTTCATTGTATTTACCTGAATAAACGGATACAGGAGATCCATGTCCTTCAAGTTGGTCTGACTTGCTTAGAGCGTTGTTATCTAACCCGAAGACGGTCGCTATCTTGTCCTTCAAGTTCTGTGACAGACGGATGGTTGTCGGTGACGAAATCGACTTAATTACGTCTGTTGGCAGGCTGCAATATTGGATCAAAACCAGGGTGCGCAGCGTCGTTTCGAGTAGCTTCAGGAGGACGTATACCCTGCTTATCTTTACCTGACCGGAAAAGGTCGTAACCATAACATCCAAGTTCCGTGGTAAACAGATGGGCATCGGTGATGGAGTGTAAGTAGGGGTTTGCCCACTACTCGGGTTCTTATTTGCCCGGCGTACCCTTCTTTTCAGGGCGGCCTAGGTGCTTCTACAGAATTTCGGATTTTCGTTTCACAAGAAAAAAGTAAACAAACAAAAATAATTATTAAATTTACCGACTTTTATTCTCCGCTACTCTCTCAACTGCTGCTGCTGCTGGTGATCTGCTACTGCTGGCGGAAAGGCGGGCGGTTTCCTCCGACCGGCCGGGACAACAACGGCCGCGTTCTCCTTTGGTCGTTGGCTGCTCCGGCAGCGGTCCTTGACAATTAGCTAGGGAGGTGAGCTTGGCTCCTTTGTTGGAACCTCCCTAGCGACGTTGGTGACTAATCACCGGATTCACTTGCTCCCCGCAAGGAATCCCAGAAGACACCGCAGTGTTCTTCCCAGGTGGAGCCGTCGTCCTACCTGCTTCCCTCTCCTTGACTGTTAGCTGCAGAGGAGAGCAAGGCTCGTTCGACTTATCCTCTGCAGCGAGAGGGGCGGGTGCGTCGGATCCTTAACTGTTAGCCGGGGAAGCGAAAACTCCTTTACAATTAGCTTCCCCCGACGGCGATCCTGCACCACTAAATTCACTTGTGCCCGAACCACGGGCCGGCACTTTTGACGGATTTAATTTGCCGTCAAACACGCGCACTGGAACGTTTTCTAGTGGCGGAAAACTCCCGAGAAAAAAAAACTTCTAAACGGACGTCTGTCTATCGCCGTGGTTCGTCACTTTCTCTCTTTCCACGATGGCCGCCTTTTTTCTCCACCAAACAACCACCGAAAAACACACCGCCGCATAGCTGTCATTGCCATGGTACAGCATAGTTAGCAATGACTTTTACAGCGAGAGGAGAGCGGAGACCTACCTAAACCCTATGTTACTAATTCACAAACGTAAAACAAAAATTATCTAACCTATCTGTACGAATAAAACCGTTCACAAACGCGAAAATGAACAAAAATTTACAACTAAATGTGAACGGTACCGAACAGCGGTGAGCATAATTTTACGTAAACAATACACTCTACGGGGTGTATACGCAAAAAAAGAGTATATTTCCACCCAGTGCAAAATTGTTATACTGGCGGGTTACAATCTCGCCCACACCGGGTGGAAAAAAATTGGAAACAATTTTTTTCTAACCTAACACCTAACACCGATACAATAATAATAACGAAATGAATCAATAAATAAACAAAGAAAAACTAACTAACCCTAATCATTTCTTCCGCAATTTATAAATTTTCATCTCAAAAACTAATCGACCGGATGTCCTAACCGGTGAACTGTTTGTCTGTGTTGGGTCTGATAATACTGACAGCATACGCGAAGCGAGAGGTTGTCAGCCATTGTCACTATTCGGTTATGGGTTGAACCCTAAATCCAATCCAAAAACAAGATCGGAAACAACCGATATTCCAAAAATTCTGCAAGTGACATTGACAATTTTCAATGTTTCAACTTGCAGGGGAACGGTTGTCGGCATTATATTGTTCTTTTCATCGACTGTCCAGAAATGTCTTACGTGTCCTTACGATACCAGTACTACACACTTGTGTTGGGGATTCAATCCAAATACATTCATACAATCCCATTCATTCATCCTCAATCACTGGCCTGCTCGATCATTCCCATTCCGATAAGCACTTCGAATTAACCCCAAAACAATTTTATCTTATCATTCACACATGCATTCATTCCTTCAATATGATTCTGCACTCATACATCCACACATACCATACCGCTTAACACGTCATCGTTTCTCCCACTCACAGACATTCCGGACAAAAAATTTTGTATATTCGTCCCTTTTCGCCTCAAAACGCTTCGTACATGGCAAAGGAAACGTTTGAGAGGGACCAAAGAATGTCTTTCGCATAATTTAAACAGATCAAAATGATTCCCGCTGGAATCAAACTAACCACCCCAGGCTTAACCACAAACCCAAAATTATGCGAAATAAAATTTAATTATTCGATTCGAGATCGAAGATGCGTGGCGCTTTTCAACCCACATCTCCCCTAACACCCATACCATCCTGATCCGAATCGGGCTACACCTGAATGATGCAAAGCATTGGTGCGAACATCGAGGAAAGTGTCAAAAATGATGATGATATCATCCACCTGAATGGATGAATGAATCATCATCAAAACAATACGCGAAATCGGCGTCGCAAATTGTTTTTATTCGCGATTTTTTTTTTGTTTCCGCGCGATTTCGAGTATTATCTCGGTCGGGAATTAGCCGTGCTAATGTTTGTGTCCCTATTGGAAAAGGGAGTAGTGATTTTGTGCTCCCAACAAGGAGATTTTATACAATTTAGTGCACCCGTAGGTGCGAGTGTTCTCCACGAAGAGGGATTTTAGAAAAACTTCTGTTGCCGAACACGGCAGAAAGTGTATTTAGATGCGTCCGGTGCCCGGGAGAACGGCACGGTATAGGAATTGTGTCCTTTTTTTAAGTGAACTGCATCCTACCGTAGTCGTCACAGGTACCGGAGCTTATATTTCGTGTAAATAATTGGTTACCTCACTGCGCGAGTGGGGCGCAAAAGAATTTTTGTTTTTGTTTGCCGGACACGGCAGAAAGTGTTTGATTAATGCAACCGTTGACCAAATGACGGTACGATGTAGTGCACTTGTTTTTGTTTTAAGTGGAGAAGTGCACCCTACCGTAACCGTCACCGGCGCTAGAGCATATATGTTGCGCGGATGTTTGCTTACCACACTGCGCGAGTGTGGCTCTGAAAAATGCATGAAGCTAATGAAGAAGCTTCCCGCGGCAGAGTTGGTGTTCCCCAATAAAAATAGAGAAGACGGAGAAATGTTTATTGTTTTTTTTTCGGACCAAAGTCCGTGTTGTTGCTGTCGGGAACTGACGGCTTCTTTTGGAAAACTCCCAAGTGAGTAATCCATATAAAAGCATACCGTCAGTCCACAAACGGCACGGAAAAGTTTTTTTATGCTGGTTTAAGGAGATTTGCTGGCCAAACTCCGAGATTTTTACCTGCTAAATCCTCCAGCTCGTAGGAGGATACACCCTTTTTTGAGACAATTTTTGCCGGTAAGTATTGTGGTCCAAGTTTAGCATTGTAAGACTCGAGTGCATTCGACAACTTCATGTTTCGACGGTACACCATTTGTCCCGTTTCAAAAGGTTTGGAGAACTTTCGATGACGCAAGTTGTACTGATGTCGAATGCCCTCGCTTGCCTTTGCCAAATTTTTGACCACAATCTCCCGGATTTTGTCATCTGTTGGTGTCTTGTTTCTAGGTCACCTTCACCGGAAATCCTGCTGAAGTCATCGGCAGATGCCATTTCACACCCGTGTATAATGAAAAGAGGACTAAACCCAGTGGAGGAATGAACGGTAGTATTTAGGATGCGCTCCACATCGGTGATGTGGACATCCCAGTTGCGCTGCTCGGTTCGAGCATATGCCCGGATTGCGGTGTTTATCGAGCGATTTGTTCGCTCCACTGGGTTAGCCTGCGAATGATAGCGGGAGTTCAGCCAATGTTTGACGTTGTTTTCTTTTATGAATTGACTGAACTCCTTCGAGGTGAAAGTGGAGGCATTGTCGCTTAGTAGAATTTCCGGGCTACCATGGCGATTGAACCACTGTTCGCGCAGTATCGTACAGAGTGACGTACTAGCGATTTTGCGAACTGGGGTTAACATGACGTACTTGCTGAAGACGTCGAGGACGACAAGCAAGTGTTGATTGCCACGTTTGCTTTTTGGAAGAGGACCAATGTAGTCCACAGAAACCATTCGCCATGGTGCATTAGTCGCACGCGACTGACCCATTTCGGGCTGGACTGGGACGAAAGGAGCTTTGATTTCCTTGCACGTCCCACATTCTCGAATAGACTTTCGTACTTCCGATCCCATACGAGGCCAGTAATATCGCAACTGCACTTCGTGGATCGTTTTATCGTATCCCACGTGAAGCAAATTTTCGTGGGTACGTTGGATCAAATCTTGACGGAACTCGGGTGCTGGGACGAGTTTCCAACTGAACCGCGAGTCGCACGGAACAACTTTTGAGTTGACATACTTAAACAGTTGATCATTTTCTACTTTGAAGTCGGCATAGTCGTCAGTATTTTGGATAACTTTTGACTTCATGGAACAGTACCAGTCTGAGGTGGACAAAGCTGAAACGGCTGCTACGGCCCGGGATAACGCATCAGGAACGACATTGTCCTTGCCTTTCCGGTGCTCAATAGACATGTCGTAGAGTTGTAATTCTAAACTCCAACGACTCAAACGTGAACTGGTTTTCCATTTAGTCTTCAGTATCCATGTAATCGCTGACGAATCAGTGACCAGTCGAAAATGATAACCTTCCAAGTAACCTCGAAAGTGTTCAACCGCCATTATCACCGCCAGACCTTCCTTTTCAGTTGCATGATAGTTCCTTTGGGGAGTGGTCAGTTTGTGCGAAAAGTAAGCAACTACTTTCTCACCCTCGGGATACTCCTGCACCAGAACAGCAGCGACTGCTACGTCACTAGCGTCTGTCTGAAGAATGAATTCTTTGGAGAAGTCTGGTGGGACTAAAACTAGAGGAGTGACTAGAAGTTCCTTAATTTTAAGGAACGCGAGTTCTGCCTCGGAGTTCCAAACTAAGCTCTTGGTTTTCGTTTTGAGCAGATCGGTCAAGGGAGCAGTGACCTCACTGAACCGATCAATGAAACGGCGGTAATAACCGCACATACCTAGGAAACGACGAAGTTTCGTCACGGTAACCGGTCTCTCGTAGTCGAGAATCGGCTGAATTTTGTCAGGATTGACCTTGAGTCCGTCCCGATTCAACAAATAACCAAGAAACTTTAGTTCGTGGACTCCAAAACGGGATTTTTCCAAATTGATGGTTAGATTGGCTCTTGCTAGACAATCGGCCACTGCTTTGAGCAACTGTATGTGATGCTCGAACGTTTCGCTTACCACGATGATGTCATCTAGGTAGACGAAAACGTAAGGTTCCCATTTACCTCGTCCTAGAACCTGGTCCATCAGTCGCGCCAGAGTAGCGGGGCTGTTGACGAGACCAAATGGTAGACGAGTAAATTGGAACATACCCCTGCCGGGAACAGTGAAAGCGGTATATTTGCGACTATCCTTGGCCAGGGGTACCTGGAGAAAGGCCTCCTTCAAGTCTATAGTAGACAGGTACTTCGCCTTGGGTAAGCCGCCCAATATTCGCCCAGGGTGGGGCAGAGGGTATGCATCTCGTACAGTACGCTCATTGAGAGGCCTAGCGTCTAGACAAAGGCGAATTGAGTCGTCTGGTTTCGTGACCGCCACAATACCTTTACAGTACCAAGCTAAAATTTTTCTGAAAATTTTGTTTAAATTTTGCTCTCATTTCGCCAATTTTTAACCGAATTGGATGGGACCTGCTTTAAAAGATCTGGAATTTAGTCCAGTTTCTATGTACCGAGTAGCGTTCAAATCCGTGGACCGGTTCCGGAATTAATCCGAATTCCCTTGGGGTATATCCGGCATCGCAGTGGGGTGACGGACGTGTTTTGAAGAAACATTCCATAAATTTAAGTAACTGTGTTTTGAAATGTGTTACATATGACTATTTCCCATTGATCCTTCATAATAGACATGAATTGGACCAATCTTGGCCACCGGAGAAGTGTTCCGGGAGAACCTAAGAAAATGTATATATTTTTCTATCATTCCAGCGATTTGGGTTCATAGCTTTATACGAAATGCGAAGTTCTTCCAATCATACGGTTCTACAGCTCCCTCAAGGCCATTCCGGCACCGATTCCGTACGGATGGACATTTGACGCCATTTTGAAAACCAAGATGGCGGCTTCCGGTTACCACAAAACAGTGAAAACCACCATCAATATGGGTGTTATTTAGAGAACGGTCAGCAAAAGCCGAAAATTGATAATTGACGCCATTTTGAAAAGCAAAATGGCGATTTCCGGTTACCACAAAACAGTGAAAAGCATCATCAATATGGGTGTCATTCGAAATGGAGTGGTCAATAGAAGACAGAAATTGATTTTTGACGCCATTTTCAAAGCCAAGATGGCGGTTTCCGGTTATCACAGCGCAGTGCAAACCACCACCAATAATTGCGTCATTGTAAAGCGCTAGCGATCAGCAAAAGCCAGTAATTGGTTTTTGACGCCAATTCGAAAACCAAAATGGCGGGTTCCTGTTCCAAAGAAACAGTGAAAACCGTCATCAATATGGGTGTTATTTGAAAGGGGTGTGTCAGCACGAGACGGAAATTGATGATTGACGCCATTTTGAAAACCAAGATGGCGGCTGCCGGTTTCCAATATAGGTGTTTGAAAGGGATTAGTGAGAAGAAAAACGAAATTGATTATTTATGCAGTTTTGAAAACCAAGTTTGCGGTTTCGTGTTACTGCAAAACAGCGAAAACTATCATAAGTATAGGTATCAGAAAGGGGTAGTCATAAAGTGATTTTTGACGCCATTTTCGAAAACCAATATGGGGCTTCCGGTTACTACAAACAACAGTGTAAACCATACTAAGTATGGGTGTCATTTGAAAGGGGGTGGTCAGTAGATGTAGTGGTGGCGGTGGTACTACCACCTTTGTAACAGGAACACTCTCCATAGCACTGAGCAATCTTTACACGACAAGCATGACGTGTTCAAGCATTACTCTCTGACGAAGGGCCAAAAAGGAATTGCGTGGTCGGAAAGTGACTTCGCTTACATGTACTACGGAAGCTTTTGCTTCCAATAACAAGACCATATAATCCAATTACAATGTAAGCCATTGTTATAAAAAGTAGCCTCAATAGGTAGGGAGAAAATCCTGCGAAATGTTCACGAAATGTTAGCAACAAGAATCTGGCTACTCCACTCTTCCTGTGCAAATCGTTTCAATCAGATGGCTTGATGGTCCCTCTCAATTCCCATGTATTCTAGTAAGAGTCATTCCACGCGCAGTGATCAAGGCACGTGTAATCGACCTTCACGGATTTGAATCAAATTTGGAGGACTTGTTCATCTAGGGCCAATATATAAAAACCCAAATTTTTGTGTCTATTCAATCACCGCTCGGGCCATGGGTGCAACCCCCACCCCCCGTTTTGGCAAATTGTCAAAAACCTTGATTTCCTTTTGAACATATTTCCGGTTCTATTTACTCTAGAACCAAACCGTAAGATGGGTTTTGAAGAAAATTGTTCAAGGAGTTTAGAAAAAATATTAGTTATTAGCGGCAGTGCTGCCAACTATCCGATTTTTTCAGCAAAATAGCAAATCAGCGATATTTTGAAGAAAAAAAACGCTATTTCCATTAAAAAATCGCAGGCGCACAACAATAAAAAACCAACTTGAGTTTTCTGAGTTCACACATAATACACACATAATAGACGAGAAATTATGAAAAACTACGTTTTTGGTTTCTTTTTAGCAGATCTGGGTCAATTTTTATGACTGTTTGAAGATTTTCTCAATTTTGGCCAATAAAAATGGATTTTTATATGAGAAAATTCGAGTTCTTCCCTTCAAAACAGTGCATCTCAGGATGCGCTTAAATTATATTGAGATTATAAGTGATTTTTATGTAAAAATATCTACAGAACACGATGGCATTAGAATCTTCAAAATTAAAATATTTGTAGTAAGAGAAAAATAACTTTTAATATTTAACTGAAAAAATCGCATCACTGCCACGAAAAGTTAAGCTCCTTGAACAATTTTCTTCAAAAACCATTTTTCGAATGGATTCTATAGTAAATATTTGTAGAAGACACCTCTCTCCGTTGAAAAGTTAGTGTTGGCGCCATCTATGCGGTCACAGGTGGCACTAAAATTTTCTAACCAAGAAATAACTCATATTATGTATTGCAATTCTTCCGAACATACTATTCAGCTAAATCTAACCATTATTCCACAAAAATGTTTAGTTTGTTAGAACCTAGTACCGATACACTATGCACTGCTAGGCCCCATGCAAAACTGACTCAGACACCACTTCGCTAAAAGTTTAATAACTTCTTTTAACAAAGCCGAAATGACTAGCAGTCTTCAACAAAGTTGTACATAATTAAATTATATTTCTTATTTTCACTTACAGTGATAATTCGATGCATACTGTGCCACCTAGCGGTGAATATGCGAGCTAGTGGGTTTTCTTCATATAAATTGTCGAAAAATCCCATACAAACTTCAGGCACGTTGGTCCGGTAGCTAGACTTGTCCGATTTGCTTCAAATTTAGAGCAAGTACTCATGGTGGGACTAGGAATCGACTTAGGGGCAGGCCGATAGGGGTCACGTCCTTACAATCGTCGAACGGTTTTGTGTAATCAGATAGGTGTACTAATTTTTGTTTTATGTTTGTATACAAGAAACATATGGCTTGGATAGGCAACCGCTCTCCTCTTGCTGCAATAAGTGTGCTGGATATGCTACACATAGCTATGCGGCGGTACGGTTTTTTGGTGTTGGTGTTTGTTTTTTCGTGTCGTGGAGAAGGCGGCCATCGAGGTTTTTAGTGACGGACCACGGCATCGAACAGACGTCCCGAGTTTTTTTTGTTTTTTTTCGGGACAGTTTCCCGCCATAATAACCAGTGCGGTGAAGTGCGCGTGTGCGACGGTGACAATCCCGTTCGAAAAGTGCTGACCCGTGGTTCGGGTACTCAAGTGTTTTGGTGTCGGGTCGCCGGAAAAGGAAGCTAAGCGCCAAGGAGCAACTCGCTTCCCCGGCTAAGTATAAAGGACCCAGAAGACGCCTTTCCGCTCTCGCCGTGAAGGATCAGCCGAACGAGCCTAGCTCTCCTTCACAGCTAAACGTCAAGGAGAGCGAAGCAGGGTGGCCAAAGGTGCTCCCTGGGAAGTACACTGCAGTGACTTCTGGGATCTCTCGCGGGGAGCGAGTAGATCCGGCGATAATTCGCCATCATCGCTAGAGAGGTCCCAACAAAGGAGCCAAGCTCACCTTTCTAGCTAACAGTCAAGGACTGCTGCCGGAGCAGCCAACGACACCAGCAGGAGAACGCGGTCGTTGTATTCCCGGCCGGTCGGAAGAAACCGCCCGCCTTCCCGCCATCGTCAGAAGCAGCTGATCAACTTCATCGACAGAGTGCAGCAAAGAGGAGATTTGGTGGAATAAAAGTCGGTAAATCTATTAGTTTATTTACCTTTTTTTGTTGTGAAACGAAAATCCGAAATTCTGTAGAAGCACCTAGGGCAAACAAGAACCCGAGCAGTGGAAAAGCCCTACTTTCAAAGTAAAGAAAAAAGAGAAAAAAGTAGGCAACCGCGGCATCCCAGTCGCCGTCGTTCCCCCAGCACATTATTCGGCAGCGGCTCACGAGTCAAAACTTCTTGATATCATCCACTGCTTTAATTGAGGCCAGCAATCACTCCATAAACGATGGAGTCATCGAAGAAGCCCCACAAACCTGCACGTATACCACACTATGAAGCCGACACCAACCCCGAACGCGTGAATCAACAAATACATCTCCAATGCAACGCACGATCACGACCCGCAGTATTGAACGAGGAAAAATACACATGTCCAAATCGAAAATTATTATTATAATAATATTGCCGATTGACAGCCCATGTGAACATCGGCTAGAATGAACTAATCTTGTTGAGATCTGCGTTCAACATATTGACAACAATATGATTTAATTCGGTTATTCTCGCATCGTAATGACTACGAAACGGGAGCAAGTTTTAAAAGTTTCGCTGAACTATATTGAAAATCAGTCTAAATCTGTACCTTTTGAGTCACGAAGAAACTTAGTTGTCTGTCACAACAGCACATACTTATTGTTGGTGTCAATAGTTGTTGAAATAAAAATTGCTACTTGGGTGATCGTTCATTTCTAAATAAAACCCATACCGATGATGATTTTGACTATTCTGTGGTACCACCATCTTGCTTTCCAAAATGGCGTCAATCAATATCCGTATCTGCCGACCATCCACTCGCAAATGACTTCCATATTGATGACAGTCTTCACTGTTTTGTGGAAACCGGAAGCCGCCATCTTGGTTTTCAAAATGGCGTCAATCATCAATTCCCGTCTTCTACTGATCACCTCATTTCAAATGCCACCCATACTGATAATGGTTTTCATTGTTTCCTTGGAACAGGAAGCCACCATCTTGGTTTTCAAAATGGCGTAAACAACAAATTTTCGTCTTTTGCTGACCACCCGCTTTACAATGACACCATTATTGACGGTGGTTTTCACTGTTTTGTGGAAACCGGACGCCGCTATCTTTGCTTAGAAAATGGTGAAAAAATTTCTGTCTTCTATTGACCCCCCTTTTGAATGACACCCATATTGACAATACTTTTTACTGTTGTGGTAACCGGAAACCGTCATTTTGGTTTTGAAAATGGCGTCAATTATAAATTTCCTCTTTCAAATAACACCCATATTGATGGGTGTTTTCACTGTTTTGTAACCGGAAGCCGCCGTCTTGGTTTTCAAGTGACCATCTCTTTTCTAATGACACCTATATTGATGACTGTTTTCACTGTTTCTTTGGAACAGGAACCCGCCATTTTGGTTTTCGAATTGGCGTCAAAAACCATTTTCCGGCTTTTGCTGATCGCTAACGCTTTACAATGACGCAATTATTGGTGGTGGTTTGCACTGCACTGTGATAACCGGAAACCGCCATCTTGGTTTTGAAAATGGCGTCAAAAATCAATTTCTGTCTTCTATTGACCACTCCCTTTCGAATGACACCCTTATTGATGATGCTTTTCACTGTTTTGTGGTAACCGGAAGCTGCCATCTTGATTTTCAAAATGGCGTCAAATGTCCATCCGTACGGAATCGGTGCCGGAATGGCCTTGAGGGAGCTGTAGAACCGTATGATTGGAAAAACTTCGCATTTCGTATAAAGCTATGAACCCAAATCGCTGGAATGATAGAAAAATATATACATTTTCTTAGGTTCTTCCGGAACAGTTCTCCGGTGGCCAAGATTGGTCCAATTCATGTCTATTGTGAAGGATCAATGGGAAATAGTCATATGTAGCACATTTCAAAACACAATTACTTAAATTTATGGAATGTTTCTTCAAAACTCGTCCGTCACCCCACTGGGATGCCGGATATACCCCAAGGAAATTCGGATTAACTCCGGAACCGGTCCACGGATTTGAACGCTACTCGGTATATAGAAACTGGACTAAATTCCAGATCTTTTAAAGCCAGTTCCATCCAATTCGGTCAAAAATTGACGAAATGAGAGCAAAATTTAAACAAAATTTTCAGAAAAATTTGAGCTTGGTACTGTAAAGGTTAAGCGACCAATCCGAATCAGACTCCTCGATAATTCCCATAGACCGCCATCGGTCAACCTCTTCCCAGACCTTTGACAGTTTCTTTGGGCTCATGTGATAAGGATATCGGCAAACGGGTGCCGCACCTTGGAATTCATCTTTGATGACAATCCTGTGCTCTGTGAATGAGGTTGGGCTTAACTTTCCGGGCTCTACTGCCTGGAAACACTTCTTTACTTCTTCTACGCGCACTAACTGTTCCGAAGTGAGTATCGACTCACACGGTACTTCATCTTCTTCATCGTCTTCTGATTCCTGACCTGAGTTCAACAGAGCACAGTTTTGTATCTCAGGAGAAATCCCAAAGGCGCGCCAAAAGTCCATACCTAGAATGGAGTTGACGGTCAGATGCTCTACTACAAGAGTGCATAGGACCTTTGTCAAATTATGAAAAGTATACGGGAGATACGCTTGTCCAATGATTGGTAAGGTTTGACCATTTGCAGAATGTAGTTCGAATGGTCGTTCCAAACTTTTCAAGGGACTTTTTGAAAACTTTTGGTATAGCTTTTTAGTCATGATCGTGGCGTTACTACCACTGTCGAGCAAGGCTTTGAAGGATTTGCCGTACACTGCGACAATTGCAAATGGACGGTTGTCGAACGGGTCGTCAAGGACGATGGTTTCGACAGACAACGAATTATCATAGTCCTCATCACAAGCCGGTCGAAAACTGTCGTAAATCTGGGGATGGATTATTAGTTGTTCTTTGGAGCGCTGCTTTACTGCCAACTGCGACTTCAGTTGGTTCTGATCCCGTTTTTTAGGCAGTAAGGGCAACGAGAAACATCAAAACCTTTAAACGCACACACGATGCAGAAGACCCGCTTTGGTTTCCGACATTCCTCATGTTCGTGTCCTTTGTCTCCACAATTGTAGCAGACGCCGAGCACGGGAGGACGATGCTTTTCCACCAAATACTCCAGACACATTATAGGTTTCTGCGGTGGTTCGATTGGTTTTTGATTGTTTCCCTCGAGATTCTTGCCATCCTGATTCCCTTGCTGTTTCTTTTTCTGGTTGTCAGGAGGCTTGTTTGAATCAAGACCTGCCGGTTTGGCATTCTTGCTCCAAAACGTTTTGGATTTTGCGTTGCCGTTATTCTGTCCACCTCCCTTTTGGCTTTGATTATTTTGTTTTTGTTTGTTTTGTGGTGGATTATCAGAATAAGCAGCGACTTCCCGAGAAGAACCGAAAACTTTCTGATAAATCGGCGTCTTGGAGGCGTCGATCGATTTACCAAGACTCATCCATTCTGAAAACGTGTTCACTGGCCTGAGGATTAGCATTTGTTTATAGTCGGCTTTCAGGTTCCGCTTGAGCACGTCGAGTTTTTCGCTCGGTGCCATTGGAACCGTCATAGCACGAAATATTTTCTCCATTTCCAGGAAATATTCCTGGAAAGATTCGTTACGCATCTGCCGGCGCTGGAGAGCCTTCATTTTGAGCGTAGCATCAAGTTCGGGATGCACGAAATTTACCTTGAGCTCGCAAACAAGATGGTTCCAGTTAAACAACCGGTTTTGCGCACGCATAGCCTGATACCAGGTCAAAGCATTGCCAGTGAACAAATGCATCGCAGAATTGAAAAGTTCGTCTTCGCACATTTGCTCACACGCAGCGTAACTCGCTACGGTGTCCAAGAATTCATTTAGTCCCGTTCCTTCATCAGTTCCAGCATACTTCCGAATTTTCCAATCAGCGACGCGTTGCGGGTTACGCGAGTAATTCCTTGGGGCTGCCATCGATCCGTTTCCCGCGTTGGTAGATATTGAAAAGTTCGGATAGGATGGTCCCGTCCGCTGTTCGGTCCATTCAGGAACGTGAGGCTGGTTCTGAGTTTGGTACGGGGCTGTGAATCCAGTATTCTGTTTCGGTTTCTCGATTGGAAGTGATGGACATAGATTTTGTTGACCCGAGAATCCTCGCTTCAACACAAATTGATCGGGACTGGGCGCCAGTGTTGGGCGAGGAATCTCTGGTGTATCAAATGAATCGGGTACGTCCATCAAACGCAAATCTTCCAGATCGGTCTGCAGATCCTTCTCGGAAGCACTTTCCTTCTGATGTACTAGTGCCCGAAGTTCATTGACGGATTCACGAAGTGAGACAACTTCTTGAACCGTCTTTCTCAAAACTGACGAAATTGTTGTCAGTGAAGCAATCCCGCCCATTAGCGTTTCGGTAGCTTTTGAAAAAGCATCAGACCCCTGAGACGCTAGGGCTTTATTATCGTCGGATTGCTGTCGCAATTGTCGAATCTCGTCCCTCATCTCGCATAAGACACGCAACAGGTCGTCTCCTACGAGCTGTTTGGAAAGAGATCCTTCGTTATCGGAAGGATTGGATACCTGTGGAATTGCAGGTACGTCTGTACTCAGCAAATCTCCCAAAATTTCTCCATCCTCCCCTTCTTGGTTGTCGGGAGGAAGTGCTGCCTGTTCGTCATTAAAATGACTGGCATAAACTGCTAGAACTTCCTCCAGCAACCCCGAAATTTCCTGGTTGACCTCCCCTGCCGCATAATTTCGGATAACCTGGAGCCTAGACCCCAAATGAAGCAACCGTGTTCGGTAAATCTCCTTGTTTGGGCACCGGTACTGGAGATCTTCCTTGATTGTTAGTAATTTACCAAGGCAGATCTTCTTTTCTTCACCCACGTCACCCCGAAAATTGCGTACTAATTCCCTCCGAGACAACCGCTCATGCGACAAAGTTCCCCGAAGACGCCGTTGCCGCTGGACACCCGAAAGATCCGAATCAGGAGAGATAAAAATGCTTCGAGATAGCAACTCAAAATCCAGCTCATCGAAATGCAAATGATCGACGCGCATGAACACACACGCTTGGTTGAATTTCTCCAACGCCATCATAACTCGCGCTATATTGGAAGAAATCACCAAGACACAAAGCATGTAAGTACTGACACGGTATTATTTCCGATTTTTCGCCCACTAACGATTCCCTTAAAATTTCAGGAAATCAAATTGTACCAAAAATGTATCAAATCGAATTGAGAATTCAAGGCAATTAGCCACCACGACCAAATGAATGACGACAACTTTCAAACAACTCGTCCGGCAGACCATACACAAACAACGCAATCCACAAATTCGGACAAAAAAAGGAAAATGCAAAAATCAAAAAATAATACCAAAAATGTAAATAAATAATATATATACGACCGCGGAAAAATATTGCGGAAGAAACCTCACCACTGTTCTACGAAAATCCTCTATTTAGTAGAAGCACCCCACACTCCGGAAGAAAAAAATATTTTCCAAAATAGGAAAATATTTTTTTCAGTGTGTTTTGCGCTGTGCGCCAAATGTAAGTAGGGGTTTGCCCACTACTCGGGTTCTTATTTGCCCGGCGTACCCTTCTTTTCAGGGCGGCCTAGGTGCTTCTACAGAATTTCGGATTTTCGTTTCACAAGAAAAAAAGTAAACAAACAAAAATAATTATTAAATTTACCGACTTTTATTCTCCGCTACTCTCTCAACTGCTGCTGCTGCTGGTGATCTGCTACTGCTGGCGGAAAGGCGGGCGGTTTCCTCCGACCGGCCGGGACAACAACGGCCGCGTTCTCCTTTGGTCGTTGGCTGCTCCGGCAGCGGTCCTTGACAATTAGCTAGGGAGGTGAGCTTGGCTCCTTTGTTGGAACCTCCCTAGCGACGTTGGTGACTAATCACCGGATTCACTTGCTCCCCGCAAGGAATCCCAGAAGACACCGCAGTGTTCTTCCCAGGTGGAGCCATCGTCCTACCTGCTTCCCTCTCCTTGACTGTTAGCTGCAGAGGAGAGCAAGGCTCGTTCGACTTATCCTCTGCAGCGAGAGGGGCGGGTGCGTCGGATCCTTAACTGTTAGCCGGGGAAGCGAAAACTCCTTTACAATTAGCTTCCCCCGACGGCGATCCTGCACCACTAAATTCACTTGTGCCCGAACCACGGGCCGGCACTTTTGACGGATTTAATTTGCCGTCAAACACGCGCACTGGAACGTTTTCTAGTGGCGGAAAACTCCCGAGAAAAAAAAACTTCTAAACGGACGTCTGTCTATCGCCGTGGTTCGTCACTTTCTCTCTTTCCACGATGGCCGCCTTTTTTCTCCACCAAACAACCACCAAAAAACACACCGCCGCATAGCTGTCATTGCCGTGGTACAGCATAGTTAGCAATGACTTTTACAGCGAGAGGAGAGCGGAGACCTACCTAAACCCTATGTTACTAATTCACAAACGTAAAACAAAAATTATCTAACCTATCTGTACGAATAAAACCGTTCACAAACGCGAAAATGAACAAAAATTTACAACTAAATGTGAACGGTACCGAACAGCGGTGAGCATAATTTTACGTAAACAATACACTCTACGGAGTGTATACGCAAAAAAAGAGTATATTTCCACCCAGTGCAAAATTGTTATCCTGGCGGGTTACAGGAGTCAAGCCGATTACGTTCGATGTTAAACTGCAATTGTAGACCAAATTGAGGGTGCGCAGTATCTCTAATAGCTTTGAGAGGACATATACCCTCCTTAGCTTTACCCGACCGGGAAAGGTCGCCGCCATAACATCCAGATTCCATAGCAAACAGATAAGCGTCGGTGGCGTGATCGAGCTGATACCATCGATCGGAAAACCGTGTTACATTAGTTACTATGTACTGTAGTCGATGATGCGGCGTGACTATCTAAGTCGAGTTTTATACAGCGGGCACTCAGAACTCCAAGAAGCATGTTCAGCTTGCGTTTGATCTTCAGGACTTCTCGTCGTATTTGTATTGTGACAATTAATGCATTCGGATGTCCGAAAAACACTCTTCGTGCTCGTGCCTTTCGGCGCAAATCGGACAGCATGGAGACTTCCTGCACGTGTCAGCTTTATAGCCGTACTCCGGGCACCGATAGCAGCGGAGCACGTTTACACATTCAAAGATCTTACACCGCATCCAACCTAAGTTGACATGTTGTAGTTGAATCGGCTTTTCGAATGTTTTTGCATCAGTTTCAATAATAGCACACCGGATTATCTGTGTTTTTCGTTTCGCACAATACTTATCACCGTTAGGTTAGCAGACTCAGAAACATTGTTTTGGTTTACCAATTTTTGCACGAAGTTCTCAGCAGTTAAATCGTCAGTGAAACCAGCAGAAACTTTTACTCTGGGTTTCAGATCTTTCGGCGTTGGACTTCTCAGACCGATTTGCTTTCACTGTACTGAGCAATTTAAGAGCTGATTCGCAGGAATTACATCTAACAGTTGCTTCTCCATTGGGTCGATAAAATACATCTTTGACCCCCAACGAAACTGGATCAAGCTTGTCTTGGATTTCCTACTTTGTAATAGTCGCGACATGGTGCTCGATTGGTCTAATGATGACCGGGGATTCCATTTTTGCAGGGTCCTATTGTCCAGTGCAGGTTGCTATTATAGACAAGAATGGGGAATGAAATATTAACGCAGTACTTGACTTGAATATATAACGGTATCCAGGCGGCTTACACTGCTGCTTCACTGCTCTGCTTGCCAAATAACGGTAAACAGGCAAAAACAGAAAAGAAGCAAAAAATGCTGAAACCTCGACCAGGCAAGGAAAGCGCAAGATAACCGTGACAGTGAATTAGCACTATTCGTTATAACATTACACTGCACGTACTAAAAAGATCGAACTATCGATCCGAGAGTCACCAAACGAATGGCTCTAGGTTACCCACCTTGATGGTTTTGTCACGTGACGTTCTGTCAGATAACGCCTCAAAACTTTTTATACAATGTTCCGTTTAATAGTTCTAACTGTGAAGTGCCGTTCTGTGAATGACAAATTGTAAACGTACAAAGAAAATTTCGGTCGCAGTGAATCACAGTGAAAAATTATTTTTCAACAAAACAGTTGCAGATGATGGTCTATGTGGTTTATGAACGGCTCCTAAAGATACATCGCATAAAAAAAATATTTCATACTACTGATTCCGCATCAGCAATAAATAGATAGTGCCCCGTTCAAATTAAGCCCCATAAATTACAAACATGAACCAAATTTTTAACAATAGAGGTTTTGCTTGTTCAGAAAGTACCCTAGTATTCAAACAACTATCGACTATCAGCCGATTTGCTGAGATTAATTTTTATTGTTACTGTTTAGCGCTATAGCAGGAACTGATGGCCTGACACCAATAAAAATTAATAACCAATTTAGCAAATAATGATCAATTATAGTGTCGCGCGAAGTAAACAGCCTTGAGCGACTATAAACATTAATAGCGCAGACACTTTTGATTGTACTTTGCTCGGACGTTGCGTAGGTAATTTTTTTTTCATCATAGTCAGTAAACTAGTTTCTTTAGTGTGATCACTTACTTCCTTTAGCAGAGTGCTGGTATATCTAATAGGGTGGATAGGGGAGAGTACGCTGTTATAGACACAGTAGACACAGTGAAAATTTGATGGAAAATTAATAATACACTAACATTCAAGAAGCTTTGAAATCTCCGTTAACTTAATCATAAACTCAGAAAGCTTCAAAAGCTATCAAAGGCTATCTTTGAAATCTAAAAAAAACAAATGTTTTCGTTTTCAAAGATGGTTGCTTTTCGAGGGTTTCTCAGTTGAACCTTCAGATTGAAACGTATGAGCACAGAGAACAGACATATAGGTTAGAACAAACTTATACGAAACACCTGTGTAAGAATTTAAATGAAAATATGTTGAAAATTACCATCGCATACAGGTTCGCATGCATGAATCACCATTGTATCAAAGTTTGCACGCAACGCCCGTATAGCGTTCACTGGTCGATCGTAACCGGCTAGTGGCAAGTTGCTACTTACTGGTGGCCTTTCAAAACAACAGTTTATTTTCTTACACACATTGAAAACTTTGCTTGTTTCTCAGTTCTCTGTAGTATAAGCCAACTGTCAAAATACACTCCACGAGGGTGAATTCCGACCACGTATATGACACCCCTATCCCATTTGTATTGAACTGACATAAGTCAACATCTCAGCGGGCACACAAATTATGGGCCCCACTGACAGTTCAAATTGTTCTGCTCGTTTTGCTCGAAGCTCGACCTTCACTATTCAGACACGGCATGGCATCATTAGATGTTTGTTAAAAAGTTTATAAAATTGCACCGCCAATTGATGAAAAGTGTTGTTTTGGACATGTCGGTGAATAACAAAAACTTTTCATCATGATTCACCAACAAATTAAACGAACTCGAGTATCACAAAATTGTGTCGAATGAAATTGATTCTGTTTATTGTGGATCGACCCAAACGGGATGTTTTAGATGTTGGCATAGAAATCATGGCGGCGTCCCGATCAGAAAGAAATAACAAAATTATTACAGACTGAGTTACTATGTTATGATAACAAGTTGTGTTATAACATTGGTCTCGTTAGTTGGTAAAATAACAGAAAACATAACAGAAATTCTTCTAGTATATATCAAAAATATGACAACCTCTGATAGGCTTCTATCAGAATTATAACAAAATTTGTTAGGTTCTCCCACGGCCAATATAGCTTTTATTACCTATTGTATAGTATCAACGAATTTAGCGTGCAGGTTTAAAAATAGAATAAAATAGAAAAATATAGCATGCATTAAGGCGCTTTTCGGTTGGAAGCAAAAAGCTTCATGTAGCAAAAGCTTTCTATAGTTTTGTCAAATGATTGCATACATGCTGGCTGATTGTTATTATGAATATATGACACGCTGATTGTTATTAGTGGATATAGCGATTTGAACCTGGGTATTCTGAGTTTTATGGGGATGCTTCCTGCATGAACCAACGACGTTGCTTTCGACCGATGTTTAATGTTAGCATCATATTCTACGCATTCGTCAAGGGCAAAACGATTATAGATGCAGAAGATGTTTCCAGAACGCACACATTGAACTTTGTCAAAGCCAAAGGACTGTTTGTTTTCCTTGTATAATACGCTTTGTTTTCATACAGTTTTGTTCACTACTACAGCTGCCTATATTACGATAGACTGAATAGCTTTATAATATCTTTTCAGATTAGGAAAGTGGGGCTATTTTTAGATTCTGAATAGTGCGCTTCGGTGCTTCTCTTGTACGTAAACATGATTTACACGATTTTTAGGAATAATGTCGATGCGATATGGTAACATTTAGCGGATAATTTACCTACATTATTTTACGGAGAATACGACAAATGTTACTTATGATTCCTAATAGATTCAAAGAAACAAATACCAAAGTTTTGAGGCTTGCATTTTGAGATTTCAAGTAAAGTCGCTTTTGGGGTTTTGTTATTGGCATTTTTAAAATGGGGAAGATTAAGCAAACCAGTACAATTATCTCGCATCTAAAAAATTCGCAGAAATACAATTTTTACAATAGTTCAATCTATCAACTGCGAATATTATAACAGATAATCATAAAATTCGAGAAATTTTCGAGGATTCTTCGGTGTGACGAATTTTAGAATACTTCATGTTTTCTAAAATACATTTTCTTTTCTAAATTTTATTTAGTTTTAAGGAGGAAATTATTCAATATTTTTACATTAAAGTTGTTAGCTGTTCAGGAGCGGATCCAGAAAAAAATTTCGGAGAGGGTCCAAAATTTCAACTTTAAAATGTTGATTGTGCAATACGTAATATGTAATACCCTCATTTAATTAAATACAGTTTTGGTAATCGAATCTGGTTTGCAAAGATTTTGAACTTAGAATGAATTTAAAATAGAAACTATTTTAAAATTTCTCAAGAAGTTAAAAATTTTCGGGGGGGGGGGGTCCGGACCCCCAAGACCCTCCCCCTGGATCCGCCACTGTAGCTATTTCAAGCACTATCTAAAACACATATTTAAATTGTAACAGCAAGCAATAATACCAGCTGGGATGTGTATTTATTCAGAGATTTCCAGGCCATTGTGAAATATTGATAGCTTTTTGCAGCATACTCACTAATATTAATCTTTCAACAATTTGAGCAGGTCGCATTATTCCTTTTTTAACTGTCTACAAAATGAATCAAGTATCTTGATTATTACGAAAATTTGTAAGTTCGATGTTTTTTAAGACGAACGAAGCACCATCGAATACAACGGAAACATCAGTACATATGCGCATTCAAAGTAATTGTCAGTTCATTGTAAATGTCAAACTGTCTTAGGTGGAATGAAAAGATACAACAATCTCAAACTCAAACATTTTTATGCGGGGGTTGAAATAAAAGAAATTACAATGCTTTGGTAATTCGGAGAACGCATAAAATCAGATACCCACAAACTGGACAAGTTTCGGTTGTTTATGAAAAACCCGCATAAATTGGAAAAATCGGATTGAAGATCCTCGAAGATCCTCAAAATTCATAACGGTATTGTGGATATCAGTATATATCAAACAGTTTTTTAAGTTCTGAAAATTCGTTTTCGCAATATACACAATTAATTAAAAGAAAATTATTTATAGAATCATTTGACTAAACCATAACAAATAGTTTAAAAATGCTTTTTTATTTGAATCCGCGTTTCTTTATTTCATTTGGAGTGCTAGATACTTCGTGCATCTTCTTTAAAATAAGTTTTATATTAAAATTATATTCTTTAGAATAGCTTGTTGATAACTTTGCGATTCCAAAACTTTTTGAATAAAGGCTACAACATTGAAATCATAAGCCACATATTCGAAATTGCGTGTGAGACGAGTGTCTCAGAAAATAGGTAATCTTTTAATCAAAATGCAATCAAGTAAGTTAAACACCTTATTTTCAAGTTTTCCGACCTCTTGCATCTAAAACTTATCTATTCTCAAAATCGTGGAACTTTGAATGTCCATGTGGAAAACGCAAATATAAGGAAATCAATAAATACTTCGAAAATTTGCTTTAAAAAGTTGAATAAATACGCATAAAAAGAGGCTTCAGCGTATTAGGAAATAGACGATCATTGGTGTAATATAACAATCATTCACAGTTGATCGATTGATTTGTTTATTGGGGCTTTAACCAACTGGTCATTTGCCCGCTTTACAGTTTACAGTTAGCGTTCAAAGATAATTATGAAAGAATACGTAATATATTATAACATCATCGTTATATGCGTACATTAAAATCATATTAGCAGTTCAATGATATCACCAGAAGATATAATCTTTATATAAGTTTGCTTGCCTTGCTGATAGGGATATCAGAAAAATAACACAGTGAGTAATAAATATCAACATGAGATATAAATTTGATAGCTTTCTGTTATGTCGTTCTGATCGGGGTAGCAGATACCTGATTCCGACGTCAAGCCAACTTGACAAGTCTTGACACTTGACGTCTTGAACGCAAAAACTACAAGTCGAGCGTCCCGATCGGAATGCAATAACACAATTATAATAGAATACAATTTTCGTAATAAGCGGTGTTATAAATTTGCCTGACTGACTTAGACATCACTTCGTTAAAAGTTTAATAACTTCTTTTTTTTTAGCAGTCTTCGACAAAGTTGTAGACAATTAACTTATCTTTCTTATTTTCACCTACTGTGATATTACGATGCATACAGTGCCACCTAGCGGCGAAAATGCGAGCTGGTGGGTTTTCTCCATGTAAATTGTTGAAAAATTCCATACAAACTTCAGGCACGTTAGTCCGGTAGTAAGACTTGTCCGATTTGCTTCAAATTTGGTGCAAGTACTCCTGGTGGGACTAGGAATCGACTCAGGGGTGGGCCGATTGAGTTTTCAAAAATTCATTATTTTTTCTGGGCAGTCTAACGTTCACACTACGCGGTAAAAAATGTTTTAACGCTGCCTTGATGACATTTTTCTTGTTGCTAATTATTATAACATGTTTTAACTCTGTAGTGTGAACATAGTATTAGACACACAAAACAAATTCATTATACGATTGCTTATTTAAACTTTAGGCATTAGAGAATAGTGAAGAAAAACGCGAACATCGTTGATCGAAGGAAATCCTCGAACTCAAATCCTTTTTCGGTAACAATGCAATACTAGAGAAAATGTATTTAACCTTAGGGTATCCTACTTTACCTACTTTCCCCTACGCAAATAAAATTGAAGGCGGTAGTGTTTTCAGATTACTGGTAGTAAATTACGCATAGTGTTATATTTAGTTTCGATCCTTTTTATTATAGGTCTGCGTAATTTATTCTTTACGGTACACATCCTGCTTCTAACCGTAGCAATTTACGTCACGATTTTATTTGAAATTAATCATAGAATGTTTGCATGTATTTGATGAATGTTCCAAAGCTTAGTTTAGTAAGATGGTCCTTTGGTTTGTTGATTAGCTCGGAAGCTTTGAGCAGCAGCTGCTGCAGCCATATAACAATCGTTCGGGCATACACCGGGAACACCCGGTGGACCTCGAAGGCCTGGAACACCTAAAAAGATTGGTGTGAGTGGGCTGAAGGCGAAATTACGTCCTTTAATACTTACCAGATTTTCCAGATTCTCCCCTTTCACCTTGACGTCCAGGTGGACCTTGAACTTCCAGGCCGGGAGGACCCGGCGGGCCTGAGGGACCTTCGTGGATGTAAAGAAGTAATGAAAATAGTTCAGTGTAATTTTGAAGGAAATGTATACCGTGAAACTCGATTGTGTTGACTTTTTAAAGAACTACCCGTAACACCCAAAGCGCCATCTGATGACGAATGGATATGGAAATGTGCCCACATTGAAACGGATCAATCCTACCTCTTTTCAAACAATCTTAGTAGGTATTGACAAATTCGCACGGTATACTGTTTCTAATACATCCAACGTCTACCGTCTTCAAATAATAGCGCTAATTCAGTGTAATTGGTAATTCTTTACAGGACTACGAATTATTTATTATAATCAAATAGTTCAGTCAAATCCATCAACCATCATACCTGGAGCGCCATCCCTTCCAATACCATCATAACCCGGTCTACCTTCAATACCGGGTTCACCACGCTCACCGGGAGTTCCAGGCAGGCCAGGATTTCCGGGTTCTCCTGGGTATCCTCTATCACCTGTATGAATCAAATAAAACATATTGGTAATTTCCAAAAAATTAAGTAATACCAAAAATTACCCGGTGGACCCTGATATCCTCGATCACCTTTTGGTCCCGGTTTTCCAGGCTGACCAGGTTTCCCGGCTCTTGATTCACCAGGAGGACCAGGCGGTCCTATCAATCCTTCAGTTAGCTCCGCTAGGTGATCTCTCAGTACTGCTGCACATATATCTCGTACTTCAGCCTCGGTGTAACTTCTTCCCGGTAATCCAGGTAATCCTTTGAAATTGTTGAAGATTTACAGCTTAATAACATTGGCTATTAACTTTATTGGCTTACCAGGAGATCCAGGTTGTCCCGTCACACCCGGTATACCTTGCAGGCCAGGAGCGCCATCTTGCCCGGGCGGACCTGGCAAACCAATTGCTCCTTCAGGTCCTCGATCACCACCTGCTCCACGCACACCCGGTAGTCCAGTATAACCGACTGGTCCACGATGGCCGTAGGACATGAAGTTTTCAAAGTATCGCCCAGTTCCTGTCAATTTTATTGGTAAATTACAATCGTATTTTAAGACTCAATTCTGTAGTACCTGAGGAGGGAACCTCTGACGGTGGGCCTGGAGGTCCAGGTGGTCCTGGAGCTCCCGGAGAACCAGGCAATCCTCGTGGACCAGGAATTGACACTCCCACGTTTCCGGTAGCATAGACGCCTTCAGCTGAAACGGGTCCCGGTGGTCCGGGATACCCGACAGGTCCGGGAGCACCTGGAAGCCCTTGTATTCCTGTTGGTCCGCGAGGTCCTGTTTCACCTTTTTCTCCCTTTTCTCCACGTGCTGCCAAGGTTTGCGCGATTGTACCCTACAGTAGAATTACTACATAAATAGCGGGGTAATGCTTGAATAATTGAAAACCATACCGGTTCCCCCTTTTCTCCTTTGGTCCCTGGAATTCCTGGTAACGAAAGTCCATCCCTTCCTGGGAAGCCGGTCAAACCACGTTCACCCTAGAATTGTTTGTTTAAAATATAGATTATTTACAAGTTGTCTCAAAATCGTCCAACGGGTGAAATAACGGACGTCTGTCGCACGATTTGTAGGACGCCGCCCAATATTGGGCAATTTAGAAACATTTATTTCTTATATGTAGGATACCTTTTCGCCTGTCAGTCCAATTCCTGGAGCTCCTACTTGACCTGGAGGTCCTCGCGGACCGATTTCTCCTCGTATAGATTCACCCTTCAGTCCGGGTAATCCATCGATTCCTCGATCGCCCTTGAATGAATAACATTTTTTTGCATAACTTTGTTCGCTGATTTTTGACACTTCGAAATAAAACTACACCGGACCATTTTGTCTAAAAATTAATTCGCAAACGTTAACCGTCCTAAAGTAACGGCCGATTTGCTAGACCAAAAATGTTTTGAAAATAATTTGGACATTTATATTTTCAGACGTTTATGTGCATTCCGGTCGTATAGAAACATGTTAAAGAAAACCTTATACCTTCTCACCCTTAACACCAAATCCTGGCGGACCTTGCGGACCTTGTGGTCCTGGAAGTCCGCGAGGGCCCACGACAGCAGCACCAGCAATAGCTGCAACTCCTGGTTCTCCCTTCTGTCCTACTGCTCCAGTATCCCCTTTGATTGAAATTCCAGGTGGACCTTCCAAACCGCGGGGACCAGGAGCGCCCTAAAACATATATTTTCCTTAGATTTCACGATTCCATAATGATTAAACCTTCACTCACTCGTCTTCCATTTAATCCCGGTTCTCCTTTGGCGCCCCTTTCACCAGGAACTCCCGGTATGCCAGGTGCACCCTGTAACATATTCACATTTCAAATAGAACATTGCATGAAAATGTGTAACCTCACTTTTCTGACAGTTCAGAGAGCTTGTTTACGTGGACTTAAAAAAATTGATTCACCCAGTACAAGAAACTTGGTTCGAATTCTAACACTATGTAAACAAGCTCGCTGCACTGTCATTTTTAGAGCATTTTTACTCATATGACGTCATCTTGCAATGCTCAATTTGTTTAAAATTTCCCACATTCTAACTTACATCAGTTCCATTGTACCCCGGTGGACACACGGTCGCACAGTCAGCCTTCGGTTCCGGGCCATACGGCAATCTAGTGGCAACGTTGGCCACATCATATAGCGGCAGCTCTTCGCATGTTCCGCGAGCAGGACGTGTCGGATCGCAATTCATTACCATCCACTGAAGGTCCACTATTGGTGATTCCGGTTCCATAACCGAAGTCTCGGCGTACCTTGAAATCGAAACGAACCCATTGTCGGTATCGAAACGTCCTCTGGGTTCCAACGGAGCATTCAGATTTCCGTCAACATCTTTGACTGGTTTACAATCGACCCACAGATTGAGGAAATCGTTCGTAACCCCCAGCATGATTTTGTGCCAGCGTTGATCGAATAGCTGAAAAAGAGGGACACCCATGTAGTCAGAATATTCCCATAATTCTGTCACACTAACCGTCGAATGATGATACTCCACCACCTGCAGCTCCCCTTCCATACTCGGAACACCAATCTCCAGCGTCTGTCTACCCGGATTCATCGTCACGGCCAACTGACTTTCGTGGTGTTCATTCGTGACCTCGAACATGTGCCAGGCAGAAACAGGCTCTGCCTCCGTTCGGTAGGTGCATTCCAGCGAGAACTGATGCGGAAGACCACGAGGAAATGCATCCAAAGATCGCATCGTCAAGTTGGCTTCACTTTCCAGCCGGTACGCCGTCTGTAAACTGTTTGTCCCTTCGATACTGAACACATGCCTGCCGTTGTTTTCGAATCGATCCAGTTGGAATTCTCGAATCAGGTCGAATGAACGCAAGTCCACATCACCCGGTTTCCAGCGACCGCATGGTCCTTCCTCGTCATCGCCGAAACCGAAAATGTCCTCTGGAATGATTGGAGTGATGGAGTGAAAGTTCCTTCAGCATATTTCGCGTACATTAGGATAAGGCCGTAAAATCCAAATGGCAAATACACTTTGACGAGAAACTACGAATGGATCACGACTGACTATACAGACGTCGGATCACTAAACAAGCTTTTGTCTTTCGTTAACTTTTAACAATTATGCTCGTCAAGTAAAGGTTCTTCCGGAATGATCATGCGAAGTGTATGTTGCAACTTGGTTTTCACGAGCTGATCCTACATCACGCGTAACAGCTACTCACGCGCTAAAGCAAAACATAATTGTAGCAGTAGTGTCAAAAGCAGTTTGCATCTGAAAAATCAATAGAAAATGTTACTAAGGCTCTTGCTGATTAAGGTCACCATGTAACTTAAACTTTTAACGTAGAACTACGATTTTGTTTTTCGATATGGCTGTTCGCCTTGCAAATTCAACAAAAAATGATGAGTAACGAAAAGTGTTAAGGTTTTGAACGCTTATAATTCAGCCATTTCACAATAAATTTTCAATATATTTGCGCTTATCGTTCAAAAATACTCGTAAGAAAAGATTCCGGTAGATAAAACTATAGCAGGGGTAGGAGCCCCGGAATTTCGGGGGAATGCTATCTTCTGCTATCGTTGCACTTTCTTTTGATTTTTGGCAAAAATAAAATAATTAGCTGCTGCTTCGTAATTTTCGTTATTTTGACGAATTGCCGTGTTTTGGCCCAAAATAGATCTTAATGGCTTATATAAAATCACTGCGTTGTCTAAAAAGAGGTAGCCGACATTTTTGAAGGCGCTCTTTGCAGTAAATTTCCTGGTTCATTATCCCGTTTGTGGCATAAATCTAACTTAATTTGCCTCAACTGCAGATTGCTTGCCAGACCAACGATTTCCTAGTCAATTTTGAATTATTGTTTTTTTTGTATTTAGCTCTGACATTCCTATATAAGTAGAGTACATTTCCTGAGACATTTTCAAGCTCGTGATGAGATAATGTCGTCGCGCGAGCTAAGTTTTCTTACGTTTGCTTGGCTGAATTTTTGTGGTATGTTATTTATGGAATGGTTATTCGTGTAGTACATGGTTATACTTTTTAGCATTTTCCTTCTGACAGATGCTAGCGGCAATGCAAAAACATGAATATGAAACTTATTTAAATTTTAAACAATTTAAAATTTCCCTAAAAATTGAATTTTTCGGGAGGGTGGGCGGACCCTTGAATCCGTCAATGATTGTTAATAATAGGGTTTCTCGCATCTACCAGTTGTTGAAGCTGAAAACAGAGGCGTGGCTTGGAAGTAATTAGCACTTAACACAGGGTTAGCTGTATTTGTTTTTAAGTGCTCCCGATCTCGAAAGAAAACAAGGTGTTCTTACAAAAAAAAATCTTCTGCTAAAATGAGAGATGTTATTCTGAAGCAATAAAAATGATAAACAAACTTTTTATCAAAGTAGATCATTTGAAAATAAAATCTTCGATTTGAGCGTTCAATTTCATTTTGACACTCTCCTCATTTTTTTTTTGAAAAACATTCGAATACCGATACTTTATTGGTATTGAGGGCTTCAGTACCGCCGTACCGGTTCTAACTTAAAAGGGTCGGAACTAGGAACCGCACGTGTTTGCAATATGGTCAGAATGCTTAAACGTTTTTCAACCATCCGGCAACACTCTCGGTGTGAAGCAAGTCAGAGTTTTGCGGAAAGCATTAAAATTTGTGAAATTTGGGCACTGAGAAACTAAAAAGTTGTTCCAAAATCGTTCAACACAGATCCTGTTATAAAAGCCAATTGGTCGTCGTCCAACGTTTTAAAGGAATTACGTGTAAACCGACACCCTTAAATTTTTATTCATTTCATAATGACAGTTTATTTTTAGTACGGTTATGTAGAGCATTTGAAGACTTACATTAGTACGTTAAATGTCATAAAAATAAAGAAAATAGGGGTGACCGGGGCTGGTTGGCCGAAAGGGCAGGTTGGCCGAGTGCCTTTTTTGAAAAGGCTATCATGCGCAGTAGCGACATCTATAGTGATTTTGCTGGGGTATTAGATCACCAATGTACCGACGTAATTTCAGGTGATTTGGTGGTGTCGTTTGTACAGGAGCACGTTTGTTCTTTTTTCGGCACTGGTGAGTAAATTTCTGTTTCTGAAAAATAATATGTGTAACGCGAATCATTTTACATCCGATTTCCAATAATTTTGTACTGCGGGAAAGGGTATTCAAAACCCAACAAAATGGTATAACATTTTAAGGTCACCGCAACATATTTATTTCGTGGACTTGTTGATTTTTCACCGTCCACGATATAAAATGTTATAACGGTTACCAGTGTAACTTTATATTTGTTTGTGTAAATCGTGATTGTACTCGAAAATATACCTTGGGGTAGGTTGACCGAGTTCTGTGCGGGACTGGTTGGCCGAGTTGTAAATTTAGTGTAGAGTAATATGCACTTTGATATTTGTGAAATGCCAACCTTTTCCAAGGCAAAATTTGATATTATTGTAATATTGATGATTATAAAGAAAAACATACACGAGAAATAAGTAATAAAAATAATTTAAAATTATTACCAAATAGAAACAAGAGATTAGAATCATTAAAAACCGGAAATTGTTTATAAAAAAGTTGATTCCGATATTTTATGAATTAAGTGCCAAGCAGGTTTCAGAGCCTCCGGCGTGTGCCGTTTCAATCCTGAAATTCCTCCTGGGGAGATTCTGGCAGGATTTGTCACAGATCGAACCAACCCCGAACAAAACTCGTTCATTAGCATAGAACCTGCTGCAGATGTAAGCCTCTCTGAAGACGTCAGACCTCTTCCCAAGGCGAGGCACGATCTGATTCAAAGAAGTGGCAAGTTAGTAAACGCCGATCATCTCAAATTTTGACCGATTCTCCAATAAAAGCAGTATTGGAGGAGCAGAAAAATGAAATCAAACGTAAGCGTACGCTGGCGGAGGAAAAAATCAGCGAGAGCTTGTAAAAATTTCACTAAAGCTGTTAAAGGTAAGTCCAAAAATGTTAAAAAGACTAAAAAGTGAAGAGTGGATTTTATTTTCCTTTCCTTTTTTTGAATTAAAAGTTTTCCGCTGATACATGTGACGTGTTTAACTTATTTTACCAAACTGGGCCAACCTACCCCAGCTCTGGGGTTGATTGGCCGATTTTTCTTTCCGCATTTGTTTGTTAATAAGTTTTTCCCTGATTTTTTTCATGAATGAAAAAAATTACATATGTGCTCAAGGGTTGTGTCTTCATGACAGCGCAAACCGGTTTTCAAAAAGACTAACCAGAATGAGAAATTCCGAATGCAAAACTTCGCCAACCAGCCCCGGTCTCCGCTACACGAAAACAGCGGTCATATTCGTCTAGATGTTAGATTTTGCTGGTAGATTTTAAGGTTTCATCCAAACAAAAGCTTTTCAAATCACTATTTTTAGTACTCATTATTATTAGCCTGTCAGATGATCAACTGGGTGCAATGAAGATGAGTATCAGATGTTAAATATTCCTTTATTGCTATTTTGGATAGTGCAAAACAGACACCCTATATGGTTGAGGTAATAGCTAAACGCTGAATTTTTGTGAATCAGATTCTATCGTAGCTAATATGCAGTGAATATTGCAATGATGTGCGGAACAATTACTTGGGAATTTCCATACAAACAAATAATCCTAATGCATAAAATACTCTTGTTTATAACACGCTTTTGTACTCTCTTCCTCTTACTACACGATGAAGCTACAAAAAGCATACATTCGCATCACACACACACATACTTATGTATACATACTTACACTTTATTATACACGCCAATATGACCTTCTTAATTAAAAAATGTGAGGAGAAAAGAATCTAAAGGGGACGTCGATCTTACCCCCATAGGGTATCGGTTTTACCCGCAATGCCTGGAAGAAGCCACTTCGATTTCCATGTTTTTCAACTGATAATTTTTAATTAAATAAAATTTTTGTGGCGTTGAGAAAGCTAGCCTTGTTAGGATTTTTTTTCTAAGGAAGAATTCTGCACAGAAACCATAATTTTATTGGTTTTGTGGTAGTTCAGAAAGAGGGTTATGCTTAAGGTGCCGGTTTTAACCATAATTCCACTAATATCTCTTCCACGACAGATACTCCCAAACAAGCTCACAGAGCAACAGACCGTGTATACTGTGATTTCCAGGTCGGCTTGCTACTGGGTAAGGGGTTTCACAGAAGAAAGTTGTCATTCGTCCGGTGACTCTCGAACCGATAAGACGTCTGGGAAGTCCATATAATGCAACAAAGGATAGTGAAATGCTTGCTAATTCGCTTTCAATGTTATCGTGCGTTCTCAACCTCTTCGAGGTTTTGGGATTTTTCCCTTCTATTGCGTGCGCGCGTAAATTACCGTTACTCGGCCAGCAGAGCAGTATAGCAGCACTGTTTGGGTGTGTAACAATAACGGAACGGGACGATTTTCGGTCGTAACAGAAATATCACAAAATCGCCCTAATAAACTTCCTGCGGTGATAAATAATTTGAAGAAGGCAAACTATATCGCGGGCTAATTGTTTTTTCGAAGGACTACGAAGTAAGTATATGTACCAGCTAACCAGGTAGAAATAAATAGGGTCATTTCCTATTCGAGTTTGCAATGAATTTGCATTACGCGAAGCATGACTTATTTAAAAACACTATGTGCCTAAAAGCGATATTAACACAAAAAACCGATTTAATCCACTGATCAGTGTGTTGAGACATTTTCTGCACATATCACTGTTGTATTATTCATTAGCTTGCCGAACACACGCGAAGTTGGCAAGCAACAAGATATGAGATAAGCACAGTTTCGAGTCCTGAACGAATAACACTTCGAATAAACTAAATAAATTAAAGAAAAATATTACTTGTTGTAAAAATTTAAAATAATTATGAAGCAAAAAAATAAAGACAAGTTATTCTTAAAATGGATAGAATGATTAGTATAAATCAAAATAATAAAATTAACTCAGATGAAAATTAGACAATATTAAAAAAGTTATGAAATTAAGAGAGTTAATTAAATTGTTTCAACTTAACAAACTGTCATCCAATAATGAAAAGAACTGGCTAAACCGAATTAATAAAATGAAGAAACTGAATAAAATATACGAACTGCCGATAATTAACAATTTAATAAAATCATTAAAATAAATGAATAAATAATATGAATAAAATGAAACAAAATTATTAATTAAATTAATAAGATAAATAATATGACTAGTATGGATAAAATTAACCTTTTTCTACTTAATATTTATTTGAACAAATAGGGTTCCAAACCCGTTTTTCTTAGAAGTGTTAGAGTAAATAAACACGAAAAAACTGTTTTGATCAAAATAGATACTACTCTAGCAGTGTTAGAAGTTGCACAATTTTTACATACCAATCCTTAATACACATCTCCTACAAGTTTTCAATAGTTCGTTTGCGCAGAAAAGGTAGCCGAAGTCAGCCTAAATTGATAAGATTCATCAGTTTTTAAAAATATTTGAAGATAACGAAGATGTATCAAAATGTAATTTTTCACTGATAACTGAAAATATCTCTGGTAGCACTGCTCCAGTGGAATCCAATCAGAACTAGAGATGGGCAAACCGATTCAGTTTGGTGAGTGAACCGTATCTGATTCACTCACTATAATGATTCGGCACTTTTGATCGATTCAGTGACACGCACTTTTAAAAATAATTGTTAAGAAAAGACTGCAGGGTTTTAAGAAACGCTTTCATGTTACACATATTTGAAGTATCAGTACTATCATAGCTCTATTTCCAATAATGGACTCAGTTCATTTTATTTTTCTCGAATACTATTAGAGAAAATGTAGACGTTGAAAGTATGAATTGGCCTTTTAGCATAATTTCGAAAAGAGTAGGGTAAACTAATTTTCTTTCCTTCCATGAAATAGTTGGATCACATGTGAGTGTGAGAAGATCTTCTGCTATTATTTGACAATCTCGAATTTAACTGCAACCTTTTGATTTGACGAGACTTTACATTTAGATGCGATGTTGTCAAAATCTTTTAAAATGCTCCATCTAGCAGTAGCTGTGCCAATTTGGAAACCATGAGAGGACTTTGCTTCACCTTCGGTTGATTGAAGCACACACTTTACAATTATGTTGGATTTAACAACTGTTTTGATGTTTTATTCCGTGTAGACAAACAGTGTTCAATGTTTGTCATTCTTTTCATTTCATTCGCTCTACAGATTCATAATCATGCCAACCTCTTAAATCCACTCATTCAGTTCTTGTTGAATCTCATTGGGCTCATAATAATTAGTAACTTTTTCAGTGCATCGCAGTTTTTTAAAAAAGGATCGCGGTTCATTCAATCTTTTTAAAAGTCGATTCTTTTGATCGATTCGCGATTCATTCGCCCATCTCTAATCAGAACAATTGCAATAACTTCAGTTCTACGGATATTTCTTGTAACTATTAGCGCTCAAATAAACGGTGATTAGTTTTACTTTTTTTGTGAGGAAATCTTGTCTAACCCCAAAATTATAGCTGTTTGAAAACGAATAACAGGGTAAGCAGAGGGTTAATAAAATCAATAAAATAAATAGAATTAATAAAATAAAGAAAATGAAAAATGTGATAAACTGAAAAAAAATGTTTTTTTTTCTATACATTTTATAATTTTTTCATTTTTTTTTCAACAAACAATAAAATGATCAAAACGAAAATTCAGCGATATTAAAAAGTAATAGAATTACTAGAATAAGTTAAATTGTGTCTAATTAATGTTCTAGATGAAATGAATAACATGATTGACTGAACAAAATTAGTAAGATTATTAAAATTTATAAAAAAATAATATAACATTAAATAACTCGTAAAAAGTGAATAAAATAAGTTGTTGAAGAAAAATATGTTCAAATTTAATTCTTGATAGTTTGATAGCACTGATGGGGCCTAATTTGTTTTCCAAAGAAAATTTCTCTGAGTGAGAAATTTTTGTTTCAATTGGCCTCCGTTGCTAGAACGGAGCTGTACAAACTATTTATTACAGTCCACGGAGCCAATATTCCAATTCCAATAATTACCTTCTCTCCCGATGTTGAAATGTAGTCCATTTTTGACCATCCAACAAGGTTGACTAATAGAAACCGACCAAAATCACAATTCTCTCTGTTTGAGATTTTCGGCTCGGTGCATGAAATTAGCGAAAACCGTTTTCGAACTGACATCGATCGGGAGTTTTAAATTCCGGGTTATCGTTGTGTATGTTACTTTCTAGCCACCAGAAATGACAATAATTGGATAGCAGGTAACGCCACAAACTGATCCATCCATCAACCGTGTAAACCTTACAAATATTTTCTTCTCGGTATTGTGTAGCTCTTTGAGGAGATGATTCGCGCACGCTCTAAACAGCTCAACACGAATGATATTGGATCAAATCTGTAGCAGAGCTACATTCAAAACTTTTCATCATTTAAGTGTTTGGTTTAAGCACCATATTGACGACTCCGACTGAGATGAGCTGAAAATTTTCACCATTTCTGAGTAGTTTTCGAAAGATTTTTCAAAACAATTTTACGGTATTAATGCTTGTCATACATACTCTTAAATTCAATACAAGATTTGCTGGACATATTTTCGACAAAATGGCGAAAAATTGGGTAAAATCCTTGCAGTACAGCAGAGGATATAAGCGCTCTAAACCTTACACGAATTTTGAAAAAGGGTCCCTATATTGAAAGATAAATCGTTAAGCATGACCAAAAATTCTGTTCAAAAGCCAATGATTCATCAAACGTGCTTGGTTTGTCAGAATAAGGTAGACTAATAATATCAGCATTTTTTTTAATAGTATGATTTAGTGGATTCAACTGTCAAAATCAAGACTAAAGAATTCGACTGAAAATAACGAAAATATATTGTTGAAAGAAATTTGAAAAATTGGTCGATGGTTTACTATTTTTTAACCAACAAAATCCGTGTGCATTATAGAAACGAAATATTCCCGAAGATCGAACGAATCAGCTTAAAAACTTACATTTGAAAAAGTTGATAAGTTAAGACTTTTTTCCAGGATTTTTAAAAATCCCGGTTTTCATGAGGTCATTATTGAATGAGGTAAGTTATTTCAAAGAATTTACAGTTGACGTTCTTGCTTTACGAAAACGGAAAATTTTCTTCCAACCTTCATACTCCCAGTTATATTTTCAGGTAAAAATGCGGTCCACCAAAATGTATCCGGATGCCGGGGTAGTTGTCGTCGGGCCAGGAAGTAATATGGGAATACTACTGAATACGCTGTTCTACAATGTTGCATAAGTGCTACGTGGTGTTCGGTGTGAACGGGTTTATGCTCTGGACTACTAAAACGAAGATTTACACCACCCGAAAAAGCTTTCAGTATCGCATTGCAAGATGTCAATTTATAACTCAGAGCCGTAGCAACCTAAGGGGCAAGGGGGGCTTTGCCCCCTCATGCGTTCTGCGCCGAAAGAAATAAAAGATTAATCAAATAAAAAGCAAGAGATCTATTTGTATAGTTTATACTGTGTTAATTAGCATTGACCCGCAATTTCATCACCGCAAATGGCCGCGCTTCATGAAACACCGCGCCTAGACTATCTGTCATAATATCTCAAATTGCATAACGAAGGGCCGAATGAGAACACAAGTTGTTCAAAAAATAGATGCAGTCTTGTCGATGTACGGCTATTCCAACTGGTGTGAATGGGCACTGTGCACAGCTATCTACTTCCACTCTGAAATCTTCTCCTCCGTAGTCTGCAAATTGCATTTAAGATTGTAGTTCGCTTGCGCTATAGTTGCGGTCCGCAGAACAAACTGTTTGATATACTCCATGTCGGCTGGTATTTTCCACAAAGTATTCTCGCAGCCGTAGCACCGGCGCTACGCATATTGCCTGGATGTCGACTATTTCTTGTCCTCCTTCATCCCGTGGCAATGTGAATCTTTACAGTGTCGACTGAGGATGCGGCATTCCCGCTGGTGCTAAACGCCTTCCTCAATTTTCTCTCGAGATTTTCCAGAGCTGAACTGACCAGCTCTATTTGATGACGCCGAAACTGTAGGTCAACACGGGGACAGCAAACGTATTGATTGTTCTGACTTTATTTCCCGCATTCAGGAAAGACTTCAAGATACAGTTCGCTTGGTTCAAGATCGTTATTTCGTAGCTTAAGCTTGATGCCGGTGTGGCGAATCCCGGAGAGCTGCAGGAATCCGATATACTGATGTGATCCGCCGCGAATCGTGTCCCGGATCATCTCACCTTCGTCAATCTCGCAGTCTCCAGTCTCGACCAATCGCCCTGATAGTAGCTGAACAGATCAGCATTTCTCTAGGCCAAACGCCCTGCCGATGCCGCCACTAATTCTTTCGGTTAGTTTTATGACTACACCCAGTAGATCTGATATCGTCCACGTAGAAAATATGGAACGTCTCTTCCGGTGAGCTTTCTCTATACCTAATCTGATAGTCAAGCGGTGATAGTCATTGAGGTGTGCTACTGAGCGGGATAAAAGAATCGTTTTGGAAGGTCCCCCTCAAGATGCGAAGCATTCTAGACCGTAACACGTCTTTTCCACTTCTGAGCTGAGCAGTTTTGTCGTTACTCTCTCCATCACCTGCCGTAGGAACCTTAGACTGCAGGATCAACTTTATAAATCTTTAATACCTTGATGAGGAGCGAGTGCACTATGGAGTTGTTTGTATTCTTGTAATCGATATAGGCCATACTAAGGTTCCGTTGGTTACACACTACTTCTCCAACAATGACTGCATCGAGGATGCCTTTTTCAGTCTTGTGTTTTTTTCTTACATCCCTCTGCTCCTCTGTCAGGATGCTATTCTTCTCATAGTGGGCCCTTACGTATGTAGTGACGAAGGTGCTCATGATCTTGTGCAGACTTGTTAGACAGGTAATTGGTATGTCCTTGAGGATGAGAATTGTGGTACCACGGGTGATGAAATCCGGCAATCCGGTTCGCGTAAAGCCCAATATCTAAATTACTGCGTATCATCGTCGTCGATTTCTTCGCCTGCTCATTTCTCCTCGCGCCTAAGTCACTGTTGCCCTTCGCGATATTGTATATATTGTACCTCCCAAATACTGGTTTAAAAGCCATAAGATCGCTGATATCCGGTAGACCTTCGCTGAAATTGAGCTTCTTGTGGCTGATTTGGTCAAAGAAGTGTAACGCCTTAGCCTTTTGATAAGATACTCCCTTACGGTATTAGTGTGTCGTGTTTTTTCGCACAATTTCCAGGTGAATTGGGAGCACGTTACTATTCATGACCTGAAGAATATTCCAGCTTCGGGATCCTGGGTGCGACATTGGATCCGTTTCGCGACATAGCGCAACCGCTTCATCCACATTAAAGACCAAATCACGTAGTAGCTGCCGACCAAGGGGTGAGTCTTCCTTGTTTTTATCTAGTAACGAGCGAGACGATGAAGGAAGAAAGTTTAGAACAGCGTGGAAATGGTCATATGAGCAAGCTTAGAGTTTGCTGACGATGTAACCCTTTGTGTTCTACCGCAGGAGTCCCTTGCTTTAAATATACGTTAAGTTTAATTAAAAAAAATTGCCCCCTCACGCAAAACAGGATTGCTACGGCTCTGTTATAACTTTTCTTTCGTTCTTAGGTTTGTGTTCAATCTGCATCGTCAGCTATTATCTTCTAAACAACACAGTTGTACAGTCTACTTTCTACTTCTGCCGCAGTCAGACGTACAATCGAGCCAAGTGAACAACAGGCCTCTCGATCTAGTGTGCACAGTGATGTACCGATGGGAAAAATTCCATCTTCCCGGGTTTTTATCTTTGGGTTTTAACCGGGTTTTTTTCCCAAATCATGTAACTGTAACTGTAACTCAAACTAGTGAAAATTAGAATAATCATGTGATGCCCAAACTACTTTTATTCTGCTTGTTACTCATTTTAGGGGTTGCTATACTTTTAGCGAAATGAGGTAGGTATTCATACAAAATTTAGAAAATACCTATTTAGTTCGGTGAAAAGTAAAAGTGAGTAATATGCAGAAAGCGAGTGGCCTTGACATTCGTCATTAGTATGAACCGTAATCAGAACTCTCACAAATCGTAAACCGAATTCTTTCGGCATCAACTACATCAGCAATAGTAGAAAAAATGTTTAGTACGTTTGGGTGAATTCACAGTAAGAAACGCAATCGACTTAGCCCAAAACATGTTGAAAAGTTTTATCACTTATTCAACCACAATATTTGGAAAGAAATGTTGGATCACCGCTATAGCAATGATTCAATCGAGGAAAACCATTCAGAATTCATATACATGCAAAACTTTATGACAACAATGCTTACAAATAAAATAAAAGTGTTTGGATAACAATACATTAATTGTTGTTGTTGTTGTTGTTTATTAACGACACTTTACACCTAAGGGTGCATTCGTGTCGGAAGAAAATTGGTTTCTATACTCGTATTAACATCTCATAATAATTTACAATTCAGTATTTTTATATTCGTTTGTACAAATTAGTTTCCTTGAGGAAGCTTAGCAGTTTGTCTTCGGTGTCCCCGTCGTTGCCTAGAGCCACTCGCAGGCTGGTCGAATCGATGTTGTGCATCCTTCTAGCATCGTCGTGTTTTCGGCACTGAAGAATTATATGACGTACATCTACGGTTACCCCGCAGCAGTCGCAAACTGGTGGGGTTTCTCTCTTCAAAAGGAAGTCGTGCGTCAATCGGGTATGCCCTATTCGCAACCGGGTGAGCACTCGTTGATCAGCCGAACTCTCGCGGTCAGTCCACTTTACCGTATCGAATTTTATTTCGCGAAGCTTCACTTCAGTGGATGCAGACCATCGACGGTACCAGTGATTTCGGATAGCTGATTTTGCCTGATTGTTGGCGTCTGCTCCCGGAATGGCTATTTGCAAAGGGGCATTACCCCTGGCTTCTCCTGCGAGGCGGTCTGCCTCTTCATTCCCGCGAATTCCAGCGTGTCCTGGAATCCAGCACAGATTGATTGGACGATGTCGTATCATGGTTTCAATCTCCTGGATCCACGGATGCTGGGACGTGCCAGCTTCAATTGCCGATAAACAACTGGCTGAGTCTGTCATTATTAGCAGATCGTTGGAAGTGTAGTACGAAGTTACCGCTGTTTTAATTGCAAACGCCTCGGCTGAGAACACGCTGCACTGTGGCGGAAGACCAGTCGACTGCTGGAGATGTTCTCCAAACATTCCCGCGCCTACTGCGTCATTGTCTTTCGATCCGTCAGTATACACAACCGTTGAGTTGCTGAAGCGAGCATTCAGGAGCTCCTGAACGACAGGACGGACCACCTCAGAGGGATCTCATTAATGTTAATTACATTTAATTACATTAATGTTCAATTACTAATATATCACAAAATTGCAAAAAACCCAATCTTCCCGCGAAAAAACCGTTTTAACCGGGAAAAAACCTTGGGTTATTTCCCCATAATTATAAAAACCCGATTTGGTACATCACTGAGTGTGCATTGTCTCGAGAACAAAGGAAATATCAGATTATGAGTAAAGTTGACGAAAAAGCTCTACTCCGACTTAACGCTGCGGTCATTGACTTTAAATTTTGTTTAAAACGACCGAGTTTTAGTGAAGTGGAATACCTTCTGAAGGTAGAAATGCAACTTAGACTTACGGAAGTCTTGTACCTTCAGTATCATCATCTTCGCAGTGCAGTGTTAATATCATTCAACACGTTAGCACAAGCCGAGCGTTTCGTTTTGAAGAACAACTTAAAACACGTGGTTGAAAGTGACAACGTTGGAATTAAGATTCCCGTATATATTGAGAATGATTATATAGATGTAAAGTTATATGACCTATCACCTTGTACCCCTCCTGAGCCAATTGCAAAATGCATGTCGCAATACGGAGAAGTAGAATCCGTTACACCTGATACTTGGAGAAACTTCTTCCCGGGTACTCCTAACGGCGTTTTTGTAGTGAGGATGCGGGTTGAAAGGCCTATACCCTCCTACTTGACAATAAAACTCAAAACTCACGGAACTACAATTATGCAAACTACGCTATGCACCCATGAGGGGCAAACTCCTACGTGCAAGTATTGTAATCAGACAGCTCATCATGGACAATCTTGAGCGGAAGATGCAGAGGAAGACGCATCTCAACCGATTGCCAACTCATCTACGGCAAACCAACCCAAAACAAAGTTTTCAATACCAATGCCTGAACCACAAACGGTGGCCAAATTTGTGGCAGCAGTTGCACAGACCATAATGACAACCACAATTGAAGCATCCAGTACCGCAAAATCAAGTGTAAGCAACATTGGCAAGGATAACAATAACAGTGACGGATTCACGCTGGTCAACAATGAGTGTAAGAAACAGGGAAAAACATCTGAACGCGGAAACCAAGGCGGCTTCGACCTGGACGTGAAAACCAAAAAAGAATTAAATGACCCCCCAGATGCAGATTGCCAGCAAACCCCGCGAAAGAAGGTCTCTGCTCGCAGTAAAAAGTTGCGCTCACGAGATCCAATATTCTGATAATATTTGTTTATATTTCTATTTTTACATTTGTAAACATATAAAAGATCCACGGCTCCGTTAAGCTACCGCTATGAGCCGTGTCAAATAAACGAATTATAAAAAAAGAACACAGTTGTTCGTTGCCACTCTCAGCACTGAAAAATACCTCCTATTTTGAATCGCGAATCCTTTAAGTCATCTCTCATATTCTGATCGCTGCAACTAGATTGGATTCTACTAATCCAATCAGTATTCATAGCAAACACGTCAATTTTTAAATTAACTCCCTAAAGCTAGAAAGAACAATGACGATTGCTTTCAAAGATAGTGTGATTTAATCAACTATTCACCACTCTCTACATATTCCGCAATGAGCTTTTAAAATTTGGCGCTTTTAAATGTCTTAATTGCAAATAAGATATATTTTGTCAGGAAGTTACGGATTTCGGTTGGGTCTTCTTAATACGATTCACTGTGCACTTGTAACATTACTCTTATCAAATTATTGAATAACGCACCTCATTATTACGGAAAGATTTGAAATCACTAATTTTTGCTAAGTTACATATCCAATCAATCAATGTGAGAATTTCCCAAAAAAAAATCACACTCTTTCACTCGAAACGATCCAGCCGACCCGAAATGCTCTCGAAGACTAAACATTTATGCTCTAGATAAAATCTTCTTCAAACTAACTTAAAACCCTGACCCGAACGAAATTGTCATACCATATGTGTGATCAAATGTAGAATAGTAAGCGGACACCAACACGTTGGTTAATGACATGACGGGCTCTAGTTTTTCATTCGCATTTCTTTTTCGCCCAAGCTTTCATTCTTCAAATTTATCTATTTTGCAATAGTTCACTCACTGTTCAAGAACTCAGTTTCCATATCATCTTAGCATATCGGTGACGTCATTCAGCTAATGTGTTTGCCAGATGATACTTAGTGTGTAACTTGGAAGTTACTCGCTGGAAGCAACACGATGTTTAGCGTTGCAGATTACTGTTCCAGTTTCATTTAACTACAGCATTATTTTTGTGTTGCCTTGAGACATATTCCACTTGAAAAACGTTCAACAATCCCACGCCTTTTTTCTGTAATTCACTGTACAAGTACCAGTAAGCTGCGTTGACATTACGCACAGGTGATTTTTTATTACTCGTCATATCAGATGACAATTGCTAATAAATCACGCCCGGTCTGACTAATTTTGTGCCACAACCGTTTTTGATTGCAGTCTCCTACATACGAGAGTTGAAGCAATTTACGGTTATTAAGTACAATAATATTAAGCTATAAGATAATATCTTTGGTACAAGGACTTTGGTTACTTGAAATGTGTTGTTGTTCTTAGAATGCATACTTGCTTAATAGATCCAACTAACGCAGGTGTTTTCGATTTTTCAAAAAATATCACCAGGTCACTTATAGTTACTGCTTGTCGCCATATGTGCGTTCCACCCATATCATGTACCCACACCGTAACTCTTTATTGCTGGCTATCAAATTAAAATCTTTTATTGCCGGTAGATAGATGCCTGCTCTGTAGCTTCGATCGTTCTACCCGCGGCTGCATCACTCAGAACCCCCACCGATGCGTGATCCCGATATGCCATTTGGTACTGGGCGGCAGTTTTCAACGGATTGTTGCCACGTTCAATGCGGACAAAAATATTGCAGATCAAGCAGAGGTCATTAATCATACTGCCTGCAAACAGTTTCATAACTCGAAACGCACGACAACTTGTGCAATAGAACTAAACGGTTTCTGATATCGCCGCCGCCGCGCCACAGCCTCGGTGGGACTTTCAAACCATCAACGCTTCGCGTCCGCATGTGACACCAGAACAAGTCGGGTTTTTTTTTGTTTCCACTGCAAAACCGTGTCGATAGTTTATCCGGTTGGGACGACTGGAGTGGGCAAGAAATTGAAATTAATTGATTAGCATCAACTCGCGGATGATTGAAGTCGTTCGTTGGGTCGCTGTGACACCCAAGTATCGACGACTAATTTTATTCACTCGCACTTCGAAGTTGGCAATAACTTAGCTAATATAGGAAGCAATGCTAATTAAATCCCTCTCACAAGTCAGCATTGCGTCTCAATTAAACGTGAATATTTCACCCTTTCTGTTCTATTTTTGAGCAAGCTCAATGAAAAGTGGTTCATGGGATTGTCGGACAGAAGTAATTTACCCGATTGAGCCAAATCCGGTTGTTGTTTTTAGGGCATCGTTAACCGTTATTTCGTATTGCCGCATTACAACATTGCGCTGAACCTTTCAGTGCAGTGCAGTGGGTCTCTACATACATACTTATAGATAACCGGATCGATTTGTGTTCTTACATTGACCGTATGCTCGAAGGCGTTACAAAACGGCATTGTCCGGTACTTGCATAAGGCAAGTCGACGACATAATATCGCTGCCAGCAGGTAAATAAGGTCAGTAATAGCACGTGTACTGAACTGAGACGAATATATTCTTTCTGTTTAGAACATACCTGACGGCGTAAGATGATGATAATAAACAATTGGAAAGATTGCCACCGATGGTAAAATTAAATGGGCTACCTACCGTCTACAATTAGCGCGCGTCTCGCTGCTGGAGTTCTGTGACTAGCTATATGCGGTGGCCGAAGCAGCAATTGCGGTAACAATGCTATCCTTTTCCTCCGCTTCTGACAGCAAGTATCTTCGCGGGGGTCATAAGGAGGATGGATTTCTAAATGTTCATGCTGAACAGACGCCAACACCCAGCTCTTACCAGGAGCAATGGCGTAGTGGTTGCTTGATTTGTAATGGGTCGTGCCACGGTGCCGAAAAGTGTCGAAAGTTCCTCGAATTTGAGCACTCCGGCCGCTGGGCTGCATTGCGGGACAGCAAACTATGTCGAACGTGTCTAGAATCCCATCGGGGACTATGTAGGACCCGTAGCACTCCACCACCAAGGAAATACCATACACACTAACGCATTTATTGATTGTGGTTCTCAAATGACGTTGCTCGAAGAGGATTTGGCAAACGAACTGAATCTCCGTGCAGAGAAACACCCCCTGTGTATCAGATGGACATCTGAGCATTGTCGCTTCGAGGACTCGGCCGAACGTGTCTCCCTACAAATATACGGGACGCAAAATTAACACAACAAGTTCATGCTTTCCGACGTGTTTACCGTGAAATATTTAAAACTACCTCATCACCTCATTAGCAGAAGACAAAGATTAAGCCCGTACGATATTAAGCCTGTTCTAATGACCCTGCCACTTCTAGTTTTCCGATCTGTTTACTTCACATCCTTGCTCTCACTTGAGTACTATGGCTCTAATTTTCATAACTTTTCCCAACCCAGTAATCTCTAGCTAATTGAATGTCGTTAAAATTTAAAACTACCGACACAATCGCTTTCCGTAGCAAAAATGTGTGAAAAGTACACTTACATGAGATGATTACCAGTGGAGTCTTATGACCGCGTACGTCCCCGTCTTCTTATCGGCATGAGCAATATCCAGTTAGGTCATGCCTTGGACAGTCGTGTAGATAATGGAAATGAGTCGATCGCAATAAAGACGCGTCTCGGTTGGACGATCTATTGGACGTGCTCGGCGGATAATCAAAAGCTATTCAACGCGCCATATAGTTTTCACATTTGCTCGCACCCCCACGAAACCGAAGATGACCTACACACGACCGTGAAGAACTATTTTGCCTTTGACAGTTTAGGTATCTCGGCGCCTTCAAAAGAACTACTGTCCGCTGCCGACGAACGGGTGCTAAAAATTCTTCGCTCGAATACTAGGATGAGAAATGGTCGTTACCTTACCAATCTTCTTTGGAATTATAACGATGTACGCTTACCCAACAACAAGGCCATGGCCTTCAAACTATATCATTGCCTCGTTAAGCGAATGAAACGGGAGCCCACTCTAGGTGAAACTTTAAAAAAGAAGTTAGCCGACTACATACAGAAGTGCTACATCCGTAAGATGTCACCCGAAGAGACTCGCATGGCTAGAAACTGCATCTGGTACCTACCTATTTCCCCCGTGTTTAACCCAAAGAATCCAACTAAGGTCCGCATCATTTGGGACGCCGCAGCATCGATGGGAGGCATCTCGCTGAACTCCGTTCTGCTTAAGGGTCCGGACCAACTGAAACCTTTACCGTCTGTGCTATACAAGTTCCGGGAACAATATGTGGCAATTTGTGGTGACATTGAAGAAATGTTTCACCAGGTGGAGGTAAACGAGGATGCTCAACAACGCTTCCTCTTCCACGTTAATGAAGCGGTCAAAGCAGATGAATACATTATGAAGGTCATGCCGTTTGGTGCTTCCTGTTCGCCCAGCTGCGCACAGTTCATCATGAACAAGAACGCAGAGCGTTTCGAAGAGCAGCTACCAGCAGCGGTAGAAGCGATTCGTAAGAATCACTATGTAGATGACATGCTTGCGAGTGTCAATACAGAAGAAGAAGCCATACAGCTTGCAAAGGACGTCCATTATATCCATAAGCAAGGTGGGTTCAAAATGAGAGGTTGGATCTCGAATTCATCGAACATTATGAAGGCGCTCAGCAGCAGTGATTATCAAGAAAAAAGTTTAGATATCAGTTCAGAGCTCGCCTTGGAGATAGTACTGAGGATGTGGTGGAACACGGAGTCTGGTGATTTTCGTTTCAAGCTCTCCAAGGAACGAAACGCTGAACTCCTCATCGGTGCCAATCACCCTACTAAATGCGAGGTACTCAGCGTACTTATGAGCATCTATGATCCTCTCAGATTAATTGTCAACTTTCTCATGCCCCTGAAGCTTTTACTGCAGGAAGTGCGGCGGTTAGGAGTGACTTGGGATGAACCAATTGAAGCTCGACAACTAGAAAAATGGAAGACGTGGCTGAGCTATTTACCACAAGCCAGTTTGGTACGTATTCCTTGGTGTTACCTTTCGAAAACAACCGGAAACGAGATGGTCATCGAACTCCACACCTTTGTGGACGCTAGCGAGCTGTGTTACTGTGCGGTGTCCTACTTAAGATATGAGCAAGGCGATCCACAGTGGTCCCAAAGAGCAAAAAAGGGGGTTTTATAGATTGCGTCAAAACGGTTGACTTTAGCAATATGGTGTCTTTGAAAAAGTTTCTTGGAGTAGAACTCCCCTTCTTTCTGTCTTATCAGATTAATGATTAATCCCCCTAATAGTAAGTTACGAAATTTATTTTCTTCAGCAATTCAGATAGACAAATACTTACTTCAGCAAAGTTGTAGAAAAACTCGTTACAAACATTTTACCCGAAGACTTCAACTCTCTATCTTTTAAGGTTTTTGAGATATGGGACATTATTTGCGAAAGGCCCCTTAAAAACAGTTTTTTCATCATAAGTTTTCTTCTAGATTTTTTCCATGATATAAATGTTCTAGAACATTGTTTGGACTATTAAACTGCATTACTTTGCCGAAGACGGAAACTCGCTACCGCTAGTATGTGTGGAGATATTCACATGTTTTGATTGATTTATTTATTTATTAACAGATTAAGGCCGAAGTGGCCTGTGCCGTATACAAAAGATTCCTCCATTCCACTCGGTCCATGGCCGCGCGTCGCCAGCCACGCAGTCTGCGAAGGGTCCGCAAATCGTCTTCCACCTGGTCGATCCATCGTGCTCGCTGCGCGCCACGTCTTCTTGTACCGGTCGGATTGCAATTGAGAACCGTTTTCACCGGGCTATTGTCCGACATTCTGGCTACGTGCCCGGCCCACCGTAGTCGTCCGATTTTCGCGGTATGACAGATGGGTGGCTCCCCCAACAGCTGATGCAACTCATGGTTCATTCGCCGTCTCCATGTGCCGTCTTCCATCTGCACTCCACCGTAGATGGTACGCAGCACTTTCCGTTCGAAGACACCAAGTGCGCGTTGGTCCTCCACGAGCATGGTCCAGGTCTCGTGCCCGTAGAGAACTACCGGTCTAATCAGCGTCTTGTAGATGGTCAACTTCGTACGACGGCGAACTCTGTTCGACCGAAGTGTCTTGCGGAGGCCAAAGTAGGCACGATTTCCTGCCACGATGCGTCTACGAATCTCTCTGCTGGTATCATTGTCGGCGGTCACCAGTGAGCCCAAGTACACGAACTCTTCAACCACCTCGATTTCGTCGCCACCGATGCAAACTCGAGGCGGGCGGTTCTCATTCTCTTCTCGTGAACCTCTTCCTATCATGTACTTTGTCTTCGACGTGTTGATGGCAAGTCCGACGCGCTTGGCTTCTCTTTTCAGTCTGATGTATTCTTCCTCCATCTTCTCAAAGTTTCGTGCAATAATATCAACGTCATCGGCGAAGCCAAGTAGCTGAACGGACTTTGTGAAAATCGTACCACTCGTGTCGATTCCTGCTCTTCTTATTACACCTTCCAGCGCGATGTTGAATAACAGACACGAGAGACCATCACCTTGCCGTAACCCTCTGCGTGATTCGAAGGGGCTCGAGAGCGTCCCTGAGACACGTACTACGCACATCACCCGATCCATCGTCGCCTTCACTAATCGCGTCAGTTTGTCCGGGAATCCGTACTCCGTACTTTATTTACAAAGTGGCCCGTTTTTGCCCGTTTAAAAGTTATCGGCATTGGAAAAAGAGCTATTTTCAATCAAAAAATGTGAATATCTCCACACATACTAGCGATAGCAAGTTTCTATCTTCGGCAAAGTAATGCAGTTTAATAGTCCAAACAATGTTCTAGAACATTTATATTATGAAAAAAATCTAGAAGAAAACTTATGATGAAAAAACTGTTTTTAAGGGGCCTTTCGCAAATAATGTCCCATATCTCAAAAACCTTAAAAGATAGAGAGTTGAAGTCTTCGGGTAAAATGTTTGTAACGAGTTTTTCTACAACTTTGCTGAAGTAAGTATTTGTCTATCTGAATTGCTGAAGAAAATAAATTTCGTAACTCACTTTTAGGGGGATTAATCATCAATCCGATAAGACATAAAGAAGGGGAGTTCTACTCCAAGAAACTTTCTCAAAGACACCATATTGCTTAAGTCAACCGTTTTGACGCAATCTAAAAAACCCCCTTTTTTGCTCTTTGGGACCACTGTGCGATCGCATCGAGTGCGTTTTAGTAGGTGCAAAAACAAGAATACCCAACAAACATTTCGTGGTTTTATAAACGTTTTAACAGTTGCTTTATTCAGCTCTAGCTGAACATTGGAAGTATACGTGTAATCATATATCGTTTATTCCACCCTTAAACATCCGGGATTTGGAGAATTTATTCAGCTGGTCTGATTAAGACACATGAAAGAACAATTCTTCAGCACGTATACAGCCTAAAGAAAACCACAGTTCAGCTTTATCAATAAACCTTTTCGTTACCGCTATTCAGCTGAGAGAATTATCATAGGAAAATTGTTAAAAAAGACATTCAATTTCAAGTTACACACGCCATCAATCTCTTTGGAAGCCATATTCTTTTATTAGTGTTACGTTACAGTTAGAGAAAAATTGTATTACCTTGTTGGATATCATATCACGTACCTGGATCCGAACCAGCAACCTGTTGAATACTAAGCACTTACCTTACTGTCTGCATCAATCTTGCATACATCGAATGCTTAAGAGTTCACCGATGTACCGACAAGTCTAGGCTGCTGAATAGTGTCTGTACAAAGGCTACAGTAGCCTTCTATAGATTTGAGTGAACCTAGTTGACTTGGGTTCGAATCCCAACCTACGATAATATTTTCATTTCAATTTTTTTTATTTAATAATTTTTAGAACATTCGGGAATTTTAAATTAGATAATTTATTTATTTCAAAAATGATGATTATAGTCGTTTTTGTTTCCAAGGTGAGAATTTATGGTTGTCACAAAATATTTAGATAAGTAAAAATGGGTGTTATATGAAAGTGGTGGTAACTGAATGATGGATTGAAGTCATTTATAATTCTAAGGTGGCAATCTCCTCAATTTATTTACCACTCCCTGCCAAATTATTTTGTTCCCATTGTGATTTTTTTTTTGGTAAGCGGAAGTCGCTGTTCGAATTCAATAGTTTATTTATTTATATCAATTAAGTCGGCCAGCGTGAATAATCATTTCATTGTACCTTTGTTTGCTAGTCGATGGATAGAAAAAAAATCATGGTAACAATGCTGGTGTCTAAAATTTATAGCAACATTGGAACAAAAAGTTTCAATTGTGTTCAATATGAGAATATTCATGTTTCACAAGTAAACAGACCGTTTCGAATTAAAAGGTAAATTTACATAAACGAGGGCGCGAGTGATTTGGTAAGCTTGTACATTGAAAAACTGTAAATCGTGTATTTCCCGTGGTGAAAACTCAGTAGATATAAAAAAAAACTAAATAAACTTTCTTTATTTCTTTATTCATTTATTGATCTATTGCTTCTTAACTGCAATATATGCAAAACATCTCAATTGGAATATACCGAAATAATTAAAAAATCCTTCACATAATAGTAAAAAAAATATTGTGTGTATTGGGACTCGAACCCAGGTCGGTTGCCATTCCTCATGATTTGCTAATCGCGCCAATTTTTGTAGTAGTTACAATTACCTTTGTTAAACACATAATTCGGCTGAAAGTCAAAGGTGGTATAACGGCAAATGTAAAGGTAGAAACAACCTCTTGAAGACATGTAGTGCAGCTTAATGATTAATGGTAATACTTTTGGTAACAGCATCGTTTATTCAACTCGCAATTCAGTCTAATTAAGATGGTTGAATAAAAGCTTTAATATTGTCGCTATTACATTTATTAGCAGTATAGTTCAGCCTAGTTGGAACTAGCGAATACTGGATTTTAAATAGGCTGAATAAACTGTTAATGTTTAAATAGTTCAGCGAAAGTTTTATTCAGCTTACATAACCTTTAATCTGCTTTAAATCAACACGTAGTCTTATAGTTCAGCTCCTAATGTTTGTTGGGATACCACCAGTCGTTGAGAGAATCCAGAATCATTTGTAGTGCGAAGAAGTCAGACTGATTACGAATGACGAAATATTTTTTAAGAGTATGCTGCCAGGACTTAAGGCAACGTCGTTAACATACAGCGAAAATAGCTCTGGTGCTAGTGTACTGCCTTGAGGAACTCCAGTGTTATTTGCGGAAAGTAATTCAATTGAGCTGTTCCAATACAAACAAAAACTCAACGATGTAGGAGATACGATCGAAGTTAATAACAGAACCTAATCGTAGAGCCATCTGGACATTTGTCAGCCCTGATGAAAGAATGTATACATTTCTCTGGACAATCCTGCTTATACAAGTTCGACTCCACCATGTTGTTGGTTCTTAAAAACTCGGTTTTGAGTCCACAGCTACTAATTCTTTGTGAGATCATCAGTTTTCGGGCGAATTTATTAGAGAAAATATACTTGAATCTACAGAAGAGGTGATGTTCAACTTTTCGACGAGGTGGGATTTTTGGCGTGTGATTTAAGTAAAATATAAGTTGCTTTTTTGGATAAAGTTTCTTTTCTCGTCTTCCATCAACCACAACTTTTTCAACTACTTGTATCAAAACGACACTTTCTCCACTGAAATAAGTGTATTTTTCTAACAATTTGCTTTCGAAATATTCCCTATCCGATCACTAATAGCGCTGCTATAGAATAAATAAAGCGTCCATATTCTACTGCCGTTTTTTATTGAGGGAAACTTAGTTAGGTTCTAACCCCAACTGCTGTCAAAATATTTGAACGGACAGCGTACAGTGGCTCAAAACAGCGTTTCGAGGTACTTAATTCATTCGAGTAAAAACAGCCCATATTTGTGGTTTAAATTTTCTACAATGTGTGTGTGTGTAAAAAGTACCCTTTATAGGCAATATTATTTAAAATAAATATTACATAAGTCTAAAGAAATTTATCCTTTAACCAGAAGAGATAGCGCTTTGCTGTCTTCGACAAAGTTGTAGAGGAGAGCATTTTTATAAATTTTGCAGAAAACATGTTGTCATTCCATCTAAAATTTCCATTTGGTTTATGATTTTTGAGAAAAGATGGGTGAACGTTAAATATGCTTTTAGACCCTTTTTGAATTTTCGTTTGCGATGAACTTACGAGCCCCAATTATTGATACTACATTTCAACTTCAAAGAGCCGGAAATCGAAAAGAGGTTTTCGAATGATACTAAAAATGTTTTTTGAACACCAGACTTCCCATGAACATGAACAAGTTTGTACCCGTGTACAAAATTTCGTGCACGCGTTCAACCGCAAACATGCTTCGTCTCAATATACAGGTTCACCTCGAACATGGAACTCAAGCAAACGATTTACAACCTCTAGTTCAAAAAAACCATGTACGTACAGCGGGTGCGTACACGAGAACGATTCGCACAAGGCAAAAAGAGCCAACGCTAGTTGTGATAAGAGTGAGAAAGAGAAAACTAATGCCACGAACCTGTGTGTACGTACACCGTGTACGTACATGAGGTTCGGTTTTGTAGGTGAACATGTGCACGTGTTTTGGTACGAAATAGCGTGTTCGAGTTCGAACACAAAATGTTGGTTTAATATGAGTACAGAATCAGAGCAAACATTGTGTACGATTTTTATTTGGGAAGACTGTTGAACACTAAAGCGTGTATTACCACATGCAATATATTTTGCTTTCCCGTTTTCGAGAATGGGATATTTGTAAATTAGTAAGGAAGCATGATAAAAACTCCAATGCCTCCTTAAATTATTTATTTTAAAGTTCAGTTAAAGGGAAGGGCCAAAAATACCAAGGAGGGACAAATTTGAAACCCCGCCACGGGCGCCAGAATTTCACGCTATGGCTCTGATTGCATTCAAGGATGGTGTGCTTATTCCAACTATTCGCAGAATTCTAAATACGAAATTCGCTTTGATGTTGGTCTCATCATAAATAGCGCAACACCAATATTTCGTTAGTAACATCATACACAGTTTCAGGGTGCGCGCTTTGGCAACATTTTACTGGTGTTCGTCCAGTTTTGGGAAGTTATGCACCTTGTACTTTTTCAATCCGGATCGTTTATTGTTCCTCTGGACAAAACTTTGCGAAACATCGAGAGTTTTGGCCAAATCCCACGTCGAAAAATTCGGATTCCGTTTGAAATGAGCAATCGGCGCTCTGTCAGTTTTTCTCCATTTTCATCTAGCTCCTGACTTGTGGTCCATTGTCGTCCGACCCTGAATCTTTGAAGGACACTTGAGTCGGTTAAATGATGTCTATCCATCAGGTTTCCAGGATCTAAACAATACACTCGAAAGAGAAACTTGGTTCATATCGGTCAAGTATGAACAAAGGTACACAAGTTTGAAAAAATCACAATAATTATCGACTCACTCTTTACAATTGTCCTTGTTAGTAGAAATTACTAGAACTCTCAATTGCAATTACGAACGCAATCTAGCAGACCAATTGTAATTACTCGAGAATAAATTTGTCCTAGTGACAGACTTAATCACAGTGCTAGCGGGTCATTCGTCTTAAGATAGTAACACCATCGTCAGCGTTCGAAGCAGCAGTGTAGCTGCTCAATTTGGTCCGAAATAGTAAGTACCAGGTAGCTGCTGCTACCAACGTGGTACCAAAGAACACAACAACCTTTATTGCAACACCATCAGAAAAGGTCGCAGGAATTCAGCACCTTTATCAATATCGGTAGGTCGTTGTGTTGCGTTTGCAGCTAGCAACTCACGCGGCGGCAGTTCGACGTGCACGGCAGAACCACTATTTGTGGTCAGCACTCCAAACTCGAGACAGATTTATTGCGATCGACGATATTTATGGTATTTTGCGCGTTATTTTTATTTTTTTTTGTTTCACTCGCGATTCAATTTGCCGGTCTTTCCTCGGGTGCAAAAGAGATCTTTCGAATGGGCCACCAGAAGCTCAAACAAGGGTTGCTTGAGTTGGGCTATCAGCAGATCGAGCATTTTTGGTAGGTACGTACCTACGTGTGAACCGAGTGAATTCTTCGGCATTTGATTTATAATTCTTTTGAAGTCTAAAGAGTCATGCGTGCGTCCGCAATGATTTGCGACGGTATGCTCCTATTAGTATCGCTGGCTTCATCGAGTAGATCGGAGATGTTTGGTTTGATTGTGGAATTGTGGCTATTTCTGGCTGCTGCATTGATTATCAGGAGATGCAATCATATATGGCAGTGAGAGACGGATTCGTTCATAAGGAGCCCGCGGTACATTGCGACAGTTTGGTGAATTATAACTTTTAACATGAATCAATAAAGTAGATCTAGAAAGATTATGCATGTTTATCTTGAATCATTGGTATAGATTTGAAACAGGCCCAGAACCCTACTAAATTAACTGTGGTAGACGATTGATGAGTTACAATTACATTTATTTATTCTCAAAGGTCGTGTCCAGCCCACTGTATTGAAATTGTTCTCAAATTTTTAATTTAAATTCAAAATAGGTGGAGACTCACATCCTCAAACCCAGCCGTGTTATTTCTAATCAAGATCGAGCCGTTCGAAACCGATTGAAGTAATTAATTCCCTTCAGCTCACAAGCGCACAGGGCAGCAATCTACGCTCGAACGAAATTGAAAGTGTCGCTACCTTTGCAATAAAATGCAGTGTCATTCCCTCCACCGACTGCAACGGTGATTCACTCACTACGATATTCAACCGCTGCCGTTGGGTTCTACACCCATGATTCTCGATGGTATTTAAAAGCTCAAACACGACTACTCCCTACACAAAGGGCAAATTACGTTTTCCAATAATCACACAAGACAGAGTGCCAGGCGAGCCCTGAGAATTACCTACCAGGTGCTGCTTGATCTGCTTGACCTATCTCTCTGGACCCGATCAGGCAGTAGGTACCTATGCAAGCTGGTGGCGTTCGTGTATAGAGGCCAACTCCGGCTGCGGCTCCGGCTACGGCGACAATTTCGTTGGATGTGTACTGCCGGTGAAGGTTTTTTCGTGCCCTCAGCTGCTATTACATTGAAGGTACATAGAGGCAAACTGTTGTAACTGCGCGCGAGATCATTGCAAAGTAAGTCGCACCACATTCGCGTACATGTGGACAATTAATACTTGGTACTGGCCGTACGAGCACAGCCCAGCCACAGCCAGGTCGTGTAAATCTGATTTATGTTCTCAATGTCGATGAAGGTCGGCACTATGTAAATTGCTATCGAGGTGATCGTTATTACAGCTCCTATCTGAATCAGGTCAGCGGGTCTGCATCGAAGCGGAATTAGAACAGCAGCAGCTCCGGCATGAGATCAGTGGTCAAAGAATGTAGTTCCTGGATATAAATATTTATTAGCTTGGAGAGCTCGCTATTTTTGGTGTGAGAATCAAGCGATAGTCATAAAGAGCTACTAGCTATATAACTGTGTGAAAATTTACAAACAGTCAAACTTATCATTATAAAAGTTATAGACAATACTTGTAATTGAATGAGGACTGATCATAGTCTACTAGATGTTTCAGGTTATTAATATCATTATACCTACATTGAGAATGAGTTAAAGCATGCCAATTACCAACGTTAATATATCCGCCGAATAGTATTGTTCAAATTATCGACAACTGTTTATCTAACAGTACACTGAAAGTATAAATTCGTAAATATTATAAAAATGATCGTGCAATGCACGAGTTCATTCTTCGTTTTCTGCAACGAAGCATTTTCGTGCATTGTAAATAGTAAATATTGTTCATTTCATGAACTGAAAAAAATGGCCGCTCGATGAACGAAAGTGTTCGTAAATTTTACATATTTGGTGTACATTACACGAATTTTATCGTTGATAACGACGTTAGTTTTGGTAAATGAAACGAAATGTTTCTTTTTTTTAATACATGTTTGTGTATATTACGAACGATTTCAATTTCTTTCATCTTAGACAAGTATTTATTAGAATATTATTGTTTTCATTAAATGTCTTAGGATCGATGTTTGACAACACCCATTTTATTTAATTTTTTTTAATAAGTGTTTGTGTATACTACGAACGATGTCGTTTGTCGCACGAATTCATTTTCGCTCATCTTAGAAAAGTTTTCGTATTTATTAGAAAATTATTTTAGCATTTCTCCGGCAGAATATGGAACAAGCTCGGTTTCTTTGTGAATTATCCTGGAAGAGAGAAAACTCAAACTTATTCTTACAAAACCAACGAGCAGTTAAAACCAGCAGATTCGTTTGCCAAATGAAGCTGATTCGTAATAGGCCAACGAAAGTCGTTTCGTGGTTTTTACGATAAACTCGTAATAAAAAATAAAAGTGTTTCAATAGACATACAATTTATCATATGTACGAAAAATTCGTATAATTTATTAAAATTGTCTGTACGAAACCAATTCTTAGCGATTTACGAATATAATGATAGGAACCACAAATAAAGTATAGGACTATTCCGTTTTTCTTAACGTGTACGACATTCCTTTGAATGTTAGTCAGTACTCTTTTATGGATTTAATACTGAATTCAGCGGAAGAAGATCTACAAATTTTAAAGTTGGTAGTAATAGTCAATGGAGGGTATACGAAACTAACTTGCATCAGTAGAAATTAACTCATTCAACCCATCGCTTTCATCCGATAGGTGTACCATACAACCATTATTTTGGCTGTATACAGGGTGTTTGGTTCATGGTTAAGAACCTCCCGAGGGATGATTGACTGTCATATTTGGAGAAAAAAATCGTTCTACAGATACCATCAAATCTCAACGGTTTCTAAGTTATTGAACTTTTTGTGTTAAAAACTTAGTTGTCTTAAAATAGTTCTAGCTCAAAAAATATACTTTGTATTTGAAATCTTCTAGATCCATTAGATTGGTGAGAAAATTTCCCATTGATTGATGTCCACACATGTTTCAGCTAATGAGGTTAAGTACAGGCCCGTAGCCAGGATTTTGTTTCGGGAGGGGCTTAAAAAAAATTGCATAAAGCTTTTAATTCTGACAATTTGATATAGTCACTAGAAACTAAATTAAATTTTGAAAAGTTCATAATGAAATCAATTCCAAATCAAAGACAATCCTAAAAATATGTTCATTGTCACAAGAAAGGTTATAGTACTTACTCTCGTTACAACAAAGTATATTCTAGAGTTCACAGTATTTATGCGCTAACCGAATATGACAATGCTTGACGGTGCTGGAAAACACTAGGTGTTCCAAGCTACACCTTTAAAAGGCGTAGAAGATGCTAAACCGAAATGAGTAGAAAAATATCCATAAAATGTTCGAACGCAGAGAATGTCGAAATTCGTACAAAATCTTCTGATTTAGCAAGCGATTTGTAGATGCGCAGAGACGGTTCAACTTCTATTTTCTTTGTCTGGTGTTCTGCGAGTATTACCAGTTCCAAGGCATCATGCTAACACAATTTTTGATATATTCTATTTAAATGAAACTATTTTCAAGACTAGCCTTGGTCGGGTAGATTAGAACCCCAGTTAGGAAGGATTTTTGGTAATCAATAGGATCAAAATATAAATTTAAATGATTAAATCAACTGAAGGAAACTGCCCACAATTTAATTGATTAAAGAAAATTGTCTACAAATCGAATGAAAACACTGATTACTAATATCTTCTAATTTTCCTTCAAATCGCCAGTCGCCGTGCATGTGTCGTTCACCGTGCAGTTTCAAAATCACGAAATTTAAAGAACTAGCTCCCTAAATCCATCGGAGAGATCCAGATCCCAAATCCTTTCGTTTCATCGTTTTATTGAAACATTCCAACTAAAGTTGAATCAAAATTTTAAATACACCGTAAGTTGATCATATAACGTGCACTGGTGCCAAACAAATGTCCTCAACTACTTATTCTCGTTTTGTTGGTAATAGCAAATACAAATTTGTATTTGGTAATAGTTTTATATTATTTCTAAATTGTGACGTATTTAGATAGGTATTTTTACGGTGACTATGAGGGCGGTTTTCATTTTGATAAAAAAAAGGATTTGAAGTCACGTCAAATCCACCTAAACGCACGGTAACTGGGGACTTGACGGTACGTGAAATTTGTTAAATGTATTACCAAAAGAACTAGAAGGTCTACCTTCTGATGTCGCAAAAAGCAGAAGCAAAAAAAATTGCTACGCTATAGCAGGCTACAGGCACCAGTGAATCAAGCTAGCTATTGTTCTATATCAGTACACATACAAATTGTATCGTTGCCCCCGGCTGCGGAGTAAAATGAGTTTGCCAAATGAAGCAAAAGTGCCTGTGCTACGGGATAACACGAACAGTTAAGGAAGTGGAACAATTAGTTAAAGTGAAAATGGAGCTTAATCTCGCTGAAGTTACCTACATTCAGCTACATCACGTAAAAACTGTGTTTTGATCACGTTTAGAAGCTTAGCACAGGCCGAAAACTTTATTGCAAAGAACAACATGCAACACGAGGTCGAATTTAATAACACCAGAATCAAGATCCCCGTGCATATGGAAAACGACATGGTGGACGTGCGTATCCATGATTTGGCCCCGCGCACGAAGGAGGATTTCATCAAACAAATAATGTCGCAATATGGAGAAGTAGAATCTATTACGAATGACACCTGGAGAAATTTTTTCTCCGGCATTCCCAATGGCGTTCGTATTGTGAGAATGCGAGTGACTAAACCAATACCTTCTTACATGACTATCGAATGCAAATCACCGAAGGATGGCGTGACCTATAAGCAAACAACGCTAATTACATATCCCGGGCAGACCCCAACATGCCAATTCTGTAACTATACAGCCTACTACGGAAAAACATGCGCCGAAGCAACTAGTCAAAACTCATCTACTACAGCCAACTCTAACATGCAGCCACCGATACCTTCAGATAAACCTAAAACAACGATCCAATTACCCAATAATGCAGGTACAACGACCACGACAACCGCTCCCAAACCAACAACTAGCATCGCCAATAAAGAAGCAAATACCGATGAAGACGGATATACAACAGCGACCCATAAGAACAAGAAACAAATAAGAACCTCTGATCGTGAACAGGAAGAAAGCAGTACAGATGACGACATGGACGGGAACGATAACGCGAGAGAAGGCAGACTGAATGACCACCAAGCGGCCTCACCGCCAAGGAAAAAGATCTCAACACGCAGCAGCAAACTGCGTCAACAAGATCTGGCAGACCGACATTCTTAGAATTTTTTTTTTTACTTATTGTAAAAAAAATTAAAAGACCCACGGATCAGTTGTGCTAACGCATTGAGCCGTTTCAAATAAAATTTTAGATTGAAAAAAAAAGAAATATTATAAATATGAACAAGCTCAATAATTTCAGCATCTCTTTATTCCGACATATGGACGGGTATACATCGCACTTACTTCACCTCTGTCGAAGAATAACGTAGGTGTAAGGCCAACTTTCTTTGATGATTTCTGTTGTTCTGTAGTTGAGTGCCCAGAAAATATAGAACAGCTGCTCTTGGGTCGATTTCAATTTATTTATTATTTTTTCTCTCTTTTTCTTCGTTATCTCTGCTCATCTCTCTCATTTTATTCCATAACGAACACAAATAAAACTAAAACATGAAATCGAAACATTAATCCCAATTTATTGACTGTAGACTCAACTAGTTACATCATTTTAGTCGCTCTCCGTGATAGGCTAATGATGTTTGTTCACTGTATCGTCAGGTCGTTTTTAGACTTACATGGACATTAATTGGAAACCATCGAAAGAGACAGAAATGCTGCTGCTTACAACATTAAGTTTATTATGATTGATTGACTAATATGTGGTTTAGCATCTATTGACATCCGTTGAAAAGTAAGGATAAAATCACAACAGATAGTCCTACCGCTACTATGTACGTTTCTGTATGTGAACAACATTAGTAATATACGACGGTATACAATTCTTGGGTTGATGAACACCTCAGAAAAACCGCTGTTTTACCACTTTTTGGCTTGTTTATTTTTTGGCATTTTTCTTGCTTATTGTTCGATTGTTTAAAATATCACTACTTTGCGGACTAATAATGTTTAAATACGGACCGCATTCTCCGCATAAAATGAAATTGAGTGTCAACAGAAATACTATTGCATTAAAATGACGCGAAAACAAAAACTGTCTTCTCGACTATATTGTCATCAACTAACGGAAATGTTTTTGTCTAGCACGCTTGAGTGAGATGCCTGATGTTTCTACTAAGCGTACAGTGCACTAACCTATTACAGAAATTCAATCTGCTTATGCTTTAACTAACTTTATTCTGGCTAATATATAACATAATATCTGAGTTTTGTTAGACACAACCACTAGCGATAAAGTTCTCATTTTGGGACAGTTTTTGAGCTCACTTTTCTATAAAACTTCTGCAATTTTATTATATATTTCGTTTATTTTATTCGGTTCAATGCATTAGCTAAATGAAGCCTTGTGTCTTCAATATATTTCCATGATGTGAACAATGAAAGTGATAAAACGTAAATGGTTGTCCTACAGATCTCGTGCGAACAACTAGCGATTGCATGTGGAGAACTATTTACTAGGCTGAGAAATATTTTTCCTAACCAACAATGTCGCGGTGGTGTTCATTTCTATCTCGTACACTTCCTTATCATCATAGTGGTTACTGCCATGTCCATGTTCGCGAATTTCTGACGGGTCACGAGTGTCGACTTCCTCAATGATGGTGCCGACCGTTGATTTTGAGATACTAGACGCAGTTTTTGCCGTCAATATTATCCGAACAGCAGCCAAAATTTGGCAAATGTTTGTTTTTCAGGAAATGGTTTTGGAGACTATGTATATGCTAAGATATAATGTGTAAAATAATACTATCGCATTCAGTTTTTACGTGCAGGGTCAGGTTGGAGGAAATATGTCTGTTCACCTAGATTTTCACCACAAAAACACCAATTAATATACTTCCTAGATGTGTCCTTTATAATGAATACCATTTTTTCCAAATGTGACAGGAATCTTTTAATAGCCACGGTGCAAGTAAGTGGTATCAGATCTTGTAGCCGAGCATTGATTTTCTCATCGTCCATATATATGAGGATCAACCACATGTTACAAGTTGCTATGCAAAATGACTGGTTTCGCCTGGGCTAATTTGTTAAATGGCATCAGCACTGAACGCCTGACATGGTTAAACTCGTTAAAGGCGATGTTCGTAAGCATAACCTCCATAATCACCTTCAGCAAATATTTCACATCATTAATGTTGCTCCAGCCAAATACGGAGGCTATTGACTTCAGGTCTTTTCGCATAAGATCGATCTTATGCGAAAAGACCTGAAGTCAATAGCCTCCGTATTTGGCTGGAGCACTACTTCTTGCTTCTGCGACTCAATCATTCGACAGATCCCCGCAGCAAGAATTAAAGTAACAGTTTCGTTTGTCTTCCGACGAGTCACACAATATGAAGGGAACTGTTTTATCACACTCAGCATACTGAGTAGATATCCTGACCGCTGTCTTCGGTGGTTCGAAATAGCAATCTTCCTCACAATTCTCGCATTAATTTGTTGAAACCAAACAAGATACAATTTTTTTAAGAGTCACCGAAAAACATGTTGTTTCTTAAATTTATTTTTGAAAATTTTCGGGGGGGGCTTTAGCCCCCTAGCCCCCCCTCTGGCTACGTGCCTGGTTAAGTAACCTTTAAACAGTATTTTTTTTTTAATTTATCAATTTTGATCGATTTTTCATTCATTTCGCGAAAATTTTAATAGTTAACATCACCATTTTAATAATTCAGATTGTTAGGCTTGAGGAGCTGCATAATTTATTCTTTGACATGATACATTTATCTTTTCTTGTTTTCATGAGTTTGGGTTATTAAACTTGGATATTTTTATCTCATTTTCACTAATACTAGCTCTTATTGAAAAAGTAAGGCACTTATTGTATCTTTTCGTATTTTTATTCGAAAGCCAGGATAATTTTGCAGAGAAAAAAGTATTAATACATTTCAGTTAAGTGAATTAAGTGTTCTTTAAGAAGTTAATTAGTTTAAAGTTAATGTTATTATTAGCATTTTCGTTATTTTCTTAAAATAGTAAATAATAACATCTCCATTACTATCATGGAATAAATCCATCTCAGCAAGTTCTACAACTTTTTCTTTGACGCCATTCAATTATCTCTTTTAGTTTCAAAGCAAAATCATTTTTATCACCTCGTTTCATATGCAAAAACAATGATTTCGAACCCACTAAATTTGTGGTGAGGTCATGTTGTGTTAACTATTAAATTGCAGCGAAATGAAAAGCGATAGGGATAAAGTGTCTAGTAACGAGTTGTAGAGAATGTTAAGGGGCACCAAATAAACAATAGTAACGACAAATTTATTTGATTAATAATTAGAATAATTTCAAAACTCTCAAAAAACACTAATTTTGAGTTATTTTATTAGTAAAAAGTCATTTAGCGCTGTGACGTCCCTCGGACGAGCGCACCTACTGTCGCACTACTCTGGTAGTCGACATCGATATTGCCGATCGATCGACGCGAGAAGTGTCAGAGAAACGGAAAGAAGGAGGAAGATAAAAGGAAAAAAGAAGTTATATAGAGTGGTCACATGCAGTGCTGTGCTGATCGGAGCATCGATTAAAATTATTATTAATCTCGTTGTTATGAATTATTTAAAACTAGTTTAGCCTAAAGATCAGGTAGTAGATGAACTTACCAACTACAATTTATAAACTAAAAGCATTATTTCTTAGACTATATATACAACTTAAAGCTAAAGGTAAACCTAACCTAAAAGCTATTTAAGTTACTTACAAAACTACAGGTAAAATTATATAACTAATCTAAAAAATACAGAAATAATAATGAAATGTACGCATAGACAGACATCACGATCAAGGCCAGGATCCACGATCGTTGGGAAACATAGAGCGGGAAGATTGACTAAACGTGAGTAAATATTATACACATTGAACTATATTTAGAGCAAACTGTATTTTCGCAGGATATAAAAATATCTAAATACACGGATATTAGTGCATCTCGGAAAATTGTCTTCGTTCCCTCCGAAACCGAACAACTTTTTATATCGTTTACCAACGAGCGATGTCGGATCCCGGTATGGATGCTGCTAGCAAAGCCAAAGGCACCTCTGGTGCGGTTGTCGTAACGTCCACCCCCACGTCTGTACACCTTTCGGACACAGAGCATAAGACCAAACCGTCGGTTAATAGCTGTACATTGTGTAATAAGCCGGATGACGATCATATGGTGCAGTGCGATACGTGTGATGTGTGGAATCATTTCTCATGTGCGGGTGTTTCTGAGAACGTCGAGGAGTGCAGCTGGATATGCTTGAAATGCGCTACCGTGAAAGCAAAGAAAGGCACCAAGTCTCGACGAAAGAACACCTCGAAGCAGAAATTGACGAAAACGTCACGGAAAACAACAGTTCGGGCAACAACTACAAAGACGGCGAAGAAGGTAACCTCTAAGGCGGAGCGGAAAAGTAATGTTGGTGGTGCGGATGCGAAAGGCGAAAATGTTCCAGTCGTAGAAACCATAAGTAAAGATTTGGAGAAGCCGACGAAAAGTCGGACGTTGAGTAGAGCGGACTCAGTGACATCGGCAGCGTCGCGAAAATCCATCAAAGCACGTTTAGATGTGGAACTGCGGAAGATTAAAGCCGAGGAAATGTTGATGCAAGAAGAGATGCGGCTTATGAGAGAGTTTTCGAAGAAGAAGTTTGATGTTTTGAAGAAGATGGCTGATTTCGATAGTAGCGACGAATCCGCAGGGGACCATCAACATGAAAAAAGCAATAAAAACAAAGTGCAAGATTGGCTAAAGCACTCTACGAAGAAGGAAGTGGAAACCGATGGCACCAGCGACAGAGAAACGTCTGAAAGTGACAGTGATTCGGATTGCGATACGGAAGTTTCATCTTGTCTACAAGCCAATGATGCAGATGGCGAAGAAGTGCAATCCGATGAAGAAGAATATGGGATTAGTGCACGATCAGTGTCAAAGCGGCGACAAGCGTTATGCAGCAACAAGCGACTTTCTAAAAGTGAGGTAGCTGCACGTCAAGTTGTTCCTCGTGAGCTGCCCAAGTTCAACGGCAATCCAGAGGAATGGCCAATGTTCCTATCAACGTACGAAGATACCACGGCTATGTGTGGGTACACAGCAGCCGAGAACATGATTCGCTTGAGAAACTGCTTGAAAGGAGATGCGTTTAATGCAGTTCGTTGTTTCTTAATGCGACCAGAAACTGTAGGAAAAGCGATCAGTGCGCTGAAGTTGCGATTCGGTAGACCGGAAACGATTATCGAGTATTTGAAGGAGAAGATTATTGCGATATCACCCATCAAATCGGATGCGATGGAAAAGCTGGTTGACTACGCCTTGGAGGTGCAAAACCTTTGTGCCATAATACAAACTTGTGGCGGAAAGGAGCATATGTGTGATACGACTCTGTTGAGGGAACTTGTCAAGAAGCTACCATCGCAAATTAAACTGGATTGGGCGCGCTACAAAAGGACTAAAACGAAGGTGACACTATCCACATTCAGTCGTTGGATATACACCCTAGCAGAAGACGTGAACGTGGTATTCGAGCCTCAGTGTCGATCTAGCAGGACTCAGGAGTCCCGAGAAATCCGGAAAGAGCGATACGTCAACACTCTCGCCGAAGTTCCTACCGAGGATGGCAGAGATATGAACCAATCCATTCATTCTACTCAAAGCAGTCAGCCGGGAACCGAAGGAAATAAACCCTGTCCAGCATGCAGAGGGGATTGCAAATATCTGGGGAAATGCAAACGTTTCCTGGAGCTGTCATACGAAGCAAGATGGGCAACAATTCGTGGATTTAACTTCTGCCGCAAGTGTCTTAGGCAGCATAGAGGTGGTTGCAATTCTGGGGAGTGTGGAAAGAACGGCTGTACCTTTAAGCATCACATTCTGCTCCACAAAGATTTGCTTGAAACATCTGCATCGACTAGTGTTTCTAATCAGAATGAAGAACGCAATGTTAATACGCACCAGTCCAGTACAGGCCCCGGTTCCTTCCGTTACCTGCCGGTAACACTATTTGGAAACGGGGTGCAGATGAAGTGCCACGCATTCTTAGATGACGGATCAGAGTTAACGCTCATCGATCAGCAACTTGCCGAAGATCTGAAGCTCTCTGGGAAGGCCCATCCACTCTGTCTTAAGTGGACTGCAGGTACTCATCGTTACGAATCTGGTTCACACAGTGTCAACGTTGAAATAAGCGGACAGGAAAGAAAGCGAACGTTACTACAAGATGTAAGAACAGTCGAGGAATTGCAGCTACCTTTCCAGTCGTTGGATATGACTCAACTAACGGAGAAACACGGATATCTGCGTGGAGTACCTGTGGAATCTTATTCCAATGTTCGGCCGCGAATACTAATCGGTTTGAAACACGCCAATATTATGCTCGTTCGAAAAAGTCGTGAAGGCAGAATGGGTGAACCTATTGCTGTAAAAACGAACCTTGGTTGGACCGTATACGGTGGTTGGACATCAAAGAACTGCATCAATATCAGTCATACTTACCACGTCTGTAGCTGTAACCAACAAAGTGTTATACATCTAAACCAGATGGTTAAAGATTACCTTTCCCTTGAAAATTCGGTGGTTATACCGACGCAATTTGAACGACTGTCGAAGGAGGACAAACTAGCCATGTCTTTACTAGAATCCCGCACACACTTCAATGGAGAACGTTATGTAACGGGGTTGCTGTGGCGTTCTGATAAAGTTCGATTGCCAGATAACAAAACAAATGCTATTCGCCGTTGGAGATGCTTGGAGAAACGCCTGGAGAAGGATAAAGAGTTGTCGAAAATATTGGACGAAAAAATCAAGAACTACCAATCCAAAAACTACGTCCGTAAACTTTCCACAGAAGAACTCTCACGAAAGTACGAACGGGTATGGTATCTGCCCATTTTTCCGGTATACAACCCAAACAAACCTGGCAAGATCAGGATCGTGTGGGATGCTGCTGCATCAGTATATGGAACCTCCCTAAATTCGACACTCCTCACTGGTCCGGATCAGTTAGCGTCGTTGGTGGGTATCCTGTATCAGTTTCGCGAGCATCGAATTGGTCTCTGTGCCGATATATGCGAGATGTTCCACCAGGTGGGGATCATCGCCGAGGACCAGCAGTGTCAGCGCTTTCTTTGGCGCGATAGTGAAGAACATGGTGAACCAAGCACTTACGTCATGCAGGTTATGACCTTCGGGGCGAGCTGCTCCCCGGCCACAGCGCAATTTGTGAAGAACAAAAATGCCGATAGGTTCGAAGGCGAATACCCAGAAGCAGTGACGGTCATTAAGGAAGGACACTATGTGGATGATATGGTCGTAAGCGTCGAAACAGAGCAGGAAGCAGTTGCGCTGGCTGAATCAGTCCACTTTATCCACAAGCAGGGTGGATTCGAAATTCGCAATTGGGTTTCCAACTCACCGCTGGTATTAGCCAAAATGCACGAACAGCAATCAAGGGAAAAGGATCTGAACATATGTGCTGAACTGTCGAACCAGAAAATCCTCGGAATGTGGTGGGATACGCAGGACGATGTATTCAAATATAAGATCTCCTGGGCGAGATTTGAGTCAGCCTTGCTTGATGGAAGCCGCTGCCCTACTAAACGGGAGATACTTCGGACATTGATGACCATTTACGATCCTCTAGGTCTCATTGATCATTTCTTGATCCTGCTAAAAATCTTGCTTCAAGAGGTGTGGCGTGCTAATGTGGAATGGGATGTAGCTATCCCCACCAATCTGTACGAGAGATGGCGTGACTGGCTGCGTCTGCTGCCAGAGTTGGAGAAGCTGCGTATCCCGAGATGTTACCGGCAGTTTACAAAGGCGACAGAAGCTGATGCGATTCAATTGCACATTTTTGTTGATGCCAGCGAAAGTTCCATGGCAGCGGTAGTGTTTTTGCGATTTGCGAATAATGATCAGATTGAGTGCTCTTTGGTTGCAGCCAAGACACGGGTGGCGCCGTTAAAATACACATCCATTCCACGTTTGGAACTGCAGGCTGCGGTTCTTGGATGCAGACTGGCAGCTAACGTTACAAGAAGCCTTAAAATGAAGATCTCCAAAAGAACGTTCTGGACAGACTCGCGAAATGTTCTTTGTTGGTTGCGAGCCGATCACAAACGGTATAGTGCCTTCGTCGGATCGAGAGTCAGCGAAATTTTGGAGTCTACGGATATCGTCGAATGGAGATGGGTTCCAACACGATACAATGTGGCTGATGACGGGACCAGGTGGCGCGAGCATCCTGATTTATCTTCGGAAAGCAGGTGGTTTAAAGGTTCCGCATTCCTGAGGCAGGCAGAAGTGGAGTGGCCCATACTTCCACAAAAATCCCTTATCACGGATGAAGAAATGAGACCTAGTGTGCTATTGCACTTCCTAGCTCCTGAGGCGGTAATCGATGTAAATAGATTTTCCAATTGGCGACGTTTGCTTGCTGTGACAGCATACGTGTTTCGTTTCTGCGCGAACGTTCAACGTCACCGCAAAAGGGATTTATTTTGCAGTGGACCCTTATCACGGGACGAACTTCGCAGAGCGGAAGAATACCACTTTCGGCAAGCGCAACGAGATGTTTACCAAGACGAAATTGCAGTGCTGGAGACTAAAGATGCGGTGAAGCGGATTTCGAAAGCAAGCTCTCTCTACAAGCTAAGCCCATTTATAGACGACAGTGGTGTCATGCGGATGCGAGGGAGAACTGGGGTGTGTGCATACCTCCACAACGATGCGAAGAATCCGGTTATACTGCCACCGAAACACTGGATCACTTCGTTAATCCTTGTGCATTACCACGAAATGTATCTACACCGTAATTACGAGATTGTAGTTAACGAGGTACGGCAAAAATTCAGTATTTTTCGCCTGAGACAAGCACTTATATCGATTCGCAAGAACTGCCAGCGGTGTAAGAATCGCGACGTTCTTCCTCAACCGCCGGAAATGGCAGACCTACCCGCAGCCAGACTATCAGCATACACGAGACCATTCGCGCATGTAGGGGTCGATTATTTTGGACCGATTGAGGTGGCTGTAGGTCGCAGGGTCGAAAAGAGATGGGGGGTTCTGCTGACCTGCCTGACAATAAGGGCAGTGCATATAGAGATAGCCCACTCCTTGACGACAAGTTCCTGCATTATGGCTCTGAGGAATTTCACGGCACGAAGAGGTCCACCTATCAGCTTCTATAGTGACAGAGGGACTAACTTCATAGGAGCCAAACGGGCGCTGCAGGACATCTACCAGACGATCGACTACAATCAGTTGATGCGTGAATTTGTCACACCAACTACTGCATGGCAGTTCAATCCACCGGCATCACCCCACATGGGCGGAAGTTGGGAGCGTCTCATCCAGTCGGTCAAACGGAACCTTGCTGAAGTTTTGAGAATGCGGAAACCCACTGACGAGGAGTTAAGAAACGCACTGACGGAGATTGAAGGGGTACTTAACACGCGCCCTCTTACTCATGTTCCTATCGAAGACGAAGCGGAGGCTGCACTAACACCCAACCACTTTCTGTTGGGTTCTTCTGATGGGTCGAAACCGTTGACCTTGCTTAATACTGACGTTTCTACAATACGTAGGGGACATCCGACTTCTCAATGGCTTGCCAACCTTTTTTGGAAGCGTTGGATCAAGGACTACCTTCCGGATATTACGCGGCGCACCAAATGGCATGAGAAGGCGAAACCTCTTCAGGTTGGTGACATTGTCGTCATCGTGGATCATGAGCATCCTAGAAACTGTTGGCCTAAAGGACGGGTCATCGGTGTAGTAACCAGTGGAGGACAAACTCGCAGAGCTACTGTGCAAACCGTGCACGGAATCTACGAAAGGCCGACTGTCAAGCTGGCGGTGCTAGACGTTAGGCGCGAGTTGGAGGAAGAGGAACCGAAGTGTACGGTCCCCATACCGGGGGGGAGTGTGACGTCCCTCGGACGAGCGCACCTACTGTCGCACTACTCGACTACACTACTCGACACGTGGTCGACATCGATATTGCCGATCGATCGACGCGAGAAGTGTCAGAGAAACGGAAAGAAGGAGGAAGATAAAAGGAAAAAAGAAGTTATATAGAGTGGTCACATGCAGTGCTGTGCTGATCGGAGCATCGATTAAAATTATTATTAATCTCGTTGTTATGAATTATTTAAAACTAGTTTAGCCTAAAGATCAGGTAGTAGATGAACTTACCAACTACAATTTATAAACTAAAAGCATTATTTCTTAGACTATATATACAACTTAAAGCTAAAGGTAAACCTAACCTAAAAGCTATTTAAGTTACTTACAAAACTACAGGTAAAATTATATAACTAATCTAAAAAATACAGAAATAATAATGAAATGTACGCATAGACAGACATCACGATCAAGGCCAGGATCCACGATCGTTGGGAAACATAGAGCGGGAAGATTGACTAAACGTGAGTAAATATTATACACATTGAACTATATTTAGAGCAAACTGTATTTTCGCAGGATATAAAAATATCTAAATACACGGATATTAGTGCATCTCGGAAAATTGTCTTCGTTCCCTCCGAAACCGAACAAGCGCACTTAACAAAAAGATATTTGTACATACATCGAAAGGCAATTTTCTCAGCTTTCCAATGAAATCTTGGAAATAACGATATAAAGCATATTTTTGAGATTAGAGTCTTTTAAGCACTCGCAAGTCGATTACAGGAAAAGTTTAGCAATGAAATTACAAAGAAATGAGAAGAGATAGGAATGTGATGTTTAAGAACAAATTGTGAATCGCTCTAAAATTCAACTTTTGGAGAATAGATATTGCTATAATCATAATTCATTATTATGAGAAAATTAACAAAAACCTCATCAAAAACACCAACTTTTACCTACTTTACAGTTAAAAGGTAATTAAAACTAATTAACTGAAAGATATGAGAACACTATTCAATAGCAAATTTTCTTACCTTTCCAATGGCACTAAAGGATTTAAAATAAAAAGTATATTTTTGAGTTAGAGGTATTTTAAGATAAATAAGTTTTTTACACAAAAAGTTCACTAACTCTGTAACGGTTGAGATTTGATGGTATGTGTAGAACGATTTTTTCTCCAAATATGACAATCAATCACTCCTCGAGAGGTTCTTAATCATGAACCAAACACCCTGTATATCCTCCTTCGGTCCAAAACTACTGTCGAACAAGTTGACGCTTTGGTTCGTGAGTGTCTGGGAACAAATACTGCGAAACTATCCGAAAAATGTCGAAAGTTCTTCACTAAATTTTGTATCCTTTAAAATGGAAGCAAGTATGAAACCGAGAGAAATAGGCTATGACTAAACGTGAACATTTTTTTATCTGTCGCGTTTTTGCTCCAGAAAAAAAACTTGTGATAATATTATATACAGTAAACGTGAGAATTGTGACACTCAGTGTTGGAGTTTAGGAATCAGAATGTATTGGCTTAAATGGCACGTTCCCCGTATGTAGTCGGGGATTTGTGCCTTGCCGTGTGTTTTCATCATTTCATGAGCGGATGGAAAGCAGAAGGAGGTGTGGGCAAGTTGAATTGGAAGGGTGGGAAAAATAAGAGCACATAAACAAAAACAAAACATCAGGTAAATTAATCTCACAAGTAGTTCAACTCGCCTGCGAGTAAGCCTAAAGCTCTTGACCACTTTGGATAAGAAACTTTAGTATGTTTCTGAGTCAAAACATGGTTGCCCAAACATGGTGTCGTCTACGTAAGGACGACCGAAAACTCGAAATCGTAATTACGGTACTGTTGGACAGTTGCATATCAGATGATATGAGGCTCCATAGTTGGATTCACAAAGATCACGGATTCACACGAATTGATGGAATATTTAAGCAGTACAAATCTGCACAAACTTAATGTAGAAAATCGTTCAACATTTGCACGAGCTGGCAAAGAAGAGTTTGTAAGATGCAACTCTCTGCTCTGACGGTATTACGCATAAGTTGGCAAACTGTCTCGTACAAAACGAGCTCGAACCCTCGTTATCTGATCATAACTACATCGTCCCCAAACTAACTAACTGGGACCTTTACGAAGAGGGCTTGGCGACTAGGTTTCAGGGGTATTCTCCGACGATTGAATCTCCAAGTGACTTTGATGAGGTCGTGGATAAAACAAACTCAATCATATGCTGCTACTATACTATGGCTTGCCTACTTCGAGTTATGTGTGTTTCTAGAGAAACACCTTGGTGTAATACCGAACTTGTTCGTCACAAAAGTTATGTAGAAGAGCTTGGAACCGCAGACGCAGGGACGGGCCGGAGACATTTAAGGTTGGCTCGCAAAGCATACAGAAATGCCTTCGATCCTCTGAGCAAAGTGGCTGGAAAAGCCTCTGCACAAATGTCGAAAGTCTCAAATGACTTTCATGCCAGTTCCATTAGAACTGCTAATGGGGAATACTCGTCTGACGAAGATGTAGTACTCAACTGTATTTTTGACACACACGTTCCAGGCTATACGGAGCAATCACAGATACTGCCCCTGAGTTCTTTTCAGGTAGTTCTGATTCTTGGGCATTTGCTCGTAGAATTGTGACAACCGAATCGATGAAATGGGCGATTGAAAGTTTTGATTCGTATAAGTCTCCGGAAAAAGATGGAATCATTACAGTTCTGCTACAAAGAGGATATGAACGCTTGAAGCATATTTTGAAAAAGGTTCTTACTTGTAGTCTTGCAACAAGATACATTTCATTAGCGTGGCGGTAAATAACTGAAAAATTCATTCCCAAAGGTGGCCGCGTCACTTATGAGGAGGCGAAGAGCTTTAGACCGATCAGTCTGACCTCCTTTCTTCTCAAATCGGTGGAACGTTTGATCGACCACTACATTCGGGATGTTAGCTTGGGAGAGTACCCGCTGCATGCAATGCAACATGCATATCAGCGGGGGAAATCTTCTACCACCCTGTTATACAGTGTTGTCCACAACATTGAAAAAGCTTTTTCACAAAAGCAATCAAGTTTAGGAGTTTTGGAATACCTTCATATATCACGAACTGGCTACACGCAACGCTCAGTAACCGACATCTGTGCTCATCGTTAAGACAAGTAGAGATAAGGAAACTGAATGTCTGCGGATGTCTTCAAGGTGGTGTGCTGTCACCACTTTTATGGAACCTTGTCGCCGATGGCTTGTTGAGGAAACTTAATGAGCTTGGGTTTCCGACACCTACACTCTTAAACATAAAACCACTGTATGTGTTTCTGAAACAAGAAGCACTTTCTTGTACATTCCGTCTTAAAGTTACTGGGTTTTGGAACTGTAACTCAATAGATCGTGCAGCTAGCCTCACAAGACTGTGGCCCCAAATGGTGATTTGGGATGAGTATACACTAGCTCCCAGTGACCTTACACTCACATATAGTTTTCCTTTTAAAACTTTCCATGTGAGAATTTCTCCTCGCGAGAAATGGCTATCCGGCTGGGTGGAATGACAGCTTGAAGAATATGTAGTTTCTTTATACTGATGCTTCTTTGTTGGAGGGCTATGCCGGTGCTGGAGTCTATTGTCAAGAAATTAGATTAAACCAATCTCATTCGCTTGGTAGATACTGTACCGTATTCCAAGCAAGTGTCTTCGCGATTATGTGTGGCGTACAATCGGCACTTCAACAGGGAATTTGTGGCAAAAGAAACTATTTTTGTTCTGACAGTCAAGTTGCCCTGAAAGCACTTAGATCGATAGATTCGAGATCGAAATAATAATAATAAGTAATCGCATGTCGAACTCAAGTCGAAGAACTTAGCTTTTCAAATTATTTCGGTATTATTGTAAATGAATGGGCGGACGAATTGGCTAGAGCGGGCGCTGCGACTGACTTCCTTGGTCCAGAACCAGTTCTACCACTTTCGATAAGTGGGATAAAGCACAAGATTCGCTCTTGGGTTGCATTCGAAAAAATGCCAACCATTGGCATAGTTTGCAAACTTGAGTTCAAATTAAGGGCTTTTCTACCGAATGTGAGTCCGAAAATGTCAAATAATTTGCTGCATTTTTCCAAGCACAATTGCAGCATTCTAGTCAGAGCACTGACTGGGCGTTGAAAACTCAATTATCACATGGGTACTGTTCAGCGTGCTGAGTATTATTCATATGATCTTTGTGAATTCGATTACGGAACATCATATCATTTGATATTCAATTGCCCTGTTGTAATGCAATAGCGTATCCGGATTTTTGGTTCTCCATATATAGATGAACCTATGTACAGAGAGCTGAAACTAAAGGATATTCTATTGTTCCTAACCCAGTGTGGTAAAGAGCTATAGTTTAAGCCTAATTTGAATGAAAATATCGCTTTGTTGTTGTTCTGTTATCTCAATATCGCCTCGGGGGTGTTGATATGTCCGCTCACTATTTAAATAAAAAAGAAGATTTATTTCTGCTATTGTAGCACCTGCAGATCGTTCAGCATCCTTCCGGGGGTACAGATTGCTCTGTTTTAATTGTTCTGTGTCGTTATTTTCCTTACCCCTAATCATACCACTTCCCCAATTCTTCCCATCAGGGAAATGGTGAAAAAGCAAATAATGGCAAGGCACAAATCTCCGATCAACATAAGGAACGAACCATTTGAGCCAGTCGCTACTGATTCCTGATTCCTGGGGATCGTCGATTTCCAGTAGGCTTCTTTTATCGCAGAGATATTAAATTGTTACCAATATTTAAGTTAGGCGTTTCTGAATTGGTTGGTGTATAAATGATTAAAATCCATCTAATAATGGCGGAGTTATGAGCGTACAGTTTCATTACATAGGAGATATTTTAGATTTTAGAATGACATCTAGCCCCAGACATTTTCAATGTCTAAAAAAGAAACTTGTCGAAAAGTAATAGAAACATATCCGTCGGATTTCGAGTGTATTTTTAACAACTTCAAAAAATATGATTATAAAGATGACCTTAAGTATTTGCGATTGATGCAAGCAGTCGACCACACATTTACCCTAGGGATCATCCATAAATGAGGTAGTATTTTTTGAGTGATTTTAACACCCCCCTCCCCCATCATAGCATTTCGTCACAAACCTTTAAATACCCCCCCCCCCCCGTGGTAATTACGTAGCTGGACGGTAACCCTGCCCACCCTTGTCCACGCAAAAAATAAGAAAAAATAAAAACGATGTTAGTTAGATGAAACGGGTAAGGTTGTCGTGACATCAGGTCAACCCCTATTCCCCTTGAAAAAAGCTACGTAGCATGACGTGACCCCCTACCCCCTGTCGTCACGCATCATCACAAAATACAAAACTCCCCCCTCCCCCATATAATGCTACGTCATTTACGGATAGTCCCCTACTGGATAACCTGTGCATGTTATGCACTAACTGTGCTCAACAATTTTTACTTTACATAGTAATCTAGCAGTTGAAGACTAACTCGAATTAATTACTAATATCAATATGCAAACACGAAACAAACCAGTATCGCTTACCAATCTGAGCTAGATTGACGTTGTCAAACATAATCGTGGGAGTGTAGCATACCCGTTTTGATGTGAGGTTTGTATATTCTGGACAGCCGACACTAGTTAATTTATGTTCAACCGTTTTGTACTTCTGAGCTCGGGTTACTAACCTCCCGGTTTATCTTACGAGAGAAAATTTTAATGCGGTGTTTAATGCGAAGATTTTTAGTTTAAACCAATTTGACTTCTCGAAGCAATGTGTATTTCTATCATGCATCATCATTTCAAAAATGTGATTATAATCTTATATGACAAAATACATTCAAAAAAATATCAAATTTCAACACCTACTTCGTTCGGAACACCGTCCCGTGAACAGTGATTTCCTAACCCCGCATGTCTTCGACACTAGCCGCGTCGTTATCGGCGCAATAAATTCAGTCCCCAGTTTGTGCTTCAGCCAAAGGCTTCTGGAGGAAAACTTTCCGACTAGACTGTCTAGAGACTAGTTTAACTTTGAACACCGTACAGAAAAAAAAACCGGGTGGGTCTCTGGTGCAACCAGATAGTCATTTTAATGCAACTGATGTAGCCCATATTTTCTTCGTTGTGGGAAAATGGCTCTTGACAAGGTAACAACTGGACTTAATAATGAAAAGTTGCATTTCTATTCCAACCGACAGCGAACTGTATGTACGCGATTGCATAACCGTGTAGTGCTAAAAGGGTATATCTGCACACTGCAAAAGGCTGGCACGTTTAATTGACACTTTTGACTGCGACACTAGTTTAGAGAATAGAACATAATTAGAACGAAATATGCAGTGAATTTCCAACGCATTCCTGGGGACAATTTGTTGCCCGAACAAACAAGCAATCAAGTTCAGGCGGATCAATCAATCGCTTGGTAGATACTGTTATGAAATTACGTGCACATTGGTAACATTGGCTAAGACATGCTTCAATCAACCCCGTTCCAAAAGGACTATTATTAGTGAAACCGAAACAACTGCAACTGTGCAGTCACCGAATGCGGGACCGACATTTGTTAATGTTCGCAAATAATTGCTCACAATATGTGAACAGCATCAACTGATTTGCATTTGCCTCCCCGCGATTCGATTCGATTCGATTCGATCTAATGATATGCATCAAGATTGTCGAATCGGATTCCCAGCGAGCGGTGATCCGTGATCGCTGATCTGTGTCGACCTCCGCAAAAGGGTGGATTTCCCCTTTGGTAGCGTTAAGAACGGCGAGAGGCCTGAAACTTTATGCTAGGAGGTTCTATTCAGTGTATAAAGCAATATTTCCACAAATGCTGTACCGAGGGTGTTGTTTCAGCAGGTTAAGGATTTACTAGATTGGTAATTGCTGTATCTAAACGTTGTATTTAGTCAGGCCAATTTGTTTGATCAGTGAGAAAAGAACGGATGTTAGTGCAGAAAATTGTTTAAATATCATTTGTGTGCTAACATAACTACATTAGCAAGTTGCATGGAAATTAATATGTAAGGGAACCCGGGGCTAGCTGCGGTATGAGTAAGTTGGTGAAACCTTTTCCACCGTTTGTGGTAGGTATCCGAAATCGCTCATTGTATCCGAAAAGATTTTTCACGTAGCCACAAACGAAAGTTAATTTTGACACATCAAAAATGTCCTTATCCACTATTTGAGTCATACTATGTTGCGTTTCGGCTTCGCCTCATCAGAAACCGACACTAACACATTGTCGGAATAGATTAGCGCCGGCTTGACGCAAATCCCTTAAAACTAAAACACACTATGTGTTTCAATCAAACGACTGATCCAACGTGATGTCCCGTTCGAGCAGAAGTTCTGTTTATGCCGATGAGACACAAGTGAAGCCGAAACTTGTCTTGGCTTAGCAGGCCTATGCGAAAGCACTATGCTATATTTCACCCTAAGGAGGAAAATTTGGTAAAAACCAAAATTTCTCACTAGGGTGAAAATTTGTTGGTAAAAACCAGTCTTTGTACAGGAGGGCACAAATCCTTATTTCATACTATGTTGCGTTTCGGCTTCGCCTCATCAGAAACCGACATTAACACATTGTCGGAATAGATTAGCGCCGGATTAAGCATAGTGCTTTCGCATTGGCCTGCTAAGCCAAGACAAGTTTCGGCTTCACTTGTGTCTCATCGGCATAAACAGAACTTCTGCTCGAACGGGACATCACGTTGGATCAGTCGTTTGATTGAAACACATAGTGTGTTTTAGTTTTAAGGGATTTGCGTCAAGCCGGCGCTAATCTATTCCGACAATGTGTTAGTGTCGGTTTCTGATGAGGCGAAGCCGAAACGCAACATAGTATGAAATAAGGATTTGTGCCCTCCTGTACAAAGACTGGTTTTTACCAACAAATTTTCACCCTAGTGAGAAATTTTGGTTTTTACCAAATTTTCCTCCTTAGGGTGAAATATAGCATAGCACTATTTGAGGCTAGGTGTCATTCTAAAATCTATAATATCTCCTATGTAACGAAACTATGTAAGGTTTACACACTTTAACCTCCGCTATTACTGGATGGACTTTAATCATTTATACACCAGCCGAATCATAAACGCCTTACTTGAATCTTGCTAATAATTTAATATCTTTTCGAAAACAGTAATCTATTGAAAATTAGTTAAATTCAAAAAAAAAAAAGAAAAACTTCCATGAAACTTTCAGGCAGCGCCGGCAATAGGACGCATCTGAATGGCTCAATCAAACATCAAAAGATAAATAGAGGTGCCGTGTGTCTGTTTGAAGCCGTTGTTGCTCTAGTGCCAAACGAGCAACACCATGACGCTATAATAAATGGTAGGCGCAATGGTTTTTCGGCAGCGATGGTATCGCACACAGTTAAACCGTGTATCAATTTTTTGGGTACCAGCACGATGTCAAAGAACGGTTAGTAAAGTGGGCGGGAAGGGTGATTTTGGATTAAGTTCATTACTACAGGGTGCGACGTGTGTGTAGAGTAAAAGGGTATAATACGCCCCACCGGGGTAAAATGATCCTCTTCAATTCCCAGGTTTCCTGAATTATCTAAAAAGTAAAAATGACTGATAACAGTATCGTTTCATGAAATCGAAGTACTAAGTTAGTTTGGTATTTTTAATATGTTGCAAAACAATATACACAAAAGTTTAAAAAGAGCTATTTCGATGTAAGCTTCCACTTTTTCCAATAATATTACAACCAATTAGAAACAGTCGAATTTGATAGATTGTTGTGGGGCAAACTCACCGATTGCTCTTATTGTGGGGCATATTACACTTTAACCGGGGGCATTTTACCCTGCGTGAAAGAAAAAACTAGCATTTAGGCATCTTTGAAAAATGTTCAATAATACTTGTCTCAAGATGTTTTTAATAAAAAATTAAACGGGTACTAATTTCTAACTAATTTAACAATAAATTAGAGTAACTGGTGCGGAGATCATAGTATCGAATGGTGAACTATAGCTATTTTTGCTTAAGGGGGGCGTATTAGACCTGTTTACCATACTGCTTGACACTTTGCGTTTGAAAAAAGTAATTTATTTTCATGCTATTGGCACACATATTTCATATTTCGAATATTTGTGATACGTTTTTATCACTGAGACACCTGACAACATTCTTCTGTAGTTATTTTTAAACCACGGGCGGACTCAACTGAATTTGGGTAGTTTACTTGGAAAGTTCTTTCAATGTTTAATTTTTTGTAGCAGCGTGTTATTGTTTTTTTCATTTTGCTCATATTAATAATTTTAATATAACATTGATTTTTTTAATGATTTGATTTAATTTAATTACCTTATTCATATTGTTTTTTTTTAATTTCATTTTTTATCCATCCATTGAATTCATTTCATTCAATCGTTAATTTTTTAATTTGTTTATTTTATTCAATTCATTTATTTGTCTTAATTCAGTATTTTATTCTATTATTTTTATAACGCATTTTATTGATTTTAATAATTTTATTTATTTAAAATAATTTATTTTTTTCTATTTTTTTATTCATTTCGTTTATATTTTTATTTCAATATTATTGTTTTGTTTCATAGTGTCGTTCTACAAAAAGCTTCATCACCGAGTCTCTTGTCGATAATTGTGCATAGAAAAACTACAGAATATTATTGAAATTATACAGTTAAATGTACAAAAATGTTGATCAATTCACTTCACCCTTAATTTCCAAAAAAAACGAAGAAAAAAAAATTTTCACGCTAAAACCCTTTCGACTCTCTTAAGAAACATTTCACGACTTTCTGAAACGATGGTTCGTCTAATTCGTTTTATGCATCAAGTTTATTCGATGCATTTTATTTAATTTTATTAATCAAACTGATTTGAACAGTTTATTCATTTCAAAGATTTAATTCGATTTGTTTATTTTATTAATTTTGATTGACATTTGACTTTAAATATATGACTCATTTTTTCAATCATTCATTTTCATTCAGTATTCCATTTATCCGTTTTGTTGATTTTAATTCTTTATCAAATCAAATCATATAATCATATCCACTGTTTTCATTTCATGCAATTTATTCATTTTATTCCTGTTAATTATTTTATTAATTTGATCAATTTTCTTAATTAACTAATTTGATCAATTGAAGAACAAATTTTTCAGTTTATTAATTTTGTTTATTTTATTAATTTTATTGATATTTCCAATTTTATTCATCTTGTTGTTTTCATAAATTTTGAAATTTTTATTTATTTTATTTTTTTTTTTCACTTAATTCATCTCATTCATTTTATCCATTCTATTCATTTTATATAGTGAATAAATGCCTTGCTTTTATTAACAATAATATTTTAAAAAAAATTTACCAAACTTATCAACTTTTTCATTTTAGTTTTTTTTAATCATTCTATAAATTTTATCAAATTTATTCGTTCTACTCATTTTATTAATTTTATTTTGTTTATGCATTTTATTCATTTGATTGGCCTTTTAATTGTATTAATAAAACTTATTTTGTTTATTTTAATTCATTTCATTCAGTGTATTCATTTTATTCATGTTGTTCTTTTCATTCATTTTATCCATTTAACTAATCGTATAAAATAAACACCTTTTATTTATTTTATTAATTATATCAATTTCATAAAAAAAATAATTTAATAAATTTTGTTCATTTTATTACATTTATTAAATTTATTTATTGTGTTATTTTATTTTATTTTTTTCATTTTATTATTTATATTAATTTCATTATTTTTTTTTCTTCATTTTATTCACGTTATTAATTTATCATATTTATGTAATAATTTTATTCATTTTATTTATTCTATTCATTTTATTTATTTTATTCGTTTGTTTTGATAAATTCATATTATTAATTTAATTCGTTTAATATCTATCTATATCTATCTGTATATATAAAAGTCATTATTTGTATGTATGTGTTTTATGGACTCCCAAACGGACAAAAAATTTGTTCATAGTTGGCATTGGTTAAGGAGTGTGTTTGAGTGCTATTGGTTGGGTATTATCTGCCCGCAGGATGGCGCATCGGAACAAATTGTGCTTTCCTCATAATTCGTCGAAAGTCGCAGCAACACGCGATGGTTATTAGCTAGTACTTTATAAAATATATTTACTTTATTCATGATATTCATGATATTAGTTTTATTTACTCTATTCATTATGTTCATTTTGTTAGTATTAATAACCTCATTATTCTTAATTTTTTTCATTTCATTAATTTTGTTATTTCTTATATTTTATAAAATATTCTTCTTTAGTCACTAGATATAGGCTCATAACCTCTCCTGATTATTTAGCTTAAACATCCCTTAATGGGGTCTGACAGCACAAAATAAAAAAAAATAATTTTTTTTTGCATATTTCGGATCTCTAAGATAGGAAAATTATGCTCAAGAAAAGATTTCCTCGAATTTAATTTGGTTCGTCTGCTAGAGTCCATCAAACCACCAACTATCAATTTTCATATGAAGCTGATAAAATCTGGGGTAGCTAAAATCGGGGGCTGATAAAATCGGGTACCGATAAAATTGAATCTTCACTGTATATCCATCCTATTCATTTTAGAAAATGAATAAATTCATTTTATTACTATTATTAATAATATTAATTTTGGTAATTTATTTTATTTATTTACCATTTTTGTCAAATTTGTTCATTTTATTTATTTTTATTCATTTTATTATATTTTTTCATTTCATTCAGTATATTCATATTATTCTTTTTATTCACTTTGTTCATTGTATTCATTTATTAATTATATTAACGTTTTTCATTTTCTTCGATTTATTCAACTTATTTATTTTATAAAATGAATAAACATATTATATTCATTTTATTAACTTCAATAGAATTATCAATTTAATTCATTATTTTCATTTTATACGTTTTAATAATAGTACATTTTTTTAATTTTATTATTTTATTATTTTAAAAGATTTTATCAATTCTATTCATTTTGTTCATTTTACTTATTTTATTCTTCTATCTTTGTTTTATTATTTGCGTTTCTATTTTTATTTTCTTTTTAGTACCCTTATTTTTTGCTTGAGTTATTTGTGTATAAGAAAATCGCCCTTGTAGGTGGATAGATGTCAAAGAATTTATCGGTTAAAGATCCCTATTGTTAGTTTGAAACTCCAGCTACATTTTGATGCCATGAAAATTCATTTGCCCCACTCCATGGTTGCGCTAGGAGACAATTTGCAAAACTATTCGTTCTTTGATCCTTTTACAGTATAGGGGTAATTCGGTCCTCCCTACGGGGCAATTCAGACCGTCATTTTTTTAAGATGAAATTATGTTTACCTATAAAATGTATGTATTGGAGAAACTCTTTAAGAAGCAAAAAAAAATTGCGTTACAGAAATTTAATCTGCTAACAGCTGTCGCGCATCATGTATTTTCTTTGTTGTGGCGAATGCAATCGTGTGCGTAGCCGCAAGCCGCTGAACGGTGGCTGATGAAATAGGGGGTCCGAATAACCTCGTACGGTCATTTCGCACAAAAGTGGTGAGAGTCTTGAAAATATCTGTGTTTTCACCTAAATTCAAATCATTCAATAAAATAGAAGCCTCAAGCTTTGCAAAGCACTTATCTGTTTTTTTTTTCATTGTTATTTGTTGCTTTAATCACGGTTTTACCATTATAATGGTTTTTGTTTTGAGGATGGCAAAAAAGAAAAAACGCGTTGTATATCCTTTGTAAAAAATCCCAAGAATTAGATTCAGCTGTCAAAATTAATGTTTTAGAATAGCGATTCCACGAATATATACGACAGTCAGAAAATATTGAGATTTTCTGAGAAATCAAGGAGGTCCGAATTATCACATGCTGGTGCGGATCCAGAAAAAAATTTCGGGAGGGGTCCGAAATTTTGATTTTGGAATGAACATTGTACAATATGTTATGCGTCAAAAGCTCATTTAATGAAAATCAGTTTTGGTGGTCAAATTTGGTTTGAAATGATTTTAAGTTTGAAAGTAATATAAAATTGAAGCTAGCTTAAAATTTCTCAACAAGTTGAAAATTTTCGGATGGGGTCCGGACCCCAGGACCCTCCCCCTGGATTCGCCACTGATCCCACGGCTTTAATAGCCCAAGTTCCCCTATGAATTATTTGGTTCATTTTAAATCTTTGATTACTGTTTGCATTTTTGACGTTAATATATTTTATTTCATTTATTCTATTGATTTGCTATAAATAAATTATTTCTTTTTATCTGTGATTTTATTTCTACAGTATTCAAAACAACGTTAACCCCACCTCTGGTTTGGTACCCACTTCGTATGAGTTCTGAAAACTAATGATTGCTCCAACAGTGATGTTTATACGAAATATCTCATATCACTGCTAGATGGATAAGATATTTTTTGGAAATATCAATAGTTCGCCACCCACTTGTCTGCTCGTGCTTTGTAACCTGTGTTGCATCATATTTTCAACTAGATATTATATGCAATCTTAATTCCCAAAAGGGCAATTTGGATTAAACCAATTTGCGTATTAAGGGCACAAAACCTAACTTAAATTAGGTATTGTTTTTTGTGTTTCGAATTCATCTCATCAGTAACTAGCACCATCTGGGTGTCCAGTTAGACGATGTATCTAAATGTAGATGAATTCGAAACACAAAAAAAAAACTTAATTTAAGTTAGGTTTTGTGTCCTTGCGCAAATTGATTTAATTCAATTTTCTCTTTGGGGAATTAAGATTGCATATTGCCAGACGCTTGGCTCCTTAGCCATAAGACAAGAGTTCGTTTTCGTTTTCTCGTCAGCAAACCAGAGTTTCTGTATTTGTTTCCCGGGACATCACTCGGGACGAATCAGTTACTTTTGAGTTTGACATTCACATATGTCGTGTGAACTGTTTGGAATGTTTATGTGTCTAACTAGTGCTAATTTGGGTACTAGTTTAGATGCATCGTCTAACTAGATACCCACATGGTGCTAGATACTGACGAGATGAATTCGAAACACAAAAAACAATACTTAATTTAGATATTATAATTGTTTCAGCAAATGTTTTGTCTCAAGCGTAAAAATGACAAATTAGAAAAACAACGATCTCTCAGCTGTACGAAATTTTAATTTAAGAAAAATAATTTGTAGTTTCATGTGTTCCCCTGTATGTATTTTTACTCATTCTGTTAATCACGAATTGCAACTACGGGCAGTCTAGCCAAACTAATCTAATCATAGCTAAGCCAACATTAAATTAATTAATTTCAATCACAATAATTATCGCACATAAAAAATTTACTCCTTCAATCATCTTTTTAAATGCGAATTATAACACAAACTAATAGCAAAAATGTAAACACCCAGTTCGTGGTCGTCAAGCTTTCAGCGACCCTGTTATGATTATACTCAGACAATTGGCATAAACTGTGTGCCCTACTGGGTGTCGAGTTTGAACGCTTGACATCAGCCAGCCCCGCACGAGGGACGGCAATTAATTCCACCATCATCTCTATGTAGTATGTATACAACAAACTGCCACGTTTTTCTCACCTTGTTGAATGTCGTCCCCCGCCACCACCCATTAGTAGATGTTTGCCATCAGGGTGACCGACCGACCGTACACGACGGGGTGAGACTCTGATGCCCTCTCCCAGCTGGCCGCAGCCAATGAAGTGCAAAGTGTACACGGATTTTGTTTTGACAGCAATTAACCATAATCTTTCGTTTAATATTTATTAAATAATTACACGTCTTTAGTCCGCCCCGTGGGTACCAGTGCGTGTTGCAGTGGAGCACCCACCGATATGCAGTTTGAATAGACTATAAAAATGAGTTGATGCATTTCGGCAAACTTTTGGCGTAGGATAGGATCGGGAAGGCGGCAAACGGCCAACGCAAGCGGATAGATCAGTCGGAACGCGTTATGCGGGGTTTCATTTAGGTACGTGCTGCACGAAGCTGTGTTCTTTGTTGTTTGCTGCTGCGACTAGGACTGTGGAAGCGAAAGAATGAATTCTGATGGCAAATCGTAATTGACTGTCGGCTCAATGGAACCGATTGAAACAAACCTGATCATTTTTTTTTCCTTGCTGACCTTTCAATGGGTGTTTGTTTTAACGTCCTCGATTGTGCAGTTTTGTTTTATTATTTTATTGGAACAGTAGCCAATCCAACTTGTTTTGCTGCTTTAACTTGCCGAAGGCTACAATGGGAATTTATAGATTTACGAGCCTGCAAACAATGGATTATGATTATCTGTGTTAAACTTGATTTGGATAATTACTGAATCACTGGTTGGATAGTTTTTAATTAATTAGAATTTAGTTGGACCATTATCCAACTGAAAAGAAACCAATTTAGAAAATCTCATGTAATATGAGGTGGAACGTTGACAATTAAACAGATATTAGTTAAAGATGTGAACTGATGCTTTCAACACTACTCTACTGTCATCCCTGTAAGTCAGTTTTTGACTTAATACTAGCGATTTGAACGATAAAGTAAATGTGAACAGAAAAACAAAAGAATGAATAATTGATACTGCTGATCGTCAGCCGGAAAATCACGGTGCCATTCGAAATATATTACAGAATAATCGCAATTGACTCGCACGCACGTGTGTTATTTCGATGGTTCTTAAATTAACAGCGAATGTACTTCGCCTGTCCGGACATGGCGGATAAACTATGTGCTAATCAGGCTCCCCCTCCGTCCTAAGCAGCCCTGCGCCCATGATTGGATGTTAAACTAGTTACTGCCGCGGCTGCTTCATGCCTACCTATAGGTACCACCAGTGGCCAGATCAGAATAACATTAACGAAAACCTAATGACTGTACTTGGCTGTACTTTTCCAAGTCAGTCTTTTTCTCTGAACCACGCACAAAATCGGACGGACGCCTTTTCATGAGCCCCTAACGGTAAGCCATTCTATCGCTGGGTTATGATTTTTTGTTTTCCATTTTGTTGACCGTCGATATGTTGATATTGCACCACATTTCTGTTAGACCGCCATCCAGCCAGAGGGCAAGTCAACAACTTTTCACTTTTCCGATAGCAACGGCACGCGGTCGATGGACGCGCGCACTGCCCGTTGAAAGGTGAACGTGACCAGAACGCAGGCGGGTCGGGGCACTGCTGGACCCCGACTGATTGCTTACTAGCCGTCGCTGCATGCGATCGTGCGTCCGTCGTTGTCAACAGCGATACCGCAGGGGGAAGGGGACCACCACCCCGTGCTAATGCTGATCTTATGATCTCGATGATAATGCAGATCATTTGACAGAACAGCTGCCCTGATTTGAATTTATGCGCGATCGAGCACGTTGGGAAATTAATATCAAACTAGAATGTAAAAAAAATAGGAAGATTTATCGGGCTTTTAACGTGACACATGAATGTGCAGTTAGGCGCATTTTATTTTGTGCTGACATTTCAGTGTGAAACTAAATAAAATATGTTCGACTTAAATTGATGCTATCCACTGCATGAGGTAATAAAGATACTGTATCATTCTAAAATTTTATTTTATGCTTTTCTGATATATTAGCTCAGCGTATGTCAGATGCAATCATTGAATAAAGACAGGTTTAATATAGCATTACGTATAATTAAATCGTAAAGCATTATGTTTGCATCAGGACGAAAAGAATAATCACAGATTACTATTAACTCTTTCATGCCCAAATTTATTCTAGCGCTTAAAGGGTTCTAAAACAATTTTAACCTTCCGGCAGTCGCGCTAGTGCACTGAGTGCACGTTGCTCTGAAAATCTGGCGAAATCGTCTTAGGGCACCAGCGGCTGCTCCTTCAGGGCCCATACGCGTGTTTTCCGGAGGGTTAACGGTGTTGTGGTCATAGATAGGTCCAGCCGGCTGGCGAAGGAGGGGCACGCCTTTCTGACAAAATATTTCTTGTAGACGATTTGGAAAATCAATACATTTCGAAGCGTAGAACTTTGGATACTCATTTCTTAACACGGTTCACATGTAGAAATTGGCGAATAGTTAATCAAAAACCGATTTAATCCACCTAGCAGTGAGATGAGACATTTCTTACACATATCACTGTTGGGTCATTCGTTAGTTTGCAGAACTCATGCGAAGTAGGCACCCAACTAGAGGTGGGTTGAAAACGGTTTCTAGTCCTGCACGAATAAAATTTCGAATAAACTGAATAAATTAAAGAAAATCAATAAAATGAACGAACTAAAAAATAAAGCAAAAAATGAAACAAAAGGTGTTCAAATTCATAAAATGAGTCATTCTAATCATAAATATTTAGAAATAGTTATAAGATTAATAGAATAAATTGACTCAAACTAACAAATTGAATGAAATAAATAAAAGAAATGACTGAACATGAAATGAAAAAAATTAAAGATATGAACAAAATTAATTAAATGAATCAAATGAATCAAATTAATTTATTGAATCCAGTGAATACAATGAACCGAATGAATGGAATGGATCAAATGAACTAAATAAATGGAATGAACAAAATGATTAAAATGAATAAAATAAAAAATAAATTAAATGAATAAATAAAACAAACGAACCAAATAAACTGAATTGATAAAACGAATAAAAAGTAGAAAATGAGCAGATTAAAATGCATTGATTGAAACGAAATATTATAGATGTTAAAAGGTTATAAATAAATAGAAATAAAATTGTGTCTAATAAATTATACAGTAAATAAAATAAGTTAAATGAATTATATGAGTAAAATGCATGAAAAGAATAAACTGATCAGACTGAATGCCGAGAATGAAATGAATAAAATAGATAAAATGAGCGCAGATGAACAAAATGAATAAAAAGATGATGAATGAAATAATTAATTAAATTGAAATGATCCTATACTTAAAGTTAAAAACTTGTTTTAATCCACCTAGCGGTGCAATTGTGCCTTTCTCAATCATGAACACGAGAATGTTTGCGTTGTTTATATTCATTAAAAGCTTTCAAATGCATATATTATATTTTATTATTATACATGACATGACAAATATACAAGAAAAGAAATCATTATTTGAGTTCTAAAATTTTACAAAAGAAAAAACACCCACGGTAATATTGAACTGAAAAAAGGTACGAAATCGGCAAAGTCCCAAAAAGTCGATTTTTGTAAAAACACATTTTTTCGTGATAACATAAAATCTCGACGTTTCATGCATTTTAAAGAAGTTTGACATCAAAAATACGAATTCGATTTCTGAAATTTCATGGGGTCCCCCCATTGCAAAAAAAATTGAGTTCCGGCTTATATTGGAATTTCATATGTGACCAGACGGTTCAGTCTATATTTCCGGAACCATATAAGCGATCCGTGCGAAATTTTTTAGACATCTGTGGGGATAATATAGCTTTCATTTGAGACTAAGTTTGTGAAAATCGACCCAACCATTTCCGAGAAACTGATATGAGTTTGCTAGTTTTGAAAGATGGCCACTTTTCCCGGGCACTTCCGGAACCGTCTATGGTGGTCAATGTAGTCAACAAAAGTTTGTTTGGCCGTTGGTGTCCCAGAACTGCAAATTTAAGTTGTTTGAGAGACATTTTAGCGAAATTTTTACCTCTTTTGCTTTCATCGGAGTATCGGTTTGAATCACAATTTGCTATGTGATCGAACGTCACAACCCGTAACTCCGGAACCGGAAGTCGGTTCAAGATAAAATTTAATAGCCATTTAACATCTTTCATTTGAGACTAAGTTTGGTTAATTCGGTTTAACCATCTCCGAGAAACCGATGTGAATGTTATTCTGAATTTGGATGCTTCCGCCGGGGCTGCCGGAACCGATTATGGTGGCCAGTGTGACCAAAAAGACTTTGAATGGCTGTTAATGACCTAGTACTACAAATCGAAGCAGTTGTGGTCACATTTTGGAAAAAATTTCAACATTATAAATTCATAGCAGAATTTATTAAAATCAACATTTTCTACATGATCACACACACACATACATACACACACATACATACACACATACATACACACATACATACACACATACATACACACATACATACACACATACATACACACACACATACACACACATACATACATACACATACATACACACAGACATTTGCCGAACTCGACGAACTGAATCGAATGGTATATGTCACTCGGCCCTCCGGGCCTCCGTTAAAAAGTCGGTTTCCAGAGCATTTGTTTTACCTTTCTATTGAGAAAGGCAAAAAACATTTTTGAATAATGAAAAGAAAAAGTAATGATATCATTTTTTTCCTTTTCTTGTTAACGACTAAGAGTGAGTTAATTTTCCTTTTTTTATGTTTTTAACGACATTCAATTAGCAAGGGACTGGAAAATGAGGTATATTTTTCAATATTAATAGCCATAGTACTCAAGGGAGAACAAGGGGTTGAAGGAAGAAAGTTTTAGAAAAGCGTGGAAAGGGTCATATTAGCAAGCTTAGAGTTTACCGGCGACTTAACCCTTTGTCTGTTACCGTAGGAGTCAGGATCTTTTGACATTAGAAATGCGAATCACCTGAGTAACTTTTTGTCGGTTCCTACAGCATGAAGTAACAAGTTGCTTTACGCTCGTCCGGACATGTCGTAGACTCAGGTGATTCGCATTTCTAATACTAAAAGATCCTGACTCCTGCGGTAGCAGACAAAGGGTTAAGTTGTGAGTAAACTCTAAGCTTGCTCATATGACCCTTTTCTAAACTTTTCTTAAACTTTCTTCCTTCAACCCCTTGCTCTCTCTCTTAAGTACTATGGCTCTTAATATTGAAAAATATACTTCATTTTCCAGTCCCGTGCTAATTGAATGTCGTCAAAAATATAAAAAAGTTATATTATTTTGAAAATCCCATCTTCCCATCCTTTTTTTGTTTTAGTTTTTTCGTTTTCATGCTTCTTTACTTGTCGGCGTCGTTTTAAGATTATCTGGTGTTTTTACTTTATTGGTGGACCTTAATTAGTTATCAGGAACCTGGAACGTTCAACACTGGAACACTCAATTGATTATAATGCAGGCTCTTTCCAGTCAACCTTATAGCTTGCATATTGGTTCGTTCGGAATTCTTGTTCAGGAAATATGTATGAATAAGTCCTAAACAAACCAATACTGTGAAAAAGAAATGGTTCAAACTATCAGGAAGGCAAAAATGTAATCGGATCGACTATCTGTCATTTGCATAAACTCTGATTGTAATCCTCGCTACTTTACTTGTACAATATGGAAAACTCGAACGAAACGTGTGCTGAATTATCCAATGCCTCTCTACTAATTGTGACTGCCATTGAAAAATCAATTGAAGTGTATTCAGTATTGGCGATTTGCGGCAAAACCAAAATTAGTCATGCGACACCTATGATTCAGCTCATGAACTGGTAAAGTGATACAGTTTGCTTTTTTTCACCCGCAAGTGAGTCGTAGCTTACAACAAAAACTTATTTTTCTTCTCGGAAAAAGCTTACCACTGCCAAAATATGAATGAAACGAGTAGGAAATTTAGTTTTATTTGCAATTATACTGAAATTACAGCCATTTGCAACTATTTGGCTCATACATTTCTTCGAAATGTATTCGGGGTTTTATTGTGGTTATCAAAAATCGTTCCATAAATAAAGTTCCAACTTGAAACTGAGACCCAATCAGTACCAATGTCAAACTCCTTCATATTTTGGACTACGTAGGAGATTCAGTGAAGACTATCAGAGAGAAGGATCGGCTGTGTATGATACAAAGCTGACACTTTCCTATTAACCAGATATATTCTTTCCTCGCGTGATCCGGAGAGTTGCATGAATTTACACCATCTCATGAAGCTTTAGCTTAACTTAGGAGAAACTGGAAATGATGTTGCGGCGGCTACGATGCTCAACAAATTACATTTTGGAACAGCACACATATAGCTCTGCGAATAATATTAGAAACCACTATGTTTTACAACGTTTTCGCAAGATGTTTACTCATCATCTTATAAAATAATGGTTTTCCATCATTTTCATAAACAATTATCAACAAATTGATCGATGATTTGGTGTTTAAAAGTTATTTTTTTACCAATGTTTACAGAAAATATATGCACTACGACAGAACAGAATCAAATCAGCAACACTTTGCTTCCAGCGCTATCTGTGAGCGGTTTCAACGTAGAATCGCCAATAGAGCAGATATGGACGACAATAAATTAGAAGACACATTGTACTTGCATCCCACATCGAGAGTGTGGACTTTGGGAGACTTCTTTTCCCGAATCTAATTCGTGCATATTTTTGGGTTTTGATCCGTTATTCTTTATGAAAGTTCATACTAATACAACGAATGTACATTTTCAATAATATCATCACAAAAAAGGTGTTCTTAGTTTTCATATGACATATTTGAGCATATGTTTCATTCAAAATTCAATAGAGATACGAAGAGTTTAAATATCGCGCGTGGAATGTCTCTTTTGAAAATTTTTATCTTCAAACAATCATATTACCCAGTTAGGCCAAATATTTTTCCTGAGATAGCCATGAATTTTCTAAATTATAGTGTATATACAAGCTTTATATTGAACTGAATTAAATTTGAGTTGGTGTAGTTTTCGATTTCTGGTCACCTGTCTACCCATAGTGCAACGTTTCGAAGGGATACTTGTTTCATCATGAGGGTGTTAACATTTGAAAATAACTATACACACCTAGAAAAAATCGTGTAAAATTACGTCTCCTGTCCCTGACATATACGAGTGTCAAAAATGACACAGTTTTACGCTCGATTTTAATTTTACACGACACTGAATTTCGTAGATCACGTAATTTTACTCCTCATATGGCGTTTGTCTTAAACGTTGATACGTGTAATTTTATAGCACAGCACATGTAAAGTACACATTTCATGTAAAATTAAACGGAACAGGGTTATATTCCGTCATTTCATGAATTACGGTTTGTTAAATTGTGTCATGTTTGAAATTAGGTCAAAGATAAAATTCATATTTTTTGGTGCGTAGTTTTCCCTTAATGCAAATGTTTTGCAAATTTTCTCAGAACTACAAATATTTTATTGGCAATGTAGGATGTATTATTAAACTTTTTTTTCCTAGAGTGGCTCTCTTCTACACTAAAATGCGAAAAACTATTTATAGGGTAACAGCAGACAAAAACAGTTTTATGTATTTGGTTTATTGATTTCTCTCGGTGAAATTAAATTTAATTTAAATTTAAATTTAATTTAATTTCACCGAGAAAAATCAATAAACCAAATACATGACAATTTTGCGGTGACAATAAAACCTAAAAAACCTGTATTAAACCTAGTGGTGCAATTGCGCCTTTCTCACTTATCCAAACTATGAGTCATTAGCTGGTATTGTTCAATGTTATTTCACTTAGCACTTGTCCCACGAGTACCACGAAAGTAGACGCTGACTCACTTTAAGCAAAAAAGTATAGGGGAGACCGGGGCAAGTTTGCGGTGTTTTCAGTTTCCATTTTTTACCACTTTGATGTAGATAGATCTTGCAAAATAGAACATGTGACATGAAAGGGTAGACTGTTGACAACATCTCTGAATTTTATTAAAATATAAATTTATTAAAATGTACTATTATATTTCAGTCTCAATGCCCAGCCATTTTGACTTTGACGCGTACTCCATTTTCAACGGCAATTTATTTAAATTCTTCAGGCGATTGGCCGAAGTAAATGTCTCCTGCATGGACGAGATACACAATAAAAAGATTTTCTTACTTTAGACTGAATTCAAGAAATAAAATTTTTTGATATCTAATTTTGCACCGTAAATAGTACCGCCAACTTACCCCGCGAGCAGCACCGCCAAATTACCCCAAACGCATATATAATAGAAAACTTAAAAAATAACTTTTGTTCGTGGATAGATGTTATGTCTATAAGGATACTCAAAGCTCTTTTCATGCACTATCGAAAAATAAAATTAATTGGGAAATAGATATAAAATCACCCTAAATATCACAGTGTTTTCTTTTTTTTTATATATATATATATATATATATATATATATATATATATATATATATATATATATATATATATATATATATATATATATATATATATATACATATATATATATATATATATATATATATATATATATATATATATATATATATATATATATATATATATATATATATATATATATATATATATATATATATATATATATATATATATATATATATATATATATATATAATACTTTATTAGGCACATAAGCGGTTACAGCAAAACAGGGCCGGGTATCAGTACAATAGCAATGATAAAACTTATAACTAATTAATTTCTACGGAAGGATGGGTGGGATATTAAGGAAAAGGTGTAGGAAGAAGATTGCTCATATTTACGTTTTTTGCTTCGTTTTATAACAAGTTAGTCTAATCTAAAGCGTAATTTTGGAATCTGTAATAAATCTGTTAATGATCTTCATACTTTCAATATCTTGTGAACCTAATATATCTCTTATTGGTGTTGGCGATGTTCTTCCGTGTGCTCCTAAGTCTATCAGCAGTGCATTTCTAGTTTCATTGTATCTCTGATAATACCATAACACATGATCGAAGTCTGCATATCCGTTTCCACATGGGCAAATGTTGGAATCCGCTAAGTTTATTCGGTACAAATGGGCACCGAGCGTATAATGATTTGATATTGGACGACTCATGTTTTTTATAACAGCGCGCCCTACATTGTAATTGGAGAACCAAGGTTTATCGTCTACTTCTGGCTGTATCGAGAAACAGTATCTTCCGAGCTCACTACTGACCCATTTAGTTTGCCATTTTATTTTGACCATCTTTTTAATATCAGGATCAGGAATATTCGTTGTAGTTAATGTGTCTATGGTAGTGATTGCCATCAATTGCACCCGTTTTGGCAAGTTCATCAGCAAATTCATTGCCTTTTATACCACAATGAGCCGGAACCCACAAAAACTTCACGATCTGGTTATTATTTTTCATATTCATCAATAAATTTTTAGTTTCGAGTATAATTGTGTTAATTTTCTTATTTTCTCTTGTTTGTAACGCTTGCAAAGCACTGTGGCTATCAGTGCATATCAAGAATGTTCCAGATGATAAAGATTGGATGATCAGGCTAGCTTGATATATGGCTATTATTTCTGCAGAAAAAACTGTTGCTGGTAGCTCTAGCTTGTATTTTTCCTTGAGGAGGACAGTATTTACACCGAAACCTACATTGTGTTCAATTTTAGATCCATCTGTGTAAAGAATGTTACCCGGCGGGAAGCGCTTCAGTCTATCCTCGCAGAGAGGAGACGCCATGTTGGGCCACGTGCATTTTGGAGCACTTCTGAGTTCGGCGTGTAAAGAGAAATCTATAGGAGGTACATATAAATATGATTCTATTGGGAAATTAGAGTATTTTGGACCGCTGAACAGTGTGACATTTAATATACGTACAGCTTCATAAAGCTGAACGAAATGTGATTTTGTTCCGAGACTACTCAACAATTCGATGTTATTAATAAAATCCTTATTGGCACCATTAGAGATATTCTGTGTCAAACACCGCATATTTAATTCCTCGTATCTTAGTTTTAAGGGTTTCACTCCTGCTAATGTTTCCAGAGTTAACGTATGAGTGGACATCATACTTCCCAAACATATTCTAATTGCTCTATACTGGATTTTCTCAAGCTTGCTAATGTGGCATTGAGCAGCTCCGCCAAAGGTAATGCAGCCGTACTCCATGACGGATAGTATAGTTGTTTTATATAGCGTTAGCATCACCAAGGGGTGTGCTCCCCACCATGTTCCACATATCGTTTTTAGAAAATTTATTCGTTTTTGGCATTTTCTAGTCAATTCTCTTATTTGTGCCCCCAAAGACATTTCCTATCAAACCAAATTCCCAAGTATTTGTGTACAAGTGCTTGCCCAATTCGATGCTCATCTATTCGCAAATCGATTTGTGGTAGTTTTTGTTTTCTAGTAAAGATCACTATTTCAGATTTGCTATACGAGAAACATAATCCATTTTTCTTGGACCAAATTGATAAATTATCCAAGGTGTACTGCAAACGTCTATTGGCAATGGAGTCGTCATTTTCGCTAACCCACACTACTCCATCGTCCGCGAATTGTACTAACACGCATTCCTCGTCGATACAGCTATCTATGTCGCTTACGTACACATTATACAAAAAGGGAGACAGACATGAGCCTTGAGCTAGCCCCAGATAACTCACTCTTGATTCTTTGACTTCGTTATTGATTACGAAGTGCATACATTTTTGTTTCAGTAGTGTGTACAAGAAAGCCGATAGTCGAGATGGTAAACCTATGTTGTGTAATTTGGAACATAACTGGCCAATGATTACCGTGTCGTATGCTCCAGATATGTCAAGAAAAACTGCGATGAGTGATTTTTTTTTCTGCGTATGATACCTGGATTGCAGATGACAGTTTTGCCAGACAGTCTCTAGTTCCCATACCTCGTCTGAAACCAAATTGTGTCGGAGACAGACTATTATGTTTTTCTGTCCATAGATCTAGTCTCGTCAAAAGCATCCTTTCGAAAACTTTTCTGTCACATACAATTAACGAAATAGGGCGGTACGATTGCTCATCTGACGGATTTTTATCGGCTTTCAAAACTGATATTACTTTTATGTTCTGCTAAATTGCAGGGCAAATATTTTGGCTTAAAAACTCGTTGTAGAGGCTTAGGAGAACTTCTTTTGCTTTCAATGGGAGGTTTTTTAATAAATCAAATTTCATTCCGTCAACACCAGGTGCATTGTTTTCAGCCGATATCATTGCCAAATCAAGCTCGTTCATCGAGAATGCAGCGGTAAGATGCTCAGTTCCCGGTTCGCTATTAGAAAAGTTTGGGATCTGATTTAACACAAAATCAGGGTAAATTCTACGTGCAAATTTTTCCATCCATTCCCACGAGTATTCGTTTTCACTGGGTTTGGCAATCTGGCAATTTCGCATTTTTCTCGCTGTGCTCCAGAGGGTTCCAAGCGCGGTATCTTTATCGAACGACTCTACAAGCTGTTTCCAATAGCCTTTCTTTTTTTTCCTGGACAGTCTTTTGCTTTTTCCTTCTGCTTCCTTATATTTTAAGAAGTCTGCCATCTGACCTGAAGTTCTAAATTGCTTATAGGCTAACGATCTCGTCTCTAGTACCTTACTACATTCTGCGTCCCACCAAATAGTTGGATTTTTGTGCATTTCCGTGTTAGCTGGGATAGGTTACCTGCTCGTGCATTGTAAGTGGATTTGTATTTTGTTTAAGGTTATCAAATCTTTCAGTAATCTTCATTGAATACTTGGTCCAGTCAATATGCTTGGTTAGATCATAATGGGATAAGATTTCTCTACCAGATGCGCCTGTTTTAATTTCGATTCTGATAGATAAGTGATCACTTCCGGAGGGATCATCGATGATCTCCCAGTTACAATTCAGAGCTAGGCTTGCTGAGCACAGTGACACATCTATCCTGCTACTATTCCTTGGGGGACACGTTATTCTGGTGATAGCCCCTGTATTTAGAACAACTAAATTGAATTCATCCATCAGGTCGTACAGAATCTTCGATCTACTATCATCTGAATCTTCACCCCAGGCACATCCATGAGCGTTAAAGTTAGAATAATCAGAGGGATTGTAAATGTTTTAAAGATTTCTCGCAGTTTCGATATTGGCATATTCTCGTTTGGGGATACATAAAAAGACGCCACTGTGAATTTGCACCCTTTAGTTGTCACTGTTGCAGCAACTACTTCGGTTGGGTGTATTGTGGTTATACGGATTCTCTGGTATTCGATGTCATTTTTTAACCCTAGAGCAACACCACCATGAGAGCCATCGCGGTCACTTCGTAAGATATTGTACTCAGGAACATAAAATTGGTTCCGTTCTGCTAACCATGTTTCCGAGAGGGCAAACATATCAATTTGATACACGCTGAGCAGCGATCTAAAATCGGTAATCTTCGGTAAAATGCTTCTGCTATTCCATTGGAGGAGTTTCACGACTTTAGGAGGTGTATTAATCATTATCGGGTGATATAATTCCTAGAAGGGGCAAAAACTCGACTAATTTTCTCCAAATTAGTCTGAGAATGGGCATCAGATTGTTGATCATTGTCCGTCGTTCCGGGCTTACACTAAAGGTATCGCAAAGAAGAATAATCAATTCAACTATAGACATCATCGGTGAAAGAGAACTGGACAGCAATTGGGGATTATTAGTTGCTCTTAGGGGAATCTTGAGTAGTGGTAGAGGGGGGAAATCCGACTGATTGAAGATATCGTTGGTGGTGGGTTTCTGGGGAACTGTTGTTGGCTGGGGTGCTTTGTTATTCTTCTTCTGCATGGTGCTACTTATTGGTCTCTTTCGTTTTGGGGGAATTGTATAGCTGCAATGTGCGCCATCTTCCAGTTCACCTTGGTCTTGATTAGAGGAGAGATTTGCAAAAGGATTTTCATTTGAATATTGTTTGGATTGTACTAGTTCTGCGAATGACAGACGTGATTTAATTATTATCTTTTTACGAGCTGATTGCATTCGTTCGAGATATATGGAGCAGGATTTCGAATTAGTGTGATCGGATTTGCAATGGAGACATACTGAAGACTGGGACAGACATGTCGAATCTGCATGGGGTTCCCCACATTTCCCACAGCGTTCTTTATTATCGCAAAATTTCACAGTATGTCCGTATCTCTTGCATCGATCGCAGGACATAATTTTCGGAGAGAACAATCGAACAGGAAGTAAGACTTTGTCTATCTCGACGTAGTCGGGAAGAGCCGTGCCTTCGAATGTAACCCGATAGGAGTAGCATGGAATGAACGTAGTTTTACCTTCGTTGAATTGAGATATGAACAGACGATTGACTTCGAGGATTTTTGGAGACGGGGCGTTGGCGTTTCTGAACCGACCTATACCGTTTTTGTAGATTAGTTCTTTGGTTAGGCTAGCATCCGATATCACTCCATCGACTTCTACTTCCCCACAGGAAATATACACTCGATACTGGCCAAATAGCTCGTTTTTCACAACCGCGTTGGCTTCACCTCGATCAGAAAACGTTACTTTCAGTTTTTTTGTGGACACTTTCCGGATTTCTTTCACTGAACGGTAGTTTTTGTGTAGATCTGTTGAAATCTGAATAAGGCTTAACGATTTTTGTAACTGGCGAAAGTATACAACAAAAGGTCCCTTAGCCGTTATAGGATAAGCTCTGGCACGTGTTATCGCTGCGTTATTCTCACTAGGTTCGTCGGTATTCATATCACTCGAATCAGGGGGATCTTTATCTTGTGACGCCATTCTCGCCGGCACCGCGTGGCTCCAGCTGCTAAATGTCTTTTGTTAACACCAACAATGTACGGTATAGATATTGTACGCAATAGAGAGATAAACAATAGGAACTAAATACAAAAGGTTGACCCGGAGAAATCGCTTGACAAACCACTTATCTGTTCGCTTCTGAGCACATCCGTACACACATACGGTTTGACTGAGACACATCACAAAGTGTTTAAAATTTAAAAAAATTACTTTGTATGCTCGAAAACATAATATCGCCCACAACTTCACATTGGATAACGGGTTTCACATAACTTGAGGTACAAAACGAAAGGCAGCGCTATATGTCTAATAGAAACGGAGAAAAGGGATTCCGCCACCTTACCCCAACCGCCAACTAGCCCCGAGCTCCCCTACATGCAAATGGCTCCGCTCTCCTAAGGCGGTGGTTACAAAGGCATTTGCAGTATTGTCAGTAAATATGCCGTGGTAAACATGAATCCCCCCGAAGAAAGACTTCAGATGAAAAGGTTTAAAGAACACACGTTGTATAACATTTCACCGACACAAACTCGAGGAGCAGGTGTTTCAGTTCAAAAACACCAAGTTCTTTCGTGAATTGGGGGGGGGGGGGGGGGTCAAAGTAATGTTACAATGCAGTTGGATGTTTCCTCATTTATAAGTAATCACATAAAAAGTTTTGTTGACTTGACAAAACAATTTCGTTTAAGAACCGTTGGGAATGTCATCCCTCGCGAACCAGACTTACCACATGTTTGCAGGTTGGTCCTTTCATTTTATTATATCTTCCGTAATTTCTGTCTCTGCCTTCCTATTCTTTAAGTTTTCAGTTTAGATGTTGAACTAACTAACGCAGACATATTCAACAGTGACAGATATCCCGAAAGGTCGTCCAGATAAGTTCAGAATTGTAATATTCTGTCTAAAGCAAGTAAATGACGATAGTGGCGACAAGGCTTATACGAAGGACTATCGCGTCTAAATGTCCTCTTACAAAGTTGAGATTGACGGTGGGGTCACTGATTCGAAATTGTGCGTGGATCTACTGAAGCTCGGTTTTAGCTGTTTCTAGGTCCCTTTGCTTCATTGAGCAAAGATTTTTGAATAGAAGTCGCACTGGATGGGATAAAATTGTGCGTCCCTTCAAACTCGTATCGGGTGAACTTTGGTGTTTGATTACATTTTCTACGACAAGAATCGTCTGCCTATTCGGCTGTTGTACTGAGAATCGTGAGGATGACTCTTGCATTGAGAATACTGAAAAATAGTTATACCTATTATGTAAAAATAGTAAGCACATCGGTGTGACGCCGGCGCGCCGCCGATTTTTACCTGAAATCGACGGCGCGGCGCCTTCGATGTTTACCTTCTCTTTTTTTCAGTGCTCAGTTCACTTGGAAATGACATTATCTTGACTAATTTCATGATTTATCCTCACAAAAATTATAAAGCCGATCTTGATTTCAGCGCCCCTGTGAGGCTGGCACCCTTGGTGGGGGCCAACCTGGCCAGCCACACGCAACGGCTCTGTCTCTGAGTCGTAATTTTCCTTATCCCTAACTTTACCGTTTCCCCAATCCTTCCCATCAGGGCAATTATGTAAAAATAAATCATGGCATGGCACAAATCTCCGACCAACATAGGGAACGTGCCATTTGAGTCAGTCGCTACTGACTCCTGATTCCTGATTGCTGTTGCCGGGAGAGACTGACAATTTGGCTGAATCACTGGAAGAAACATATAAAAGCATTGCAATAACTGCAACGTAAGCCTAATGATAACATTTATCTTCAATTTTTTTCATGAATAACTAGTAAGACAAAAAAAATTGAGTTGTGCGCAAAAACTAGAACAAGCTACATATTCATTTGTTCTAATAAACGTTTTCACTTTTCTTATCTCTTCACAAGGTTTATCGCGTTGACTAAATGAATGCATATATTTCTACGGTGTGCCAACCATTTCACAACAAAAAGCAACCAACATCGAACCATTCAAACTGACGTGCGGAGTACCAATGCAACCGAGCCCGACCGAAAATGGACAACCGTTACCCAATAATTACTATAAATTTTAAATCAAAACTCAATCATCAAGCTATTTATTCCTACCATACTGCTATCGGATCATGTTAACTGCTCACGGAACAAGTGTGTTGTGTGCGGTAGACTATTTTTTATTTCGCTGCTGTTTGTCCTTCTTGACGTCAGTAGCACGCTGCACGCACACACGGCATATCTGCGCTCGGACAAAGTCACTGCCTGTTCGAATCAACGTATCAATGTGGGTACCCAAGCAAATGGGAGGGAAACTAAACTGCACTGCACACGCGAGGATTTCTTTCGGCTGAGACTGGAAAAGTCAACTGTCAGCACCGTGAGCTCGATGTGTCCAAGTCGAAACCAACCACCGCGCTTGAGCGACACGGGTGGGAAAATATGTGGCACCTCCACCTCACTGTCGATGCGATGTGAGCAAATTGATAAATAAGCCCCAGACTGTGGTTGCTAACGAAGTTAAGCTTTACGAGTGGTTTTGGGGATAAGGGTGAGAGGTAGGTAAATATTTAGTTACTGAAATTAACGACGAAATAGTTTCAATCAACCGTGGCTTACTCCCCAACTTTTTTGGCTAGATTTTGAGAGATTGGAACGATCGTCTTTGTTACTAAGCTACCTCTTTCCGCGTTGTTAGGACCTTGACTTTTTGTGGTTTTGATCGCTTACTAATTATTTTTAATTATTTTTAGTTTGTATTTGTATTCGTTAAAATATGTAATTTGATGAAAAAGCTTTAATATATTGAGAGATTGTCTTTTAATTACATTTGGAATAGTAAAACTTGAGTGCTCTTATAAATCATTACCGCCGTGGTTGTAACTATTTTTCACCTTCGGAACCGTCGTAGAATATTTTAATATAGTCATTAGAAAATTATAGGCTCGCCTTTATCACATTAGCAGTTAAAAATAAATAACCCACTCGAAAAACCGCTGGATATGGAATTCTCACGGTGCATTAAAATTATTAAATCGTTAACATTCAACACCCCCGACTGTGCATGTGAATGAACGTCTGGTGGAGTAATGACGAGATGAATGAATCAGCAGAGCGCAGCGTTGGTTGCAACGGCTATCAGAAGATCACGGACCAGCCCGTAGCGCAGCTTACCTCTGCTGCAGCTGGGGGGGCAGAGGGCTTAGCATATCAGTCGAAGGCAAAACGAGTAAAGTAGTTACATACATATAACGTGCACGAGCGCTGGGTAGGGATTACGTTTCCCTCCTCCAATCACCACCGGTTGTGATGATTTCATGATCTCTTAAAGTATGGGCAATTTTCTTGTCGGTTGCGAACCGGGTTGCCGGACTTATTTCTACCTATAAGACCCACTCATTTTCTACTATTTTCGTATGAAGAGAACTGAACACACCATCACAACTTGTATAATTAAGTTAAGGTTGGCAAATGTGTTGAAAAAGTTTTTTTTACTACGGTGCGGCAAACGACCTACAAACCGCCGGATCATAACCGCCTATAGTGACAGTTGCCCTCTTGTAACGAAGTCTGTATGTCGTGATGTTTCTTGGTGGAACGAAAATCTAGTAGCACTTAGGAAGGAAGCTAGGCGTCTGTTCAATAATGCTAAGATTACTGGTAACTGGTCAAGCTACAGGATCGCTCTTACCAAATACAACGCTGAGTTGAGAAGGGCAAAAATACAATCAATGCGCAAGTTTTGAAAAAACATGAGAAACTTTCCAGAGGCAGTTCGCCTTCAAAAAGCCTTATTAAAGGATCACACAGGCGATGGTTCTCTTACAATTGGCAATACTGATGTTCTAATTGGATGTTCTAATTAACACCCACTTTCATGGGTCGGTTGCGAAAGACGAGGATTCGACAGGTCCGGAGTTTGATGAACTCTGTCCAACATTGTCCTAATTTTGAGGGGAAAATATTAACCTGTACTACGATCGGATTCACTTAGCCCTGAACTTCATCACGACATGGTGTTTCAAAGAGGGACTCAACGTGAACCCTGCCAAAACGGTCATTGTGCCGTTTTCCACTAGGAAAAAACTGAAGTTGGTTCCCCCAACTCTCAGTGGAACTACAAACAACTACTCAGAAGAAGCGAAACACCTAAGTGTTATCCTAGACAAAAAACTGAATTGAAACTCGCACTTGACATACGCCGTTAATAAAGCAACAACAGCACTGTGGGCGTGCAGTAAACTCTTCGGGGAAACTTGGGATCTCAAATCGTGGTTGGCTACCTGGTCCTACACGACCATCGCCAGACCACGACCACCTTATTCCTCCATTGCGTGGCGGCCCAAAGTTAAGCAAAAGACCGCCCAAGCTAAACTAACTAAAGTAAAGGCTAGCCTTCCTCTCTATCACAGCCAATACAGCTATGGAAGCCACGCTTCATCTACCTTCATTGCACAAACATGTTATGAGGGAGGAGAGACTTGGCTATCTGAGAGTGCTAAAGGGTAAACCACTATTTGAAGGGGATTTAAATGGACACTTGAGTATAATAAAGGAACTCAAACTAAACCCTGTCTTGGCTACAGTTCAAGATACAATGGAGGTTAAAGCGAACTTCTATATCTCATATGAGGTCCACATAGTGGATCGTCAGATATGGGATGTAGGGGGTCCTATACTACCTCAAGGTACAATATCATTCTATACTGATGGTTCTAAAATGCGTGAGCTGACTGGCTCGAGAGGCCACCGATCAAGAATTAAAGAATCGATATCAATAGGAAAGTGGCCTACAGTTTTCCTGGCAGAGGTATATGCATTATACACCTGCTCGGAGATCTGCAGTAAACGAAACTACAGACATGCAAAAATCGCAATCTTCTCGTTTGGGTTTGGGTTCTGGTTTGGGAGTGCATCACATCTTTACAACTGGCAACTCGGAATAAAGTAATGATATTCTGGATACCTGGCCACCAGGGAATCGATGGTAACGAAGTGGCGATGAATTAGCCAGGCGTGGTTCATCAAACATGTTTGTTGAACCAGAACTATTCCTAAGTATATCTACCTGTGCAATCAAACTAGAACTTTCGGCTTGGGCAAGGGACTAACTACTAAACGACCGGCTTAACGTAGAAGGCGCTCGACAAGCTAAGAAATTCATACTTCCAGTTATAACGAGAGCCAAAAAACTAATGGATCTAAAACGAAAAGATTTACATATAATCACAGGATTATTTACGGGACATTGTCCTGCTAAGTATCATCTGAAAAAAATTGGCAAAAGTCACGATGACAATTGTCGATTCTGTAACTACGAGCCCGAGAGCTCGAAACATATTCTCTGCCATTGTGCAGTACTATTTCTTTGAAGGGAGCGATACTTCGGAAGGCATATGACGCCTCACGAGGTATGGCATACTATCCCAAACGGATCCTTAGCTACATTAATAATGTACTACCTGGTTGGGACGACACATGTGGACAAACAAACAACTCGCTTCCAACTACATTGGATTCGGGTAATTTGTAACATGTAGAGCAAATAGGGGCAGCCACAAAAGATAACAAAGAATAGTGGTCGCAGTGGCAAAGTTTCCACTAACAGAAAAAAAATTCCCTCAGAATTTTAAAAATTTTAACAGAGAATACAGTTATAGCAATTTGAAATTCATGCAATATAATTCCATACACTCTATATGTTCGCGAGATACATGCGTGATAGTTTTCAAATTAAAAGTTTGTTAAAAACTTCGTGTTGCTAATAACCCGCTCGGATATTTTCAAGTGGGTAATATTACCCATACTATCCTTTATCATTCAATTTAGCTTGAATAAACAAATTGTTTTCAAAACTGCCCGATGTCTCGGCCGGTTTGGTGGCCTTTTCAAAGGACAACTAAAATAATTGTTTGTTGTGAGTGTAAAGGTAAGTAAGACATAGGAAAAAAGTACGATACACTTTAATTGTGTCGTTTTTGTCGTAACCGCTGATTTTCAACGGTGGTAGATCGGGTGATTTTGCACTGGTCTAAATCTTTGGTACGGCGCCCTATGAGTGCAAAAAGTGGTTTAACGACTGGTTTGGAGATTATGACCCAACAATTTTTAAAAATAATTTGTTAGTTCAAGCTGAATTGACTAAGAAAAGTGTAAATATTCACAAAAAATATTAAATTAAGGCGAACGACCTATGAGGTTAAAGCCTTCAATAAAATAAACAAACAAACAAACAAACAATTTTAGATTAAAGATTTTTGCGTTTTTGCATATTTTGCATGTTTGAGATGAGAAAATACACTCTCAGAAAAAAATTACATTTGACGTAAACAACGTAGCGACGTATTTTTCTGTCTGATAATAGGATTTTACATGTTATGATATTTAAAATTAAATATTGTGACTCTTTTGATGTAAAACTCAGACTGAATGACTTAGGAAAAGTCGAGCAACTCACATTTGTACATGTAATTAAATGAAAATTTGTGTGGAATGGGATGCTCATTTTATATGCATCTGGCAAGATGTAAAGTAACAAGATTTTTTTTTCTGCTGTGTATGCTCAAGAAAGGATTCACTGAAATTTTGCTAGGAAACCATCAAGCATGCTTTTGTGATATTATTTGTACTGGATATAACATCGCATCGGCTATAAAGCAGTAGGTAAATAGCCAAGTTACCTCCGGGTAGTGCTGATAAGCCACAGAACAATGTATATTTTTGCTTTCTTCAGTTTGATAAGCTGGGAACTGATACTTGCGGAATTTAATATACATGGGATATACGTATTATGCCTTTTCTTGTTTCGTTTTAGCAAACCAAAACCTCTCTATTAATTTTCTGCCTCCGACTATCCTCTATGTAATGTATCTGAAACAACAAGCCGGCTCTTGCTTGTAGAAAAAAATTGGTGTGCCATACGGTCTAGCACATATGAACACTAACTAAAATAAGTTTGATTAATATTGCATACATCTAATATGAAATATTAATTATGAAATAACGACTCATGCACAATAGTGTCAGAGCAGAGAGTTACGTCTAACATCTCTTTCCTGCCAGACTGTTGGGCGATTGGCACTGCTTAGATTTTTCATCAATTCAGTGCTCAAATCTATATCTGAGCTGCCCTAAATAATGTGGCGAGCAAGCGCATCACTGCCGATTAAAAGTGGAAACCCATTTCGGCCACTGTATGATACAAATGAAATCATCAGTAGGTGTTGATTAATTATGTACCAATTACGCCAAACAATAGACGTATTTCCTGTTTATGTTATTAACGGTCACATTAACCATGACAGCACAAGTATCGTGAGTTGTTAGGTCGAGTATAAGACATGCGTCAGTAGCACTATACGCAAGTATACATGAACGAGGCATTTAACCCTTAAATGCGCAATGTTGTTTTAAAACAACATTGTGAAAACCATCTCAAAATTATCATAGTGACGTATTAAAACTGTGAGACAATTTTCAGAAAATTTGAAAAAAATTGCTTTGGGCCTTTAAGGGTTAATGTAGCTATGTCAAGCCATTTTTTGTTGATAACTACTAAGACGGGGTTAAGTAGCTTTCCAACATAGAAGATTCCTCTATGTAAATATGGTTCTTGAACTAAAGCTATGGAAGTTTACCTTCCTGCAGATGAGTAGTTGCTGTACGTTTATGCTGAAGATTAAATTGTGCTACTTTCATAATAGTCGATCAGAACACTAGAAACTAGGGTGGGGCAAAATGATCGTTTTTTCAGCACAGCACTTTTTTGGTTCCTTTTGGGGTCCCAAACAACTGTGCAAAATTTGGGGTCGTTTGGTGTTGACCCGACGTAGCGCATTGCGTTTGAAATTTGTATGGAGATTACTATGGGAAAACCTACATTTTTGAATTTTTAATTCTACAGACTACAATTCTTCCTTTAGTATGCAAACAAAGAGATAGAAGTGTAGTCCAGGATATGCCGAACAACTTTGCCGAAGGATGTATGGTGTTAGAATGTCTCTAAGCCATGTTATAGCTGTTCAAAGTTCGATACATCGAATTAAATGCCAAAAATCATTTTTATTGCCAACACTGCGGGTGTACCAATGGTATTTCATATAGCATTCCGAAATAACATTATATATTTTAGTTTTACCACGTTGGTATGTTTGAATGAATTATTCAAAAGCCTTTGATCAATTTCATGAGCGTAGGTAGTTAAGCAATAGGGCGTAGTGAGGGGTGAGGGGGGATGGGGAGAGACTTTAATATGTAGAAATTCGAACTGAAATGTTGTCGAGTTGGAATGTTCAGATGAATTATTTCAAAACAATTACACAATGTCCTACGCATAATAGTAACGATGAAATAAAACATACTGTATCCCTTTGCCTTAACTTTTATCAATAGAAGTTACGTTACAGACAGAATCAACTGATGTCGAGTTGATATGTCAGAGGATTGCATTGATTATATTTCAGTTTAATAGGCACTATGATTTGATGGGATGCTCATTTCTATGCTGTTCGATCACGAGGCGTGAAGCTAATTTCTGGATTTCAACATGAAACCCACCAGATCCCTACAACAATTTTTGCTTCAGGTGATCGAACAGCATCGAAATGAGCATCCCATCAAATCATAGTGCCTATTAAACTGAAATGTAATCAATGCAATCCTTTGACATATCAACTCGACTTCAGTTGATTCTGTCTGTAACGTAACTTCTCTTGATAAAAGTTAAGGCAAACGGATACAGTATGTTTTATTTCATCGTTACTATTATGCGTAGGACATTGTGTAATTGTTTTGAAATAATTCATCTGAACACTCCAACTCGACAACATTTCAGTTCGAATTTCTACATATTAAAGTCCCCCCCAATCCCCCCTCACTACGTCCTATTGCTCAACTACCTACGCTCATGAAATTGAGCTAAGGCTTTTGAATAATTCATTCAAACATACCAATGTGGTAAAACTAAAATATATAATGTTATTTTGGAAGGCTCTATGAAATACTATTGGTACACCGGCAGTGTTGGCAATAAAAATGATTTTTGGCATTTAATTCGATGTATCGAACTTTGAACAGCTATAACATGGCTTAGAGACATTCTAACACCATACATCCTTCGGCAAAGTTGTTCGGCATATCCTGGACTATACTTATATCTATTTGTTGGCACACTGCAGGAATAATTGTAGTCTGTAGAATTAAAAATGCAAAAATGTAGGTTTTCCCATACTAATCTCCATACAAATTTCAAACGCAATGCGCTACGCCGAGTCAACACCAATCGACCCCAAATTTTGCACAGTTGTTTGGGACCCCAAAAGGAACCAAAAAAGTACTGTGCTCGGTTGATGTGGATATGATTACGTTTTTCCATATAACAATGCCCCACCCTACTAGAAACGTTGGCTTATAATCAGGCTTGTTGTTTGCTCACACAATGTGCCACAAAGAGCGAAATGAATGAATGAAAATAGAGCAGCACAAAAACACTGCGATGTGCAGAACGACCGCACAAAGAAAAACTTGAAAACGAAAAAGAGAAAGATCTGTGCACCAAGAACTGTACAATTTCGTTCAAAGAGTCACCTTGAAGACTGGCAAGCAGGTATGAAGGCGAATCAAACTACAATTCTGACAAAGTTTGATAGGAAGAACGTTTTTAAAGTGTTTTTTGGTTGCATTTTCTGCTTCCGTGCGCGTGGGACCAAGATTCATACTAAAGAACCTCTTTATTTCTACTCTTTGAGATGTGCGGCCATGGAGTAGAATGCACGTATGGGAGCAACACACATCGGAGTGAAGAGGTTTATTGTGAAAGAGAAGAGCGGTGGTTAGCATAAAAAGTGGAAAGAGCGTTTTTTTATTTTTCTCTTTATTTGCTCTGAGGTGCATTACATCCCTACTTATAATCGCCTATAGCGAACCCCGAAATGGGTATTATGGACATCATCATCGTATGAATCCCACAATTTGCGAAGAAACCAATGCCCACTGTGTCAGATTCGCATGACACTGTAAAAGCTAGACCCTTGACAATTTATGCGCATTGCGCAACTGCCATGGAGTATCAAGTATTTAGTTGTGTCAGCCATTCGGAACGGAAAAGCACCTTGACTGAATGGCTCCTGTTTTCCTTTTCGCCTCTTACAACATGAAAGCAGGGCCCAATGGATAAATTCTTAGCTGAGATACACCGGATGTCACACGGCCTCTAGACTGGTTTTGACCGGAGAAAGATAATAGACTGTTTAACTCCTAGTGGATCACAGCCACACCTGAAATCATGCGAGCAGCGAGGATTGGTCGGCTTGACATGTCACCCGAATACTGGACAAGAAAATTAGAGCACTGCGACAGGCAATTTGTGAGGGACCAAAAAAACAAAAAACTAGCTCATTCAATGAGTTTCAACGTCACAAATGCTTAGTGTGGAAGTTTACCGTGACTTAACTTTTTGTCGGTTCCGACAGCATGAAGTAACAAGTTACTTTACGCTTGTCCGGACATGCCGTAGACTTAGGTGATTCGCATTTCTAGTGCCAAAAGATCCTGACTCCTGCGGTAGCAGACAAAGGGTTAAGTCGACGCTAAACTCTAAGCTTGCTCAAAAGACCCATTCCACGCTTTTCTAAACTTTCTTCCTTCAACTCCTTGCTCTCCCTTGAGTACTATGGCTCTTAATATTGAAATCTATACTTCACTTTCCAGTCCCTTGCTAATTGAATGCCCTAACAACAGTTGGCACTGCGTTGATTGCTATGGAAATAATAAAGACTAGTCTGGCATTCGAAGTGAAATATTTAAAAACATGCTGGAAATGATACTGCGCGATCACGGTATTAACTTATGCTGATTACGGTTTTAGATTCGAGTCGAACCTAGTTCTAATGTTTACAAAATCCATACAAAAATGACACTTCCGAGCGAACCTAGAGCAACTCTGATCTAAAAACAAAATCAGCATTAGTGTTAATAGTCCAAACCACATTGACATTGAAAAATGTTCGATACTACGATCAGAACTCCGAAATGGTCTGAGCGAGTATTCTTTCTTTACCACCCAGCTGGCATCACTGCACCCGCGAAAACCATGTGTCGATGTTTTCCGATCTCAGCATTTCCCGGCCGCCCCACCTCACGTTCATACACTCACACCTTCGGATCCATGAACTTCGCAAAGTGGTAGCCGCGAGATCGCGCGCTACTATTTGAATCAGAATGAAATGCTACCCGCTCCAAGCGAAGGAAAGGAAAACAAAACAGCAATAACAACAAAAAAACCAACCTCAGAGATACCTGTGTGCTTACTAGTGCAAAGCACAGATCGGCCCCTAAGAGGCAGGAGGCGGTTTGATTGAATCCGTTCGCGTGTGATCGAGTGTGGCGGTTAGTAAGACCTACCAACAATTCTTAGTCTGCCCGGGTTAGCTGGTACAGGCCCACAGGCGACGGTTTGTTCTCTTTCTCTCGGTTAGGTTAGGTGTTCTTAGTCTCGCACGACTTTTTAGCCGGATGGTTGATTCGAGGGTGTGAGTGGATGTAAGTGTTTACGTGACCGTATGTCACCTTTGTGAGAAACTTGGAAGTTCAGAACGGTACCAACGATTTTCCAACTATAAATAGTCAGGATCAAAGCTCCGAAAAGCATTGCAGTCCAGTTTGTCAAAGTGTATAGCTAGGCTTCAGCAGCGAACCCAAATCACCACATCAAAATGTACAAATTCGTGAGTGGAAGTTTCAATTTTAGAACAAAAAGTGTTGTGTTTCGAATTTGTTTATGTGATACAGTGCGAACATTTATTTTGTGAAAATGATGTTTTTTTTGTTCCAACTTTTCTAGTTGGTCCTCCCGCTGTTCTTCGCCGCCGTCTCGGCTGCTTACCTCGGAGCTCCCCTGGGCTATGGTGCTCCAGCATACGCCCATGGTGCTTATGCCGCTCCCTACGCTGCTCCCTATGCCGCTGCCGCCTACCACGCTCCCCTGGCCTACCATGCTCCAGTAGTGAAGACAGTTGCTGCCCCTCTGGCCTACCATGCCCCAGTCGTTAAGGCTGTCGCTCCACTGGCCACCTCCTATGCCAACACCTACAAGGTAAGTTATATTGTCCTTAGAATTCTGGGATAATGGTGTGCTCGTGCTTCGGCAGCAGATGGGTTTGACAGGATAATTGAGGCAGCTGAGGCCACGATTAGTGGGTTAGGTTAATCGGTTGACGAACAAAGGGTTCTATGTTTCGTGCATCCTGAAACCGTGTTCTTGGCACGATAGGGGTTCTTAGCGTTTGGGGTGAAATAATTTGAAGAAGCTGGTGGTTTTAATCACGTCAGTAGCCATCGTAATTGTGATTGAATTAAAAGTTTACTTTGTTGACTCTATTTTGATCAAATTGGTATCTTCCATTAACAGAAATGTGATATTTTTATTGCCAAGAATTCCGTTGAATGTCTTTTAAATCAGAATACAGCTTGTGTTTTACCAATTTTGAAATTACTTGGTTGAGAAATTTAGATTTCGACTCCGTCTTATTTATACTTAATTTGATACTAAATCGATCTGGTGCTAAGCCAGCCCAGATAAGGATGAGATGAGGTAGAAAACCAAGTTCCTTGACTTAATCAAGTGAAGTTTTGTGCCATTCCTGCACAAAATTGTTTAAACCAGTTTTTCCTTAACAGAGTTTGAAATTCTTGTTCATTCATATGTTTCTGTTTCATTATTATCATAATTTTCACAATTATCTGGGCTCAGAATTGTTTTTAAACTCAAATTTTTGGTTCCGAAATAATATAAAAATTTAAAAAAATTGTCATTGTTTCGCAACCGATTACGAATTTGGAAATTAAAAAGCTTCTTACTAATAAATTCTTAATCATTGAATTTAGCACTCGTTTTTTTTTATTTTGAATATAAATATTTTAACTTTAGGATCATTCGTCTCTTTTTTGAGTTAGAGAAATCTCTTTCGGAAAAATTTCTATCCGTCTGTACGGGGTTGGGAATCGAACCCAGATGAGCTGCGTTCAAGGCAATCGATTTACCAACTACGCTATACCCGCCCCACAGTTAATTTATTTTGCACAAGTCTGCAAAACAATCAAACTTATGTTTGGAGGATCCAACAAAACACCAATTTCAGTTTACATTATTGAAGTAAATTTAAAAAATATACATGATAAAATGAAATCTTTCACAGACAAATGTCATTTCGAGTATATTTCCTTTTTTTTTCCAAAGTTAAAATTATCTACACATCATACTTTATTAACTAACTCTAATCGGTTACTTTTACATATATGATTTGGAGAATGATGGATATATTTTCCTTCCAGTAAATTTTTTGAACTTCTTAATTTATTATAAATTTCAGTATGTAACGTATAATAGTACTATTTATGATGAACACCAACTACTCCTAACAAACGAGACTTATTTTTATTAACATTACGGTATTTTTCTCCCTAAGAAGAAAATGGTATAGAACTCTTTTGTGTGTGAAACGCACAGAATCTATCGATCGTTTCGACTATTTTTTATATAGAGCATATACGCAAAGATCGAAGCCTACAGGAAATAATCAGAATCAACCTCCGGTACCACCACATCAGAGGTGAATACTGATTTTGCTTGTTGTGTTTTATTGACTTCTCTCTTTGTAAACTGGGTTATCGACATCGTTTCTTCCGTATCTGGCATTGATTTAGTGCCAGATAAAAGGAAATCAAAAAATTAAAGGGTTGTGAACAGGATACGTCCACGGTAATATTGAAATTGTAGCATTTTTCAAGAGCGTGCAATATAGTTTTCCAATGAGTTTTAATAAACCTCCAACTAACCCATGGCTCTCAGTACGTGCAAATAAAGTTGAGTCCGCATCACGTATTTACGAAATATGAAACGAGTGTGTCAATAGCCTCAATACCATCCGTACCTAGAAATACACACCGTCAACCCAACGCACACACAAGCATAAAAAGAAATTAATTTATCCCAATTCGCAAAATTACAAGCAATACACACACACGTCGCATCCTGCAGTGTTGAACTCAATCCAAACCCACCCTACCAACCTACCTTTCCCACCCATATTGCTAATCATTGTATGTACACCACTCGAACTTTTAGCATTACTATTTTCGTATATGCAATGTTTCAACTAGCGCAGCGCAGCGCTCGATAAACTTTGCGCAGCAAGGAAAGGGGCGCAAGTTGTACACTAGAGTGGCTCGCCGTTGTATGGGAAAACTTTAAAATGATTTAAACCAGCGGCCACAGCACTTTTTGAGTTCAATTTGTGGTCCCAAATGCCTGTGCAAAATTTGGGAGCGGTTGGTTGCTTCCCGGGTTTGCGCATTGCGTTCAAAGTTTGCATGGGATTTTATATGGGAAAATCAATTATTTTGCATTTACGTTAATAAAGATCGCTATTTCATTTCAAACCAGCTTTATAAAACTATAGCTCAAACCTTGGTTAACAACTTTGTCGAAGACCGTAACTAGCTACGAGTTTTCAAAAAATAGTTATAATGATTTTAAAACTTATGGTAAAATCCAAATGCAGAAATTGGTCACTTTTTCCAACACTGCCGGTGCACCACCGACATCGACATTAAATACTTAAATAAATGAGAATATATTTATCGCAGAGACCTGGTACGTTTGAATGAAATGTTCAGAATGAATTTCTGAATAACATAGACGTAGTCAGAAAATAAAAAGAAGAGGGGGGGGGGCTATGGTATTCAGCGATTCATTCTAAACATTTCATTCGAAGGTACCAAGTCTCTGCGATGACTATATTCTCATTTATTTAAGTTTAAAGTGTCGGTGTCGTGGTGTACTGACAGTGTTGGAAGAAATAATGAATTTCTGCATTTGGATTTAACCATAAGTTTTAAAATCGTCATAACTATTTTTTTGAAAACTCGTAGCTAGTTACCGTCTTGGACAAAGTTGTTAACCAAGATTTGAACTATAGTTTTCTAAAGCTGGTTTTTCATATTGAATGAAATAGCTAGCTTTATTAACGTAAATGCAAAATAATTGATTTTCCCATATAAAATTCCATACAAACTTTGAACGCAATGCGCAAACCCGGGAAGCAACCGACCACTCCCAAACTTTGAACAGGCATTTGGGACCACAAAAGGAACTCAAAAAGTTCTGTGCTGAACAATGTCATATTCGAGCCACTCTATTGTACACGGCTTAACTGCGTGTAGGTTGCAGAAATGTCATAGCGACTACCGCTTAATGCACTGTTCGAATGACATAGTCATGATGTTACTCGTTTGGAATGCAAGCATCGACTGACTCAAATAGATACGCACCACCTCTTGTTATAATCTCGTGGTATTTGATTGAGTCGCAAGGTGCTCCCTATTGACGGTTCTGAACGGAATACTGACTCATATATAAGAGTTTTAACATTTTATTATATCTATTCCTTTTTACGGGTTTTTCAATCATGAACTATTGAAATACACAAATTATATTGGAATAGAACATAATTTCAGTTAATTACTATTTTTGGTAGTGCAAAACACGGAAATACTCCACAAACAACAGAGATGCTAGCGTTCAAAATAGTGACACGAAAACCTGACAACGTTTGAATTTAGATTCTAGAATGACACCTAGTCTCAAATAGTGTAGCAAGACATTTTCAATGTGGAAAATGGATACACTACTTATCTTCACAGCTAATCAACCGCTCACCAGTGACGTCCCGCAAGTACAGAAGTTCTGCTTGTCGATTAGAAACAGTAAAATTGACTAGCAAGTCAATGTGCATCTAGCACCATGCTATTTTTCTTCCTAAAATGAAACTTTGTGCATGAAGGGCAATCCTAAAATTCCTCGACTCACTAATCTTAACCCTTTCATGCCCAACATTTTTCTAGTGCATGTAGGGTTTCAAAACTATTTTTCCCTGAAAACGGTGGGGTCAAGAAACACGAAAAGCTTATTTTCATAAAGATAGGTGCTTTCATGGCAGTGTTAGAAGCTGGTCCATGTTTACCTTCTAATGCTTCATACAGTTTTCCTAGAATAATTACAATAGTCCAATTACGTGGAAAATGTAGCCAACTACAGTCTAAATTGGTAAGTTTTATCAGTTTTCAATAATATTGCACCATAACGAAGATATATGCAAAAATCATTTTCCGCCGTCAACGCAAACTGTCCCTGGCAGCACTGCTCCTTCGGAATCCAATCAGACTCATTGCAATAACTTCAGTTCTAGAACTGATCCTTGTAACTGTTAGTACTCAAATTAAAGGCAATAATCACATTAATGAGCCTTACTTGTTTTTTGCGCAAATCTCGCTTCAATCAAAAGTTATAGCTGTTTAAAAACGTTGTTGTCCACAAACAACATGGGCATGAATGGGTTAAGATTGCCCTTAATGCACAAAGTTTTGCGTTTTGACCGCATGTATGTAGCTCCAACTTAGCATTAGTTCTAGAATTTTGGAAACGCAAATTCGTACGAACGTGGTCGTGGAGAGTGCCACTGACTGACACATGACCATGGTTACATTGGAAATGCAGCATGTTTAGCGAATACCATGTACAAATTTTAGATTTCTAGAACATCGATCATTTCTAGATTACCTGAAATCATTTCACAGCTTTTTGTTTGTTTTTCCCACACAGATGAAAGATCGTTTGGCCGGAACCAGATATTTCAATGTGGTGAAAATAACGGGGGAACAGAAATGAATGAAAACACTTTTATAATGATACTAATTTTGTTTCAAATCTTCTAGGACGACTCATCACAAAATTAATTATGAATGGATTAAAAAGCATGGTATAATTTGTATAATTATAAGTACAGAATTTATTATTAGAAGGTTCCAAGTTAGATCAAGTGTCTAGAATGATTTTTCTAATTCAATTATTTTACCATCATGTGTCCGTCTCAATACGATCTTGTGATCTCAATGATTCATCAACGAACCTCATGTCAAATGAAGACATTTAGAATACAGCAACCTCTTTTATCAACTTTGCGTCTTTTTGCGTTACAATTTATTTGTGCGGCTTTCGATTTATGACAGGGTTGCAACATTCACGCATTTTCTGTAGTAGAACAGATTTTTCGGACCAGATCACAGATTTTCCAAAATTTTAGATTGAACTTTGTTGTCATACGGGTCATACGCACGGTATAAGCCAGCAATTCGGTATCTCTGTATCGGTTGTGCAATCCACGCTGGGCCTACGAGCTGCGGAACCGTACCATCTGTAACAGTAACAATTTTACTCATGCTTCCAACAGAGTAGAAACGGTAATGAACGAATTCGGTCAGAAATTATCTTTTTATGAGATTTGTATGCTGCTTTTGAATATGATAATGAGGTCAGTGTTAGGGAAAATCTTGTCCAAGTTAGCGAAAATTGAATCTATTTAGCACATATTTTTGCAGATTCACGGATTTTTAGATAGCGTACTAATAAAATAAATTTGACAATTCATCTGTTGGGGTGGGCGCATCGTAGTTGGTAAATCGATTGCCTTGTACGCAGCGCACCTGGGTTCGAGTCCCGACCTCGCACATAGGGTTAGAAATTTTGCATAGGAGATTTTTTTTACCCGAAGAGGCGAATGACCTTAAGGTTAAAACCTCTATAATCGAAAAAAAATCATCTGTTTTCCCATATTTTCAGAACGTTCTCACAATATCATGGATTTCTTAATACTGTATTATTAAAACACTAAAATAAAATAGTTTTTAAGTTAGACTTATCCATTTACAACGCTATAATCGTTTGAAATTATGCCACAATCTCGTGACGCTACTTTAATTCCAAATTTTCGTTTTACACCCAGCCCCATACAGTCGAGTAAAGCATTGCAACAAATCAAGGCCTATTCTATGCAGAATTGAAATTTCTTCTATATAAATTTATAATATTACTCAAACCCGATCGCAAATATCTTTATAGCACGTTAAAGTCAAAACTTTATTCTAAAAATGCCTAGTATCCAGAAAACCTTGGAAAAATATTACTCGTTTTACTCCAGTTTTTATAAGATATCTTTACGTACATTAAAAAAATTTTGGTTTCATTGTTTCGAACAAGAATTTCGAGATACAGTTCGCCCGCCAATTAGGTACTGCAGTAACAATTCGCTACACTGACTAGCCCATTATTTCGCCATTGTATGACATTTGCCAGCAAAAAAGCTTATTTCAGCTCATCAAATGTGTGTACAAAATATCTAAATTTTCAAAAAGCTGGGTCATGTGTTTCCCTTTCACACAGAAATATGCAAGCTACTCCCTTAATTGTTTTCTTCCGGTAAGATCATGGTAGCTTATTAAAAATAGTTGTCGAATTTATTCTGAAGCAGAATCTACGCAATCTCAGTATAAGTGAATCTAAACACGAGAAAATGATAGAATCACTGAGCTTTTAATTGAATACAACACTGACTGATACTGACTGCTCGCGAGCTCGGATGCATACCTATCACTTTATCTTATTGTTCGTATCAACGACTTTTAATGAAGCTGATCAAGCATTTCGTCCGACATTGGTCCAACTTTATCCCTACGTTGGTCCAAGAATGATCCGATATAGGCACAACTTTGCTACAACATTGGTCTGACATTTTTCCGACTTTGGTCAACATTGATCCGACGTGAAGCCAAAAATTAATCCAACTTTGGTGCGACGTTGGTCCAACATTGGTCCGACATTAACCCAACATTGACCCCATAGCCCGACGTTAGTCCAACATTTGTTCGACATTTGTCCGACATTAATCCGATGTTGGTCATTGGCTCGACGATGGTTTAACTTCTTCCAATATTGGTCCGACACTAGTTCAATGGTTTCGGGCCATTAGACTGAATACTGTTAGGCTAAACTCGATTAGGCCAAATGGTTCGTAAGGCCAAAAACTTTTAGGCCGAATGGGTCATAAGCCAGAATTTTTAGTTATTAGGCCAATTGCCATGGGAATTAATACATCTGAGCTAGTTTGACTTCGATAACGAAAGTTATATTTGAAATAAATTGACCTAACTTAAGGCCTCTGATGAAGTGGTTCGCAGCACTTGCCAGCATCAGTAGAACCCGTTTCGTGCCTTGTTGTATTGTAATATTTGTCACATGATTGATGTGTTAATGAGTGTCTGAGAAAATCAATTCTTTAAATCATAAGCTGTTCTTTTCAATTTTAACAAAACTTTGATTGCTGCATTTGTCCGGTTTATGCACAGCTAGAGTCAGAAACGGTAGCGAGGGTGTCCAACCGAAGGTTACTATTAATAATGACTTTCCTTCAATATCGCTCGCTATTTTTTCTGTTCTTTCGAATTTGTAATGCATGTTGAATTTTTATAGCAACATATACGTTATTCAAATAGCCCATGTCTGTGCTATGCCAATTACCAAACGTGCAAAACTTGGTGATTTTTTGCTTTGCCATCTGATTATTACCGCTTTGGCGTGAACAGGAATTCAGCTTTACAGCATCGTCAAAAAGCGTTGGTCTACCCGATTGATTCAATGCGTCATTGCATTACGGCCTACTTATTGATAGGCCTTAGAGATTTATACTGTACTTTCAAATTTCTGTCCTCTTCACTAAATAAGCTGTTCTTTATGTGTTTACATTATGCAATATTTATAACTGAAGGCATCACAAATGAGTATGTGTTTTTCCAGCTACTGAGCATTAACGGTTCTTTTTATATTTTGAACAATTCATGGTTTTGAAATGATCAGTTGACAAGGCAGTCGAGTGGAGCATACAAAAAAAATCAATAGAACTGCAGGGGGCGTGCATAGCGTAGCTGATAAATCGATTTTCTACTACGAAACTCACCTGTGTTCGATTTCCAACTCCGCACATAGGGATAGAGATTTTTCTAGATGTCTCTAATCCGAAAAAGAGGCGAATGGCCCTTAGGTTAGGACTGCCTAAATCGATCCATTTTGAAATGTATATTCATGCCGAATTCAGCCCAATCCGGATGTACAGCTTCTCTGCTGAACATAATTTTAACTAGTCTAATGACCCACTGGGCCTGATGACCCATTCGGCCTAACGATCTATTGCCCTAATGACCGTTGTGGCAAAACGGCTTTCGATCTAATGACCCAGTAGCGATTCGATATTGATTCGACGCACAGAGGAGGATTTCCTTAAAAACTTGGTCAAAAGTTTAAAATTGCATGGTGTGTGTCCTTGCATTGTTCATTAGATAGTGTTCCCAAATGTTATTTTAAGTGAAGCTCCCAAAAATTCTTATATTTGAGGTGTTGTTACACACGAATAGTTCAAACTGTCGCGTTATGCTAACATTTTTAAGGAGCTCTTGAAAATTCAGTATTGTTTAAGTCTATCAGGATTTTGATACAAGTGTCGGATCATAATTTATTAAAATGGAAAGTTTTACTGATGAACATTATTAATATGTGTTAATTTGAAACTATCTTATTTTGTTTGTTTATGGAAAATATCAATAAACCTTTTGTAGTAGACAATTTTGTTACAGGTTTTTGCTAAATTATTTGGAACAGTTTACAATTCATGCCCGTTTTAGAGAAATATTAAAAAGTTTTACATTTCTTATAAAGTAAAAGCATAGCATTCGCTTGAAAATGCAAGAATTTTTCAGAGGTCGCGTCTTATATACCAACCGACTCGACGATTTGGGACAATGTGTGTGTATGTATGTTGCCAACTCTCAAACACGCAAATAGTTTCCTTCTGACAGCTAATTTTCTAACCTATAACCATCGGATCGATCTGAAATATTACTCGGAAATTGAGAAGCGAAATAAATAACTCCAAGCAACGGCCACCCGTCTCTGCCCAAAAAAAAACCAAAATTAATTGGATTGGAGAAAAATATGTATTGATACTGACTATATCAAATATCAAATTAGTGTTAAATACCGGCATGAAAATATTCCAATAAAAACTCATGCCGGAGTTTTGAAACTAATCGCCAGTCTCAGATCTGAATGTCTATGAAACGTAAAACTGCTCACCGAAAAATTGCATGAATTTACTGAAATATTTTTGCTTTGGGAATGCATATTCTTGAGACAAAACTTAATATGATTAATAACGAGAATGATACTTTCCGAAAATAGAAGGAAAGCCCTACCTACTAATGAATCCATCGACCCCCAATGTCAACTACATCCAAACCGTCATCGCCCCCTCCTAGCTATGCCAAATCTCTCTCGTTGTCTAGTGGATTGCGTTCAGGCTTGATATTATTATCAATGTTTGCGTCCCATTAGCTAGCCCAGACAGAATTTATAAAAATAGTCCAATTAATTGGAGAAGGTAGTCGATAACACTCGAAATTGATTGATTTTAATAGTTTTCACTAATACTTCAAAGCAACGAAGATATATCAAAACAACATTTTTCGCCGTGTACTTGAATTTTTCATGGCAGCACTGCTCAAAGGTAATCCAGACGATCTAATATCAATATAATATTTAAAGTTCTATGGATAATACTTACAACTGCTAGTGCTCAAATAAAAGGTGACAGTCACAGTTATTAGTTTGTGTGAGCAAATCCTGCCTAAAACAAAAATTAGTGGTGTTTAAAAACGTTGTTGTTTATTAAGAACATGGTCATGAAGGGGTAATGGTCAAGATCACATCATTTTAAAAACCGCAAATTATGGAGGTTTAGTATTTTCGAAGAATTTTACAACGTACAACAGCACATATTTTGATAAAATGATTTGGGTGTTAAATTCTCCCAGAAGTAATTGTGGAGAATTCACTCTTCGGACAAATTGGGTTCGAGACTTAATGTCTTCAGCAAAGTTTTCCATGTATTCAGGGTAAAGAATAATTTTAGGCTATTTGTGAAAGAATACCTTCGAAATAAGCTATTATTCCAGTTTATGACAAATCTCCTCCAAACAATGAAATTTATATTTTATACAAAGCTTGAGTTTGTGCAGCTCACAATAAAAATAATTTAAAAAAGCTGCATTTACGAACATAACATAAATATCAGTTCATAGCTCAATATGCTCCCTAATTCAACTTATTATCTCAGAAAATGCGATGTTTTGTGTTGGAAAGTTTCTTTGAAGTTTTATAACTTCAAAGATGGCGGTTTCAGAATTATGTCATTTTGACAGTAAATCCTACCAAACTGAATTTCTGGCTACCCCACTGGCTCTAAATAAGTAGCAACAAGATCGTTCTACACTCGTCCACGAGAAACGTCTTCGAATATTGTCTAACTATTTTTATATTTATTATTCACTGTGTCTCACATTAATACCATTACCGCATACCACATCCACATCCCACATCCCAATACCACATCCCATTTTTGAGGATATTTTTTCTATGCATTAAACTACACCAACATTTTGATATTTTTTAAGGAGTTAATTTAACAACTTCTTCCTAAATTTGACGAACCTACTCCCATTCATGCATTTGCTACGATAGTTTTTGATAAAAGGGTATCCTAAATTAATTGATACACTTAAGAGTTTATATATGATGTGGATCGAGAAAGTTATGGAGTTTTCAACATTTTCTCTATTCAATATTACAAAAGTTTATTAAACAAACACTACATAGTAAGCTTGTAAATATTATAAGGTTTTGCCTTTCTTCTATAGAAACGCTATACAATCACTCTGAAAACCGACTTTTTAACCGAGACCCGGAGGGATGAGTCTCTTATACCATTCGAATCATTTCGTCGAGTTCGGCAAATGTCTGTGGATACGTGTGTATGTATGTATGTGACAAACAAATGCACATCGGTTACTCGGAGATCAGGGGCGGAAAAAAATTTCAGTAGGGGTTCGAAATTTACACATTTAAAATGAACATTGCACAATATGGAGATGGCCGAACCGATTTTATAGAACTTAGCGTCAAATAAAAGGTGCAACGTTCCAATAGGCTGTTATTGAATTTGATTTAATTCCGACATCCGGTTCCGGTGTTACGCACTCTTCGGTCACGCATGAAATTCCCAAATAAATCGTAATCAGCATGTTTTCTAAAAGGTGCAAAAGTTCAAAAAATGTATTCTATATTACTTAGAACAATTATTTGTCATGCAATCATAAAATTTCAAAATACATTCATATTTATTCTTCTACCCTATGTTGGCCGTATAATCTTAAATTATTGTAAGGAAAAATATGATCCACAAAATTACGTGGTGATAGCTCAATAGGATAACGCGATTATGCCGCTAACCGATATCAATATCACCCTTTTGCTGCAGATGAGATAAGACAACAACGTCAAATCGAGCAGATTCCTTAAATCGATAGAATCTAACACAACATCACACTATTAATTTTTTCATGCAGGGTAGCCAGACCTACCGATTTATCAGTAGTCCTACAAACAAAATATTTCCACAATGAGTATAAATGTATTACACCATTTCGTTCATTTTCTTTAATTAGAATCATGCCTTTTTTCCATTAAATACCAAGTTTATGTACTGCATTATACCAACACATCTGTATCCACAATAAAACAGATTGAATTAGAATACACGATACAGTCTATTCAGTTCGTTTGTAAAATTATTGATTGATTTTGCGTTGTATTGAATTTTTCACAATAATACACCATTGGTACGAACATCTGCACCACACGCAGACGATGTTTTGTCTCCGAATGTGAATAGTTAGAATCAGCAATAATATCCCCCAACTAAACACATTCTCTTCATTTTACGCTTGCCCAAATCTTATAGTCGGATTAGCGTAGTTGTTTTTCATTTAACAACACCAACTATATCTTGGTTATGTTTCTATCTCCGTCTAAAAAGAATAAAAATAAATCGCGCTTGGCAACATCCATTAACCATTCACCAACCTTGATACTGTGAAAAACTACAACTCCAAAAAAAAAAATACAATGCGTCAAATTATTTGGTTAACGATCTCTGCAAAACATTGACTATCGAAGTTCGTGAGTAGCATTCAAAGGTGGCAAACATAATCCTCTTTGCGATTCAACTTGATGAGCCCACCTGTTCTCTTTTCAAAGATATAACAACACAATGCCTCCAATTTGTCAACCTACCGTGGAAACTATTCAACTCGATTAAGCAGTAGCCCACTAAACAACTTTGTCAATTGATCGTGCAGCATGCATTCTGTCAGCCTTTTGTTGCCACTTCAACGAACTAATGCTAGGCTCACGAAATCTGTCCTCACCACAGGCCCCATTGAAAATCAACAAACCAATTGAGCATGATCATGATTTCCATCTTCTTCCATCCACAGGTCTCCGTGAAGGCTCCAGTCGCATACGCTGCCCCAGCCTACGCCGCCCATGCCTATGCTGCCCCAGCCTATGCCGCTCATGCCTATGCTGCCCCTGCCTACGCTCACGCTCCGGTCGTTGCTGCCCCAGCATATCACGCCGCTGCTTACCACGCTCCTCTCGGATACGCTCATGGATACCTGCACTAAGCGATACGCCACCGGTTCCTCTGATGTCCTTTACCCGATAGCACTCCCCCCACCAGCCAACTACCACCCACTCAAACTAGCAGCAGATTCATGCAGCAGCGCCGACATCATAACAGATGAACGCACAGCTCAACGCATTCCTAAACAAACAAACAAACACATACACAAGCCTTTTGGATCTGTCCAAAACGGGAGCTCCACTGGCTTCCGACAGCTGAGATTTTAGCAGGTTTTATTTAAGTCATCATCGATCATCGAATAGCAGTGTGCGGGAACCAGCATCTCAAAACGAGAACAAAATGAGTCTAATTGTGTACATATGATGTATAGTTTTTGTATTTATTTGTGAAGAAAACTACAAAAAATAAAAAAAGACAGAAATCAACTTCGTCTTCTGACGCTAATACTTTAAAGACCTTTTGAAGAAAAATCACCACTTGTTTTCCCACATACATACGCGGAACAAAAACAGCGCTTGTAATTTATGCAAAAATAAACGCCTACCAAAAATAGGTGCAAATCGAGGCCCAACCCAACCGTTCCAACCACTGACTGGCAAAGACATATAAATTTAACCTTTTGCCAGTCAAAACACAACACAGTCGAGACCGCTTGTACCGACGGCGGCAACAGCAGTAACCGCCATGACAAGAATATAGTTATGCAATCAAAGGCGGCTCGAACGGTGAGCTCATATATTCTAACTGCCAGATGCGAGAAAATTATGCAACTTTTAACACTTTTTCACATAAATCTAGTAAACAAACAAGTGGTCCGGCCTCGATGTACCCCATAACAGCTACCGCTTGTGGATGCGATTCTAAGAACGGCTAAAGCTAAGAACCACTAGGGACATAATCCAATAAATTTAATGCATTCTAAGCTGCGGTCGCTGAACGGAATGGGTGGAAAAAACATACCACGAACAAGCAGTTTAATTTATCTGCCGTTCCTTTTCTCGTTCGAAATATGTCTCTACCACGTACTTGTTCAGGATAACCCTTCGTCGGATTCGTCCATGCATCGCGGATGCCTTACCATTGACCACTATTTTCCACCGCTTCCACAGATGGAATACAACTTGATTTTCGCATAGAAGAACACGAATCATGGAGCGGATACCTTTTATGTTGGTAAAAACAACGCCTATTCAGAGTTATGGGGTCTTGTTACGTTTCAACGATTTGGATACCATGTAAGTGAGGAACCTAACTGTGAGGAAAACATTCCATGTATTCACGGCCAAATAACATTTAATTTAGCTTGAGAGGTGATAGTTAATAAATAAACGGTTGTTTAAATAATGAATATTTTTTCAGTAGGTTGTTGATGTTTTGGCTGAATCGGATGTAATAGATAGGAGACGACCGTCAACAGTGAGGCACTTTGTTTTGAAGTTAGATTGTGATTGGCGGAAATATCCGACATTTGGTTTATAGTAGTACTAAAATTTTGACAACTTAAGAATAATTTGTTGCTTCAATCTATTGGAAGGTTTCTTACAAATATTATAAAATATTGGGTATTACGTGTGGCTTTTTTGATCAGCTGATTTTTTGAAGTTTCTGAGGTATTGATCCTAGCACGAAGTATGAAAAAATCGCCAATAAACAAATTCCCGTCGCATTCCGTTCTTATAGTGAGCATTGTGTACATTTTATGGATCGAGATATCTCGGTCTGAGTACAATAAATGGATCACGAGACGTTGTATAACAGTGATCATTGACTTCAAAACTTCTAGACTCCGCCCTCTCGTACGAGAAGTGTAGAACTAGTTGGAAGAGATAATGTGCCAATAACAAAGTTACGTTTATCTAGCTCCAACATGTACGAAATATAGTACTGGCTCAAAATCGACTCACACTAATAGATGATCTACAAGTACAACGTGAAACATTTTGTTTAACATAGTAACATAAAGGTCAAGATCAATGTATATATGGAGGATGGAGCTGTCGAAATATGACTACACGATCTGTCTCCGGGTACAACTGATAGCGCAATCCCGAGATTCATGTCATAATACGACGAAGTGGTCTCAGCTACAGACTACTCTTGACGGAATTTGTTTCCCGGAATTACCAATGGTGGTATGAATGCGGCTAAACCGCTCTATTTCTTCCATCGCACAGTGGTCAGAAATTGAAAAAAGTGAACTAAGTTAATAACTCACACGAGGATTACGCTATAGAAATATAGTGTTCTCAGCGAAGTTGAAGCTTAGTATCTAGGCATTCATGTGGTTGCATCAAAGTAGCTCGAAATTCAGCCGCTTGGGCGGCGCTTCACCTAACTTTTTGATGAGACATGATAGAAGGGTAGTGTCTTCGGAAAAGTTTTAGACAATCCTATGTCCTAAAGATTTTTAGATAATGCATCCTTTTTGAAAAATAATTTCAATTGTTGATATTTACCCATAACTTATTAAGTAACAGTCGAACAGTATAGCTTTGTTCTTCATTTTTCCTTCGCATATCCTAGAAAATAATTATTGTGCCACTTGTGCAAGTTAAACCCAAAACAAGATGAAAACCCCTATATTCCAAAAGAAATTATAAAATGAACAAGAACATCGTATATTTTTTATTCCAGCTTCGTCCCGCTCAATTTTTGTTTATAGTAACATCTTTGGGCTTGCTTACAACTGATATGTATTTGCTTGCGGTATATCCCTTATACTGCAAAATTTAAAATGGACAATATATTTAAAAACTTGTTTCAATCCACCTAGTGGTGCAATTGTGCCTTTCTCATTTATCCAATCTATGCACAGTGGTTCCACCCTAGAAGAAAACTGACCATAGATACATTTTTCGATAATTTCGTCCTACAACCAAAACTTCTGACAACACTTCAAATAATTTGTTGTGATTTGTGGCTGCTCCACAAAATATAATTAGTTGTCCGTGCTAAACCGAGTAATAGTGTAACCCAATGTTCAACGCCGCATACTAATAACGTATGTGTGTGTGTGTATTTTTGGCCTGCACCGCTGTGTAATATCCAGAAAAAGGTTTCTCTGTACTCAACTTGAGGAAGAACGCTGAAGGATTTGCCGCCGATGGTCACCCCCCCCCCCCCCCCCAAATTATCTGGATTGTGCTTCTACTGTGTGTCACCGTCCTGCACCACCCCGTTCTCACCAGCTCTGCTCTAGCTACTACACTGATAAAATATATTCGTACATCGCTAGGAATTAGTTTCGTACAGAAAATTTTCATAAAATATACGAATTTTTCGTACATATAATGAATCGTTCGTAATTCTATTGAAACACTTTTATTTTTTATTACGAGTTTTTCGTGAAAACCACGAAACGACATTCATTGGCTTATTACGAAATGGCTTCATTAGGCAAACGAATTGTTCGCTGGTATATACGAAAGTCTTTATAATATTTACGAGCACCATTCGTCCAACCGTCAACGTCAAAGGAGCTTCAATAGAGGTGGAATATGGAGTCATTGTCGCTATACGTCAGATAATTGTTGATCATCACGACTCATGTTCATCAAGCGGCCATTTCTACATACCACAATAAAATCGATTTTGCCGGATCAATTTCTTTAATTAAAAAAAAATCGGTGTTGTCAAACAATGATCCCAAAAGATCGAATGAAAAAATAAGACGATAATAAATACGAAAACTTTTCTAAGATGATCGGAAAGAATTCGTGCGAGCAACGAAATCGTTCGTAATATACATAAATGTTTATTAAAATAAACGAAACATTTCGTTTCATTCACGAAAAATGATGTTGTTATCAATGATAACATTCGTGCACTGTACACTAAATAAGTTAAATTTTCGAAAACTTTCGTTCATCAAGCGGCCATTTTTTCACACCACAATCTTTCTAGTCCTCAACAATGATGAGCTGGTTGAAATAGAATCGAATTCGCCAGATCGATCCCTTTAATTAAAAAAAATCGGTGCTGTCAAATATCGATCCCAAAAGATCGAATGCGACCAACGAAATGGTTTGTAATATACATAAACGTTTATTGAAATAAACGAAACATTTCGTTTCATTCACGAAAAATAATGTCATTATCAACGATAACATTCGTGCAACATAAACTAAATAAGTAAAATTTACGAAAGCTTTCGTTCATCAACCGGCCATTTCTTCGTACCACAATAAAATCGATTTAGCCACATCGATTTTTTTTAAATAAAAAGATCGATGTTTGTCAAACATCGATCCCAAAAGATCGACTGAAAACAACAACAGGCTAATAAATACGCAAAGTTTTCTAAGATGAACGAAATAAATTAGTGTGAGCAATGAAATCGTTCGTAATATGCACAAACGTATATTCAAATAAACAAAACATTTCGTTTAATTCACTTAAAATAATGTCGTTATCAACGATAACATTCGTGCAGTGTACATTGAATGTGTCAAATTTACGAAAGCTTTCGATCAACAAGCGGCTATTCTTGTTCATGAAATGAACGAAACCATGCACGAAAATACTTCGTTGCAGAAAATGACGAATGAATTCGTGCATTGCATGCTCGATTTCATTATATTTACGAATGTATATTATCAGTGTAACAAATTCTAAAAAAGGAAGGAATTATATGAGAGGACCCTGTTTTGTCTCTTCTTATGGGAGCAGAAACAAGCAAGATAATAGTAAAATGTATACAGGATCCCCAACGATTATCGGATATCTAATAAACGATAAATGATAAATGATTATCCAAGTATTGTGTTGTTGGGAAATGATATCAAAATAAAATTGTATGATGCGCAACCGATGCAAACCACAAGCCATTCGAGAAGAGCCATCCATGCTACGAAAAGATAGAATAAAAACTCAATTCATTTGCCTTTTCATTGGCTGTTGCAGCTTTGGCTCGGGTTCGTTCGCTGTGCCTGGTTGCTTTACTTCATTTTCTATGTAAGTAGAATGCTTCATTGGGGAAGAAAGCTTTCTTGTAAATGGTAAACGAACGGTTCGAAATGTAATTTTTGCCATACCCGCGGGCAATGACATAATTCCGTCCATTCTCGAGTGAGTACGAGAAGAAACTACTGGATTGTTTTAAGTGAACTGTGGGTCGAGCGATTACAAAGTAGAATGAAGCTCTCATAACTGCCCGCAACTGCACTTTCTGAAGAACCTAAGATCATTCAGAAAATCAAGGCTGATCGCAACATTTCTAATAATGATTTGGCGAAAAAACTGAACACTAAACCTGTACTGTTGGCGAATTCGACTCTGAAAAGGCTACAAATGTTATCGAGAAAACAAACAACCAAATCGAAGCCTCAAACAACAAATAGCGGTCAACATCCGAACCCGTATGGTGTACGACCATACGCTAATGAAGCTCAATAGATGTGTCTTGATTGTTGATGAATCATATGCGAAAGCCAATTTTAATTAAATTGTATAACTCAAATTCCACAATGCCCCTTTCACCGCAAGTTTCTTGGTAGATTAAAATCTTATTCACGATAAAGAATTATGGTTTGGCAAGGAATCTGTTCATCTGACAAAAAAAAATTGCTTTTTTGTGACGGATAAGATTACGAATATGGAATTATTAAAAATGGAGTACCATTTAACAAACAGATTTCCTACTTAATTAATATCCGTGATGGTCTACATACACTTTGGACAGATCTATCCAGTGATAATTGTAGCAAAAATGTGCGTCAAGGGCAATAGAACACAGCTATTCCCAGTTTCGTCCAATGGGCAAGCAACAAGTGATAATGAAGATGAAGGTAGAAGTCACCAGCGTTACATTGGCTGGATTAAGAATTAGTGTAATCAGCTAGCTAAGATCGTGACGTAACAACTCTTGCGCTTGCTAATAAGACACATTCTTTCGTGACGTTTACAACGATTTGACGAATCTTCATTCGACAAATATGTTATAACTTTATCAAATGAACGCCTACATCAAAACTTATTACAGATTCGGAAAGTAGACAAAATTTCACGAAAGATTCAATCAACATAAACTGAATATACTAGAATTTGAATCTTCCAGTATATTCAGTTAATGTTAATTGATTCTTTCGAGAAATTTTGTTTATTTTCTGAATCTGTAATATATTTTGATGTAGGCGTTCATTTGATAAGGTTATAAAATATTTGTCGAATGACGATTCGTCAAATCGTTGTAACGTCACGAAAGATTGTGTCATAAGAGGAAATAAACAGAAATAACGATGAACGATTTGTTTCACGATAAACGGTTTGCAAAAACAAGTATACGTATTTGAAAAACTCCATAATATAAAAAAATAATAAATCGAACAAAATAAATAATCAGGCAAATATTGAATAAATATGTCAAATGAATAACAAAATTAAAAGAGTAAAAATGAAATGAATGATAAAAAATATTAAATGAACAAAATTAATAGAATTGAATATTTGACACAGTTGATAAATCTACGAGAATCCAAGTAATAACATATAGGGAAAACAAATGCCAAGTAGAAATTCTATTTTATTGCAAACCACAAGTGCATTTTAAGTTTTAAGGAAGGTTTCAAGAGTGTCACAAAACATCAATTGTTTCTAGGGATCTCATTCCCCAAGCATTTAAATTAGAGCAATTAGAGATCATGTTTTTATTTCAGCAACAAATTGAAATATTATTTTGGTTTCAGCTCACGTTTTATTCATTGTTTGATTTTCTCCGGCAAAACGTCAAATTAAATACTTGTTTTGTTATCAACAAGAAATTTTTCATCTCAAAGTGTTTTCAATTTGAGCACACTACTTGCAGAAAGATTTTTTTGTTTGATGTCTAAATACAGGTAATTCGAAATGCAATGTGTATATCGTTTATATACATTATGAATACGTATGATGACATAAAAAATTATGATAATCGCGCCGAAAACAATGATTCCAGTGAAAAATCAATAAATCATCAATAATTCCAGCTCACATGAATGCCCTTTATGATTCATTCCGTGAATTCTGTTACACATATTGACGACGAGTAGTTAACATTAAATTTTTTTTTCCCATAAGTAAGGTTGTGTTACCGGTAGTATCGGCTATGAACAGCGCGGAAACACGTTGGTAAGGAAATACCGATACGGAATAAAAACGGGTACGGATATTTTCGATAACATGCAAAACTGTTGATGTCCGTTACTAGTTCTGGCCAACAAGTAAGAATGAGAAGTTTATCATTAGTAATTTCATTTGTGAACTTAATGTGGGATGTTTCAAATACGGGCTTGGAGTTTAATATCGTCTTTGATCATTTAAACGTCTCGCTAGATATTGTCACATATCGTAATCCCAAATGTACAAACTGGGACCTCAACGAAGAGGGATTGGCGACCAGATTTCATAGGTATTCTTCATCGCATGAATCTCCAAGTGGCTTGGATGAGGTTATGGATAAAACAATCTCATGCATAGCACCAGCCTAGAAGAGCTTGGAGTCGTGGACACAAGGATGGGTCGGATGCATTTAAGTTGCTCGCAAAGTATACAGAAATGCCCTTCAATCCTCTGAGCGAAGTGATTGGAAAAGCCTCTAGACTAATGAATGGCTGATATCCAAAAGGGGTTAACCCACATTTTGCATTTTTAACAGGAAATGCAAAAAATGTCCGCATTTCCAAATTAACATTGTTTTTATTATTAAAATACGCGATTTTATTAGTAGTTCAATAACCCTTGTTTTCTAGAAAAAATAAGAGCAATAAATGAATTACCTTTCAATTTACATTTTCGTCCAAAAGGGGGTACCTAACTCACAATTCACACGTATTTTCTTTATCTTTTGCTTTAGAGTTATGGTGTCTTGGCTAAAGATGTTGCATGACATCTAGCGCTTTATTGGATCATTTCATATTAGTTCGGAATTCAGTTGCTAGGGCGGCGCTGTTTTTTTTTTTTATTCATTTCGTTTATTTGATAGGCACAAATGCGTTAGCTTGGCGGTGCCAAATGCTTATGTTTTTACATTTTGGATATCTTAAAACTAGGAGGTTACAATGTTGAAATATTTTTTTTACAAAGGAAAAAAAAGTTTACAGCTATCCTAAGACTAGAAATAAGATTCAATATACAAGAGAGGGCCAAAAGATTTTTTTATGAAAAAAAATAAAACAAGGGATTCACTTTGATATACAAGAGGGGGAGTAATAGTATTTTACGAAATATTTTACGGTTATCTTAAAACTAACAATATAGTTTAGTACACAAAAGGGGGGAACAAATATTTATGAGAAACTTCACAGAAAGCTTAAAACTAGGGATTCAATTCTATTTACAAGATGAAGGACAAGAGTTTCAATAAAGAGTAAAAATTATAGCTATCTTAAAACTAGGAATACAGAATACTAATTTGAATTTTTTAACTAAAACTTATGCTTGGTCAAGATATTCAGAGGGTGGCTTATTTCCGCATCAGTGTAGCAGAAGTTGTATCAAGGACAGGGGAGAGACAGGGAAAGAAGAGCAAAACTTGCAACTTTCGCTCGAACGGGGGGGGGGGGGGAGAAGGGGGATCAGCGAAACAAATTTGCGCCTCAGTCTAGTAAGTCGTCGAGTACCGGATTGGCGGATGGTATTCTTCGGACCCGCGGGGAATCCTTCAAAAGTCATCGGACCTCGAGTCGCTCTCGCTTCAGTTTCCTTCTATGCAGGCGTAGTGGTAAGGGCGACGGCGGTTACATAGTGGCACTCTGGAGCTGATCGGTTCCACAAGGCAGGAGGAAACTCTAAAAACGAGAAATAAAAGAGAGGGGCTAAATTGGGATATTTATCGTTTTTATGAAGGTATAAATAAGGGACATATAGGGGAAATCACGAGTTGCCAGCATATCTCGGACTGGTACATTGGGTGGTCTACCTCGGGCCCGAAGGTGTTCCTTTAACTGAGACCTAGCGTCACAATACCCGGCGCATACCCAGACAACGTGTTCGATGTCGTGATAGCCCTCGTCACAAGCGCACAGACTACTCTCCGCAAGCCCAATACGCCGCAAATGCGCATCCATGGTGTAGTGATTGGACGTAAGTCGGGACATTACACGAATAAAATCCCGACCCACATCCATCCCCCCGAACCAAGGCTTCGTTGATACCTTTGGGATAATCGAATGTAGCCATCGTCCAAGTTCCCCGTTGCTCCACGAAGTTTGCCAACTGTTGAGCGTCCTCTGACGACAAATACTAAAAAATTCGTTGAAGCAGATTGGTCTTTCGTATATGTCACCATTTAATGCGCCCACCTTTGCTAATGAGTCGGCCTTTTCATTGCCCGGGATAGAACAATGAGAGGGGACCCAAACAAAGGTAATCTGATAAGATTTTTCAGATAACGTACACAAGGACTCCTGTATCATCCCCAGAAAATACGGGAGTTGCTTTTTAGGCTTCACCGCACGAAGAGCCTCGATAGAGCTGAGGCTGTCCGAAACGATGAAGTAGTGATCTGTGGGCAGAGTGTCGATGATCCCAAGGGTGTACTGAATTGCAGCTAACTCTGCGACGTAAACTGAAGCGGGATCATTGAGCTTGAATGAAGCGGTGATAGTATTGTTGAAGATACCGAAGCCAGTGGACCCATCGAGATTTGATCCGTCAGTGTAAAACATTTTGTCGCAGTCGACTTCTCGGAATTTATTATAAAATATATTGGGGATCACTTGTGGGCGTATATGGTCCGGGATTCCACGAATCTCTTCCTTCATGGATGTGTCGAAGAATACAGTAGAATCAGAAGTATCTAGGAAACGGACACGGTTGGGATTGTACGAAGAAGGATTGATGCTCTGTGCCATGTAGTCGAAGTACAAGGACATAAAACGGGTTTGAGAATTAAGCTCGACGAGCCTCTCGAAATTTTGAATTACCAACGGGTTCAGAATGTCGCATCGGATGAGCAATCGATATGAGAGTTCCCAAAATCGATTTTTTAGCGGAAGAACGCCCGCCAGCACTTCGAGACTCATCGTATGGGTCGAGTGCATGCAACCCAAGGCAATGCGCAAGCAACGATACTGGATTCTCTCCAGTTTGATGAAGTGTATGTTCGCAGCGGAGCGGAAACAGAAACACCCGTACTCCATCACCGACAATATCGTTGTTTGGTATAACCTGATCAGGTCTCGTGGGTGAGCACTCCACCATGTTCCAGTTATTGTTCGGAGAAAATTGATCCTTTGTTGGCATTTCTGTTTCAGATACCTAATGTGACATCCCCAGGTACCTTTAGAGTCGAACCAGACCCCGAGATATTTAAATGTGAAAACCTGGTTGATCGTTGCACCCATTAATAAAAGCTGGAGTTGCGCCGGCTCACGCTTCCTAGAAAAAACAACCAACTCAGTTTTCTCCGTGGAGAACTCAATACCCAGCTGAAGAGCCCAAGCAGACAAATTGTCCAAGGTATTTTGTAATGGTCCTTGCAAGTCGGCAGCTTTGGGCCCTGTAACAGAGACCACCCCGTCGTCTGCAAGTTGCCTTAGCGTGCATGAATTGGCAAGACAATCGTCAATGTCATTCACGTAGAAATTGTAGAGCAGGGGACTTAGACATGAGCCCTGGGGAAGACCCATGTAGCTAAATCGCGATGTTGTTAAATCGCCATGCGAAAAGTGCATGTGCTTTTCAGACAACAGGTTTAGCAAAAAGTTATTTAAAATTGGCGAAAGACCATGCTGGTGCAGCTTCTCTGACAGAATGTTGATAGAAACTGAGTCAAAAGCCCCCTTAATATCCAAGAAGACTGATGCCATCTGCTCTTTGTTAGCATAGGCCATTTGGATTTCTGTAGAAAGCAACGCAAGGCAATCGTTCGTCCCTTTGCCTTTGCGGAAGCCAAATTGTGTATCTGACAGTAAGCCATTTGCTTCAACCCAATTGTCGAGGCGAAACAAGATCATTTTCTCGAACAACTTCCGAATACAGGACAGCATTGCAATCGGCCGATACGAGTTGTGGTCGGAGGCTGGTTTTCCTGGTTTTTGGATGGCGATGACCTTCACTTGCCTCCATTCATAAGGGACAATGTTACCCTCAAGAAACTTGTTAAATAAATTCAACAAGCGCCTTTTTGCTGTGTCAGGCAGATTCTTCAGCAAGTTGAATTTGATTCTGTCTAACCCTGGGGCGTTATTGTTGCACGATAAGAGAGCAAGTGAGAACTCCACCATCGAAAACGGTGTTTCGTTCGCGGTATCGTGAGGAGACGCGGCGCGGCACGTTTTCTGTACCGGGACAGAGTCCGGACAGATCTTCTTGGCGAAAGCGAATATCCAACGGTTTGAATATTCCACGTTCTCGTTGGTACTATTACGGTTACGCATACGTCGAGCCGTACCCCAAAGAGTGCTCATCGCTGTTTCTCTCGTTAACCCGTCGACGAACCGGCGCCAATAACTGCGTTTTTTGGCTTTCATTAGACTCTTCATTCGCCTTTCTAACGACGCGTACTGTTGATAGCTAGCGGGTAACCCGTCTTCCCGGAAGGCCTTATATGCAGTGGATTTTTCCGCGTACAGCTCTGAGCACTCTTTATCCCACCACAGGGTGGGAGACCGTCCATGGGTATTCGCGCTGGGTACTGGTTTAGTCTGAGCTTGATTCGCACTGTCGAGAATCAAGCCAGCCAAAAACCTGTACTCTTCCTCCGGAGGAAGTTCTTGAGTGGATTCGATTTTAACGGATATCGCGGTCGCGTAACTCTTCCAATCAATGTTCCGTGTGAGGTCATATGAGACATTGATTGTTTCCGATGGTCTTGAACCGTTAGCAATTGAAATCACGATAGGCAAATGATCGCTTAGGGCGGCGCTGTTATCAACTTTTTAATGAAACGAGATAGAAAGATGGTGTCTACGACAAAGTTGTATACAAGATCTGTATGTCAGGTAATTATAAGTATATGTTCTGAAGATACTAACTACATAATCTTCAAGTAATTTGTTTAACCAAAGCATACTCTGTCTCGAAACATACAGGACCTACAAAGTTTGCATCTTCAGAAAATACATTTAAAATGATAGGAACGACTATTTGGCCCGAAACCTCAACGTACAATGCAGTTCAACTAAAACAGTATTATATCGAGTTCACCAATGTGTGAGCTACAACATAGCATTTACTGATGGCGAATCGATTGACTACTTTTTCTTAAAATCTCGGAAAATGAAGGAGAAAACTCGAATTTCCGTAAGACACAATGTGGGGTTAGCCCCTTTTGGACTCCAGCTAGTACTGGGGTTACCACCATGGTCAACTTTTACTGTTAATAGCAAAAGATCTAAAAATTATTTACAAATTTCTCAAATGACAGTCCACGTGGATTATAACTTCATATTCATATCTTTGGTCTCATTTGGTCTATAAACAATCGGTGAGATGCATTTTGAAGGAAATGAGTCAGGGAATCTAGAAAAAAAACCGTGTTATCATTACAGGCTACAACATACCATATCAAATTAAAAACTAAACTTGATAGTTTTCAATTTGATAGGAGACTTGGCTCTGTAAATATCATCGTTTCGATAAAGCTTAAAAAGTCGAGTCCAAAGATAACACGACGAAAACGTTTTGGAATCCCACCCTTCCACAACCGATGGCAGAAACATCAAAGGCAGCAAAGTAATGTCTTCTCCGCTACAAGCTGCCAGTGTCCAAATAAGTGAAGTTTCATACCGACACTTCATCGGCACAGCTCTGCCTCGCCTACACACTCAAGTCGCCAATTCTAAATCTGACGGTTTCTTGTCCGTTTACTATCAAAATACTCGAGGAATGAGTACAAAAACTCAGAATTTCTCGCTGTCCTTTTCCTATTGCGATTATGGTGTTATTGTTCTCACAGAAACCTAACATACATAACTCAAAACTTTCATTGAACTACACAATTTATCGTTGCGATCTTCTTCTAGTCAACTTCGTCGTGGGGCAGCGTTCTTATCGCGCTAAAAACCAATTTAACTGGCACTGTACTAGCAATGCCTGGTTTTGAATGCTTGGAAAAAAGTTATTGTGCGCATTTCACTACCAAGTTGCTCTCTGTATCTTTGTTGCATATATCTGCGGCCGAACAGCAATGCAGACATATACAGTGCCCACTCTTCTGCAGTTCAACTGATTCTGGACAAAGCTAGTAGTTCAGACAGTGTACTCATTGTAGGAGATTACAATCTTCCCCGTCTCAGAAGGATATTTGACGATGATCTCAAATGCTACCAGCCTGAAAATGCCACAACCGAACAACGGATAGCTATCACGGAAACGATAAAAGCGGGACTGTGTCATATCAACTCTTTCACTAACGTAAATAATCGGGCGCTCGATGTGGTATTCGTGAACTACGCCGATTTAGTCGAATTTCTCGAGCCTCCGACATTTATACTCAAAGTAGACGCTCACTCTGATAGGGAAACTGAGTGTCTGCGGATGTCCCCAAAGTATAAAAAATATAAAAAAAATCCATGTTGTCAAATATCGATTCCAAAAAATCGAAGGAAAAAATATACGAAAATTTTGTTCGATAAACGAAAATGAAATCGAGCGACTAACGAAATGTTCGTGCAATATACAAAAATTTAGTAAAATAGCGAAACAGTTCATTTCAATCACAAAACATAGCTTCGTCTTCGACGAAAGTCGTTTTTAGCTTGTGAAACAAACTATTTGCTATGAACGAAAATGCTCGAATCCGCGGATGAACCTATTTGTAGCAGATTTACAAATAAATTCGTTCAGCGAAATGAATTTTTTGTGCACAATCATTCGTATCGATTTTGTTGGCTATTTTTGGCAAATTTAATACTAGGAGAAATGAAAGCAATGTAATTGAAAGACGTATAGGTATTATAAAGCGAATCAATTTTAACCTTAGAACGGAAAACTAGGACTAGGCTGACTCATATGGGCATGATCAAAAGGAAATGTGAAGAATACTTAGCCCTCTGCTGGCAGGAGTTGGGAAAGCAGAATGAAAAAGAATGATCGCGTCGTCGTTATAGGCGAGGATTTGTGAAGATTGATTTGCCGGCGTCAGCGGTAAAATATGATGATGAGTTATGTTCTATCAATGACCATGCGGTAGACTTATGTGAAACGCCCAACTCCTACCAGCAGAAGGCAAAGGATTCTTCCCATTTCTTGTCGATCACATCCATATGAGCCTGCGTAGTTTTCCGTTCTATGCTCTGTTTCGCTCTAGAATACTTATCTGTCTTTCAATTTCATGGCTTTCGATTTTTCTTAGCCTCAAATTTGCCAACAAAATCGATTCAGTAGAACCTTGCGGCAATTAAAACATAGTATTTTGGGGATATTTTGAAAAAATCGTGAGATTCTCGTAAATCTTAGAGAAACTTTCGTATATTTCTTCAAACAATTCGTTTGAAACATATTCGTAACAGGCCTATGAAAGTCGTTTCGTGTTTTTTTTACGAAAAAGTCATGATAAAAATTAAAACGTTTCCATAGAACTGCAAATGGTTCTCATGTGTACGAAAAATACGTATATTCTACGAAAATTTTCTTTTACCTGTAGCAGATTTACGAATATATTCTCTCAGTGTGTGAACATTTCGTGCACTATGGAATCAAACAAACATCCAGATTTTCACACCCGAACTCAAATCACAAACAAGCAACAACGATTAAAGCATCAACGAATAGTGAATCCTTGATGACTGCAGCCGCATGTAACAACAACAGTGTTTCTGTGCAAATAATCCGCCAAAATAGATCGAGATAATAAAGGAAGGCTTCCCGAGTGTAAGCAGTAAATTTAAGAAACAATCGACCGGGGGGTGGGCGTAACGTAGTTGGTAAATCGATTGCCTTGTAAGCAGCGTACCTGGGTTCGATTCCCGACCCCGCACATAGGGTTAGAAATTTTTCATAAGAGATTTTTCTAACCCGAAGAGGCGAATGACCCTAAGGTTAAAACCTCTATAATAGGAATGAGAAAATGAGAAAAACAATCGACCATGATTTTTCATGTTGTCAGGTGACGCTGGAAATTCTCCACCGCAACGGCAAAGAATCTCTTAAGGTTGCACAGAGAAAGCGCAAAATTCGCAAACGAAAAAAGCAGTTTTTTTCCACACCGTATGTCAGATCTTCATAAAAATCAATCAGCGTATGTAGAATGTTGTTAAAGTACTGCTGATTGATTTTTATGAAGATCTGACATACGGTGTGGAAAAAAACTGCTTTTTTCGTTTGCGAATTTTGCGCTTTCTCTGTGCAACCTTAAGGGAGTCCTCTAACCTCGAGGCTCGACAATGAGCTGTTTTCAGGGGAATAAATGGCGAAGTATCCACTGAATAGATTTTTAATCTTTCATTTTGAAGCTACGTGTTTCGAATTTTAAATTCTAATTTTAAAGACCGAAAAAACAGTGGCAATCTTGAAACGTCATTGATTGCGTTGATGTTGACACTGCTGCCGAGTAAGAATTTTCGTAAAAGTGTTGGTCCAATTTCATTATTTTTTAATTTATTCAGTAAACATTCTGCTATGACCCATTCGGCCGAATGGCTTTCGGCTAATTGACCTGGAATCCACAACAGCGGCGCTATGTAGTCCAAACCTCGACTATGTGCTTTTCTGGATAAAAACAACACAGGTTATTCTATACCGTACTTCCCCTTGTCCTTTATGTATCTCGCGATATAGTTTCAATTGCCCACAAGGTATTCGGCTGTGACCGTTATACATGACCACACAAAACCAAATTAAATCATTAAATCAGTGCGCGATGCCACGTACTGTTTCGTAATTTCTTTCCACAATTCCTTGTTCGCTCTAGACACAATCACCGAGCTAGTTCTTGAAGGACGTCTGTCGCGAAAATGTTTATGTGCCCCAATAAACGGTTGACAGGTTAATGTTCGACTTCTTTCTTCGAAATGGCGCTCTTTTTGCTTTGCCGTTGATTTTTTTTCAATTATGGTTATTCCATTCTTCTCGTGCCCTTACGAATTTGACCTTTACTGTTGCCCAACTCCCCCTAATATGGATTACTGGAATGTGTCCAATTTCCAGTTGACTTATATTTCTTTTTTTATCTTATTTTCTGCGTAAAACGTTCCGTCGGTAGTGATTTATTTCACCGCAAGATTGCATTTTCAAGATCACATTTGCAACTGAAGAAAATTGAATTGAAAAATGAAACTTCAAGTATAAGTGGTAATAGTAGATAGAATCGAAAGGGATCGATTCGGATTATAGGCATCACAAAAAAAACTGATAAATTGGCGACCTGACACAACAATTCTAACCTTCCAATTATGACGACCATCCACTGAAAAACTCCCTTCACTTGCTCGAAACAATTAAATGGGTGATCAGAGAGATACCAACTCCAAGCTTTCGCGGTCAGCTCTGAGAATGGAATAATTATAACGTAATCAATAATAATTAACAAATCTATCCAACGGTAATTATAGATCCTTACTGGTGGGACAGACCATTCGAACTGGGCTGTGTCTATCTAGTGTCTAGTTAGCGTGACAAGTGTACCTACAAACATACGCATTTAATAATTGTCGCTCTGATTTATGATCATTTGAACGGCGCGAATGGGTGTCATGTATCATCGATTGGACAAGATATTTGTCCGCTATGTTGTGAGTCAGGTAAGTTTAATGTGTATAGCTCACAGACCATTTAACACTTGTCTCCGAAGACAACCGCGACTGGCTAGTTGTGGTTTTTGGATGCATGTTTGTAGTAATTGAACGTCCATAGAGCTGATACAAGCGAGGTTGAAGTTTGGAATGGAGAATATAAACATTTTTGAATGGTAAAAACTATTTTGTGCAGAAGGGCACAGTATATATTGTTCGTGACAGAAGGTAGCAACAAGGCGGCGGAGTAAATATGTTCATCGTGAGGTCGACGTTGCTAAATGAAACACACGAATCTTCAATCCCAACATTCAACCAGTCATAATGATATTTATTTATTAAGAATGTAACAGTACCATTTTTGGGTCCCATTCTTTGGGAACGATCAACTATGTTGAATTGCTGGTTGGCTGCTTGTGGCACTGAGAACAAACTGCCACCTACCTCAAATATACATACCGCAAATAAGATTTCATCGTGGAAACTTTTTTTAGTCGCACAGTAGGATAATTGCCACCTTCTATCCGTTTTGTCTAGATCACGGACGTGTGAATTCCAACACAAATAACATAGCCCAAAATAATCGAATAAATCTGTTGAATGAAGGTTGGAATGTTGCTTGGAATACACTTTAAATGGAATAACAGTGTTTTATTTGTTTATAAATATAAAGTTACTCATAAATAACCAATCCTAAAATCGGACATTTCTGTTTATGATTGATTGTTTCTTGAAACTCAAAACGTATGTCGACAGCTTCAGTGACAATCATCTTAGCTACCAGTAGTATATGTACTAATGAACTTGTGCATCAGATCTACTGATGGCTTTAGCGTGTATGTAAGAAAACCAACAATAGTTCCTACCTACTAAATCCACCCGCACTTTTTGTTTTCACATCGTACGGGTATGGAAATCAGCTGATTCTGATCGCTGCTGCAGCTGGTAGGTTAATGCGTTGAACTCGTTGAATGAATAACGAATTAAAATTATTTGAATACGCACCGCGTTCCAAGTGCTATTTATCGGTCACAGCAGTGCCGTTTTGGCAGTTATTATTTATGACTTGTGTACCTCGGCTTTAAGACATTCCGAAGCATTGTGTAAACCGTTTATTTCTCATTTCAGCAATCAAGGCTTCAAGAGCAGGGTCTTGAGCTTGATGTTGATCATTTTTGGGCCTATTTGTGAAGTTGTAGATGGTAAGTAATTAAGCTTCCAATGCTAATCAGTATGATTATTCTGATATGAGTGTAAAAAAACATGATAACTTAATCAACCGTCTCTGACATGCACAACACGGCAGATAAACAACGCAAAATAATTATTCAACGTGTTAGGTGAAAGGTTCTGTTCAAAAATATAAAATATTCACAACATTCAACTCTTCCACGCCCTGGAACCAACGATGCGAATAGACACAGACGGTTGCATGATAAAAAATCTTGGTAAAACTTGAAATTATAGCGTTCCTTCACAGGAAAATTAAACAACCCACAGAATAGGCCCTTTAACTTAAATTTAGGTTGAGATGTTGAGATTTACATCTCATTCGCACTTATTAGTATTATCAAAAAACGAGAGAATCGACTTCGACTTTTCCGTTGAATAAGGTGCTTTGGCAGTGGCGGATCCAGGGGGAGGGTCTTGGTGGTGGTCCGAACCCTCTCCGATTTTTTTTGCTTGTAAAGAAATTTTAAGATTAGTTTCAAACTCAAATTCCTTCCAAACCTAATTTGACAACCTAAACTTTTATTCATTAAATAGGATTATTACGTATTACGAATTGTATAATGGTATTTTTTTTTAATCTAAATTTCAGACCCCTCCCAAAAAAACTTCTGGATCCGCCCCTGTGCTTTTGAGATGTTTCTTCCATACTCAAGATTGGGAACCGTAAAACTGGGAAACATTGATCACTTCCTCGAAAAAATTTCGAATAATTTTCTCGAAATCAAGTATATATGCGTGTTTGAATCTTTAAAACAAGTAGTAGTACCCATAGATTGAAAATGTTCAAATTGTTGGGTGGAGTGGCGTAGCCAGCCCCACCCCCCTCAACCAAAATTAATTGGATTGAATAATAATACTTAATGCTGACTAATTTAATTAAACATTGTACAATAGAGTGTCAGAAAAAAATGACCCCCATCGGCCCACCCCAGAGTCGATTCCTAGTCCCATCAGGAGTGTCTGCTCCAAATTTGAGCAAATCGAACAAGTCTAGCTACCGGACCAACGTGCTTGAAGTTTGTATGGGATTTTTCGACAATTTACATAGAGAAAACCCACTTTCGCACATTTTCCCCGCTAGGTGGCACTGTATACATCAGATTATCACCAAAAGTGAAACTTAAGAAGATAATTCTATTATCTACAACTTTGTTGAAGACTGCAAAGCGATCCAACTCGAACAAAAAAAGTTAATAAACTTTTAACGAAGAGATGTCTGAGTCAGTTTTGCATGGGGCCTAGCAGTGCATGGTAGTGTATCAGTACTAGGTTCTAGCAAACTAAACATTTTGTGGAATAATGGTTAGATTTAGCTCAATAGTATGTTCGGAAGAATTGTAGTACATAATACGAGTTATGTTTTGGTTAGAAAATTTTAGTTCCACCTGTGACCGCATAGATGGCGTCAACACTAACTTTTCATAGAAGAGAGATAGAAATTAGGTGTCTTCTACAAAGTTGTAGAACAAGCCTTTTGCAGTAATTCTTCCAAACATCTCGATATTTTATCTCTCTTCGTTGAAAAGTTAGTGTTGGCGCCATCTATGCCGTCACAGGTGGAACTAAAATTTTCTAACAAAAACATTATTCGTATTATGTACTGCAATGCTTAGTTTGTTAGAACCTCGTACTGATACACTACCATGTACTGCTAGGCCCCATGCAAAACTGACTCAGACATCACTTCGCTAAAAGTTTAATAACTTCTTTCAACAAAGCCGGATTGACTAGCAGTCTTCGACAAAGTTGTAGACAATTAAATTATCATTCTTATTTTCACTTACAGTGATAATACGATGCATACAGTGCCACCTAGCGGTGAAAATGTGAGCCAGTGGGTTTTCTCCATGTAAATTGTCGAAAAATCCCATACAAACTTCAGGCACGTTGGTCCGGTAGCTATACTTGTCCGATTTGCTTCAAATTTGGTGTAAGTACTCCTGGTGGGACTAGGAATCGAATCAGTGGTGGGCCGAGTGAGTTTTCAAAAATTCTTTATTTTTCTGGGCACTCTATTGTACAATAATAATTTAATAAATACTTCGTGTCTGATCACTACATTGAGACCCACTTGTTTTCAGCATCATGAGGAGTTTTGGAAAATTGTAACTGATCTCTTAGCCGAGGTTCCGTAGTTGTCAAATTATCGTGAGTTCTTTTCTGAAGAGATGTTTCGAATTATTATGGATTAGGAACAATGCTTCGATTATCTATAAACATAAACTTCCTCTCAGAAAAATTGCATACATTGCTATATTTTTTTTAAATATGACTATGAATTTTTAATTACATTTCAGGTGTTAGTGGGGGAAGGGAAAGCCGTATTTAGGGGCGGCTTACTCCCCTGTTAGTAAGGGAAAAGGTAGGAAGTAGGATACATTGTATATTTATATTGTAATTGGTTGGTTGATCATGGGCACTCCGATGCTGTCATGATGTTCTTGTGACGTGTGTCATGATGTTCTGGATGGACGGTTATCAAGAAGGTTATTAGGGGATTTGCAATTTTTTTTTTTTGAATTGTCACAGGCCCCCTCTCATATTGTGACAAATGTCAAAGTTATCTCAGATGCCAAATTTCACATCATTTGGACAATTCTAGACTCCCGCCCTCTTCGCTTGAAATTTTTGAACTTGGTACTACGGAAAAATATGAAAAAAAATATATGAATTGCCATAACTTTTAAAGTAGCAATCAGAAAATTACAATTTATACCTCATTTTCAAAAAATAAGCTTAGTATTTAAAATATGGAAACTAGGGTACTGGGTCATTTTGACCCAAAATCCCCTATTTTTAATAATTTTTCTGCCCCGTGATGCAAATCATACATATTTTGCAGTTTTTCTAATGCAAAAGAATTTCAAAAATCGAACGGAACCCTTTTGACCTTTCTCCGAATACGAGAAGTTGGGGTTATAGGGTCATTTGTCACTCATATTAAGTTTTATCATTTTCTCGTGCATATATCTCTATTATTCTTCACTCAAATTTAATAAACTGTGCCTTGTTGAACGTGGTAAAGCCTTAGGAACAAAAATACATTCGTTACCGGTAAAATTCAGAAACATCAAATTATCTGACATATAGTCTCGATTTCACATTTTTATCATAAAATCGCACGTGTTACCTCCATTTAACAACAAAATTCTTATTCAATTTACTACTTTTAGTGTAAAATACGCATAGGGATCACATGAGAAAAGTTTCATTCCTGGAAAAATAGGAGAAGTTGAGGTATTACGACATTTAATGGAAAAAAATGTGATTTGTAGATTTAATGTAAAAAAATCGATGTGTCTGAATTTTACCACAAGCGAATCTATTTTTGTTTTATTCCTAACAACTTTCCACATTCTACAAGTTACATTTTATGAAAATTTATTGAAGAATAATAGAGATATATCCACGAGAACAAAGGTTGAAAGGTTCCGTTCGATTTCTGAAATTTTTTCACATTAGAAAAACTACAAAATATGTGTGGTTTGCATCATAGAGTTGAAAAATTATTAAAAATTGAGGATTTTGGTGCCCAAATGACCCAGTATCCCGATTTCCCGTATTTTTCTAGGAGCAAAAATATCTTCATTCAAATACTAACGTTATTTCCTTTAAAACTAGATATAAATTGTAATTTTCTGATTGCTACTTCAAAAGTTATAGCAATTAATTTATTTTTTATTTACATTTTCCTATAGGCACATACAAAAATTTCAAGCGAAATGGGCGGGAGTCTAGAATTGGTCGGTGTTAAGTGAGACCGGACTAAGTGACAAAATATTTATATCGAGAAAAACGAGTTTAAAGTTTCAATCGCAGCATCCTTTACATTATGATTGGAAATTTATTTTTACTATAATTATTGTTTATTGTTACATATTTCAAATCTGGCAAAAGTCGAATGTAGCTGACGATATTCTTTATCCAGAGCTATCATTATCTCATTTTTTAATGTTTTGCGACCTGGTCCGGTCTGACTTAACACCGACCAATTGTCCAAATGATGTGAAATTTGGCATCTGAGCTTACTTTGACACTTGTCACAATATGAGATGGGGCGGGCCTTCGAAAATTCAAAAAAAAAATGCGATGCCCTAAAGTGTATACATCGTAGAATCGTGACGCAATGCCATATTGTAGGTACAGGGAGAGGTTAACAAGGTTCCACTGTGAATGAGGGGGGGGGGGGGGAAATGTATTAAGCTTGGTCATCAAAAGTTTTCAAAAAGATGTAGATAAGAAAAATGTAGGGGTGACACGGCTTGCCAGGACGTCCCGGACTGGCACATAGGGTGATTTACCGGCCCGAACGGGAATCTATTAGTTGGGACCTGGCAACACAGCACTCTGCGCACAGCCAAAAAACATGCTCGATGTCGTGATAGCGGTTCTCACAAACACAATGATTACTGTCAGCGAGCCCTATAAGACAGAGATGCGCATCAAACGTGTAATGGTGGGGCATGAGCCTTGACATCGTACGAATAAAGTCCCGGTTCACATCCAAGCCCTTACAACAACCATTGGTTGATAGTTTCGGGATAGTGGAATGTAGCCACCGTCCCAGATGCCCATAGCTCCATGAAGTTTGCCAACTATCGAGCATCCTCTGACGAGAGATACTGAAAAAATCATTGAAGAAAATTGGTCTTTCGTAAGTATCGCCTTCTAATGCGCCCACCTTGGCTAAAGAGTCCGCCTTCACATTGCCCGCAATAGAGCAATGTGACGGGTCCCAAACCAAGGTAATCTGGTAAGATTTTTCAGATAAAGCAGATATCAGATATTCCTATATTCCTCAGGAAAAACGGTGGGTGCTTTCCACGCATGGCCTCAATGGAGCTGAGACTGTCCGAAACGATGAAGTAATGGTCTGCGGGCAGGGAGTATACTGTTTGGCAGGTAATTCTGCGACGTAAATTGCAGCAGGATCATTGAATTTGAATGAGGCAGCAAGATTTTCGTTGAAGCGTGCAAGAATTCTTTCACGTAAAAATTGTAGAAAAGAGGGCTTACACATGAGCCCTGGGAAAGGCCCATGTAGGCCCATCGTGATGTCGATAAATTACTATGCGAGAAATGCATTTGTTTTTCAGACAACAAGTTCAGCAGAAAGTTGTTTAAAAATGGTGAAAGACCAGGAGCTTCTCATAAAAAATGTTGATAGAAACTGAATCGAAAGCCCCCGGAATATCCAAGAATACTGAAGCCATCTACTCCTCTTCCTATAACTTCTAGGCACCCTAGTAGATGTTCCCTCATCAGCCTCGCTCTCGTCATGTTTGTTGAAGATGGTGGCGTAGCTTTCTTTAGCACTTCTGCGTAAGAATGTTTGGATCGTCCCGCAAGGGAACATTTCAGTATATCCCCGCGTAGTTTATACGCGGGACACGCCGAGATATCATGCAGACTCTCTACACAGTAAGGACACTCCTGAGCATTATTACTGCTCGAATCATCCACATGATTCTCCCCTCATTTTCCACAGCGGGCCTTATTGCTACAATGGGTGGCTGTGTGACCCAATTGTTTACACATTGTGCAATTCATGACCCGCGGTACAAACACACATAAGAAAGGTTCAATGACACTGTATGGAAAAATGCATTTAATATTTTACGACTTTTGACATAAAAAATGAGCTTAGCACCTCAAAATTAGCTTAACTTATGATTTTAAGCCAAATTAGGTAACATTTGAGGTTTTGTCCGACTTTTGTTTGAAGATCCGCCACTGTGCGACGCCTTCAGATTGTACCTTTACCGAACGGACCTTTGAAATTTCGGTCACAGCCGAAAACCGTTCTGTCAGGTCTTTAGAAATCTGAAAAGATTCAGTGATTTGGTCTTGGGCCGAAAGAAGACCACAAAAGGACCAGTTGAGAGTTCTGGGTTGCATTTGGGCCTTAGGAGTTGAACCCAATTCAACTTCCATTTGACCATCCGGAGAGGGAACCATAGAAAATGTCACCGCACGGGGTCAGCGGAAGAAAACAATACAAAAGACAAAAACCACTTAGCTTTAAGGTTGCAATGTAAATCAATCATAGTTTTGGTGGTAAAAAGTAGTTTACTTTTGTATATGCAGTATAGCATCATAGTATGCATTACATTGAGCAACGTGAAAAACTAATACAAATAAAGGCGAAAAAATCGTTTTGATATTTTAATGGGTAGTATTGAAATTGACGAGAAACAGAGCTTATACAACTGGCTATTGTTTAATCCTCACACGCGAACAAAAGACTGAGGACCGAACCGAACTGGTAAGGGATCATCCATAAATGACGTAGCATTTTTTTAGTGATTTTTAACACCCTCCCCCATCGTAGCATTTCGTCACAAACCCCTAAATACCCCCTGGCAATTACGTAGCTTGACGGTGAACCTTCCCCCCCCTTGACCCCGTAAAAATTTTAAAAAAATAAAAAAGCGATATTAGTTAGATGAAACGGGTAAAGCTACGTAGCATGACATGACCCCCTACCCCCCTGTCGTCACACATCATCACAAAATACAAAACGCCCCCCTCCCCCGTATAATGCTACGTCATTTATGGATGATCCCTAAGATAACCTTGAACGCGCATTAGCACTATTCTTTGTCGCTATACACAGCACGGACTAGAAAAAATCATTTCTGTCTCGATCGAGAGCTCGAATACGAAAATTGCAAAGCAAAATTTTACTCGAGCAAACATTTACATCGCAACCGGGACCGTCAACCTAATAATTTAAGTAGAGGAGTGCCATTACGTGTGGTATGTTGCCATTACGGTATGGCCATGTAGCGGTATGCCGCGGCCAACGTTCAGGGTGTACCCAAGGGCAAGAACTCTCTTATCATGCTAGAGCTCCGCCCAATAGAAAAACATTGGGGAAACGTCAAATGGAACCTCAAAAAGGCGGTAAAGACAATTCTCGACAAACATATGCTTACGGTGTAAAAGTCAACTGCCAAAATTCTCTTTTAAGAAAAATTCCGGACAAATCGTTACTAGTCGAACACACTTCGCAGCAGTTAATGAAATAGAAAACTTTTCTCTTTTGTTAACTACCAATATCTGTTAATGGCGAGAAATTGTTTTTCCGAAATTTCCATTCAAAGTGAATTTTGACAGTTGGCTTATACGCCCTAATCATATATTCGTCTAGAGTTGTCTTCGAGATACAGTTCAAGGCCAGGGCGGCTTTGAAAATCTTAACGGGAGAAATCAAACGAAAGATCCGGCAATTCGTTTTCACTAAAAAGGAAGATTGAGTGATTTTTTTTAAATTCTGTATGAATTAAACTTGCACAAAAAACATGATTTGATTTTTTTAATAAAAAGATTGACCGATACTTGTTGGTTTTATTTTTGATGGTAACACCCTTTATCGCCGTAAGGCTTCTGAGCCCATCAAATAAAACTTGATGATAAACAAAAACATTCTTTTTTGTTTTTTAACCTGCAAGTGTTCTTAGCTAGAAAAGTTGTGTCTATAAGAAAAGCTGCATATAAGAACAAACACCATATATTTACCCGAGCAAAACCAATCGATTGAGCATAAAACTTGCATACCAAAGGGCGATTTCCAATCAAACCATGCTCCAAACGGGTACCAATAAATACATCGAAACTACACCATTTGCTACCAGATGTCGCTTGTTTCTTATCCGCTCCACATTAAACGAGTCGACGAGCCACTTAGCGCCTCACCGGTCCCTGTCGTGCACGCAACGCAGTACAGCGCCAATTGAGCATAACCAACAAACTGACTAAGGGGTGGCAATGGTAACCGCTGGGCGATGTCTCATGCTGCGTCTGACTTACCGGTTTAAGACAACTTAATCATGGCATTTTAGTCAGTCGATTCGCTATTCTCTTTTGCTTCGGCACGCATAGCAGCCGACAGTGAACTTGACCATGGACTTGGAGGGGCACTGCACTGATTGTAACTTGTGACGATGCACAAAGGGGTGCGGAATGTGTGAGGCTCACACAGGCATTGTTCAACTGAAAATTAAGAACCAACGGTGAAACCTGTTTTAGAAGTCATCATCATTCAATATGTTTTTATGTTTAAATATTGATGGAAATAAATAGTCCATTGACTGCAATCACTTAGTTCGAACGTTTAAAATTAATACATTAAAATAGTCGACTATCTTACATAGTTTTCTGTCATCCGACTCGCCCTCTCAGTGTCGAGTTTATGATAGATATTTTTATGAGGACATTTCCTTTATGTGCATACTGGAACTATTTTCCTTCAGCCCGGACCCCGTTCCAACATAACAAGTGAGGGTTAAAATAATGACCACTGAAGAAGCTGATCGCCACTATCAATATATGGCGCTGAAAAAACAAACATCTAGAGAGTCGTCGTTATAAGCAAATCAAAGTCTTGGTACTATCATTCCTTTGCGGAACTTGATCTTCTCTTCCGACAGACTTTGCGGCCGATTCTTAGTGTACAGGACAAATTGTAGGGCAATGGTTACGATTCCACTGACCACCAAGAATCCTTCCTGGTTGGTGCACGAACATATCACGAGTGTCTTATGAGAGCAGCCCCTTACACTCCGAACGAGTCGTCATTATACAGTTCCATAAATCGACAGACCTAAACGACACGTCCGTAGAGACACCGACCACAACTTACCTACGGATAATTATAATAATCATGATAGCTTCATATCATAATGTAGTATCGAGCAGAATGATCTACAGACTGTGCTACAAAAAAGACAATGCGGAAAAAATAGCATTCCAACAATTTTTTATCTCATTATGTCGCACAAAAAAGCAATCTATGGTAGTAATTTTCTGGTGTCAGCCCACGATTAAAGCTATGCAAGAAATTCTCAACATAGCGCAGTTTCCATCCTCCTAGTAAAACAATTTTTTACGACTTCAACACGCCCACAACTCGCAGATCCATTTGGGATAAGCCTGTGCTAATGCCCGTGCTGAGGAAATAATCCAAAGCTAAGATCATCGAGGGGGCCAAAGTTTTGAACGAGTGAATGAATGAATGAACGAACAATGAGCATGAATGGATTTTCAATGTCGTTTGCATCGGCCGGTCAGCGTGAAACAATAAAGCATGTTTGCACAATCGCACTAACTTGTAGAACCGTACGGGACAACATGAATCAGCATCTTGACGGTCGTGACGTGCGCGATTTGGCGACAGCTGGTTGGTGGAGGTACCTGAAAAGTGTGTCTTCAGCAACCTATGGGCATTTCGAAACCGTAACGACGAGTCCGCGCGGAGGATAATCATAGTGCAATGACACCGGGTAGTGTTAGCAGTAGATGGTTCGTAAATCTGCTCAATATAGAGCAGCGTGGATGTCGGGCAATAATAAAGCAACATTGTTCGTTCATAGACTGCATGGTAGCTGTGAAGGTAGAAAAAAATGCGTTGGTGTTATACTATCTTGTAGAGCTTGTAGACACCATATATTAAACAGTCTCTGTTGAGTTCTAAGCAAGATTTTCGTCATATATTACTTGACAATTGTTAAGGTTTATTTCCCTTCGTCCTCTATCCGCACTGAGTAGCTATAACCGCCTCGGCGTCGGTGTGTCAAAAGCACCATATTATTTTTTTTAATTGAGCATGGAAAATTTAACTTTAGAACTAAGATAGCACTTGGCCATCTTACAAAAAGTTGTAGGGACGAGTACTTTTATAAATTTCGTAGAATGTTGTAGAAATTTGAAACATTTTCTCTGACACTAACAGTAATCGAGTTATGAGACTTTTTCTATAATGTACTCCTTAAATATTTATTTTCACATATGTATAACAATTTTGTTTCTGATTTCTACATTGACAATGTTCGAAAGTATTTTCATTATCACAAAACACGCAACTTTTCCGAAGAAATCTGATTTTACATAAATATTAACCAATAAATAAATATAATGCATTAAAATTTAGATTGTCTTTATCAATTGCCTTGTACGCAGCGTACATGGGTTCGAGTCCCGACCCCGCACATAGAGTTAGAAAACTTTCCTAAGAGATTTTTGTAACCCGAAGAGATGAATAACCTTAAGGCTAAAACTTCTATAATCGAAATTAAAAGAAAGAAATTGTCTTTAATTATTTAAATTGTTTAAAGTGTCCCAACCTATACAATACAATTTTGTTGGTCATTTTGCCGCCGCATAGGGGCGTGACTACTACCAAATCGTGACTAAAATAGCAAAAAATAAATTTTTGTGTTTTTGCCAATTTTTTCAACAAAATTATTTTTTCAAGCCACACTCCAATTAATGACGTCAGAAAAATATTTTCTTCAATCGATAATTTTTATAGGTAAGTATTTGAAAATGGTGAATTTTTAACTGATTCTTACTCCACAATTTTTCATATTGCTTAAAAACTAAATATACAAAGACAATATCTGGTACAAAATCGTGATTTTAATAACAAACACCAACAACAACTACTAAAAGAGATCTATTTTTGTAATGTTTTTTTTCCCTTTTTTGAGTTGGGTACAAAAAGTACCAATTTTTTCAATATAATTAAAAATTCGGTAGTTCTTGTCGGGGATTGTCGAGCAGTTCCGATTAAAGAACAGTTATTTGGGCTCTGTTATCCCCGTTCCACGAAAAAAACATTACCAATTAAACCCATTATCGCATTTACAGCAGTTTGAAAGTGGTATGATTTTGCTGTAATATAGGCTAAACAATAAGCAACAAAGTTACAAAATATCTCAAATAACAAGAAGAATTTGATTAGATGGTGTTTGAAGGTATACAATTATTTATTTATTGTCTCCGTAAGCATTTTATATTCTATTGTGATGTGCTTAATTTTTTTAAATCAAGATAATTAAAAATTAAGACCTTTTGTCCAGCGCTGCATTCGGTAACCGTAAACAGAAAACCTTCCTACACGGTCGCAAGTACTCATATTCGACTCTCTTACCGTATATGTGACAGCAACATATAGTGTCAGTCTGACTGACATACTACTCAGTCATACTACGTGAGTGCCTTTGCGAAAAAAATGTTCTGTCTTTTCGCTCTTTTGATCACTTAGTTTGACTGAAGCCTCTCGATGACAGTCAGTGTTGAAAATTATTGTCATAAAGTCTAGCAAAGGAAATTTTAAATTCTGCACGATGCAAGTCTTGAATTCAATATTACAGTTCAAATACATTACCTATTAAAGAATTGGATCAATTAAAAAATCCAGAAATATATGTTGTGTTTTGATCATGTTGATGTGTTCGGTTAGTTAAAAATATGCTCTGTCTGTTGATACAGTGACACAATCTCATATTCGTACACCTGTAGTGTATATGTTTAATATTGTTTTATAAATGTTTGCGCTATTTAATATAGGTATTGTTTTGCAAATGTGGTAATAAAATCATCATCTGTAATTTTTTTATCATTTGTAACCAAAAATGTGCAAGTTTCCGTACACTACACATAAAAAATCATTACTTGGTGTAAAAATGGCACAATTTCATATTCGTACACTTTTGAAAAGTCAATTAATTTGTAATTTAAGACCTGTTATTTCTTTATTTTTTTTTGTTTTACTTAGAAAAATATAAAATCTGCTACAAAAACAGGTTCATTTGCACAGTTTGCTCTACACTGGTTTAAGAAATTCCCTCAAATTGACGTAATGGTTCAAAAAAGTAAACTAACTGCCATTATGGGACGGAAACTAATTATTACTTACCAAAATGAAGCTAAATCACTTCATGAAATCTTTGAAATTGTTCAAAGGTTGTGTCCAACTATTTAACATGTCGTTAAAAGCTTTGATGTGGCGAAACGTAGAGCAGATATTACGAAAAACTTGAACCGTAAAAATCGGCTCGAAATGTATGGAGAACGGACAATTACAATGCTTGTGTTCTGAGCAAAATCTGTTCATCAATGAGAAAAACAAAGAATGGATTATTTATTAACTAAACAACATTGAAACATTTTGTTGGAATATTTGAAAGATTGTAAACTTTGTCTACGAGTCCAAATTCAACATCTTTGACTCAAATGGCTGTTGTTTCGAGTGGAGAAAATCGAACTCAGACCTGGACGTAAAAGCCTTATAACAGCAGCAAAGCGCAGACACAGTGGAGTTATTGTATGGGATATTATATGTTCACTAGAAGTGCTAGAAATTTGGTCTCCATTGATGGAATGATGGATCAGAATGCGTATTTTAATATGAATATCTTAAAATAAATTTTAAAGCAAAGCTTCCGTAAAATGGTACTTTTACTAATAAATGGTGGATATTGGAAATTCGATCAGGAGAAGAACTTGAAGCATAAGGAGTGCAAAAAACGTTCAGAGTAAACTTATAATTATTTAAATGATATGGACTCTCCACTGCGGACCCCATTTATTAACTGACTAGAAAAATAATTAGGAATATTTGGACAAAAAGTGCAAAACTATCTAAACTACTATTTAGAAGAATGGGATAAAATTTAAGTTGAATACACACAAAAACTAGTGCTCAGCATTCCAATACGATTGAAACTGTAATTACAAACAAAAGCTACCACATTGAATATTTATTATAGAAATGTCAATTGATTTTTGAAAAAGTATGTGTACTGTACGAATATGAGATTGCGTGTATATTTGACTTTCTTTAGAATTATGATTATTTTCGAAAAAATGAGCATTTGTAGTACAAAGATAATTATTGCATCTTCCCTATGGTATCTATAAAACTATTTCTACATAAATAAAATGTCTCGTAAACTAATGTTTTACTTGTAAAATGCATATAAGCATTCCGCATAGTAGTGTACGAAAATGAGATTGTGTCACTGTAAATATTTTTGCAGTATAATAAGTATATTTGAAGTTTAACTATCAGTATGTTGCTGATTTCGATCGAATTTAAGGCAAGTGCGAAGTGGCAAGTGAATCGTATAGGAATCATCCATAAATAACGTAGCATTATATGGGGGAGGGGGGATTGTATTGTATTTTGTGATAATGTGTGACGACAGGGGGGTAGGGAGTCATGTCATGCTACGTAGCTTTTTTAAAGGGGAACAACTAACATCGTTCTTTATTTTTTTTTATTTTACGTGGACAAGGGGGGGGGGAGAATTACCGTCAAGCTACGCAATTACCAAGGGGGGTATTTAGAGGTTTGTGACGAAATGCTACAATGGGGGAGGGGGGTGTTAAAAATCACTCAAAAAATGCTACGTTTTTTATGGATCGTCCCATATGGTGATTATTTAGTGAATAAAAACTACGTTTGTTGAATTTGCATGGTAGACAAAAAAGAAAGAGAAATGATCATTGTGTTGTCACTTGAGTCGGCTGTCTGCGTCCCGTCAATTTTTTTCTCACTCTCCATCGTCACTGTTGTTGTCACTCACTATGCTCAGTTTCGGTTGCCCAAGTTCTCTCAACTGAAAAAGACTATAAATTTGATTTGTGACCGAAGCTTTGCGTAAATTTTAAAGAAAAAGTGGTAGTCATGATTTTGTGAAACTCTGCTTTTGTCCATTAATCAATTCAATCTATTATGAAAATTATACTTATAATTGTTCTGCTTATTGAAGAATGTGTAATATAACTCTCACGAATCTTAATAGATATATAGTTACACACACACGAACACACAAGTTACCTTCTAAACTTAGGTGAATTGTCATTCGTTCAGGCTGTATCTGTTGTGAATTTGAATACTGTTAATCAATTCTATGAATTAGAAAAAAATTTATGTAGGTTACTCACAAACATCTGACTAACGCTATTAGGCAATTTTCTTTACAATTTGAATCATTTAAAAAAAGTTCTTTATTGGTATACTAAAATTTTTTGATTCATATAAATATGCTATTTTCAAACCATCCACAACGATGTTATTTTCTAGATACCAATAGAAGCAAAGGCTCACAAGAGCTATTTTCAAGTTCTGGAACAATTTTCTGCTATGTATATCTAAGATAAGCTTGGCAATTTGAAAAATAAGCAAGCGGAAGAACTTAATTGCACCAAAGAAAAACTAACCTAATTTGATCGCAAATAAGCTTTTGGACCAAAAAATGCTTTAATTTGTGGTGTTACGTTCATAAAATCAAAACCGTCATCCCTAATAACATCATTAGATTAAAAAAAAAAACAAAATTAAAGGGGATTCTTTTTATTTCGGCCCTGCATTACTCTGCTAGGAGGATCAATACGATAACTTTTTATTCGTATATTATCCAAAACTGTAAGGAATCACTTTTTACTACTCTCTGATATATAATAAGGCTTAAAAATGTGCAAAAAAATTTTGTCCAGGAATTTGGTATAGTTACGCCACTGTGCGCCGTACAGAAAATTGATCCTGAGTCTTATTTAAAATTGCAAGTAAATATCTGCCATTCGCAAACATTAAGCTACTTAATTTATCTACAAAATGCTTTACCATGAGCAAAAAAATATTGTCATGGAAACAAGATACCAGCTTCCCCTTCCAACTACATTCCCCAACTTTAAAGTGTAAAAAGTGTGTATTTTCACACAAAAATTCAGGAATAATTTACTTTTGCTCGGTATGACCATTTTTTTACCTTGACTATGGCTTTGCGATGGTCTAAAAACGAATCGCAAGCTCCCCGAAGGTGACTTGCCAGTATTTTAACCCATTCATGGACAATGGCTTCCCTTATCGATCCCTCGAGGATGGTGCATTTTTTTTGGATCTTGCTCTCCAAAATGGCCCAGAGAAAATAATCCACTGGATTCGTATCTGATGAATTCTAGAGCCATTGTGTGGTCGAAATGAAGTCAAATACGATGCTCAGAATTTGACCGCTTTCGGCCAAGCGAAGCTTCGCTCTCTCAACTCTAATTTGCTTCTGCTTCGATGTGAGATCATGAGACTTTTGGTACCAGTAAGGCTTGACCGTGAGTTCATTTTTCAATGTACGTCGAATGCTGCGGTCGGATGTTTTCAGCTCTTTAGCCATTTGATGGCACTTCGCCGTGGATTTCGCTCAAGTTGTTTCGTCACTTTTCGAACCAACTCGGGTGAGGTTACAGTCTTTGGATGAACACCGCCATAGTGTTTTGTGATGCTACCAGTTTTATTGTACTATAAAGAAAGACTTTATTAACATTTAGGTTTTTGAGCTCACGAACAAGTCCAGTACTTTTCCAGCTAATTATAAAGCAGTCACTCTATTTCACTTGCGCAAACGGTCTTTTACATTTCGAGTGCCCGGCTCTATACTATCCGGACAATATAGTCATAATGTTGCTCGTTTGGAATGCAAGCATCGACTAACTCAAACAGACGCACGGTACCTCTATTTATAATCTCGTGGTATTTTGTTGAGTCGCTAGGGAACCATTAATAAATTACGTGACGCTTTTAGGGGGGGAGGAGGTACCACAAATATGCAATATTGTGACATATGGGGAAAGGGGACTAAGCTAGAATGTTATGTACCATAATTTACCAAAAGAAAAAAATATTTTTTCAAAGGAATTTGTTACGTAATATGAGAGGGGGGACAGACAAATTTGTGACAATTTGTTACATGGGTGAAGGGGTGAGTCAAATTTAGGCAATGTTTGCGTTACGTAATTTATGAATGGATCCTAGGAACCCACTATTGACGACACTACCCGGAATAGACTGACTCATGTATGGGAGTTTTCATGTTTTCCGATATCTATTCACTTTGACGGGTTTTTCAATAGTGTACTATTAATATACATAAACTATACAGTAATAGAACATAATTTCAGTTATTTCTGATTTGTTTGGTTGTAAAAATTCATTCAAAAACAACTGATATATTGGCGTTAAAAATAGTGACGCAAAAACGTGATCGTTAGACTTTAGATTAGGAAATTAGATTAGGTTTAGGATGAGTCCCAGATAATGCAGTAAGACATTTATTTTCAATGTCAAAATGCGAAAGCATTGTTTTCTTTAAAAAAATAATTTTTCGGAAAATGCATATATTTCTAAAACAACCGCTCATAACTTTTCAAGTAGAAGCGATAACTTTATTACTTCAGTCAAAATATGTGCCATACAAAGTTCTAAAAGCACTGCCAACAAAGTGTTTCGATGTATGGAACGATAAAACAGTCAACCTCAACTACGCATACAGGGCGCCAAGGACGGATAATCTAGTGATATGGAGGAACTCACTCCATACAAGATCTACCCTACATTCGAATTCGCTATCCGCCCGCATATTCACTGCGAATATGTAAGCGGTTACACGGGTATACACGCGAAGATACCCGCGTCACACACGCTCACGTAATCAAACCCGTTAACCTACAAACGCTCGAGACCTGTGCAATATTACAGCCCTGGACACAAACTCAAACATGCAATAGCGATCATCCACACTAAACAACGCCCTTGTAAACAAGTGAACGTTTTTACACCTACAATTTATAAACGTGGTCCCCAGTGTGATTATTCAAACGCACGTTGCAACGCGATCTTAGATCGGTCTCGTCCGCTAGCACATACCCATAATACACAAAGTCCATGCCTTCAGTTCTAACACCTAAGCCGTACACTTAAAACAAAACTTCAAACTCGCGATCCCAGCTAACAACACGGTTATACAATCGAATTTATACCCGCAAAGTTGTATGCGCAATAGCTCATACGACATTCAAACGTCCACGAAATCAAACACGTTAATAAAAAAACGCTCGAGGCCTTCGCGATGATGCACAAAAGAGAACATGTAATCACGGCCATCCACGCACAACTACGCCCAAGATGTCGGAAACACAAAACGCCCCGATGATGTAGTGAACGCTATAGCACACACTGATCAACGCGATCTCAAACTCGACCAAATAAGCGCGCATTCTCACGCGATCGTGACGTATCTATGCCACCTGAACCGTACACTCAACATTTTGAAAACAATCAATACTTTTTAGGTGTAGCTCCATTCTTTGTGCTTTTCCTTTTGTTAATTTGTCTTCTGTAAAAATAATACTTGAAATAAGTATATTTCTAGATATTTTTTCGCCATTGGTTTTTCTCTGTCTACCTCCAGCTCCAGAAACTTTATTGCAGTCAGCCGGGAATAAGGTTGGCGATTCAGAGTGACTGCATAACCTTTCTATACGAGAAAGGCAAAATGTGCCAAAATCCAAAAAAAAAAAATCAATGTTCGTCAAAACAATTTTTAAAGATTGCATCAAATCTCGACGGCTCATGCCTTTTAAAGATATTATGCATCAAAAATACAAATGTGACTTTTAAATTTTGTTCTACCCCTTTACACATCATTCAGTTGCTGCTTCTTTCGACTCAGGAACCATCGTAGGTGGCCAAAGCGACTTTGGTTTGTCATTAGTATTGTAGATTGGCTAATCCAAGTAATTTTGTACACATTTCAATAAGTTTTGCATCATTTTGATGTCATAGTGGTACCAGTTTATATGGAAAAATGCTGTGTGATTGCACTCTTCAATCCGTAACTCCGGAACCGAAATTCCGATCGACAGAAAATTCAATAGCAGCTGATGGGAAGTTTGTACCTTTCATTTGAGACTAAGTTTGTGCCATTCGGTCCATCCATCTCCCCTAGCAAAAGAAATGAGAATTTTGACACATACACACACATACAGACATTTCCCGACATTCGGCCCTCCAGGTCTGGATTATGCTGCCGATTTTTAGAGAGATTGCAGAACCTATCTATATGAGAAACACAATTTTCAATCTGCTGAGAAAATACACTTTTTTCAATCAAACAACCACCACTGGAATCTTAAAGAACAATCCTTGAACTAACATGATTGAGTTTGACAGCTGATTTGTTAAAAAAATTGAGTGTAATGTCGATGCTTTTCAATATTTTTTTTCTTTCGTAGATTTCGTTTTTTTTTTAAATAAAAAGGGTAAGTATATATATAATATTTATTTAAGTAAAACATTTTACCACAACGTAATTCTTTTTCTTAAAATTGATTAATTTAAACTTTGACTTTTAATTTTCCGCCGGGTCGAAAATGACCCATTATAGCGGCAATGAAAAATTTTGGGGTTATAGCGTTTTGGGGTGAATTCTAGACTTTTAAACGCAGTTAAAATTTTTTATCACATTTAACCTTCTGGGTAAACGACAAGCTATTTTTCAAGAGCAGTCGTGGTGGTCCGAAAATGACTCCCGCGAAGTCGCGCTTTTCAGATTTTCCTACAACGTCCAAGTATTCAAGAAAGAAATGAACAAACAAATGAAGAAAATCAACGCCGAGAAGAAGAACTTGTATCAACAGACGCGTCGACTCCGAAGCCATCGACATCGTTGATGGAATCAAGTCTTGAGCCGCTTGTGCCTATCCCAAAAGCCGAACATCTATTTTGACGTCAGATGCTGAGTTGGGAAGAGCAGCCGAAAATGAAAGGCAACGTAAAAAAATCAAAGCGAAGGAGGGTAGGAAAAGAAATTCACAAAAAGATGCCTAATTGAGAAAAGAAACATAAGCTGAACATAAAAGAAGAACAGAAAAAGCAGTTGAAACAGTAGCAACGACAGAAACAAACAAAAAACATGAATGGAATTCGTTTTTGTCTTCAAGCAAAACAATAATTATAAAATAAGTACATAACGAAAATTAAGTTCAAAAAATTAATCAAAAAATATTCTCAAATTGTTCGGTTGTACCCAAAACATGCAAAATATATTTAAGAAAATGTTTTTTTTTTATTGTTGAAACAGACATAGGGAGTCTGGATGGACCAAGGGGAGTCGATTTCGGACCATACATTTTGAATACCGCCAATTTGTACACTTTCATTATGGCATCATTATCTCCAACAAATAGAAACCTACCCGAGCAACCAAAAGTTAGTATAAGGGAGCTGCATAAGCTTTTCGTTTTAAATAATTTTGCTATATGTTTTATGTTTTAATAGCGGCTTAAGCAGCTTTCAAATTCCATTAAAGCTTAATCAGCTCGAAAGTTCGCTAGGAGCTTTATTTGAACTTTAAAGTATGCTTTTTAAGTATTATCCGAGCTTCTGGTTGCTTGCGTACTATCAAATACTTAAAATATCGAAAAATGTTTTGTTCAAAGAATCCACATATGTTTTAAACAAAATAAATAATTAAAAACCCTTCTAACATCTTTTTTTGGGGTCTAAGTATTGGAGGGGTATTTATCGTCTACAAAATTATTCGTAGATACCATTCCGTTTGGTAGTAATATTCATAAGCATGTGTGAACCGGTTTTATTACTCGATATTGGAAAATTGTAAAAAACTTTCGTGCGTTTATAATGATAAATAACTTTTAAAAACAAGGTGAAACATGCGGAGTCGGGGTATCCATCTTCGACGTACTTGACTTTTAATCCAAATATGATTGCAAAACCAAAGTAACTCCTAAAAATATTTCTTCATGAAGTAGTTTTTCAATAAATTGTGTAGATATTCACAAATCGCGACAGCCAAGACATTCATGTTTTGACATATGAGTGACCGTAAAAAGTCGCAAGGACAAATAAACTTCAAGCGTTAAAATCGAACAGAGATCCTTCAGCATAAGAGCCGCTTAACAAAGTTCACCCGTAAAACTCGGCTAGGATGAACCTCCAGTACAAAAACCGTTTATAAATAAATATATCGTCCTCAGGAGCATCCGTATATCGTGATGTTCAAGATTAAAAGTCGGCTAAAAATAACTACTCTGTAAGAATCGGATATATTTCATTCCGGTTTTTATACTGAAAGTTTTTTATCCGACTCATACAGAGGAAAGTATCAGTTCGATTTTTATGCTTGAAATTTATGTCCGGGATTTATATTCTAAACTTAACTAAACTACTTATGAAAGGAAATGGGTTATGCAAAACATGTTCTGTCCTTGCTACTTTTCTTTTCGGTCGCTCATAATAGTGAACTGAATTACGAATGTCGAATGAACGAAGAGCTATTCGCCACCACTTCCATTCTAATCTGCTTCGCATTCGCGGTTGAATACCCAGAGAAACTTCTACCATTCACTATAAGTATGGAACACCGACTACTCTTATACAGTCGAGCTCACTCGAAACAACACGTGTCGGAAAGAATTCCACATAAGTCTGAGAAGCCACCTAGCCAACCACGAAAAGACACAATATTTCTTGTAATCCCAAAATTGGGCAGCAGGTTTTGCCAGCTTAACATCCGCATCTCACCACGTTAAGAGGCACGCCCTGACTCACTCCATTCAGGAACCACCGCGGCGAACGAAAAATAATCCGATTTGCATTAGGGGGCATTACATCGGTACCGTTGAAAATAAAATAAAAAAGTAGTAACAAGAATCCAACCGACTCGCTGTCGATCAATTGCCACACGCTTGTTCTTACCATTTTCGTGAGTAGGATGCGGACATGATCGTTCTGGGTATTCTTGAAAGCAGACATCCGTGAACTGTTCCAAACGATCGATAATGGAGTGGTAGTGCAGTATATTGAAGGGGCAGAGTCACATAAAAGGATTTAGAACGAGTTAATGGTATACAATAATTAAATCAATCATCCCCCACTATGTCCGTCAAACATTAATACGCGGATATGTTGCTAATACAGGTAATATGGCGTAACAAGTGGAACAGTTAATGGCAATCGCGGCAGCAAAGTGCTACTCCAACTAAATCAAGCCAACATGCAAATTAGAGCTAACACGCTGTGAATTTATAGGAACACTGATCTACTTAAATCAATAATGCATCCATGCAAATTTGCAACTAAATCGCTGAGATACTTTTAACAGCCATAATCACTTTGTTGTACAGCTGTGTTGTGACTAGACCCCGATCGGCGCTTGACGCCTTCCTATGATACCTTATAAGGTTCAACTGAAAAAGCTTTAGAAAGGGGCCATCGTTGAAAACGAAAAAAAAGCAGATTTTTTCGCTATTATTAGCACAATATTCCTGAAAATCAATCAATGTATTTTGGGCGTTGTTGGAATTCTATTGACTCATTTCCATGAAAATGTGCAAAAAAGCTGCTTTTTTCGTTTTCAAATAACGCCACTTTTCGAGGCTTTCTCAGTTGAACCTTAAGCTACTTTTGATGCTTGCGCAACCTGCTCCAATTTAAAGTGACCAGCGATGATAAGTTATAATATATAGAGGAAAATGCGCTGTTATGGACACTGCAGGATGGACGTTTTGCGCCACAAACAATGGAAAATGAGACAAAAACGGTTCTAGAAGATTTCAAATGCATTTCAACAATACTGCACACCAAAAAATTATGAATTTTATCATTGACGTAATTGCAAACATGACACAATTTAACAACCTGTAATTCTCGAAATGACGAAACATTACCGTGTTCCGTTTAATTTTACATGAAACATATACTTTACATGCGCAATGACACAAAATTACACTTACTGCCATTGAAAACAAACGCCATATGTTGAGTAAAATTACACGATTTACAAAAATCAACGTCATGTAAAATTAAAACCAAACGTAAAACTAAGTCATTTTTGATGCTCGTATATGTCAGGGTCAGGAGACGTTAATTTACACGACTTTTTCTAGGTGTGTGTGTTGTGATACACCGTTCATGGACGTCCTTTACAGATTACTATGATTTCAGTTATTATTGACTTGTTTGTTTTGATCTTTGGTGAACACAGTACAGATTATAAAAAGCTAGATCTTACTATCTAAATTGCTGAAAAATTTATTAGGCGTGGAATAGTTTGCATATTTAATACCAGTGCAGAGGTCGTTTATAAATAAAACGAAAAATAGTGGCCCTAACTGGCATCCTTGAAGAACTTCGGTTTCCATAATAAGCAAACCAGAACGTGTTGAACAAATTTTGACTAAAGCACAACGATCAGACAGATAGGATTGCAACCATCCAAGTCTCTGCAGTTTCAGAAGTGGTACTTTATCGAATGCTTTTGAAAAATCAAAATATATTGCGTCCGTATGTGGAAGCATCTCGACAGAGGGGACTAAGGCGTATACGTTATCAAATACACCCCCACAGCATAGTGTTTCGATAGTGTTTAAAATGGGATCAACTCGTGAAAACGCCACCATGGAAATCATATGGTGATGCATAGTCCGGTAGATCCCACAACAAGCAATATTTTTCTATATTTACGAGTTTTTAAATCATTTTATAGTGTTTTGATGGTTGTGACAGTTAATATGGTCCATATTTATGGTCATTTTAAGGGGCTGTATGGTGTTTCCTCGGAGTTACAAATCCGTACTGACACTCGTCAATGCTATGAGAAGTAGCACCGTACATATAATTGTAAATTAACTTGCCAAAGACTTTAGACAAACAGTTCAAAAGCGAAATTTTTATTGTTTATAACATTATGAATTTCTCCATCCTTGTGAATTGGAATTATAAGCTTGTTTCCATGCACTCGGAAAGACGTTTTCAGTGATTGAGTGGCTGAAAATTTACCAGCAATGACAGCAATCGGGCGCATCCTTTTATGAATACTCTCCTTTCAATTGGTCGACATTATAACAAAAAATTGCAGTACGTCGGTTTCACTTATATTCAGGCAGGGGAGACTAAAATTGTACGATGGTAATGTTTCCATATACTCTTGTAACGAAAAGACAGCTGGGTTGTTAAATACCCCAGGAAAGTGTTTTGCAAAAAGGTCCACGGATTCGGTTCTGGACTGCGCGCTCGGATCCCCAAAATAAACATTTACGGGAATATCACCAGCACGTTTCCTACTGGTAACAAGGTTCTAGCATGTCCAAGGGTTGTTCCGAAGGCAGCTTTGAATATGACTAACATTCTCGCCGAATGTATTATTCCGGATCGTTTCGAATGGACGTTCGGTTTGGCGATGAATGGCTTCATTGTTGTCGGTCTTGTGACGGAAGCATCGCTTGCGTTGTTTCCGAAGGATGTTGCGTAGACGACTATGTTCGGAATTCCATCTCAGATACTTAAGTCCGTCTTTTTATTCACTCGTTTCTTAGGAACTATACGGCGGAGTATCTTGTACACAGTTCCGTAGAATATCGTGACTGAATGGTCTAGATCGTTTCCGCTCAACAAGTTACACCAGTCAACAGCATCAAAGGTCACGAAAACGTCATTAAAGCTGCAACAGTTAATGTCAATATACAGTGAGTGACTCGGAAGTAAAATACCCACCGTAACTTGTTCCAGCATTCAAAACAAGGTAATTTCAGTACAGTGCTGTGATATTATTTAAATATTATGATTTGCCGCGATTAGAACGTCGCCACCGCAACCCGGTTGACTAGAAGAAGCGTTGCGATCACAACGATAAATTGTGTACTTCATTAAAAGTTCTGAGTTGACTATGTCAGCGCTCAAGCAGGTTTCTGTGTGGACAATAACGTCGTAATCGCAAGAGAAGAGGGCCGGCAAGAGGTCCTGAGTTTTTGGTCTCATTCCTCGTACTTTTTGATAGTAGGACGGACAAAAAATTTACTGCCGGTTATCGCGACTGCGTCGGAGCGCTCTAGACTTAGTACAATATAACAGGCGTTCCGGTGATGACAGCGCAGCGTGAGTTAGTTGGAGCAGACTCGGTGATGACAACGAAAATATGCCTGGTTCAAATAACGGCAGTACAACTTAGCATCTAGAACCCGATGATAGCGCAGTCTCGGCAATGGCAGCGTAAATGTCCATATAGATAACGGTGCCACGTTATCTATATAATTGTATCGTAAAACGGGGTATCTTTGATCACCGGGGTAAGTTTGATCAAATGAGACTTTTTTCATTAACGTACGATAAGATGATTCCCTCTAACAAAATCATCGAAACAAAAATCAAACCATATTCTCAACGTTCAGCATCTATCACTAATGATTATTTCGTCTTTTTATGTATTATTATTTATTATTGATGAACACAAATTCAAATTGAAAATGATACAACATATATGAGAATATCATTTCAATCTGTTCAAACAATACCTTGTATATTAATGAAATCAGTCAACATCAACTAAACTGATAATTCTTTAGGAACTGTAAATATTTTTGTTGAAAAATTCATTTCAGAAATTCGAGATTCGTTGCTAACTATTTCATTTCGAATATTTTCCTGAAAAAGAACGATAAAATTTTGTTCTCGTTCGAGACGTCACAATATCGAGCCATGAAATTGCTTGCAGATATACAATTTACACAACATTTCAAGCGTTATCTCTCATTTCGATAGACATATTTTGGTGATCAAAGTTACCCCAAAAGCAACGAATGAAAATTTTCAATAAAGTCATTTTATTTTTATAGTAAAACAAAATAAAATACCCAACTATTTGAACATTTTCAATCTATGATTGCCAGTAATTGTTTTAAAAATGCAAACAGTTACATCTACTTGAAGTGAAGATAGTTATTCGAAAATCTTTTGAAAAAATGATCAATGCTCCCCGTTTTACGGTATGATGAATTACAGCAGATGCGGGGGAGCGCAACCGGATTGGGATAGTGAAATTTCAATCGGTAGGTAATCTTCGGTGAAACTTTTGCGACCAGCGGCTGACTGTGATGGGAGGCTCTCTTGAAGCTAGGCAATATCTCGAGTATGTGTGAAATCATTGTATGGTTCAGATATGTGCGGGCATAGAGATTTTTCGATCGCATGTATCATCGCGAAGGCATTGAGCATTTGTACGTTAACGTGTTTGTTGATGGCGCTACCTCGAGCGACAAACATCTTGGCGATGATATGCAGCGCGACAACCCGATGAACGTGGATGGGCAAACTAGTGATAACAATCAGAACGTGATAGCAATCAGAACGGAGTGAATTGATCGATAGTGCATTTATATATATCTATGAATTTATTATAGCTAAATACCTATTTATACCTATAACTAATGGTGTCAAGGAGATTAAGATAAGAGCGCTAAAATTGAAGATTTCACCCATAGATTACAACTGATCACCAACGTGTTGGCACTGATTATCCGTAACCAATCTGAATTTTCTTAAGGACGGATTAAAGTAGAAGCGTCGTAGGCTGGCTTAGCATCACGGAGGCTAATTGATTGTATTTATAAGAGAAGGCACTAAACGTATGTACACATGAATTAACTGAACTGCCTCACCAAACTATTATTAATTGTAGGAGATTTTTAATCCCGCTGGGATTCCAATACACCAGTGATTAACAACTCGGAAATCGCGTTTTCTTCCGATCAAATAACAGTGTTTAATCGCGTGTGCGCTTGTATGTTGCGTGTGCTAACGTGTACATAACTTCGCGTGTATAAATTTAATTTCATAACTGTGTGCCTTTCACATATTCGCGTGTGTTCTTGGATGATCGCGCGCGGACCGTGAATCTGATTCTTAAAGAAGAAGAAAGTAAAAACTTCCATATCGGTCATGTTGCCATGGAACGTATTGTCTAGTGGATATGAGCTTTATTTTTTGATTAGTCCAACTGAACATATGAACCTAAGAAGGGAAATAATTTCCGGACGTGACCGATTCATGATCGCGCGAACACGGGCGTTTGTAGGTTTGAGTTTGAGACCGCGTTTGAAACTTCGTAGGTGCCAAAACGTTTATCTTATTACCGGGCTGTTATTAAGTTTGCGCGATCGCGGGTGTAGATGTGCGCGGTTGATCGCGAAGGGCTTAAGCGTTTGTATGATAACGTGGTTTGTCTCGTGTGCTCGCGTGCCTATGTCTTCGCGTGTACACTACTCGATTTTGTAACCACGTGGCCATTCACATATTCGCGTGCGTTCTTGGATGATCACGCGGACCGTAATTCTGATATTTAGTTTACGGTGTAAAATTCACAGTCTTACCCAATATCACTGAAGTTACCGGTCATGACGCCATGGAACGTGTTGTCCAGTAGATATGAAAGCTTTCTTTTTTTAATTGGTTTAATTGAAGGCATAGATCTGTTGATACCAAATATAGAAACTTCCGGAAGTAACCGATTCATTATCGTGCGAGCGCGGGAGTTGTTAGGTTCACGCTTGAGACCGCGTTTGAAAATATATAAGCGATGAGACGTTCACCTGATCACCGGGATGTTATCATGCTTACGTGATCGCGCGTGTAGGTGCCGTGGATGGTCGCGAAGAGCTCAAGCATTTTTACGTTAACGGGTTCAAATTTCAAAAGACAGTCTACATCACTTTTGTAAAAAACAAAGTATACAAAGTGGCTTTTTGTGAAAAAGTTTCATTAAAATCTGAGAGGGTGCTGCTAACTCTCAATACGATTTAGCGCGAAATTCGTCTTTTAGTAAAAGCTTTCAAACCATGAAACTTTGCTACATTTTTTGAATTAATGAATATTTCAACTGTGACATGACCAGTGTAGGCATATATCAAATATTCAGGATTTCCCTCTATCTTGCAAAACTTTTCCATATGTGGAATTTACCCTCTTATTCTAAGGTGGAATGGAATTGTAAATGATGAGAATGATTTCAAAACCTTTCTGTAATTAAAATACCCAAGTAGCACGCTTTGTTACTGTATAGTATTTGTAACTCTCTTGGTAACAACTATGTTATGGAAAAAGCGCACATTGTTTGTATGTTGTGCAACATATTCCTAATTGCAGCAAAATAATGAAAACAATAGCTGTACCATTTGTCGAGCACTCGGTAATTGGATAGTTCTGTTTTAGGATGGAATGGCAAACAAAGAGGCATTTGAAACTTGTTAGACTGTTTGTGCAAGTTAGCAAAGTTTCTGATTAGTTTCACAACTGTTATTGATGTTTGCATACTTAACACTATTGGCCAGCTAGTTACATAGTTGCACAATCAGTTTAAAAACCACATCGCGACCAAGTTGCGTCGTATAGTAGACCAGGGCCCCTTCTCCAATATTCATTGACGTTTTTTTTCTGGAGAATAAACATTATGTTTTTATTAAAAAAATACTGAATTCGCTAAAAAAAATTTGTTTTCTAACTACATAGCTGAAAAAATTCTCATTTTTTTTTATTGAACACCCGTTATATCCAAGGACTCTGATTTTGACTAGCATATTGTGCTAAGAGTTAAGAAGGAAACTTAAGGGTTAAGTTTTTAACGTAAGGGAAAGGGTACAAATATACTCATTTGCACTTAGAACCTATTGCCGTGTTTATCTAGATTCCTTATGGAATACAAGGCAGAATGCCATCAAATTGCATAACTTCGGGCTACTTCTTACTAACACAACATTGTGATATGCCAAAAGATAAAAAAAAGGTTGATCTAGTTGCGTTTCACTTTTTATTGTCCGATAACCATCTGTACCGAATGCACGAGTCCTTCTTTCCTATCATCTTGCCCATCCGAATTTTGAAATGACGGTTTTGTGCCTCTTTTCTATATTAGTTACTATATTAATGAAGGAATACTAGGGATACGATCTCAACCTCAAATTGCGAACAATGCAATAATGGACGAGTAAAATTTCTAATTTTTCCTTAAGATGTCCGTCTTTATCTACTTTCCCCTATAGATGGTGCATAAAATGTTCACAGCGATCTGGAGCTTTCTGCGTGAGTGAGTCAGGGGTGTGTTACCTACGTCACTGAGTCTACTTGTCTTGCTGACCATGACTAGTTCAATGTATGGAGCGTTTTTATATAGGATGTAATCTAATAATTCTGAACAAGGGTTCATGTGTGAGGATAGTTGGCGGTGTTTTCAATTTTCATTTTTTACCCCTTTGATTTAAGTAGATCTTGCAAAATAGAACACGCTGCATTAAAGGGCAGACTATTGGCAACATCTCTGATCATTTGTCTTTTTAATAGACATAAATGTGTGACGAGGAAATCCCGCCAATTTAGGTAAAAATCGGCGGCGAGCCGGCACCACGCCGGCATGCTTATTGTTTTTACATGCAATCGTCAGCTTATCGTGGCGGCAGCGGCACAGAGCGCGCCTCTAGTGTGGAGTAAGTTGACGGTACGAAAATAAGAAATCAAATGGAAATTCTATTACTTTAGGAGTTCTTGTGACACGTGTGGAATGTCTTTTCAATAAAACTCTATATTAGTCAACACTTGCCCATATATTTCCGTCTCAATTCCCCGGTCTTTTTAATTTCAACGCGTACTCCATGTTCAAAAGCAAATTTTCGAAAATTTTCAACGATTGGTCAAAATAAGTATCTTCTGCATTAACGATAATCTCAAGAAGAAAATTCTCTTGCTTTGAAGTGGATTCCAGAAATAAAAATAATTAATGATTTGCATATATTTTCCGCAAAGGAAAAAAATGGATGAACCAATTAGCGCATGAGGGCACAGCACTTAACTTAGAAAAGTTGGATTTGAATGTTTCGTGCTCCACTCGTCAGTAACTGACACCAACTTGCAGCAGTTGCTTTAGGCGTTCACATAGGCGCCAATTTGGTATTAGCTTGGATATATAGTCTAACTGACAGCAAGTTGGTGTCAGTTACTGACGAGTGAAGCACAGATCATTTAAATTACTTTGTTAAAGTATTACATACCTTTTTCAGATCATTTTTAATCGAATTATAGTTGCTGACCAATTCGTCAAAAATTAGATTGTTCATCAGTTTGTATCATTTTTAGTATTGTTCAAATGTCTAAAGTACCACATAGAGTAAAACATGTAAACTAGTTATTTTATGAGACATACGTTCTAAAAAGTACTAAAAAAGGGTGCTATGGACACCCATAGTGATTATTTTAGTTTTGATCGCAAATGACAGGAAAAGACTGGTAGTTTTTAAAAATCGATGAAAATCTTCGAAATCAATACTAGTATGAAATCTACAAGATGTGTTCTGTCTAAATACTTTTCCTGATTAAGAAAAATAAAAGCAAAAACGTCCTCAAATAGTACATCTATTACCAACCGGATCATATGGTACCCAAGCATGCAGTATAGCTGAAACCTGCCTTGAAAGGAATTTTGTCACAGGCTTCCACCAGTAGCCATATGTATATCCAAGTTAGTAAATAACCCAATCACATCGTGCTCGGACTCACCAACCACTCACCCAAGCAGTTTAAGCTCAATGATCGGAGCACGAACTTGATCGTTTTTAGCGCAATGACGCATCGATTTAGCGTGGAATTTATTGTATCCTTGTGGTGTACCTGGACTACTAGAGGCTGTCGCATTCTGCGCTATTTACAGGTGATGCAATAATCGAAGATCACTTAAGTTTCTAACAGCTGACATTAAATGTCGAGCAACTTTTTTCTGTCGACCACCATACATTTTGTAGTAATCCCAGGAATACCGCACAGGGAACGTGTGTGCGGTGAGGAGTTTTACCATTGAGCTAATATAGCTCAACTGAACTGAAAGCGGTAATGAAATTGAGTAGCACTCGGCATCATTCATGACAGCAGTAGTGCGATTACTGGACATCACAACACTCTGAGAGAAGCAGGTTAAGAATGTTTACCACCATGAACGGATAATTGTTTTCTAAGCAGGATATTATAATTAGTGTCATAACCGCACTACATTTAATTCATCCTTACAGCAGCGGCAAGATCGGTTCGATCACGACCAATGGATTGATGTGAAGGAGGTAATTCATCTTACTGGACGGAGGAGGGTTGAAACTAGACGACAGCAAAATTATGGTTTCCATAAGGTAATAAATCAAAAAGTGTTGGCCCCCATGGCGATGAGAACTGATCGTGGTACCGTACAATGAGGTTTCATCGGTTTGCAAAAAAAATTTGCTCAGTGTATTGCTGTTTTATGATCGCTGGATCCGAATGTTTAATCTAGGTCGAAATGATTAACCAATGAACTTGTCGAACAAAAAACTCCATTCGACGGTGATCTTAATTAACCAATAAAATCACAGCACGTTGCGTCGGAGCTTGTTGGGTTAAAAAGCATGTGCATAAAAGTACAAGAAGTAAAATACTCGATGTTCACTCTCATGGTTTTGTAGGATGGCACTGCTATGCGAATTGTGGGGGTATTAAAACAGATTAAATTGGTTTCAGTTTTCACACCAGAAACAAAGCTAGCTGGATAAGTCTATTTAAATCATAGTTGTCAACTGTCCGCACTACTTTTTTAACAATTTGTAAGCGAAGCTAAAGTATCAAAGTATTTTTACTTAAACATCTCTATAATGTTGAGTTAACAGAAATGTCCCAATTTTCTACAAAAATGAATGTAAATGCTCTATTTTGTGCATACAAAGGGTTACATTGCCGGGAAACTAAGCTTACACATATAACCCTATTCCACCCTTTTCTAATCTTTCTTCCTTCAACGCCTTGCTCTTCTTTGAGTACTATGGCTCTTAATATTGAAAAATATTTCACTCCTTCCAGTCCCTTGCTAATTAAATGTCGTTATAACACAAAAAAAGAATATATGTTAAATTTCCTACTCCTACAAACTTAGTAAAGTTTGTCACAACAAACTTTGTCGAAGACATCAATTCTTTGCATCGAACTGTCGTCGAAATCGCAATACTCATAATTCACTTGAAAGAAGATTTAAATGCAAAACATTTTAAGAGGGAACGGAGACATTATAAGTTGAAATGAGCTTTATTTGTGATACTCTGTGAATAATAGCCAATATTCATCTAACACAAACAAATAAACTAAAAACACCAGCCTATTTCCAACCATCAAAGGTATCAAAGGTCACGATACTCACTGTGCTTCTCCTTCTCTTCGAGCAAAGCAGTGCAAATCAAACGAAAAAAATAGTTAGTACTGTGCATTATCTGCATTTCATCAACAAAACAATCTATCTAAAGCGGCTTTGAACAAGTTCATAAGATTGCTCGCAGCAACCTTTATACAAAGAAGTATCTTGTCTACGTACCCGCCCGGGAAGTAGAGATTGATGGTGTAGTCTTCGACATGACCTTTAATTACGAAGATCTGCTGAAGTATTGGGTTGGTTCCTTCGAGATCTCGAGAACTGTATTTTCATTTTATGTGACTGTGAATCCATTTAAACTCAATTTCTTCACTGGATGAAGACCGGTTTTCGCTGAAAACCAGTTTTCGGGTTGCTGGTGACCAGTTAGCCGAAAGCCGGTTCTCAACAAAAATCGGTTTTCATCCAAGTGAAGAAATTGGCCGTTAGTATTCCGCTATTAAGAGTCTGGACAAACGAAGCTCAATCGAATAGGTCAGTAAGAGATTTGTATTAAGCGGTTTGACAATATGTACTTACACTATCGTACACTTCTTCGGAACGTTTCTCGCATTTGCAGACTCGGTTGCGAAGTCTTCCAAACTTAGAACGAAAAGCTAGGGCCAGACAGACTCATATCGGCATGATGGAAAGTATTCCGTTCTAAGTTTATAACTGATTCACTTTAAAACAATAATTTTTATCCGGGGGATTTTCACCCCTGTTATTCCAACATTCCCGTAGAAATATTTTATCTGTATATTGTTTTAGTGTCAAGAATTCCGATGCTGGCAAAGAGCGTTCAGGAACAAGTTTCTCATTGAAAAAGGTATAATGCTCATCGATTGGTTTTACTTTGTTCTCATATTCACATCATTTTGTCTTTTCGACTTTCAGCAAGGGGTTACATTTTGGTCATTTTTCGGAAAGGAGTGCACGGGACGAAAAAGTTTGAAAACCACTGCTCTAGAATATCGGCCTTTCAATATGTATATCTTTCGTTTATCTACTAGTTTCGCGAGTTTTGAGTTGTATTCCGAGCAATTTCTCATGAGACACAATACAATATAGATGGGCCATTCGTTCGCTAACGGTTCAAACGAACTGGTTCTTCAAAAGGAATGAGCGAACGGAAGTTTTTTAAAAGAATGGTAGTTCTTAATTCTCTTCAAAGCGAATGAACTGAACATCACCTAAAACCGATTGTCGAATTCCTCGGACCGATTTTTAAGCGAACGATTTAATGAACTGACTTGCCGTTCCATAAACCGTTGTCGGTGCTCTCCCAGTGTGGAACCGGACGAAGAACGACACACAAGAAAAAATAATCTCTCTTTCAGTCATTAAGAACTCACCATCCTTGGTGAACCCGTTCTGCATACAGAGATAAAACAGTTGAGGCAGCAAACCTTCTGTGAGAGCTCTCGCTCAGAAATTGTATTGCATCTGTTGCCTCTCTCAGATTCGAATGTTTTGAGAACCATTCGTTTGATACAAATCAGCTGAACGGAAGAACGGTTCGTGTGAACTAGTTCTTTTTACAGAACTATTCAGTCGCGAATGTTTCTTAGAAGTGAAATGTTTTGCCCATCTTTACCATACAACCCTTTAAAAAGGCTCTAAATATGATTCGTACCAAATTTACAACCATGAAAACACCATAAAATGGTCTCAATAACCCATAAATACCTCAAAATATGGTTGTTTGCATGTGATCTATCGGGCCATGGTGATGGTGTTTCCATGGGTTGACCACATTTAAAACGTTATTAAAACACCATGCAGGGAGGAGGGTTTAAATTGGACCATGGCCACGGGGTATAGTCGGCTTTTCGTTTGCTCGGGATTGTCAAGTAGGAGGGAATATTTAAGTCTTCGCTAAGTGAATAGTGTAACGAATTCTACTTTTCTGTATTGCGACAGGCATTTTACAATTAGCTTATGAGGGGTATGCGGTGATAGGTTATGTAGCCTTACTTCTATATTGTCATTTCTCATGTACACGAGAACCTTAATACCTACGTTATCATTTTCACGAATCTTTCTGCTTGGCCTTGGCGTGTTAAATGAAATGAGTACTGCTTTGCACAGGTGATGGTTCTGAAGATAGGCGACTTCCGTAAGACTAAGCTCCATTGGAAAGTGGTGTAGATATTTTTAACATTTTTGCAAATTATTGATTTTAAAGGAACGCTTCAGATTCCTCCAATGCTGTTTGTATGCAGGGCTTTTAAGTATTCCCAATGCAAGAGTTATACTGATGATTCTCTGCGCAATTGTCTCACCGAGCTATAGTGTTACAAGTTCCCACTTGCTTGTATAGAGTACAATGATGCAATGCATGATGTGCAGTACAAACAGCCGAACAGGCAGGCGATCCTTGTAGAAGAAGACGTCAATAAATGCAAAGCAATCCCTTCAAAAGTTACCCGATACGAGTTTGAAGCGACACACAATTTAGACCCGTCCAGCACCACTGCCGTTCAAAATCTTCGCTCTCAAGGGGTCATTGAAACAACCAACTACGTGCTTCACTAGGTTTACGCATGACAAACTCGAATCAATGACCACACCGTCATTCTCAACTTTATGTATGAGCATGTAGACACGGCAGTCCTTAATAAAAGACTTGTCACCAACAACTTAATCTGCTTGCTCTAGAGAGGATATTATAATTCCGAGCTTATTTGGTATGATTAGCGGAATATATTTAATTCGAAAGATAATCAGTTATGGTCCGACCGAGTTAAATGTGTATGATTTTAAACGGGAAGTCGGAGTCTTTTATGGTGAATCTGTTCAACATCCATTTTACCATCAACTGTGACTTGTAAGGAAAGCTTATTCGTACACGAACCAGAGCACTGCGCAAAATGAAAACTTCAAGAATACGAAAGTAAGGAGTTAAGCAAAAATGTTGCTAAAATTCCTTGTTTTCTTAGCAACGGATACGAAGAATTTCTAAAAACCGTGACCAGAAACAGATAGCAAAAGTATCTTTGTTTCATTCGTATCTGCAAAAGTAAGGGTGAGTAATGCCAAGTACTGAACTGAAATTTCGTGATGGAACTTCAAATCTAACGATACGAACTAAAATTCACAACCAACCTAGGTTCGAATCCTAATTCTCTACAAAGATATTTTTCTCTGGCCTGTAAAAGAAGCTCTAAGATAAAAACCTCTATGATAGAAACAAAAAATGTGTGCCATTTCTTTAGGGGAACCCGGGGCTATTCGGTCCTACTTAAGCAAATCGCCCTTTTAGGTGGATAGAAGTGAAAAAGTTTACCGGTTAAAGGTCCTAATTGCTAGTTTGAAACCTCAGTTACAATTGGTCGGTGTTAAGTCAGACCGGACTAAGTCGCAAAACATCAAAAAATGAGATAACGATAACACCGGATAAAGAATTTCTTCAGCTACATTCGACTTTTGCCAGATTTGAAATACGTAACCATAAACAAAAATTATTGCAAAAAATAATTTCTAATTATAACGTAGAGGATTCTGCGATTCAAACTTTAAACCCGTTTTTCTCGAAATCAATATTTTGTCACTTAGTCCGGTCTGACTTAACACCGACCAATTCAGACCGTCATTTTTCTTTAATTTTTTTTACAATGGAATTATGTTTACCTATGAAATATTTATAAGAGACACTCCTTAAGAAGCAAAAAAATTTCATTACAAAAACGTTCTGGTAAGTCACAGCTGTCGATTGGCGGCCCATGTATTTTCTTTGCTGTGGCGTGTGCAATGGTGCCACAAGCCGCTGAACGGTGGTTGACGGAATAGGGGGTCCTAATAGCCCCGTACGCTCATTTCGCACAAAAGTGGTGAGCGTCTCGGAAATATCTATGTTTTCACCCAAACAAAAATAATTCCATAAAATAGGAGCGTTAAGCTTTCCAAAACACTTACCATTTATTTTTTCACTTTTATTTGTTGATTTAATCACGGTTCTTCCATTATAATGATTTTTGTTTTGAAAATGGCAAAATAACGAAACAAGTTGTATCTCCTTTCTACAAACAACAAAGAATCAAACTCAGCTCTCAAAATTAATGTTTCAGAAGAGCGGTTCCACGGATATGTATGATAGTCAGAAATTCCAGCTATTTTCTGAGAAATAGAGAGGGTCCGAATTACCCCCACTGTCTTAATAGCCCCGGGTTCCCCTATACACACCAAAATTATTGTTCGAAAGTCTCATTTGAAAAGAAAGCCAAAGTAAATAACAAAGAGGCGCAAAGCTGCGTTTAGAACAAAATTCAAAGTCAACGACCGCGGCGTTGGGTCGCATTTTTATCAACTTTACTCAATGATTACAAGAATAAATACATTGTTTCCTTTGATCCCAATACAACGTAAACTTGATAGAGAGGCTTCTAGTTGTCGTCCACTTTGCTTGATGGTGGGACTGACTCGGGTAGAAGTTGAAAATCGGCTGATAATTAGGTCACATTATTTTAACTGAGGGGAACTGTGTTAGCATCGGTATTATTATTAGAAACTCTGATTTGAATTCTCCTTAGCCGTCGCCATTTAGATTCTGTTAAAAATATTTATTTTAATTTTAATAATGTTTTCTCATATATAATTCATTCCAATTTCAAAACCACTGTGTTACACTGAAAGTTATTTATACCGCCAACAATATCGTGATCACCGCCACAGCCCCAATACCTATTAATGGACCAATCGACTCCCAATGTTTCCAATAAACAAATAATCACCGCCCCCTCTCTTCGATTAGCCAAATCTTTCTCGTTGTCTATTTTTAGCTCCAGTGGCTGCATTCAAGCATGGGATATTATTATCACTGCTTGCGTCCCCATTATCTGGCTCAGACACCACCAAACTTAGGTGGTGAATAGAGCTATAGAGAAGCATATTGAAGTCTGCCCTCAAAGCCTATCGGCAAATGGTAACAGCTAATCCACCTGTTGATGGAGGTTACATATATTTCTTGTTTTGATGTGAGTCATGTTTGTCGGACATTTGTGATGACATTATTACAGTTCTTCGATGGCGGAGTGGTTAACGCACCTAACTAGAGACTGGGGAATCGCAGGTTCAATTCGTGCTTTTCGAAGTGCGTCTAATAAAAAAGTGACTTTTCACTGTATCTTCATTCTCACCGTTCAAGTCATTCTTTATCTGTTTATTTTCCATTCAATTAAAAGATTCATGTCGTATTTCGGAGAAGTGAAATCTATTACAGAGGACACATGGAGAAACTACTTTCCAGATATCGTCGCTGTTGTGCTATCTTATGACAAACGCCATTTTGGGGTGAACTGAGTTAGATATGCCACATTACGTGTCGAAAAAATCTCTACAAAGTGGCGTTTTCAGAATTTTAACATTCTGCTTGGTTACTGAGATATTGCGAGAAACGTGCTGAGAAATTTTCTATTTTTTGCTTCAAATGACTGTGTTTGGGGATTGGCTCAAATTATCATGATGAATAAGATGTTTTTATATGTAAAACTCTCTGAGAAAGACAATGGCATAGTCATTTTCAAAAGAAAAATACACGAAGTGTGAGAAAAATGCAGTTATAGTTTTAAACTGAAAATTTTGCATATTTGGCAACACTGTAATCAAAAATAACTATTTTTGCTAAATTCCCTGACTAATTTCCTTCAAAATGCATCTCACCAATTGTTTATAGACTAAATGAAGCCAAAGATATGAATAAAAGTTTATAATTGATGCTTTTTCTCTATGGAAAATTTTCCATGCACGATTATGACACGCCATACAAATTTTGTCATCAATACACACCTATGACACGTGCGAGTGCGACTTTTGTTTACATTTTTAGTAAATACTCGCAACATAGTCAACCGATCTTACTAATATTTGAGAAATTAACACAGAATAGATAGAAGCATCAATTGTTTTCATTGAATTGTTTCTACCATTTATAAGTTTCACAATATTCAATGTCAAACTTTAAAAATCGTTTTTCTCGAAATGTGCTAAATGGCGCTTGTCATAAGATAGCACAACAGCGATGATATGTGGTGATAATGCGAGTAGAATGAGTCGCCCTTCTACCTTACCAATCAGTACAAAACAAAAATTTGTGATACAATTACTGCTATCTTTTTATACGTATCAAGAGCAAACAACTACGTGCCAATTTTGTGAACAAACGGCACAACACAAACAACCCTGCCAGAAACTGCTGAGGAATGCTTATCTCCGGAAAGAAATGCAAACACCCAGGCTTCAATATACCTTTAGCTGAACCACAAATAGTTCTCAAATTTATGGATAATCAAGCAATAATGACAACGGCAAAAGCTGCGCAGCGCACTTCAAACTTAACAACCAATGCCACCAGTGAAGAAGCTACTACATACTAAACATGGAGAGTTCATTCTCGTGACCCGCATGGGAAAGAAGCTAGGAAGAACATCTGATCGGGAGTATCAGTGCAGTCATCAATTTGATGATACGAACGTAAACGACAACTAGAGAGATACGAATGACTCCGAAAATGTAATAGACAAGAAAACAAATATTTTCCCGCCGCGAAAAAGGATCTCCCCTCTCAATGGAATGTCGCGTGCACGGGATTTGACAGGCTCTAAATGAATGCGATTGTATTTTTTTATTTTTTATAGCTTTTAAATATATATAAAAGACCCAAGTAGGTCAAAAACTTTGAGGTTTACTCTAGACTTTCGATAAAATCGATAAAATCGCTCTTCAATTTCCCGTTCCCCAGCATCGAAAAAAGAAAGAAATGAGATTATTAAAAATGCTTTTGGTGATATTTCGTTGAAAACAATCAAATGTTTACAGGACATGTTGATATTCGGTTTATTTACTAAAACTAAATTGCGTGCCAACTAAATCTACAAGTGTGCTTTACCAAGGCCGAAGAAAATAACATGAAAAGTAGAATGTGGAAAAAAAATTGGAATGGATTGCTTCATGTAGCCACTTTTCCAGATGCTTGTAAACCAACTTTCAAAAATAGCTAATTTTTTTTTTTTGATTGATTTTATCTATTGATATTTATTCCCGTGCGTAATTTCTATAGTCAATAAAAAAATTCTCAGCTTTCCAATGAAATCCTAAGTCTTTTAAGCACTTTAAAGTCGACAACAGAAAAAGTTTGCTTATTAAATTTCAAAGAAAAGAAAGGAGATACGAATGTAACGTTGAAGGACAAATTACGGATAGTCCTGAAATTCATCTTTAAGGTAATAGGTATTGGTTTGCATTATTTTGAGAAAACTACCAAAAACCTTATCAAAAACACTAACTTTTGACTACTTTCGCACAAAAAATTGCTACTGAAATATATGCTCAGTTCAGTAGGAAATGTTTATCTTTGCATTAGAACTAAAATATTTAAAATGCACAGTACCCTTTTTGAGTTAGAGGCGTTTAAAGCCAAATAAGTCAATTACTGGAAAAGTCCAACAACTCTGTAAGGTTGAGATTTGATAATATATGTAGAACGATTTTTCCCCAAATATGATTTTCTATCATCCCTCGAGAGATTCCTAACCATGAACGAAATACCCTATATGTATAAGCTCTCATCTTTATGTAAAAAAGGAGTGTGGAAAATTTGAAAAAGATTAGTCTAGAAGAGTTTGAGTTATGATGTACACCGCAAAACAAGTTTTCGACGAGGCACCACCGTAGATTTTTTGCCGCACAGTTTTTAGTATTTTGCAATGAAAATTTAACAAAATATTGTTCAATTGTGGCATCATTAAATGGAAACTGAATCGCCATTTTTCTATATGTGCCTTTTTATTCGTGACCCAAGAAACCTTATATTTTTTCCAGCCATTATGGACTTGAAATCAAATTACTGAATCGCCAACTGGTATTCTAGCTAGTAGCACTCTTTGTTTTCGTAATAACATCTCGCATTTTTGAACTTGATTTGCGGTTTCATACAATCTCAATTATCGTACCAGCCTCGCAATCGATTCCGAACAATATTAAAAAAGTTCATTTTGTTCTTGTACAGGATGTAATTGGTAACGAGGAACGAGCAAACGAACAAGTGCAGGAAGCATGTAACACGCGAATCATTACTTCTCCCACCATCAGTAAACAACAACCAAGTCAATCTCACAGGAGATGCCCATTCCAATGTTTCATGGTCGTGAACGCGACCCCCTCGGTCTCGGCTTTCATGATCATTCGCTGTGTTGAAACTGGTAATATATGCTCCTTTTTTCTTGCACCGCGTCTCACTCTCGACGGCGGCGATCTGCTTAGCCGTGTCGGCACATCTGTTTTAACTGTAACCTCTGCCTTGCTAGATCACGCCAACCCTACCGACCGTATGACATGCTGCTGCCTTGCTACACTCTACTCGGACTCTGCGCTAGTATTTGTCACTAGTGTATGCGCTGGTGCGAAACCCGGTAGGAGAGGAGAATAAAAACGAAGCATGATCGCATTCTTGCGCTGACTGGCGGATAGGATTACCAAATCCACAACTGCCGGGTCGTTCCTTATGCTAGTTATAGTACTTCAATAATAAAAAAGACCAGTGCACGAAAGTACGCGCGCCGCCAGCAAGCGATCGTATAAACGGACAGTCGCGTGTAAAATGTAAATGCATGACTATCGCATAAAAGTAAATCGCACGAGCCGAGAACTCACTGAGCCGGTTGTGGACAATTTCGGTGGGAAAGCAATAAAAGCATAGATATTACAAACGAGATGGATCAAAGCAACTAGTGAAGCAAATTTCTAAACCCACGAGATTTTTTTACGGGATAATGGGTTCGATTATGTTCGTGTTTAATTGGTTCCCGAAATTGACAATTTTAAAGTTATTGGTAGTAAGTGCAATTGCATTACTGTAAATTTATGTGAATTGGGATGCTCCTTTTATGTGCATCTGGCAAGATGTAAAGTTACATGATTTTTTTTTACTGTGTGAGGTCCCGGAAAAACAGAAGTGCTGTATTGCTGTTATCTGCTTCTAAGGAACACATAGTATAATTACTATGATTGCTCTAAATATCGAACTGCTGTTCAATATTCCTTATACCGTAGCAATAATAATATGAAATAGGTCTTGGAAAGTTGTTTTTCGTCGAAACCACAGCTTTCGGGATGACATTTGATCCCGACGATCCCCTCGAAAAATTTGAAATTCCTGCTAATATGGGAACTTCTTCTGTGGCCGATTAATTCAACACGTATTTTCGCAATAATATCGGTATGATCAGTATGGACCGCACGAAATTCAACAGCAGTCTTTGGGTTGATTGTACCTTCCATTTGAGACCAAGGTTGTAAAAATCTACCTATCCGATGTGACTTTGATTCTAGAGTACACCCGAAGCTCGATACTTCCGGTATTGTAGGTATTGTTTAATGTATCCAAAAACAATTCTAATAAGTTTTAAACCTGTTAGGTATTTTGATGGTGTCAGTTTTCATGGGAAACTTGGTGATCGCTCTAATCAACCTATAACTCCGAAACCAAAAGTTTGATCATAATGAAATACGATAGCAGTCAATGAGTGCATCGTTCCTTTCTGTCAAAATATTTTTTTTGAAAAACGGTCGAAATTCTCCGCGAAAGGAACCAAACTCGTCGTGTCCGGTCGACTCTAATAGAGCTCTGTAAATTCGATCAGATTTCAGCAATACTAGTTTGGATTTTCCCCCCTGTCAAGTAAGGTGCGATCAAACATGACATTTCGGTGTAATTCGGGACCAAATTGGGAACTAAATGGCTCACGAAAATGAGCATTGGTATAGGGACAAAAGGCCGGATAATATCCGAGTAGATCTCGATAAAGCTGGGAGCTGAATGGTTCAAGAAAGCGGGTATCGTTGTCGGGAGAAATTCTTCCGTAGATAAACTCTCAATCGGAGTAGGCTGAGTTCACCGTCGGGAGCTATCCGAGTAAATCGTGATAAGGCTGGGAGATAGATGGCTCATGGAAGCAGCAGCTAAACGGTTCACTGAAACGAGAGCTAAATGGCGACGTAACAATTTCAGCTATCAATCAAGGAACTGCAAAGATGCTGATAGATCCGGGCTGTGTAGGTTATGTGGTGAGAAGGGATACATTGCCAGAGACAGCACGGATCAGCCGAGATGCAAGTGAACGTAGCCAGCCATAGCACCGAAGGGTCCACCCGGAAACCAAATTTACTATTATTATTTCATTTACTAATTCTAGTTCTAATACTCAGGATTTACATGGTAGATATTTATTTCGGAAGAAAATAGAGAGAGTTATTAGTTGAGATATTAGAGCATTTGATGAAAAATGTGGCTTCAATACTAAATGTCAAAAAATTTGATTCTTCTGAATTTTACCGATAACGAATCTATTTCTGTTTTGTTCCTGAGAATTGTTTACGCTCAACAAGCTACATTTATTAAAAATTGATTGAAGAATAATGGAGATATAAGCACGAAACTATGATTAAATTGGAAATGAATTACATAACTCCCCCTCTCGTATTCTGACAAAGAATGGCTATTAAGAATCAAGGGTTTTTGGCTATTAAGAATCAAGGGTTTGACTGCCTTTTCCAACATTCAATAATGTATATCAAAATTTGTTTGCGAAACAAACATTTTAGTTCCATTTATACTGACAGGTACGTTGTGTAAGAGATTATTTCTATTCCTATACATTTCAGAATTGATTGTGAGATTTAATGATAGGGATCAAGAGTACCCAGTGTTACAGGGATCAAAGGTTCCTGTTGTATGAGGTGAACGAAATTTATTTTTTTTTGAAGAAGTTGTGTAACTATTTATTCGAAAAACGTGTTTTTCTAGATAAAAGCCCTAATAAAGTAATTGTAGTTGAATATATTCATAAATAATTAGTTCGACGAACTCATACAATCGTTCCAAAAAATCGTAAAATGATCTTCGAGATGAATTTTAACCCATATTTTCAAAAATATGATACAACTTTTCCGAAACAAATGTAATTCATTTGATTTGTTTTTTAAACATCATAAGCTACCAAAAATGTCATTTTCTTTTTATATTGTTATATTTTTTTGTGTTTAGATTATGCGATATGGAAGAGGAATCAAATATCCCCAAGGATCAAGTGTCCTCACTCTCCCCTATGCACAAGAAAGTGCTTCTTGTTTCAGAAACACATGTAGTGGTTTTATGTTCAAGAGTGCCTCGAGAGCAGCAGTAGGTGTTGTCGAGAACGCACCAGTCATCGCCATCAAGACCATCCTCTGAAGATGGTTTAACTTGGATGGATTGTCATGACTTCTCCCTTCTGCCACCAAACAAGGCACCCGTATGCCAGTATTGGTCTAACAATTGTTGTGTAGATCCACTGAATGTACTTGGGTTTGAGTCCCCAAGATTTGATGTAGACGGGCTACATTGGCCAAAGGCCATACAAGCTTTCTTGATCCTGAAATCGATGTGAGCTGTCCAATTAAGTTTTGAGTCGAGAATTACTCCAACGTACTTAAGTTGATCTTCGACAATAATTTCAGAGTCAAAAAACTGCAATGGACGAGCTCCGGTTGTAATCCTTCGTTGCGTGAAAAGCACCATTAAGGTTTTATTTGGATTAACTGATAGTCCAACATGAAGGCACCACCGCTCAACAACACATAAGGCTTGTTGCATCAAATCAAAAAGTGTGTTAATGCAAATACCGGTGATCATTATATGATAATCACCGGCGAAATCATACGTCGGAAACCCAAGCTCATTTAGTTTTCTCAACAAACTATCGGCGACAAGGTTCCATAGAAGTGGTGACAGCACACCACCTTGAGGACATCCGCAGACACTCAGTTTCCTCATCTCTACTTGTCTTAACGATGAGCACAGATGTCGGTTGCTAAGCATTGTGTGTATCCAGTTCGTGATATATGAAGGTACTCCATGACGTCGTGCTGCTTCCAAAATGGATTCGAAAGACACGTTGTCAAAAGCACCTTTAACATCAAGAAAAACTCCTAAACTTGATTGTTTTTGTGAAAATGTTGTAGACAACATTGTGTAACAGGGTGATAGTAGGCTTCCCCCGCTGATATGCATGTTGCATTGCATGCAGCGGGTGCTCGCCCAAGCTAACATCCCGAATGTAGTGGTCGATTAAACGTTCCACTGATTTGAGAAGGAAGGAGGTCAGACTGATCGGTCTAAAGATCTTTGCCTCCTTCTAAGTGGCGCGGCCACCTTTGAGAATGAATTTGACAGTTATTTCCCGCCAGGCTAATGGAATGTATCCTGTTGTAAGACTACAAGTAAGAACCTTTTTCATAATATGCTTGAAGTTTTCATATCCTTTTTGTAGTAGAACTGGAATAGTTCCGTCCTTTCCCGGAGACTTATACGGAGCAAAACTTTCAATCGCCCATTTGTCACAATTCTACGAGCAAATGCCCAAGAATCAGAACTACCGCAGTCGTCAGTGATGGCTCCGAAAAGCCTGGAAAGTGTGTGTGTGTCAAAAAGACAGTTGAGTACTACATCTTCGTCAGACGAGTATTCACCATTAGCAGTTCTAATGGAACTGACATGAAAGTCTTTCGATTTCGAAAGTAACTTATTTAATCTACTAGTCCCGTTGAGACTTGAGACATTTGTGCAGAGGCTTTTCCAACCACTTCGCTCAGAGGATCGAAGGGCATTTCTGTATGCTTTGCGAGCCAACTTAAATGCCTCCCACCCGTCCCTGCGTCTGCGATTCCAAGCTCTCCTACATAACTTTTTGAGTCGAACAAGTTCGGTATTCCACCAAGGTGTTCCTCCAGAAGCACGCATAACTCGAAGCGGACAAGCCTCTTGGTATGCTGCTACTATGAGTGAGCTTGTTTTATCCACGACCTCATCCAAATCACTTGGAGATTCAATCGTCGGAAGATACCCATGAAACCTAGTCGCCAAGCCCTCTTCGTAGAGGTCCCAATTCGTAGATATGGGATTACGATAGGTGACGATATCTAGCGAGACGTTTAAATGATCAAAGACGATGTACTTATGATCAGATAACGACGGTTCCAGCTCGTTTGGTACGAGCCGTTTGTCAACTCATGCGTAATACTGTCAGAGCAGAGAGTTACATCTAACACCTCTTCTCTGCCAGCTCGTGCAAAAGTTGGGCGGTTTCCTGCATTAAGAATGTGCAGATTTGTACTACTTAAGTATTCCATCAATTCGGTGCCTCTCAAATTGATATCAGAGCTGCCTCAAATTATGTGGTGGGAATTTGCATCACTGCCGATTATGAGAGGAAACCCATTTCTGCCACAGTATGATACAACCCTTTTGAAATCATCAGAAGGTGATGGTTCATTATGCGGCAAATATGCCGAACAATAGACGTATTTCTTGTTTATGTTGGCAACAGTCATATTTACCATGACAGTACAAATATCACGAGTTGTGAGGTCCGATATAAGACAAGCGTCAATTGCACTATTCGCAAGTATACATGCACGAGGCATTTCACGTGGATTTGTCATACCATTTTTGTTGAAAGCTACGAAGACGGGGTTAAGTAGCTTTCCAACATAAAAGTTTCCTTTATGGAAATACGGTTCTTGAACCAAAGCTATGGAAGCTTTCCCTTCCTGCACAAGGCGAGATAGATTCATAGTTGCTGTACGTTTATGCTGAAGATTAATTTGTGCTACTCTAACCATATTCGATTACAGCACTACACATTTCATCATCAGCACTTGTTGTACAGCAACTAGAAGATACCAAACACGTTGGCTTATAATCGCATATAGCGAACCCCGAAATGGGTATTAGGGACATGAACATCATTTGAATCCCACGATTTGCGAAGAAACGAACGTCCACTGTGTCAGAGATTCGCATAACACAGCAAGGGTAAGACCCACGACACTCCGTGCGCGACTGGCATATTTTAGTCCTGCCAGCCATTCAGTCCTCTGCACGGAGTAACACCTTGACTTGAGGACTCCTGTTTTCAGTCGCCCCCTACGACATAGGAACAGGAACCCAGTGAATCAATTCTTGGTTGACATACTTCAACCCGCCGGATGCCACACGGCCTCTAGGCTGGTTTTGTCCGGAGAAAGATGATAGAGTTATCAACCTCCTAGTGGACCACAGCCAGTTACTGGGGAGTTCGCCCGGCTCTTCCCAGGCTCCGTTCGCCATTGAGAATATTTAAACCCCCTCAACAATTTTACCCATAGCACGGGTCGCATGACACTATGGAATTTGGGTTCCCTGTTTGGTGTTACCACCGGAACAGGTAGTCCGTAGTGTAATTCTTAGCCGGTTGAAACAACCACTACCGTCACTCCACGGCTTATCTAGGCTGTTCGGAGAAAGAAGCTGACATTGATGGACAGCTCCCATAGATGGCCGAACAGCCTGTCATGTATGATTTGCAGAATAGAGCAGAATGGCTATTAAGAATCAAGGGTTTTTGAGACAAAATGTCCCAATTTTCCAACTCTCCCTATCTTTGAGAAACAAAAGAATTTTCAGCGAGCGAGCGTTCCGCTGCATTCCCAGACTCCGTTCGCCAAAGGAAGATATGTGGAAGCCACGTTGCTAGGCACCGACTCGCTTGTTTACATTAGCAAAAACTGAAATCTGAAGTGAAAATTCAAACGCACAAATGAGAGTTTCCGAACATTTTCCTTTGGTCATCTGCACATTGGCAGAAAATTTGAAGTTTTGTTAGTAAACGATTAAAGTTTCGCGAGTGTTTTTGCAGTGGTTTGTGAAAAAAGTGCATTTGAAAAAGTGCAATGAAAACGAGAACAAGAGTGTTACGAAAAGAAACTCCAAGTAAAGAGGGGTGATATTTTCGCACAAAATAGGAACTACAGATGGCATTCCGTCAAAAACTCGGATTGATTGCATAGGAAAATATTCTAGATTCCTTAAGTAGCAATTTCGTGGCACACCAGCAAGGTTAGTGTGTTGAAAAACGTATTTTTATATTTACTCATGTCAGATACATGGTTAGGCAGGGGAGAGGGGTGTGGCGTAGGAGCTATGTTGTGGCTCGCATGTATAATGTCCTTAAGAATATTTCAAATCCCCCTCAACAATTTTAACCATAGCATGGGTCGCATGACACTATGGAATTGGTGTTCCCTGCTTGGTGCGTTTTTGCTACCGGAACAAGATGTCCGTAGTGTAATTCTTAGCCAATTGAAACAACCGCTACCGACACGGCTTATCTAGGCTGTTCGGAGAAAGAACCTGACATTGAAGGACAGCTTCCATAGATGACCGAGCAGCCGTTTGTGGCCTTTTCGAAGACAGATTCGTCAACAGTACAACAGTTAGTATACAGTTTTTCGTCAAATCATTACCCGAGATTTTGGGATCAGACTGGATTCTCCGAATGACCATCAGTTATTCGAAAGTGTTGTTGACAATAAACGGCTTCACTCCGATGCTTCAATTGAAGTATGAGGGTAGTTTTGAGAGTTTTCTTCTACTTTTCAATCACTCTCGTTGCTCGCAATCAAGGAAAAAATCACTTCTCAAACCGTTCTTTCGCCATTGACAAGACAGCTTACCTCACCTATTACACATTCTGCTAACATAGCAAGTGAAGCAAAGCAACCTGGCGCAGCGAACACACCCGAGCCGATGCTTCAACAACAAGTAAAGAAGCAAATCAATTGTTCTGCTCCATCCATTCCCAGAACGGATGGCTTTTCTCGAGTGGCTCGTAACATCAGTATTTCATCAATAATTCTATTTGGATTATATAATATAATTTAATCCCACAATACAATAAATCCTTGGATAATCATTTATCGTTTATTAGACATTAGCGTAATCGTAGAGAGGCTAATGTCCACTAGGAGGTTGATATTACAATTATCTTCTTCCGGACAAACCAAGCTTAGAGGCCGTGTTGCATCCGGCGACAGAAACCAAGGAGTGATCCACTGCATTCCTGCACTTATGTCATAATAAGCGATAAAAACAAGACAAATTCTTCATTACTTATAACTTTGAGACTTTCTAATTTTGTGTATCAAATTAGTAAAATATTTCTTATATTCCTTCTTGTCTATTCCCAATAAACCTACTTCCTTCTTTTTCTGGTAGCTGGTCTGTCCTTAATGCAGCTGGTAGATAGTATGTGCATCATTCAAAGTAACTTGCAGTTAATGCACATTTCGGGCCGCTCAAAATTATTTCCTATTCTCGTCGCGATCACAAAAGATCCCAAAAACAAATAGTGGATTTTGGATTACCAGAAGTTACCAGGAGTACATTGAATGATGATTTGTTACTCCCAGACATTAGTATCTACTAATTCTCTGTACAATTTCAGCTCTTCTGGATCAGTAATAGAATTGAAACCCGGCCTGTTTCGCCCAAGCTCATGCTATTAGATATCCGATAATGGTCGATTTTTTAGATTAGCGCTATTAAAAGAATTATTCTGACATTACAGTATAAGTCCTAGTATAACCTACCTGAAATGCGATTCGCCAATAAATAATCGTTTAATAAAAATATTGCATGCATGTCATGATCGTTCGCAAGCAAAGATTCTACGATGTTCTTAGCAGTTCCGGTTTCATCGTTCGTTTGCAGTTCGCGTGAAGTTTTTTCAATCCATTTGATGGAGTTGTCAGTGAACACACTTTGGACTATTTTGTGAACAACAGTTAGCAGCTGCCGCAGGCTTTCACGTGCTTGGTTGCAAAACTGGGCATAATGCAAATTACTGTCTTTTTAGTATACCGGTCTTGTTGCATAGCCCCGGAGTAAAAGCTCTGTCTTATTCAAACAGCTAGCTACCAATGATGGCATGGGCATCTATTGAAACATTTATCACCATAAAGTAAAACAGTATAAAGCACTATTTACATCTATCCGATCCGATTCATTGACGGTTCAGTACCGTGCATGGACACCAATATTTTTTCATACACATCAAATGCGAGCATTCACACTTGTCCGGCACGGTACTGAATCGAACCGGAAAGCTGTATATATGGCTGGACTTCCGCTAAAAAATTGTTTTGCTGCGTGCTTGATGGTAAATATTACATGCAGATGGAATTGTGGAAGAATATACTTTTATTACAATGAACGTTTCATTGAAAACTCACCTTTCATAGAACATGCTACGAAACAATTTGGAAGCTATCCCGATCAGAAAGAAATAACAAAATTATAACAGACTGTGTTACTTTGTTATCATAACAAGTTGTGTTATAACTCTGGTCTCGTTAGTTGGTAAAATAACAGAAAACATAACAGAAATTCTTCTAGTATATATCAAAATTATAACAACCTGTGATAGGCTTCTATCAGAATTATAACAAATTTTGTTAGGTTCTCCCTCGGCAAATATAGCTTGTATTACCTATTGTATAGTATCAACAAATTTAGCGTGCAGGTCTAAAAATAGAATAGAATAGAAAAATATAGCATACATTAAGGCGTTTTCGTTTGGAAGCAAAAAGCTTCTTGTAGCAAAAGCTTTTTATAGTTTGGTCAAATGATTGCATACATGCTGGCTGATTGTTATTACGAATATATGACACGCTGATGGTTATTTGTGGATTATAAGCGATTTGAACCTGGGTATTCTGAGTTTTATGTGGATGCTTCCTGCATGAACCAACGACGTTGCTTTCGACTGATGTTTAATGTTAGCATAATATTCCTCGCATCCGTCAAGGGCAAAACGATTATAGATGCATCTTGTTTCCAGAACGCACACATTGAACTTTGCCAAAGCCTAAGGACTGTTTGTTTTCCTTGTGTCATACGCTTTGTTTTCATGCAGTTTTACTCACTACTACAGCTGCCTATATTACGATAGACTGAATAGCTTTATAGTATCTTTGCAGATTAGGAAAGTGGGGCTATTTTTAGATTCTGAATAGTGCACTTCGGCGCTTCTCTTGTACGTTATCATGTTTTACACGATTTATAGTAATAATGTCGATGCGATATGGTAACATTGAACGGATAATTTACATACATTATTTAACGGAGAATACGACAAATGTTATTTATGATTCCGAATAGATTCAAAGAAACAAATATCAAAGTTTTGAGGTTTGCATTTTGAGATTTCAAGAAAAGTCGCTTTTGAGGTTTTGTTATTAGCACTTTTAATATGGGGAAGATTAAGCAAACCAGTATAATTATCTCAACCAACCAATAAATTCCTAGAAATACTAATCTTTTACGGTAGGGCAATGTATCAACTGCGAATATTATAACAGATAATCAGAAAATTCGAGCAATTGTTGAGGACTCTTCGGTGTGGCGAATTCTAGAATAGTTCATGTTTTTCTAAAATACATTTTCCATTCTAAATTTTATTTTATTTTAAGAAGAATTATTCAATGCTTTTACCTTTATTTTATTTAGCTATTTCAAGCATTATTTAAAACACATTTAAATTGTAACAGCGAACAATAATACCAGCTGGGATATGTATATAATCATATTTCTAGGCAATTTTGAAATATTAATAGCTTTATGCAGCATACTCACAAATATTAATCTTTCAACAATTTGAACAGGTCGCCTTATTTTTTTAACTATCTACAAAATGAATCAAGTATCTTGACTATTACGAAAATTTGTCAGCTCGATGATTTTTAAAAGGAACGAAAACCATCGAATACAGCGGAAACATTAGAACATTGCGCATTCAAAGCAATTGTTAGTTCAACCGTAAAATGTCAAAGTTATCTTACATGGAATGAAAAGATACAACAATCAAGTAAATTCAAACATTTTTTTGCGGGGCTTAAATAAAAAAATTGCAATGCTTTGGTAATTCGCAAAACGCACAAACTGGACAATTTTAATTGTTTATGAAAAACCCGCATAAATTGGAGAAATCGGACTGAAGATCCTCGAAGATCCTCAAAATATATAACGATATTGTAGATATCAGTATACATCAGAAAGTTTTTTAGCTCTGAAAATTCGTTTTCGCAATATGCATATCGATTAAAAGAAAATTAATTATATAACCATTTGACTACACCATAACAAATAAAAATGCTTTTTTATTTCAATTCGCGTTTTATTATTTCATCTGGAGTGCTCGATACTTCCTGCATCTTTTTCAAAATAAGTTTTATATGAAAATTATAATCTTTAGAATATCTTGATGATAACTTTACGATTCCAAAACTTTTTGAATAAAGGCATTGAAATCATTAGCCCCATATTCGAAATTGTGTGTCAGACGAGTGTCTCAGAAAATAAATAATCTGTTAATCAAAATGCAACCAAGTAAGTCGAACACCTTACTGACAAGTTTTCCGACCACTTACATCTAAAACTTCGAAAATTTGCTTTAAAAAGTTGAATAACGACGCATGAAAAGAAACTTCAGCGTATTAGTAAATAGACGGTCATTTGTGTAATGTAACAATCATTCACAGTTGATTGATTGATTTGTTTATTGGGGCTTTAACCAAATGGTCATTTGCCCGCTTTACAGTTTACCGTTAGCGTTCAAAGATAATTGTGAAAGAACATATGTTTAACTTATTATAACATCATCGTTATATGCGTACATTAATATCATATTAGCAGTCCAGTGATATCACCAGAAGATATAATCTTGATGTATGTTTGGTTGCCTTGCTGATTGGGATATCACAAAGATAACACAATGAGTAATAAATATCAACATGAAATATAAATTTGATAGCTTTCTGTTATGTCGTTCTGATCGGGGTAGCAGATACCTGATTCCGACGTCAAGCCAACTTGACAAGTCTTGACACTTGACGTCTTGAACGCAAAAACTATGCCACTGTTTAAGTTCCAAAAAAATCATTCCGATTCTGACGTCGAAAATGTAAAATTCAAAATGGCGGATCCAATATAGCGACTGTGCTTAGCTAAATTTCTTATTTTTTATATTGGACGAAAACATCTTACAAAGGGGTTTTCGGGATCGCTGATTCTGGTTTTGACATCAGAATCGTAATCAGCGATCCCAAAAACTCTCTTATATCGAGTTTTATGCTCATTGTAACAAAATTCGCAAATTTCGTAAAAAAATAGCTGCCACTGTGTAGCCGCCATTTTGAATTTTCAAATTCTGTTATCAGAATCGTAATCAGCGACCTCAAAAACCACATAATCTATTTTTATGATAGTTGAGAAGTTATCCCTGTGTCTCAGAATCTTTTATAAGCCAACATAATAATAAACTCCATTTTTGTATATTTTGATAATTTTTTTTCGAAAAAGCTGACCTGCGAAAAAATCTGCAAAAAATCTATTATTTAGTTCAATGTTTGAGATACTTGCAAACAAATTTGTAAATCTCTAGGACTTTTAGTTCAGACACAGCCGAATTTATTGTAAAAAAACGAGATTTTGGAGTTTTAATTGTTTCTAACTAATAAGTAATTAACAAATTCACATAATTTTTCGTGCTAGTTGTACTCCTTATATCCCTAAGAGTTGATTAAAAGAAAGAATTCGCATTAATATGTCATCGCTAACTAGAAATCCAACAAAAACGAGAAGTAGGTGGGACGTATACGTCCCACTGCGTCGCAAAGGGTTAACTTGATGTTTTTCGGAGTGATTGCTTGGCCGTTCTATATGAACTGTCGATAAAAACTACATACCGGAAATTGGAAGGTGTTCCACGAGTTCCAGATAAATTTCCTAGAATTGATTTTGTTTGAACTTTATTGAATCACTTTCTCTTAAATTAACTACGAATTTGGAAGGCTGGGATTTCCATCAAATTCCGAATGATAGAATTCCTAATTTTGTTATTATAACTAATTCAATATCATGCGTAACATTTCCAAATCTTCAAACTTTTAGCTACACTGTTTTCCGAACAGGCAATTTCTTTTCAAAAACGTCATTGAAAGACCTGATCAGCTTTTTGATTAGTTTTTTCGAACATCCGTGGGAGATTTAGAAATGGAAGCCTTTCTTATCTTTTATCAATTCAATGACTGTCGAATCAACGCCACTTAGACTGACATTTCTTAAACATTTACGTTAAAATGTTCGTCTAAATGTAATGTAACAGGATCGTCTCACGGTATTGGAAATATTTTCAAATGGAAAAATCCAATCCAACAAAACATTTCGAATGACTGTAAGGAAGAATATTTCCATCTACTGAGAACCACTTACATTAAATCCGATGACAAATTTGGTTCGTTAAGATCGTACCAATGGAAAATATTATTTACTGCCGGCAGGAAAGAATCAAAATCATTATTACACCACGCGGGCCCAGCACCTTGTACTAGCTCGGGGCTCACGAATATGCGAACACGGATTGCACTGCAAAAAGCTTCTTTTCAGCTCGAGATTTTCCTTCTTTGCGCCACCCCCAGTCCAACCAATCGACAGCATGTTAGCCGATTCGGTGGACAGCATAAACCGGACAATTCTTGGCGGTAGGGCAGGCAGCAGCCCACAACCTACACTTTCGTGCCAACTCTGGATCACAGTAAAAGTGGTTGTGGTGTTGCATGTATGTGCATTACCCCTTCAACACAACACCATCGTAAAATTAACCCCTTCTGAAAAGCTTTCTGCAGCTGGTGTGCTTTTACCTTCGCGCGGTGGCTCGACACCGGTAGCTCAATGAATAGCTAAATGGAGCCCCAGCGTCACAATACCAAGAATCCAGGGTATAAAAGAAGCTAGCTGACTCAGCTAAGATCATAGTTTAAACCGTTCGTTCTTCAACACAGACCTCCTGCACAAATTCAACAATCAACCTTCTTTTCAAAATGTTCAAATTGGTAAGAACTGATCCTGTGTTATAAAAAAAAAATTTTGATCATTCGAATCCTATCCGTCCATTCCAGGTGGTGTTGTCGACATTGATTGCCCTAGCAGCTGCCCGTCCCGGATACAGTTATGCCCCACTGGCCTACCACGCACCGACTCTAATTGCCAAGCCAGAGATTTACTACGAAAAGAGCATCATCGAGGAACCGGCGGTCGCACATGTCGGCACCGTTGTGAAACACATCCCGACAGCCGTTTCCCACCAGAGCTCGACCGTTGTGCATAGTTCGGCCAAGTATGCCGAACCGATCTACGCGCCAACTGTGAAGCATACCGTCGTTTCGACTCCGGTTATCAAGACCGCTTACCATGCATACCCGTCCTACAGCTATGCCTTTGCTCCGGCGTTACATTATGGACATGGACACTACTGAAACTGACCGGCGAGGAAGCGCTCAGAACCAGGATGAATGCGGACCAACGGGATGTTACGTGATATGTAAATTATTTGTATTCCAAGATGCCATCGGCGGCTAGCTGCCGGCCGTTGCCGAATATGGTGTATGCTGAATGTTCAAAACGTTTGCGGTGTTCCTGACTGACCGACGACGGGCAGATCAAGCTTCTTTTGTTCACTTTGATTGTTGGTGAAAGATGAGAAGATTGATTGGAAAGCTGCGAATAAAAGTGAGCCAAAAAGTTGAGTTGAGATGTTTTCATTTATCTACTATACTGGCCATGATCGCAAATCAGTCCCATAAAGATAGGAAATCCCAAAGAAAACGATACATATATGCGATCATGGACAGTATATATATAGAGAACAACACCGTATTACTGCTTCATGTTCCAGTAGAAATTAATTGTTGGAATTTAATCGAACTATATGGTTAGTGCAATATAGCGCACGATACGGCTAACCTAATCCAGAATATAGCATTTACTAGTGGTTGGACCTGTTTTATCATGCCGGTTACTATCTACGGTAAACTGGGTGTGAAGATATATGGGAGTTCAGAGAAAGGAAATTAAGTTGGTTCAATTAGAGGTCCGAGACTGTTCATATATAGTTGAAGGCATTAGTATCTTGGTCGATTGTAATAACTCAAAATACAGGGTGTTTGGTTCATGGTTAAGAATCTCTCGGGTGGTGATAGACTGTCATATTTGGAGAAAAAAAATTGTTCTACATATACCATCAAATCTCAACCGTTACAAAGTTATTGAACTTTTTGTGTTAAAAACTTATTTGTCTTAAAATACCTCTAACTCAAAAAGTATACTTTTTATTTCAAATATTTTAGGTCCACTGGGAAGGTGAGAAATCGCATTGAGTGATGCCATCACATGTTTCAGCTAATGAGCTTAAGTAGCCTTTTCAAAGTAATTTATTGAAAATTAAACATTTTTAATCGATTTTTCGTTCATTTCTTGAAAATCCTAATAGTTAACCTCATCATTTTAATAATCCAGATTGTTAGTCTTGATGAGTTGCATAATTCGTTTTTTGACATGATACACTTACCTTTTCTTATTTTCATGAGTTTGGGTTATTTAACTTGGATATTTTTTATCTCATTTTCACTAATAACAGCTCTAATTGAAAAAGTATGGTACTTATTGTATTATTTTTCTTTTTATTCGAAAGCCAGGAAAATTTTACAGAGAAAAATGTATTAATACCTTTCAGTTAAGTGAATTTAGTATTCTTTTAAAAGTAAATTAGTTTAAAGTTAGTGCTATTATTAGCATTTTCGTTAATTTTCTTAAAATTGTAAATAATAAACATCACCATTATTATCATCAAAATAATGCATTACAGCAAGTTCTACAGTTCTTTCTTAGATTCCATCCAATTATCTCTTTTGGTTTCGACGCAAAATCGTTTTTATCACATCGTTTCATATGCAAAAATAACGATTTAGAACCCACTACATTTGTGGTGAGGTCATGCTGTGTTAACTATTAAATTGCAGTGAAATGAAAAGCGATAGGGATAAAGTGTCAAATAACAAGTTATAGAGAACATTAAGGGGCTTCAAATGAACAAGAGTAACGATAAATTTTGTTGATTAATAATTAGAATAATTAAAAAACTCTCAAAAAAAACACAAATTATTAGATATTTCGTTAGTAAAAAATCATTTAGTACACTTAACTAAAAGATATTTGTACATACACTGATAGGACATTTTCTCAGCTTTCCAATGAAATCTTGTAAATAACGATATAAAGCATATTTTTAGATTAGAGTCTTTTAAGCACTTGCAAGTCGGTTACAGGAAAAGTATAGTAATGAAATTACAAAGAAATGAGAAGAGATAGGAATATGATATCCAAGAACAAATTATGAATTGTCCTAAAACCCAACTTTTGGATAATAGATATTGCTATAATCATACTTCATTATTTCGAGAAACCTCCTCAAAAACACTAACTTTTAACTACTTTACAGCTAAAAGGTAATTAAAACTAATTAACTAAAAGATATGAGAACATCGTTCATAGGAAATTTTCTCACCTTTCTAATGGAACTAAAACATTTAAAATACAAAGTATACTTTTAAAGTTAGAGGTATTTTAAGACAAATAAGTTTTTTACACAAAAAGTTCAATAACTCTGTAACGGTTGAGATTTGAGGGTATGTGTTGAACAATTTTTTTCTCCAAATATGACAGTCTATCACCCCTCGAGAGATTCTTAACCATGAACTGAATATTCGAAATGTATCTGGTTACGTTCTTTTGAAGGAAAGGCTATGTCTGCAAATTGAACCAGTCCGTTTCTTTTTGTTAACTGGTTTTGTTATGGATCAAAATATTAATTATCTTTTAGATAAATCGTTCAGCTCACACCTTTGTGGGGGTATGAGGTGGGACCATCATCATCATCATCATCATCAACCAAACACCCTGTATGTTTGCCTTTCTTATGTAAAAATGTTATGCAATCGATCCTAGATTCGACTTTTTAACGTTGGCCGGATGGTCGAGGTTCGTATACCATTCGATTCAGTTCGTTGATATCGGAAAGAGGCTGTGTGTGTAAATGAATGCATGTGTGTATATGTATGTGTATATGCGTAAAAATCCCATTTTTGCCAGAGATGGTTAGACCGTCATGGTATAATTCGGGTTTCTTCAAGAGAAGACTCTAATTTCTACAATTGTCAAGAATTAAAGTATTGATCAAAAATAGTGTGGAAGGCGGGAGTAGGGGGAGGATTGCTTCTCTAATCTTCCAGGCCTTCACATCACATGATTTGGTATTCTTAGTATGTATAACAAACATAAATATGTGACACAAGGTGCTAAAATCCTGTCAATCCTATTTTTCATTGGCATGTCTGCTCTAAACATATCACCAAGGAACCGTTTATAAATAATGTCGCGTATTTATAGTTGGTAAAGAGCGTGACGCAACATTCATAACCGAGATAAAAACTAAAAATAAAACGAAAAATTTGGAATATGCTTGAAGTGGAAGGACTTTTTTTTCTTGCGAGTCATGGTTTATGAATGGCCCCATAAAAACAATAATCCATAACGAATACGTGACATAAACCTTCCTGATATAGCCCTTCCCCTTTAATCATATTCCAAACATTAACATCGATGACAGAGCAGTGGGATTAAGGCCAAATTCCGTCTGGGGCGTGAAAAACTGAGAAGCAACATCAATTTAGGCACAGAGAACAGACGACCATCTCAAGCATAAAAGTTTAGCAAAAAAAAATTACGACACTTTCAAAGGTAATTGTGATGTTACCCCCAGAGGTGGTTCTGTCGTTACTCCGGTTAATGTGTGAGTTTTACTGAATTGACAGTGGACCACTCAATTGATATCCAAGTGATCGTCATAATTATAATGGAATATGCCAATATGGTGAGTGTAGTGTACTAGGGGGTATTGGTTTAAATGGCAAAACAATCAATTTAAACTTGTTTGTTCGAACCTGGATGTCTGTTTTCTGAGATTTAGTTGTAACATATTAAAACTTTAAATAGAATAAGCAAGAAATACAGCCGAGGGTAGAGGCATTTAACAAGGTTAGGATAAATAGGTAAGAGGAGGAGAGGACCCAAGTTGTGGAGGATCGTATTCAGCTATTTCCAATATATGCAAAGAGATGTTACAACATGATAATGCAGCCTGACGCAACAACCATAAAACAATCACTAATACACAATAGAACAGGATAATAGCTGGCAGAATTGTTGCAGGAAACGTGGACAATTGAACATAACGATTACCAACGCTCTCTGATTTACTTAATAGTCGATTGATCCGTTTCAGACCTGGGAGACCCAAGAACAGGCTAGGAAGAATACAGAAGCGCAATCAATGCGAAGTTTTGGATCACTAAAGTCTTAGCACGCATTGTTAGGAATACGAACGCGATTTTTTTCATGCGGATTTTCCAATTGACGCGGTTTTTGCAAAAATATTCTAAGCCCTTTTGAATGCAAAAAACTTAGAAGATTTTCGGAAAGATGAAAGAGACGGGTCTGGAAGACTTCTTATGGGCCGCGCCTCAACAATTTGGGTATTTCCGGAATGGTCTTGACGAGTGGGTGCCAGAAATATATTTTGACGCCATTTTGAAATTCAAGATATCAACATTCGGCTCAAGATGAATTTTTCAATTGAAGCGGTATATCCCGCATAAAAAAACATGGCTAATCTTCCAAAACTTCCTCGAATATTAGATCTTATCATAAACCAGCGATCCGCAAAACTTCCAAAAATATTCTAAGCCTTTTGCTGTGGGCTTTTACGCGGATTTTCCAATTAACGCAGTTTTTTACGCGGATTTTCCAAATAACGCGGTTTTTCCGTGCGATTTTTTTACGTGGTACGTATCCCCCGCGTAAAAACAAACGGCTGTTTGAAGTTCAAATTGCTGTAGCTCAGGGCAAAAGTAAATCACTCTCAATGGCCGGCTATCCCGAATTTAAACACAAGAGAACATAACTAAGTATCTTTTTGCTTTGAGTATTCATATAATCAAAGACTAATCATCCCACTTCATAGAAACATATTCATTTCGTGGTCGTATTGCCTGCTTGTGGCGAATTCTAGACCTATACCTATCCTTCAATCCAACTCCGTAATACCTATGGAAGTGCCAACGAGTCGGTGGCCTTCCTTAAGTACGTGTTACATCAACATTTCATGCCCTATCCTAAGTATCGTTGAAGATGGCCGTGTCAAGCAATGACGATTCTAATGCTCTAGGTTTACTGAACTCAAAACGTGCCATTTGAGCCAATATATTCTGAACTCTGCTAGCGCGTATACCATACTATTTGATGCAAAAATAAAATTGTATACCACACCCCAGACAAACATTCTCTTATATATGTGATATCCAGAACACGTCGACCGTTTCGACACCATTCCAAACCAGTTTTGCCTTACCAAGCCCTAATGCGGGTGGCGTCGTGAAAATTTTCGAATAGGAGATGACAACAGCTTAAAGCTACAAATGTGTATATTTATTTTAAAAGTTAACATGCCTAACATAAGATTTTCGATTAATTCGAGTAAAAATACAAATATGCCCTTGCAGGAATGGTTTCAAATAAAAAAATCGATTTAGTGCACCTGGTAGAAAGATGAGACATTTCTTAAACACACCTCTATTTGCTGGTGCAATAGTCCACAAAACTCATACATAGTACCTACGCATTCAACCAGAAAAGCGGTGACCACAGTTTCGAGAACAACAAACAAAAATTATAATAAATATACCAAATAAATATAAATAATGAAATTAACAACGTGAAGAAAATAAACGAAATTAAACAATTGAAAACTGAATAAATTGACAACATTAAGAAAATGAGTAAAGAAATATGGTTTTATGCAATGACAACAATAATCAAATTCATAAAGTGAGTAGCATGAGCAATATAAAGCAAATTATTAAAATTAAGAAAGCGAATAAAATATTGCCTGATTAAAGTGGAAATGGATAAAATAAATAAAATTGTGAGGGACGGGCATGGCGTGGTTGGTAAATCGATTGCCTTGTACGCAGCTCACCTGGGTTCGATTCCAAGAAATTTTTCTAAAACAGATTTTTCTAACCCGAAAAGATGCGAATGATTCTAAAGTTAAAACCTCTACAATTGAAATAAAAAAAATTAAATTGTTAAAATAAATTAAATAAAATAAATAGCTTTTCAAGATGGTTTCTATGTGTTGGAATAGTAGAATTATATAACAACATCACAACGACTTCAAAAAGCTAGACACAACTTAACATATCACAATAAAAAAGAAACTCGTTTTTTGCAAATTTACTTACGTTTTCTCTCATGTTTGAACTCAGAGTGCCGCGTATTCGGCAGTGATTAGCGTTTCTCCACTTACAGACATGGTACGATTACGAAATATCATATGGTTTTTTATGGTTGAAGTAGATGTGTGAAGTCGTCCCTGTGCTACAATTCAAACGTCGCAAGTTTGAATCCGAAAAATGTAGAAAATATAAAAAAAATCAACACGGTTGTTGTATGCTTTTCAGCGCCCTTCATCCATATACAAAAATGTTACTTTTCCTGTATTTTTTTGCGTATTTTCGCAACGTTGGATAACGCGATGCTACAAAATAAAAATAATTGAATATAGTAAAGGTTGTAGGTCTAGTCAAATACAACACGAAACCACGTTTGATGAATTTAATATACCATCAAAATCTTGATTTATAGAAAAAAAAACAATTTTTCGGAACTTTTGGCACAATTTTTTTTTGCGTGGTCTTTTTCTAACTGGTTTTAAATTTTTAAATGTTTTGGAAAGAAAGAGAAATGACCTTTCAACGATATGCTATGTTTTGTTAAGAGTACTATGCGGTTTCGGGACAACAATATGAAAATCATCATTATTCTGCTATTTTTTTCAATTAAAATATGAAAATTGCTCAACATTTGATTAGGAAGCGTCATTGTTTTAATAAAAATTTAAAGAAAACATTTAATTTCGGAATTAAATTTTATCCTTAAATTTTTTTAAAACAAATACGTTTTCTAATAAAAATGGTGAGCAATTTTTATATTTTTAATGAAAAAGTAGCAAAATAATGGTAACTTTCATATTGTTGTCTCGAAACCGCATATTATTTTTAACGAAAGAACGTAACACAGCATACCGTTGGAAAGGTAATTTCTTCTTCTTAAAGAAAAACACTCAAAAAAATTTCAATCGGTTGAAAAATGACCGCGTAAAAAAAATTTAATGCCAAAAGTTTCGAAAAATGGTTTTTTTTTGCTATAATTCAAGATTTTGAGGGTATACAACATTTTTCATACATTGTTTTGTGTTACATTTGAAGAGATCTACAGCCAATACTAGGTCTCTTAAAAAGTACAAAATCACTGTAGCACCGTGTAATTAATGTAGGCAATTATTGTTTTTACTCAATGCCCTTCTTTACCGAAAAAATGTTTTAGGCGCATATGCTGTGGATATCGTGTGCCTTGTGAGATTCTGTGGCATATGCATGCGTATACGCATTCTCTAGAATCGCTTTAATGTTAGAAGTTGAAGCGTTCAACATGTATATTGTTGACAGAAATCCTCAATTTCAGTAAATAAGTACGTATATTGTCTCCAGCGTGCCACGTATATGGTGATTTTGTGCATCTAGTACGACATTTTGTAGGTAGATAAAGGTAAATAAAGTAAAATAAATAAATAAAACAAATTAAATAACGTAAACAAAATAAATCGAATAGATAAATAAAATAAACTGAACAAAAGGTTTATATTAACCAAAAAAAAATGAAAGTAAAAAAAAAATAAAATATAACAAATAAAATGAAAAAATAGGATAAACAAATATGGAAATGTGGTCGATTGTCGGCACCTTTTTGTCTTTGGTTCATAACATTTCTACAATTGCATAATATAGAGACATAAGCATACTAAGGTATCTAATAACTGGTGAGGGCATTTAATTTATTCTATTAACAGGACAAATGTTACTGACAATTTCGTAAAATGATCACTTTTTAACATTTAGGAAAATTTGGTCGGCATCCTAACAAAATTTAGTAAAAATGACAGAACATGAATAAAAATGTTGGAGACGCAAAAAATTTTTTTTTTGCATTCTCATTGTGACAAATGTCAAAGTAAGCTCAGATGCCAAATTTCACATCATTTGGACAATTTTAGACTTCCGCCCATTTCGCTTGAAATTTTTTTATAACCCCAACTTCCCGTATTCGGACAAAGGTCAAAAAGGTTCCGTTCGATTCCTGAGATTTGTTCACATTAGAAAAACTGCAAAATATGTATGATTTGCATCACAAAGCAGAAAAATTATGAAAAATAGGAGATTTTGGGGCCAAAATGACTTAGTACCCCACATTCCCCTATTTTTCTCGAAAGATGAATATCTCTTTTCAAAGACTTAGGTCATTTCCTTTTAAAAGAGGTATAAATTATAATTTTCTGATTCCTACTTCAAAAATTATAACATTTAGTATATTTTTCCTCTATATTTTCCCATAGTACCAACTTCAAAAATTTCAAGCAAAGTGGGCGGGAGTCTAAAATTGACCAAATGATCTAAAATTTGGCATCTAAGCTTACTTTGACATTTGTCACAATATGGGAGAATTTAAAAAAAAATTGCAATGCCCTAACGGACAGTATCAGCATTAGGCTACAACTGTTTTGTTTGGAACGATACCTTATTTGTTTCGGTAACTCGTCACAGTACACGAAACAGCTCTCCCTCGTATCAGACAGTTTCTGTAGTTGTATCTTTGATGGCCTCAAGAATTTAATCATTGAACTGAATAATATGAGAAACAATCAATATAGAAGCAGCAATACTCGTATATTCATTGAATGAATAATAAAATGCATCATTCTTTCTTTCATGAGCAGTTCTTCACGGCATATATTTTCTTTTTTTCTATGCACCAAGCATGTATGTAGGAAATTAATCTACGTTAATGTCTTAATATACCAGCTAACATACATTCTCGAAAAAATTATTTGGAGAAAATATGACAAATATTATCACATGATACCCCATATAGATTTTAGTTTTATTATTTTCGAATATTTTCCATTCTAAACATAAAACGAGTTATTGTGATTTTATCAATTTATTGATATGCTAAATTTATAGTACAACTTGTTTTGGAAACAAATTAACTTATATGGACTCTTTTACATTAAAATTGATGCTGCCCCTGATGTACTCTACCAAGTCTAGTAAGGGACCATTAATAAATTACGTAACGCAAAAATTGCCCAAAATTGACCCCCCCTCCCCCTATGTAACAAATTGTCACAAATTTTTCCATCCCCCCTCCCCTGTTACGTAACAAATTCCAAGAAAAAATTTTTTTTCTTCGATGAAAACATGTTACGTAACCATCTAGTTAACACCCCCTCCCCCCTATGTCACAACTTGTCGTACCCCCTCCCCCCCTAAAAGCGTTACGTAATTTATGAATGGTCCCTAAGAGGCTCTGAAATACCAAAAATCATCAATTTACACCATCGTGAAATTGAACAAAAACTAAAACTTACGTTGAAAAATTTACCAGATTGAAATTCATTTCACTTCTTCCATGTTCACTTCTGCTAGTTCACACAGGAAATTCACTTTCACGATTCATTATCGCATCACTTAAGGGTCATGTGTAAATCCGATAGGCTCTACAGGATGTCAGATGTGGTTTACGGGAACCACGTGATGTCTTTCAAAATTTATTGGTGAAATTTATTCATTTACGTGAATAATTACTTAAAATCAAGGTGGTTTATTTGTTGAATGTAATTCTACAACATCCAAAAAATCAAACATACAGGCTCGTACCACCCGAGTCCATCACTGCCGAATAATAAGTCCCTCTAAGTGATATATAATAATTTATGCCAATCGTCCATTATGCCTAACGTCCATTATGTCTAACATATATTATGGTTATCGTCCATTATGCGTAACATCTTAATGCCTAACGCCCACTATGCCTAACGTACGAATGCCAAACGTCCGTATGCCTAACGTATTTATGCCTAATGGAATACACCCAAAACATACACATTGATATTTATTCGGATCAAAGGAAGGTAATCCGCGAAGTATTCCTAAAATTTCCATAGAGCTGACGCAGGAATATTCAGTCGTGAAATCTCGAAAGTTTCCCCAAATTACCTCAGAGTTGTGATTTTCTGTCTAAAACAACGTTACTAGCGAAAAGTCATTTGTGAAGTGCTATCCCATCTACATGCCCGCCCATCTGGTTGAGATCGACGGTGTAACCACCAATTCCGGTTTGTTCTTCTGAAGTACGGCGTTGGCTGTTTCAAGGACTTGGGTCGGAATTCTGAGCGGATCCGTCTGGCTTGACTTCGCAAACATATGTAGTGCCCAATGGTGATTTCGAATAAGTAGCATCGAAACAATGCATCGTTGTTGTCACAAGTTGTTGCCGATCACGACAAGCGTGCTGCAGGATACTACTTTTGAACACACTTGGTGTTATTTTTCCAAAAATATATTGGGTAAAATTTTGCTGTTTTTTGGCAAAGTTGGTTGTGAGGTAGATAAGTAGACCCCATATAGATCAGCACTCTCCCTTGACATTGTATACTGCTCTAAACAAGGTTTTGAGCTATTATTAGGCATTTCTAAGTAAGCAAGTAAGCTTGTCCTCCTCGGTAACAGATGCCAGGTGGTAGGATACTTTAATTTTTTATATCGAATGCTTCAGGCATACATATATGGAACTGCCATCTGAACCAATATATTCAGGAAACATAAATTGACACAAACATGACGCATTTATGGTTTCGATTCATTTTTTATTAAAACTGCAGCCAATGAAATAAAAAAATAATTTTAATTTCTATACATTTGGATTGAAATATATACAATAATGTTACGCATCAGTAATAACTAACCACAACTGGAGCCTCGTAAGAAGGCTGCGAAAATGCCCACGGTTGTCTGAAAAAAGCAGGTTTTCCGTAGTACTCCGAGGTTCGTTGTCTTTGGTGTGGTCTAAGTGGGATCACGGTTGGTTCCGGCACTCGCAACTGTTGTTGATACAGTACCTGTTGAGGTTGCCGTGGAAGCTGCTGAATCCTTGTTGGAGGCGAAGCTGCTGGTGGTGGTGGTGGTGGAATCGATTGTGGAGGTTTCTGCTGCTGGTTTTGACTAAGGAACAAGTCACTGTGGTGTGAACTACCTGGGAATGGAGGCTCTTCAGTTGAACTCTCCTGAAAACGATGGATGGTAGCTGATGACTGATACGATACTGCTCCCGGGCGTCGCTGGAGCAATCTGGTGATGAGCTGACAACTTTGATCGGATGCTACATTTTCAGGAGAGTACGGTAAACTGTTGACACCAGCTATCAATTGATTGGTAACTTGTTGAGACTGCTGCATGTGGATTTTCAACCAGGTTTGAAAATTTTCGGGTCGCCTGTACATGTATCCCGGACCTAAATCGTTACTGCTAGACGCCGGCTGAGTTGAGGTGGACGGTAGTATTCTCGGGCTATCAGTAGTTGGAAGCTCTTCTTTAACCGTAGTTTGATCATCTATCGAATCGATCTGATTTCCAATGGTCGTACTAGATACAGTTGTGGTCGTACTAGGAACGGTTGTAGTAGTACTGATATTGGTAGGTGTTCCCCAGGCCTTTGGGACTCTCCCCGACAACCATAATTGGAAATCTTCCTCGTTTAGATCAAAAATATCTTGAGCACTTACCGTGCTAGTTTCATTATTAGATTCAGGTGTTTGACCCAAAACATGGGGCAATACAGTCACGATTGCACAAAATGTCACCTATAATAATGAAGCACATATGAATGATTCGCTTTGTTCCAGCGTACAAACACCAACTATTCGAAACATTTTTCCTTCTTCAAACTAATCCTGTTGTCGTTCCACTGGTTATTGACTGCAACAGACTCACGGCGAAAATGTCTCAACTCTGCGTATATATACCTTCTCCAAGGTCAGACCGTTATCGTCATCTGTATACGAACCGATTTGACATTATAAAACGAAATACACAAACGCCTGTCAACCGCTGCTGCCATGTTTTTCCCCCGGATCGAGTTCTTAGTCTTGCTGCTTATTTTTAGTTTCCTAGCAGAGCTGGACTTGATTCGCCAGCACGGTCCGAGATGCATCTCCGTTGGCTAGAATAACATCACTTTTTCCAGCGACCAGCTCGGATATCCATCCACCAACGGCAGCAAAGGCCGGTTGTCTTCCTTGTTCGCCCGCGAGATCACATTTAAAGTGGCCATCCTTGGGATAGGCCAATTTAAAGAGCATCGCGAAACAATTCGCCTTGCCAAAAGTGAAAGTATTGCGTTTAACCCTGCACCAGACACGGATAAACCTACGAAAGGGGAATGATCGATCGGTCGGTAATACAAGATGAGCAATTGTGTCGTAATTTTATTTTGACCTGGGGTAATGGTTGACTGAAATTCGAACCGAGAAGCACGAGCAATAATTGCAAAGATTGAACACACCGACTGTGCAACAAGGCTCTTTGCCACATGAGAGTTAAGTTGAACTCGACTGGAAAACTTCAACGAGACGCACGCGACAAAAGCTACTAGGGCGATTAGACTAATTATACACTGTTAGGGACATCGCACTATTTGGTGTATTACTCGGTCTACAAGCAATGGAATGCTTATAAATTAGCACCAATATCTGCTTGGCTTCTAAGAAACAGTTTAATAACAAAACTACGAAACATACTAGCGAAGAAAAGTTTGAATTGAGTATGTTCGAGATGGGTGCTGGTTCACCGGATCGTGGTAGAAAAAAAAAGTGAACTATATCGGTGGTGATATCGTGGTTAGTGAACACTCGCTTCGTTACTGTGACTAATATAAAAAGTACTCCATACGTTTATTTTCCGCGATAGACAAATGCGATGTATTACGTTTTAATGGTTTTATTCGACTGACTCTCCCTGTCCTATTAAACCTAGGTCAGAGCGATGAGAGCTAAAGGGAATCAAAATCTCCTCTGCTTTGTGATATGCAAAACGAGAGCGATAGATCAAATCTCTGGGTAATTAATTTAAGGTAGACTAACAAATTGCGGCGTGCGCGTAGACATACCGCCCACCATTGAAATTTCAGTTTCAATTCAGCCTAACTCTTTTTGATGGTGTTGTCTAATTCTATCTACTCTAACTATAACTGAACAACTCAAAATTCAAATTTATTCTGATGAGATATTATTCGGATCTAGATGCAATTCCTCGACCAACGGTTGTGGGTAGATAGGTCGGATTTAACTATCGGCTGTGGGATGGCCAATCGGTGTGCTTCCATTGCTGGACGCCGGTATGATGTTAAAGCTGCTACACATTTTCGACCGACGGCTGGGGGCTGATAGGTTTGATGTGTTGAACCTTCCTCTCCTCCACTGACGTCGAGCGTATAGGTCTGACAACAAACAGCAACTTTAGGTCGGGAAACATTTGGTCCAGAAAATTTATGGAAACTTAATACTTAACTTGTGAGAGGACCATAAGGCCCCCTCCAATCCAACATTGCCTGGTTTTCTGGGACCTCGAACAACTGGAACTAGACTATCTCGTTATGAGGTTGCTGGTTGTCTTGAATCGGCAATACGCAAATACGTGTAATTGCCCGTTGATAAATGCCGTCCTTGGTGCGGATGTTGACTACACGGACGTGTCCGTCGGGTCCGGGTGTTGAGTCCACTATTCGTCCGAAACGCCACTTCATTGGTGGCAAATGGTCGTCTTTGACTAGCACCATCGTGCCAATGTGGACGTCGTTTCGTTCGTGTGTCCATCGAGTCCGCTGCTGAAGGCCTGACAGGTATTCACTTGACCACCGCTTCCAGAGGCGACGGACGAATTCTTGAATTGTCTGCCACTGCGACAAACGATTGGTAGGGATTTCTTCGTAAGACGGTTCCACTATAGCAGTCAGTGGACGGTGTACTAAAAAATGTCCTGGCGTTAAAACATCCAAGTCTTCCGGATCATTGCTGAGTTGCGTGAGAGGCCTAGAGTTTAGGCAAGCCTCAACTTGCGTTAAAACAGTCTGCATCTGTTCGTTGGTCACCAGGGCATTCTTTAGTGTGCGATAGAGATGCGTCTTCAGGGATTTGACCGCAGCCTCCCAAATACCACCGAAATGTGGCGAACGTGGTGGAATGAATCTGAACTGAATGCCTTCGTCCGAACACAGTCGAACAATTTGATCTCGGTTCTGTTGGGTGTGAAAGAGCTGCAAAAACTCGTTCAAGGTTCGTCTGGCTCCGATAAAGTTGGTCGCATTGTCGCTAAATATGGTCTGAGGGACGCCACGTCTGGCTGCGAACCGTTTCAGTGAAGCGATGAAAGAATCGGTGGAGAGATCTCCAACGACTTCTAGATGCACGGCCTTAGTTGACATGCAGACAAACACTGCAACAAAGCATTTTTGTGGAGCAGCCTTCCGATGCAATGGCCGCAGGTGAAATGGGCCACAAAAGTCTACTCCCGTATTGAGGAATGGGAAGGTTGGCGATACGCGGACTGAGGGTAGGTCTGCCATTATTTGCTCCGAAAGATTTGGTTTACAGCGAAAGCAATTCAGGCAACGATGAGTTACGGTGCGAGCAAGATTACGAAGTCTAGTAGGCCAAAATTTCGATCGCACTGCTGCCATCAGCAGCTGAGGTCCTGCGTGCAAAAACTTAACATGATAGTGTCGTACTATCAGCAGCGTCAAAGGATGTTTACTGTCAAGAATCATCGGTTGTTTTTGGCTATATGGAATTGGAGCATTGTTTAGGCGGCCTCGAGCTCGTAGTATACCGTTGACGAGAATTGGGGACAGCGATTTGAGCTTTGAAGTTGGTTTCACTTGGCCCGACGATTTTATGCTTCCAATGTCATTAGGGAATGATTCCTGCTGTGATACTCGTACGAGGTTTTGGAGAGCCATCTCCAGCTCTACTGTGGTGAGTAGTCCATTCTGGCGGGATCTTCTGTCCTTTTCTCTGGCGTTAGAGATGAAACGACGAATATAACCTACTATACGAACGAGGTCGGTCAATGATGATTTCAGCTTGAAGATGCTCAAGGCTTCGTGCACAATTGGTAGCGAGGTTGCGGGTTTCTCCTCTAGTTGATCTGCGTCGAAGATACAGTCGGATGTCCGAACAATATTTGGCCAGAATCTTTTCGGTTGGTTCAGCCACGCCGGACCTTGCCACCAAATGTCGAAATCGACTAGTAGTGCTGCACTCATACCACGTGAAATAGCATCGGCTGGATTTTCGATCCCCGCCACGTGACCCCAGGTTCCGGGTGTAGTGGTCTGTTGGATTTCGGCTACTCGGTTAGCCACAAACTTTTTCCATCGGTTGGGTGATGCGGCTAGCCAATGGACGACTATCATTGAATCCGTCCAGAAGAAAGCACGAGTGGAAGCTGGAAAACTGCTCTTCACTTTGTCATACAAATGGCTGAGCAGTAATGCCGATGAAAGTTCCAGGCGAGGTAAAGAGATTCTTTGTTGGCCCTTTCCAGTGTTTGCGGGAGCTACCTTCGATTTAGCGGTTAACAAATTTACCGAAGTCGATCCTGTAGCGGTTACAGTCCGAACGTATAGACAGGCACCGTAAGCGCGCTCGGATGCATCGCAAAACCCATGCAGTTCGATGGTTGCTGGGTCCGCGTAAGAGACCGCCCACCGTGGAATTGAGAATGTCCGTAATACCTCCAAATCATCGCGAAATTCCTTCCAGGTATCTTGAAGTGTATCGGTTAATGGCTGGTCCCAGGAAAGCTTGGACAACCACAACTCCTGCATAAACAGTTTGGAACGCAGCACTGTAGGCCCCACCAGACCGAGGGGGTCGAATAGACGCGCTGCATCGGACAGCACCAGCCGTTTGGTGATAGGCGAGTCCATGGTCCACCTTGGTACCTGAAAGCGAAAGACGTCCTCGTCAGGTTGCCACAGAAGCCCTAGTGTTTTGACGGATGATGACGATGAATCCAGTTCCAGCACATTTCGGTCATCTCGCAATTCTGTTGGAATGTTGTTTAAAATGACGGGGTTGTTCGATGCCCACTTGTGCAATTTGAAACCGGCCGATTGCAGCAGACCGATCAGCTCGTTGCATAAATCAACTCCTTCTTCTTCTGTCGTGACCCCACAGAGCAAATCATCAATATAAAAATCCTTGACCAGAACTTTGGCTGCCTTTGGGTATTGCGATTTCCCGTCTTCAGCGAGTTGTTGCAAACAGCGGGTTGCGAGGAACGGTGCCGATGCTGTACCGTAGGTTACGGTCAATAATTCGAATGCTCGAACTGTTTCGTCCGCGGAATCACGCCACAAGATACGTTGCAAGTGTCGATCGGATGGATGTATCCACACTTGCCGATACATTTTCTCCAGATCAGCTACAATAGCGAAACGTTGAAGCCGAAATCGGAGAAGCATACTGTATAGGTCGTCTTGTACGACCGGCCCAACCAATAAAGTGTCGTTCAGGGACAATCCAGTGTCACTAGCACACGAAGCGTCGAAAACGACTCGTAGTTTCGTTGTCACGCTGTCCGGTCGTTCAATACAGTGATGAGGCATGTAGTAGGGTTTTTTCCCAGGTGGAAGGGAATCGGTTGTGGGGTCGATTTGTACCATATGCCCAAGTGCAATGTACTCGTGAATGAACGCTGTATACGCTTTCAGAAGAGCCGGCTTTATTAGCAGCCGTCTTTCCAACGACAAATAACGTCGCAAAGCCGTAGCATAAGATTCTCCAAGGCTAGTGAGAAGGGTTTCCCTTTTGGGCAGTGATACGACGAAGCGTCCGTTTGAATCTCGGTATGTTGTTTCCGAGAAATACGACTCACACTGGCGTTCCTCCGTCGAAAGTGTGTTGTCGGACCGACAGGATTCGAGGTCCCAAAATCTTGCCATTTGCATTTCGAGATCGGCGTTACTACATACCAGCATGGTAGCAAGTGGTTGGCTGGGGGATGTGTCACATTTCCCGGAAACAATCCAGCCAAAAACGGTTTCCTTGAGAATCGGCAAGTTTGGACCGAGTTCAACGAAACCATCCGAAAGTAAACGATAGTACACCTCTGCTCCAATTATAGCGTCAATTCGATTGGGCTCGTGGAAATTTGGATCAGCTAGATGCACCGATGTAGGAATCTTCCAATCTGCGACTGGTGCACGGTTTGAAGGAAGGATGGGTTTGAGTTCAGAAAGAATGTGAAATTTTAAATCGATGCAATAATCTGTGCAACGGGAAAATACTCTTGCCGTTGCGGATTGTTTGGAATTAGCGAGAGCGGGTCCAACCCCTTGGAACGAAAGAGGATCATCTCGTCGATGAAGATCGAGTTTTTGTGCTAGACGTTCACTAAGTAAATTTCGTTCGGAACAGCAGTCCAAAAGAGCTCGTGCCAGATGAGTATTTCCGTGCAAATCTGCAATTCGGACTACTGCCGTTGAGAGGAATACTACGTTACTGGTAGCGGACGAACTTGCAGGAAGGGCAACAGGCGAGCGGCTAGCAGAGGCATTGGGTTGGGTAGGAGTTTGTGGAGGTTGTAACGAAGCAGCACAAGTTTGCATTGGCGGTTCTGCTATCTTTGCCGGAGGGTTGGATTGAATCTGCACTGCGGAGACGTGTTGCGATGGAATCGTTTCTTGATTTTGGCTCGATGCGCCATTGGGTGATCGCAAATGTAGCATCGTGTGATGCCTCTGACCACAAACTCGACATGCTGAGCTCGGACAAGCCCGGACCAAATGGGAAGAGGAAAGGCAATTTAGACAAAGACCAGCCTTCTTTACTGCTTCAAGTCTTTGGACAGGATTCATTTTGTTGAAGGATTCGCATTTGAAAGGAGAATGTGACGGTTTTTGGCAGAGTGGACATGATCGCTTTGAAGAGGTAATTGTCGTTAGCGTGGATTCAATCCTTTGTTTCGTTGGGAGCTTCAACGAATCGTGACGTTGGTCTTGTGCCCGATGTTTGATAGTCGCAAGCGGCTGAAGCGTAGCGAGATGCTCACGCAGAAATTTAACTAGTTCTTCATAATTCGGTGTCTCGCGAGATTTGTGACATCGTTCCCAATGCCTTTGAGTATCTGCATCCAAACGTTTATACAGCAAATGCGCGAGTAAGTGGGACCATCCATTGGTTGGAAGACCAAGTTTCTTCAACTGAAGCAGATTGCGTTCGTACGAGTCGATGAGTGTCACTAAAGTATCATACGATTCCTTCCTCATCGGTTCAGCATCGAGAAATCCGTCCATCAAAGTGCGGGCGATGATCTTCTTATTTTCGAAGCGTTCCTGTAGCATGGTCCAAGCCACCTCGTAATTTGCGGCTGTTACCTCGATAGATTCCACAAGCGTTCTGGCATCTTTAGATAGCACCGTCAAAAGGTAGTGAAACTTCTCAATCGCCGTGAGGGAAGCGTCCTTTTCGATCATGCTTTGAAACGAATCCCGGAAGCTCAACCAATCTTTCACACTACCGTCAAAGGAAGGAATTTTGAACACTGGAAGGTGAATTCGGGAAGCAATTGATTGGCCGGGCGGAGTGGGGACAGTGGATGAGGACGAGGCTGCAGCAGTCGGTGGGGACTGACGAGAAACGAGAAAATCTTTAATGTCAAAATACCTGTTTTCGAGATCCAATCGAGACTTTTTGTTTGACGCTTCAACATCCAACTTCACTTGCTTTTCCTTAGCGTCCGACGGGTCAGTAGTCAACGCCAAATCTTGTTCCTGTCGTACTTCCATTTTCGCCCGATTTATGCGATACTCCGAGAAAACAGATTCTAGTCGTTCCAAACGTGAATTGATTTTGGATTTGTCCCTTGCTTCATTGTACTTATCTACAAACGATTCGAGATTAGATAGCGAATCAATGAGACCACGCTCGATTTTGGTTAGCTCCCGCAATGACGCCATTTCAACCAGAACAATAGCCAAGCTATTAAACCGCCACAAAAGCTATGTAGTCTTCACCGCGTCGATTGTTGTACTTTATATAATTGATTGTGTACTCACGCTACCAGCCTATTGTTCGCCAACCCAAGCCACGCCGAAATACCCGTGCACTGGAGGATGAAATGAGCAGTTGATGCTCCCGTTGATAGCTCCGTGTTCTGGTCCCAGAATCCAACTTTGGCGTCGACTCGATGGTGGTAACGTTGATCCAAATAGCTAAATTGCTAGCGATGGCGTCGTATCACCGTGGCACTCGATTTGCGCCGTGCTTTATCACACTTTTTAATTCGCCTATTTTCGGCCACTATTTTCACAATCCGGTCCTTCGAAGGACCATTAATGTTCGAGATGGGTGCTGGTTCACCGGATCGTGGTAGAAAAAAAAAGTGAACTATATCGGTGGTGATATCGTGGTTAGTGAACACTCGCTTCGTTACTGTGACTAATATAAAAAGTACTCCATACGTTTATTTTCCGCGATAGACAAATGCGATGTATTACGTTTTAATGGTTTTATTCGACTGACTCTCCCTGTCCTATTAAACCTAGGTCAGAGCGATGAGAGCTAAAGGGAATCAAAATCTCCTCTGCTTTGTGATATGCAAAACGAGAGCGATAGATCAAATCTCTGGGTAATTAATTTAAGGTAGACTAACAAATTGCGGCGTGCGCGTAGACAGAGTACTTCAAATAACAAGTTCAAATGTAAACGTTGGGTGAAAATCAGCGCAAAGCCCTATAGGAAATATGAGTTAGTTCAGATATTTTCAACCGTAGCACATTCATCGGAGGGGTGCTTTCCGTGAATACACTGAGATAATCTATATTCGTAAATCTACTACAAATAGGTTTCGTACAATCACTTCTGATAAATATACGATTTGTTGTATAGATGAAGTTTTTATTTAAATTAGTTGTTCGTGAACTCAATTTCCACCAAATTATTTCAAATCTATTTCAAAAATCGTACAAATTGTTTGATGAAAATCGCAAATAACATCGTTAGTAATATATACGAGTAATCTTCAGAATTATATATTTTTTTATTTCATCAAAAAATTTGTAAAATTCACGAAATTGTTATCAACCCACGAAACTCATTTTGCGAGTAACCCGTAATAAAAATAAAAGTAACTTGATTAGAATATCAATTTTTGTCTACCCCCACTTTTATCAGCTTTTTGACCCGATTTTGTCAGCCTCATATGAAACTTGATAGTTGGTAGTTTTATGGGCTCTATCAGATAAACCAAGTTGAATTCGAGTAAATCCTTTCTTGAGCATATTTTTCTTATCTTAGAGAACCGAAATACGCAAAAATAAACTTTTTTTTTAATTTAACGCTGCCAAATCCTCAGGGAAATTTAAACTAAATAATCAGAAAGGGATATGAGGCTATATCTAGGGCCTAAGGAAGAATATTTTAAGAGCTTTGGTTTATTAAAAAGTAAGAAAAAAATATGTCCCTATTGACGAATTTCGCACTAAATCGTATTCAGAGTTGGCAGTACCCTCTTAGATTTTAATGAAACTTTCTGTACATGAAGACTTTGTCACAAAGAGCCACTTTGCATATTTTGTTTTTTTTTCGAAAATGATGTAGACTGTTTTTTGAAAAAGATCAATCTTTTCTTACATTTTTTTTCAAATAGCTCTGTTTAAAAATGACAAATCCTACAAAAAATGTTGTCGGAGTAATTTTTACAAAATTAGTCAAATTTTTGAATAAAAATATTGAAAAAATTCTTCATCGGCTACTACACTGAACAAAATCGATTTTAAATATTCGATTTACAGAAAAACCCCATCTTTGATTTGGATGAAATTTTGTTCCAAGGTAGGTAATTATGTTCCATACCTACCGTCAGAAATTCAAGTTGGGCACTTTGAAGGAAAAAAGTTTTTTTAAAAAAATTCTCCTTGTCCAAACTGAATTAATTTTTTCAGTGTATTTTTATTCAGGGTCCATAGCGCAGAGACCAGAACCCAAAATCCCGAGGAGAGATGTCAGACTCCAGGTTCCATAGCCCAGAGCCCCGAATCCAGATTCGCGAGTCCTTAACCCAAAATACTGAGGCGAATCTAGAATCCAAAATTCAAAGTTCAGTGTCGAGAGTGTAGAGTCCAGAGTCCATAGCGCAGCGATCAGAACCCAGAGTTCCGGAGGCAAAGCTCAGAGTCCATAATACAGAGTTCCGAGTGCAGAGCGCAGAGCCCAGAGTTCAGATGCCAAAGTCCAAAACCTAGAGTCCAAAGACCAGAAACCAGAGTTCTTATTCCAAAATACTGAGCCCTGAGTCTTCAGTAAATAATCCAGAGCCCAAATTCCAGAGCCCCTAACGCAAAATAATGAGCCCAGAGTTTAGAGTCCAGATTCCAGAGCTCAGAATCCAGAGTCCTTAGTTCAAAATAGTGAGCCCAGTGTCAAATGCCGAATTCAGAGCCCAGAGTTCAGAGCACAGAGCCCAGAAACCAGAATCCAGAGTCCCGAGGAGAGAGCCCAAAGTCCAGAATCCAGAGACCCGAGTGCACAGCCTAAAGTTCTCGAGTGCAGATTCCAGAGTCCCGACTGCAGATTCCAGAGTTTAGAGTTTGGAATCCAGAGTCCAGAATCAAGACCCCAGAGACCATAGTTCAGAGTTCATAGCACAGAATATCGAGGCCAGAACCCGGTGTCCAGAATCCAGCGTGAAGAGTGCAGAGTTCACAGCCTAGAATCTAGACTGACTGGGTATTTTCGGAATAATATTGACGAGTAGGTGCCAGAAATTTATGTCTAACGCCATCTTGAAATCCATGATGGCGACTTCCAGATGTAAATTATTACGATTACACTTCGGATTGTTTATCTTTGCACAGCACTTGATACTGTTTAACTTTGATTTATGCAATTGATTCAAAATGATAATTTTACCAGAACTGCTCATCATAACTATTGTTACTAGACTGCTATACGGCCTTAGTTTTAAAGTACTGTTATTTGGCAAAATGAATATTGATGCAGGTAAGGTACAGGTAACCAGCGTAATATGCCAAATGAATACCAAATTCGTTACTGATACATTTTTCATGGATCAGTCATGCAGCAGTTGGGAAATTGGATTCTGAGATGATTATGACTTTCATTGGTTTAGTTTTCGATAAAAATACACTGAAAAAATTAAGTCCAGGAAATTTTTTTTCCAAATAATTTTTTTTCCTTGAAAGTGTTCAACTTAAATTTTTGACGGTAGGTAGGGAACCTGATTACCTATTTTGGAACAAAATTTCATCCAAATCAAAGATAGCATAGCATAGCACGAAAACCTGCACAAATCGTAGATGGAGTTGCAGAATTGAACATATCCATTGTCATGTCAGACCTCGCCACGATCTACAATGACGTAGACCCGCTCAACTCCACACACCTGGCCACGTCCTTACAAGCGTTTCTATTTTATAATAGTCATATCATCTACTTATGGAAAATGCTCGGAACCGAAACAGTTTTCATAGATGACGGAGATATCAAAAGGCGAAAAAAATGTACTGCTAGATACAGGATATTTAAAATATTTGGAAACCTTTTAAAACGGACTCACCGGTACTCAGTATGCGAAGATCCTTTCTATACCCTATGTACCGCCAAAAACAAGTTCCACGTTGCTTCCGGAAGTGTAATGGGCTACACGTCACTCTCTCTATGCAACTCAGTTTGATGACCAGAACGTACATTTCACTTGACTTCGTGCGAATCGTACTTCGATGAAACCGCATTTGGAATTTCAAGTTCTATTATTTATTCAGGAAAACCATAGATGATCCAATCGAAAAATCACAATTGAAAGACGATGACAACTAAATTTTTCATGGAGAGCGAAAATTACTTAAAATATCATCCAAATCAAAGACGGTTTTTACATTCCTTACAAAAGAAATGTATAGGATTCGCTCAAACTTTGAAAACTTTTTCCGAGGCCCGGAGGGCCGAGTCTCATATACCAATCGACTCAGCTCGACAAATTGAGACAATGTCTGTATGTGTGTGTATGTGTGTATGTATGTATGTACAAAATGTCATGTAATTATCTCAGCAATGGCTGAACCGATCTTAATGAAATTAGTTTCAAATGAAAGGCCTAACGTTGCCGTTTGACACTATTACTTTTGATTTTCGATATGTTGTTTACTTTCTGAGATATGGGCGATTTTGTCAAAACACGGCAGGTTTTTCGCAAATAACTTTCAAACAATAGAATTTTGTCCCACAAACTGCACATAAATAGAAAGCTTGTAAAAATACCTTTCTAACAAACTATATATTGTCTAAATCCGTGCACGAGCGGCGGAGATATTGAACATTTTGTATTTTTAGTCCGCGCTTACCAATTTCCCCTAACTAAAAATGAGATTGTTTCATACAGAGTATTGCTTTACTGGTGTTTTAGGGGCAAAACTAAACCGATTTTGTTTTGAATATCGGGGTATGAAAACACATCTACGTGATTCAAGGAATTCGATGTTGAGAACATTTTGTGAATTACCTTTATAATAAATTAACTATTTCTCAAAAATCAATATATAAGTTCACTTCAAAGACAAAATAATGTGTTGATAAAGAAACAGTGAGTTCTAGTATTTATTCCTTGGATTAGGCATTGCGTTCAATTATGAGGTAAATGTTGGATTGTATATCAATACACAGATCAACAAGTAATTCACCTAGTAGTGAGATAAAAGATTTCTCATATAATTATACTCGTGGCGTCACCGAAAGCAACTGTATGTTTGAAGCCCAAAAATCTAACGAAAATTTAACTCTTTTGCAAGATTTAGGTTATACTGGTTATGGCGCAAAAATTACTACTTTCAATATTTATGATAAGAATGTAAGAAATCAATATATCATAATAATATACCTATAAAAATAATGTCACTGCATTAACCATCATTTGCCATTCCTCACACGCCCCCCTCCATCTCTCTCTCCCTCCCCCCCTCTCTCTCTCTCTCTCTCTCTCTCTCTTGCTCTCTCTGTCTCTCTTCTATCGCATCTATCTTACTATTTCTGTATCCATTTCTAAGTTGTGTGATAAGATCTGTCAATCTGAAACTATTATTAATTGTAATTGCGAAGGTTTGAGAAAACAAAACTATTTCTTGTCTGCTGCTACATCAACTCAACTTTAATTCAATTCTATTCAAAGCCACTATAATTAAGGAAATTCATGGCTATATCAGAAAAATATTTGGCTTAACTGGGTAATATGAAAGTTTGACGATGAAAATTTTCAAAAGAGACGTTCCACGTGCGATATTTAAACTATTCGTATCTCTATTGAATTTTGAATGAAATACATGCTCAAAGACTGAAAGCTGAAGCCAGCAGGATTGGACTTGCCATCAACGTTTCGAAAACAAAATACATGAGAGGAAGAGGTTCTAGAGACGACAATGTGAACCTCCCACCCGAGTTCGGATTGACGGTGACGAAATCGAGATGGTCTACGAATTCATGTATTTTGGTTCACTGGTAACCGACGACAATGATAACAGCAGAGAAATTCAGAGACGGATCTTGGCGGGAAATCGTGCCTACTTTGGACTCCGGAGGACGCTCCGGTCGAACAAAATTCGCCGGCGCACGAAGTTGATTATCTACAAGACGCTGATTAGATCGGTAGTCCTCTACGGCCACGAGACCCGGACTATGCTCGTGGAGGACCAACGCGCCCTTGGAGTTTTCGAACGAAAGGTTTTGCGTACCATCTATGGTGGCGTGCAGATGGAAGACGGAACGTGGCGCAGGCGAATGAACCATGAGTTGTATCAGCTGCACATTCGTTGTATTGGTACGAACTTTCATGAAAAATAACGGATCAAAGACCAAAAATATCCACAAATTAGATCCAGGAAAAGAAGTCTCCCAAAGTACCCACTCTCGATGGGGGATGCAACTACAATGTGTCTTCTAACTTTTCGTCGTCCATATGTGGATATACTGAGTAGTTTGAAACATTTTTTTTCACAGTATTGGTCTGTATAGGACTTATTTATCCATATTTCCTGCACGAGAATTCCGAACGAAACAATATGAAAGCTATAAGGATGAATGGAAAGAGACTGCATTGCAATCAACTGAATGCACGGCTTTTATGCTATCGACATAGCCTAGACATTTCACACTATACTCATTCACGAATCGCATTCTCCCTGTCGTTCTTTATTCAAGAGACTTGAAAGCACATGTGAGCTTGTCTCACTTTACTGTATTCAATTGTGCGTTAAAATACTGGACCTGTAAATTCTATTCTGTACATAAATCTTTTTTCGGGAATATGTGACCAAAAAGTAAACTTCGAATTCCAAAGCAAATTGAACATTCCAGGTTCCTGATAACTAATTAAGGTACAACAATAAAGTAGAAACACCAGATAATCTTAAAACGACGCCGTCAAGTAAAGAAGCACGAAAACAAAAAGAATAAAACCAGAAAAAGATGGAAGCCCTAGAAAATCCATTGCATATATATTAGCCTTTTCTCGGAAGATGGGATTTTCAAAAACATTTCAAAACTTTCTGATGCAATGGTTCTCAAATTCGTACAATCCGGTTTATTCATTTTCTTTATTCAAAAATGTTTTCAGCTTCAAATATATGACCATTTCATTTTAATTAATTATTTCATTCAGCATCTTTTTATTCGTTTTGTTCATCTGCGTTCATTTTACTTATTTTATTCGTTTCATTCTTTGGATTCATTCTGATCAGTTTACTCTTTTTGTGCATTTTACTCATATCATTCATTTAACTTATTTTATTCATTGTTTTCATTGCATGCATTTTATTCATTTTTTCCAGTTTATTCATTTTGTTCAGTTTCTTCATTTTAATAATCTGACTACTTTTTCAGTTTTAATCATTCCATCCAAATAATTTATTTGATTCAATTTATTTCTTTATATTAATTTATAACATTTTACCATTGTTCAATTTTTCATTTTAATCAATGCATTTAATTCTGCTCATTTTCTTCTTTTTATTCATTTTATCACTTCAGCTCATTTTGTTTATTTGATTCGTTTGTTTTATTTATGCATTTCATTTATTTTTTACTTTATTCATTTTGTTCATCCATTCTTTTTATTCATTTGATCCATTTCATTAATTTGATTCATTGTATTCACTGGATGAATTAAATCAATTTGATTCATTTAATTCATTTGATCAATTTGATTTATCTGATTTATTTGATTTATTTGATTTATTTGATTTATTTGATTCATGTGATTCATGCGATTCATTTGATTCATTTAATTCATTTGATTCATTGATTCAATTGATTCATTTGATTCATTTGATTCATTTGATTTATTTGATTCATTTGATTCGTTTGATTCATTTGATTCATTTGATTTATTTGATTTATTTGATTCGTGTGATTCATTTGATTCATTTGATTCTTTTGATTCATTTGATTCATTTGATTCATTTGATTCATTTGATTCATTTGATTCGTTTGATTCATTTGATTCATTTGATTCATTTGATTCATTTGATTCATTTGATTCATTTGATTCATTTGATTCATTTGATTCATTTGATTTATTTGATTTATTTGATTCATTTGATTCATTTGATTCATTTGATTCATTTGATTCATTTGATTCATTTGATTCATTTGATTCATTTGATTCATTTGATTCATTTGATTCATTTGATTCATTTGATTCATTTGATTCATTTGATTCATTTGATTCATTTGATTCATTTGATTCATTTGATTCATTTGATTCATTTGATTCATTTGATTCATTTGATTCAATTGATTCATTTGATTCATTTGATTCATTTGATTGATTTGATTGATTTAATTTATTTGATTCATTTGATTCATTTGATTCATTTGATTCATTTGTTTCATTTGATTCATTTGATTCATTTGATTCATTTGATTCATTTGATTCATTTGATTCATTTGATTCATTTGATTCATTTGATTCATTTGATTCATTTGATTCATTTGATTCATTTGATTCATTTGATTCATTTGATTCATTTGATTCATTTGATTCATTTGATTCATTTGATTCATTTGATTCATTTGATTCATTTGATTCATTTGTTTCATTTGATTCATTTGATTCATTTGATTCATTTGATTCATTTGATTCATTTGATTCATTTGATTCATTTGATTCATTTGATTCATTTGATTCATTTGATTCATTTGATTTATCTGATTCATTTTATTCATATCTTTAATTTTATGCATTTCATGTTCAGTCATTCGTTTTATTTCATTCAATTTGTTAGTATGAGTCAATTTATTCTATTAATCTTATAACTATTTCTAAATATAATCTTAATTTTTATGTAATAACCTAATCTAATTTGATTCGTGTATATTATAATTTTGATTTCCATTAATTTTTCTACTCATTTTATGAATTTAAAAACCTATTGTTTCATTTTTTGCTTTACTTTTTTATTTCGGTCGTTTTGTTGATTTCTATTAGTTTATTCGAGATTTTATTCGTGCAAGACTAGAAACTGTTTTCATCCCACCTCTAGTTGGGTGCCTACTTCTCGTGAGTTCTGCAAACTAATCCAATAGTGAAATGTGTAAGAAATGTCTCATCTCACTGCTAGGTGGATTAAATCGGTTTTTAGACTTATTTCGACGTAAAGAATTCGGTTTGGATTTTTCCGAGTATTAAAAAATTAATATTCGAACGCTGTATCCCCTTAATGATGTCCAATTGAGCTAAAATAAGGCGTAGAGTTCTTTTTCGATTTAATAAACATTTTATGTAAAACTTTATGCAAAAGTATAAGATGACCATTTTCCTTGATATCTTTCCTATAGAACCACCCTAGTTCTCCATACAAACTCTAGTTTTAAACTGTGAAGCCCCGTTCCAATTTTTTTTTAAATTTCTTCTCCAAGAGTTACCTTGGATACCAAACTTACGTCATTTTTTTCGTTCTGCTCTCGGATCTTGTGTTAAACAGTGTTATCTGGAAAAATCTCCGAGTTTGCGTTTTGTTTTTGGTAGTCCAAAAAGTGTGGAAATAACCGAGAAAACAACTTGTTCGTTAACCAGAGTCAAATGATCTTAATGTTAAAACTTCTATAATTAAAGAAAACTTTGCTAGTAGTGTTTAGCGACTGAAAAAAACGCTTGCTGTCAAGGTTGGGCCACTCGTGTTCTCAGGGCTGGGTCACTTTATTTTTTACCCAGAAGGTAAACTTACAGTCTTAAGCCAGTTTTACGGACCGAATAGCATTAGAATTGCCACAATAAAAGTAATGTTTTATCAATGTACAGTGGTCCAGGAAGCGAAATTAACGGGAAACAATTAATTACGCTTTCATCTTTAGATTTAGAGATTTGGTGTCTTAGAAACATTTATTGTGTGTAACAAACTGCATCTTTTATCTGAAACAGTTTTAGGGTGGTTCTTAAAATGTCAAAGTTGTAGAAATTATTTTACATTCTAGTTGAGATAGAATGATACTTTCCTCTGCAATATTTTAGAACAATCAATTCTGAGCAACTTTGTTGAAGTTTCTAACTTTGTATCGCAAACAATTTTCATTTTATAGTGAGTTCCATGTCATAACTTAGAGTGTCTCTCAAAAAACAGTTTTCACCGTATAGTTTTTTAGTGTGATTTTGTCTCACAAAAGTACTCTTCTGTGTTCTTTTAGAGCATGATTAGGGGCAACTTTTGCTGAAGGAAGAAAATTTTTGTCTTGTCTGGTTTAAAAGTTATATATAATTTTTTATTGAAAAATACGCCCTTTTCAAATGTCGATATCTCAAAAGCAAACGAAAATTGATAATTTTGATTGCATTTGAAAGATTGTACTTGTGTCTGTAATATATTAAAAAAATGGAGAACGCTTTTTTGTCTTTCTCAAATAAACCAATATTACGTAGAAGCATACATTCCTAAAGTACTCATATAAAAAAATATTTGTTTTGCGGAGATTCTGGGAATTCTTGCCAAGACTTTTCAAGAATGCAGGCTGTTTCATATTGTAGATAGGATAATGACCCTATATTTGGCCTATTCGTTAGAGTGCCGTTCTATATCACTAATGACGACCTATAATTTGCTTCCAATCAATCGCCAAGATTTCTTAAAATCTGTACACATTTACAAGCTTTTTGAAATACAGATATGTTCCGATCCATAGTTTTATATTACAGATGAATACGAAGATGTACAGATGTATGTCTGTATCATTCACTGAAATTTGATTTGGTGCATAGATATATATTGATTGTTTGGCTTTGTGACCAACAAGCTGTCATTAAAATTTGTTTTGATTAACTTCTTATCTTCAAACAAGTTTCAATTAAACTCACTCGAATTTTCAAAAACTATCGTAGATTTGGTAAACCAAAGCGCTTGAATTGAATACATCATGTGCAATACTAAAACTAAGCATGATTTTGATTATCAAATGGGGAACTGATGAGAGTTCGACTCATGGTAGCTAAGATGTTTGTTAACGCTTTCCGCTATTGGACATCTTTAAAATACGTGCTTATTGTGGATTTTAAATCTTCAAACATAACCCTCTACCACAAAAATGAATAGGTATGATCAAAGCTTCATCGACGAAGATGAGAGAACAGAGAATTGCAGAAATACAATATTCCCTTCCCCCTTTACGTAGGGGATACGCGCGTAAAAGATTTCAGTGTATATTTGGTATTTGCATTCTCGCTCAGGGATGTAATGCACCTCAGAGCAAATAAAGAGAAGAATAAAAAACGCTCTCTGCACTTTTCATGCGAACCACCGCTCTTCCCTTTCACAATATATCTCTTCACTCTGATGCGTGTTACACCCATACGTGCATTCTACTCCATGGCTGCACACCTCAAAGAGTAAAAATAAAGAGGCTCTTTAGAGTAAATCTTGGTCCCACACACACGGAAGCAGAGAAGGCAATCAAAAAACATTTTTAAAACGTTCTTCCGATCAATCTTTATCTAAATTTGGTTCGCCTTCCTACCCGATTGCCACTGAGGGGAGGCACAAAAAGTGGCACTTCAAGGTGACTCTTTGTGCGAAATTGTGCAGCTCTTGGTGCACAGATCTTTCTCTTTTTCGTTTTCAAGTTTCTCTTTGTGCGGTCCTTCTGCACATCGCAGTGTTTTTGTGATGCTCTATTTTTCATCGGTGTATTTCGCTCTTTGTGCACATTGTGTGAGCAAATAACAAGCCTGCATTCTCGCTGGCTCCATTATTGTTGGTGGTATGGTAGGGTGGAAGTAAGAGGAAAGCGATTCTAGTTTCTATTGCGCTCGTATACAAGTTTTTTTAATATACAGGTTCTCAGGAATAAAGCAAATATTGACCCTAACGCATGGATCTTAATTCATATGAATTTCAACGATTGTACATATGTTGAGTAATTGATGATATAGTGTGGCACCCTAACGAATAGGCGCAAAATATGGTCATTACACTATCAGCAATATGAAAAGCCTGCAAATGTATGTGGTCCTTGAAAGGTCTTGGCAAAAATTCACAGAATCTGCGTAAAACAAATATTTTTTTTTCAGAGCCGTAGCAACCTAAGGGGCAAGGGGGGGCTTTGCCCCCTCACGCGTTTTCTGCCGCACCACGTATGTTTCTCATGTATGAAATCGATACAAGAACGAAATTGAAGATTATTTAAATAAAAAGCATCAAAGAGTGAGTAGGAAGGTCTGGTTTGTATAGTTTATACTGTATAAAATTATTATCGTCACCAAACTTCACCGCCGTGAATTGTTTCAACATAACAAGGGACGGCGCATGTTTATATTGGTGGTTACCCAGTAAACGACCAGTGGGCGATATCTGGCAATTATTCCACCGACCAGATTGTGGTCCAGTGGAATGCCGCCGTCGACCCTTGTCATAGACCAGTATATCTGGGCGGTGGTGCTGTAGGTATTGTTCCAATACAACAGTGTGATCCCAGTACAGCTTTGCCAGAACAGGCAGTTCGGCACAATCTCCAAAAGACCATGTTACAGGCGCAAACTCTTAGCAACGTTGTTGTGATGCTCGGTATTGGCTGCAATGACTAGTACGCAGCAACCTACCATAATGTGGTCGCAGGTCCCGTACGGTGAATGGCACATCCGGCATATATCCTCGATATCTTGGTGGCAAACATACCTCCTGCAATTCCCCGACGGCATTATCCTGTCGTGGTTGGCAGTCATGTCGGATTCGATCGCAAAGAGAGCTTACCTCGCTTGAACCGCAGGTTAGATGCAGCCTTGTCGACGTACGGCTGCTCCAACTGGTGTGGATGGGCACCGTGCGCAGCTTCCTGCTTCCACTTTGCAATCTTCTCCGCTGTAGTCAGCAAATTGCAGTTAAGGTTGCTTGGTATACTCCATGTCGATTGGAATTTTCCACAAAGTATTCTCGCAGTTGTAGCACCTACACTACACATATTGCCTGGATGTCGTATTCCTTGTCCTCCTTTATCCCGTGGCAATTCTAAATGCCTTCCTGATGACGCCGAAACTGTAGGTCAGCACGGGTACAGAGCAATCAATTCTGACTTTATTCCCCGCGTTCAAGATACAGTTTCAAGATTTCAAGATACAGTTCACTTGACTCAATACCGTTATTTCGGAATTTAAGCTTGATGTCGGTGTGGCGAATCCCGCGGAGCTGCAGGAATCCTATACTATACTTATACGATTCGCCACGAATCGTGTCCAGAATCATCTCGCCTTCGTCGATATCGCAGCCTCCTGTGTCGACCAATCGCACTGATAGTAGCTGAACAGATCGGCATTTTTCTAGACCAAACGCCATGCCGAAGTCGCCACTAATTCTTTCGACTAGTTTGAAGACTACACCCAACCGTTCTGTCGAGTCAGCATAGATCTTGATATCGTCTACGTTGAAAGTATGGGTCATCTCGTCCGGTGAGCTTTCTCTATACATTATCTGATAGTCATGCCCTTTTTGATTGAACGGTTGGACGAGCGGGATGAAAGAATCATCTTGAAAGTTCCTCCGCAAGATGTATTCTAGACCGCAACACGTCTTTCTCATTTCTGAGCTGAGCAGTGTGTCGTCCCCCTCTCCATCACCTGCCGCAGGAACCGCAGACTACAGACCTACTTTATACATATTCAACACCTTAATAAGGAGTGAGTGCGGTATGGAGTTGTATGCCTTCTTGTAATCGATATAGGCCATACTAATGTTCCGTTGGTTACAAACTAATTCTCTAATATTGACTGTATCGATGATGGCTTGATCTTTCCAATCTAGTGTGTTGTTCATCTCTTCCTCTTTCAGGATGCTATTTTTCTCACAGTGGGCCTTTACATAAATAGTGATGAATGTGCTCATGATCTTGTGCAGACTTGTTAGACAGGTGATTGGTATGTCCTTGGTGATGAAATCCGACGATAAGCGGGGTTCGCGTAACGCCCAATTCCCAAGGTACCGCGTACCCTCGCGTAAATAATTGATTTCGACGGAGACAGCTGACATCTCGCCGATTTCTTCACCTGCTCATTTCTCCTCGCGCCTTAGCCACGGTTGCCCTTCGCAATATTGTCCGGGGCCTCCAAATACCGGTTCAAAAGCTAGTGAAATCGTTGATATCCCTGCTCCAGACCTTCGCTGCAATTGAGCTTCTTGTGGCTGATTTGGTCATAGAAGTGTAACGCCTTAGTCATTTTGATAAGACACTATTATACTATTGCTGTATTAGTGTGTCGCGTTTTTTGTCAGCTGGTGAGCTCCTAGCATGCGAAGCTCAGTAGGAGTAATAATCGCACATAATTTCGCTGATCTTTTGCCGTCTCTGTATGCGGTCAGCCTTCCAATAGCGGCACGGTTATTCGATATCCGACTCTCCAATCTCTGCTATAGGTTCTGGCTTTTTCCGGTGATGTTGAGACGGATCCCCTCTAGGGGTAAGTCGGTATCCTAAACATCTTACGGTTGCCACTGCAGCACAGAATGCTTCCAGATTCTGCACTAATTCTAGGTGAATTGGAAGCAAGTTACCATTCATGTTTTGAGGTTCACAGATCGACTTTAAAGAATACTGCAGCTTCGGGATCCTGGGGTGCAACATTGTATCCGTGTCGCGACGTTGCACAATCACCTCATCCACATTAAAAACCAAATCGGCTAGTAGCTCTTTTTTTCTTTTTGTCAACGATTAAGTGTGAGTAATTTTTTTGTTTTTATCTTATAACGAGCGAGACGATGAAGGAAGGAGGTTTAGAGCAGCGTGGAATAATGTCATATGAGTAAGCTTAAAGTTCGCTGACGACGTAACCCTTTGCGTTCTACCGCAGGCAGCGATGCCAGATTTACAGACATGTCTGTATTTTACAGACTTTTGATGTCTCCTACAGATGTAGCCAGAGATCTACAGACTTTTAAAAGGGTAATAGTGTTTAGTAAAATTGCACTAGAATAACTGTTTTCGAATACGAGTGATTCCTTCACAATAGAATTCTACTTTTAATCTATTTTTAAAGTAAAATTTTAATGAAACTAGGATTTACACAACCATCTACAGAGTTTTACAGACATTTTAGTTATTCTTCTACAGACATTTCAAAAAACATGTGGCATCGTTGACCGCAGGAGTCAGGACCGTCTTGAGTACCGTGGCTCTTAATATTTAAAATACTTCTTCTTTCAGGTCCTTGCTTTAAATATACGTTAAATTTTATCAAAAAAATATTTGCCCCCTCACGCAAAGCAGGATTGCTACGGCTCTGTTTTTTTATATGAGCGCTACAGGAATGTATGCAAAAATGCTTCTACGTAATTTTGGTTTATTTGAGAAAGACAAAAAAGCGTTCTCCAATTTTTTAATATATTACAGACATAAGTACAACCTTTCAAATGCAATTAGAATTATCAATTTTCGTTTGCCCCCTTTTGAGATATCGACATTTGAAAAGGGCGTATTTTTCAATGAAAATTATATATAACTTTTAAACCAGACAAGACAATTTTTTTTCCTTCAGCAAAAGTTACCCCTAATTATGCTCTAAAAGTACACAGAAGAGTACTTTTGTGAGAAAAATCACACTAAAAAACTGTGCGGAGAAAACTGTTTTTGAGAGACAACCTTAGTTGACATTGAACTCACTAGAAAATGAAAACTGTTTGAGATACAAAGTTGAAATCTTCAACAAAGTTACTTAGACTTAATTTTTCTAGACTATTACAGAAGAAAGTATCATTCTACCTCAACTAAAATTTGAAATAATTTCTGCAACTTTGACATTTTAAGGACCACCCTAAAACCGTTTCAACCAAAAGATGCAATTTGTCACGCACAATAAATGTTTCTAAGACATCAAATCTGGAAATCCAAAGATGAAAGCGTAATCAATTGTTTCCCGCTAATTTCGCTTCCTGGACCACTGTGCAATGAAATCAATCAAACAAACTAACTAAAGCGTAACACCTCGAAGACGGAGCGTTCAATCTCAAACGAAAGACAATTATCCTGCTGAACGAAGTAGCCCACCGAAAAACTGTAGAAATTGATAAATAAATAAATAATAATAAAAATATCCATATTTGTGTATTAAAAAATATGTTTGGGTATTATTGGCTTTCGCAATCTTGTATAAATATCAAACGCCTTATTTTTGGATTATCGTTCAAAATAAAAAAATAAGGCGCTTGAAATTTATACAAGACAGCGAAATCCAATACCCAAACATAAAACACCCTCAGCCACATAAAAATATTTTAGTACATGTTTCGTCAGTTAGGCCACTACAGAGCACCTTAACTGCAATGGCCCAACCTTGACTACTTTTTGTTTCTCTTTTTGGTAAGTTTTTTATGACTGTGCAAAACTTCAGATTATTCGTATACAAACAAAAAATTCAGGACAAAGTTACCATGACAACATTGCCCTATTAATACACCCTAACACATATGTAGACGGGAAATGCTACATGCAGCGCCTATCTGGTCAAGTTGATATGCAGGAAGAAACGCTCCAAAGAGTTCAGAGAAAAATACTGAAATTATTATTAAGCATGCCTGGTTCAGCACAAGTAAGTTACATATTCTCGTAAGTATTGACACAATGGAAGAATTCAAACAATTTCTGGCATAAAACATGAAGCAATCATCAATTGCAACTATTAACTCTTTTTCTATATTTATAGAGTTAACTTAAAGATCCGTTTGCCTTCATGCTTATATTCATATTAAATTAAAAATTTGATGAAAATAATAAAAAAGAAAAATCAAATTGAGTATGTTTATAGAGAAAACTGTCTCAGAATTGTAGATTATTGGAGCACTGTTTTCAATGAGACCATTGTTCTACCCCTGCAATTGTTCTGGACGCTGAGAATCGACTGCGATTCGCTGAAAATAGAATCACACTTCCGCACCTCGATGTATGCAATACCAACTTTATACAATATCAAAACCAATTGCTACTCTTCATCAAAAAGATTTATTTCATCATTTTCCTCATCTTTCACTAGAAACAACCAAAGCGCGAACAAAAGAAAAATAATCCGACAGTCACCGCCATTTGATTTAGTGGTGGGCATACACGGCAGGGGCTGCGCCGTAGTAACTGCCGTGGTAGGAGATTGGGGAAGCGGCGTAGGTCAGAGCTGGGGAAGCGGCGTAGCTCAGAGCTGGGGCAGCAGCATAGGTGTAAGCAGGAGCAGCAGCGTAGGTCAGAGCTGGGGCAGCCTCAACATAGGCATGCTTGGCAATTGGGGCAGCAGCATAGGTGATGGCCGGTGCAGCAGCATAGGTCTGATGATAAGTGGTCTTCTCGATTGGAGTCGACACAACGGTCTTCTTCACGGTCGGAGCGTAGATTGGCTCTGAGATCTTGGCATCATGGTGCACCACCGACGAGCTGTGATGAGAAACTCCAGTTGGGACGTTCTTCAGGACAGTGCCTACGTGAGCAACGGTTGGTTCTTCGATGATGCTCTTCTGGTAGGAGATTTCCTTCTGAGCATAGATGGTTGGCTGGTGCACCACAGACGTGTATGCCAGCGGTGCCGAAGCATATACTGTTGCGCTAGGGGCGGCAGCGGCAACGGCCAGAACAGCAGACAACACCACCTTCAGTTAGGACACAATAGAGAGAGAAAAAATAGATCACATAAATTAATTTGTTCGTTAGAAAAAAGAACATTTTATCCTCATCACTCATGCCTTAGCATAAATCACGCAGCTACTGTATGATTGAAAGGAAAATGTAGCTGAAATCACTTCTCAACGATAATTACCAGTTTGAACATTTTGAACGATTGTTTCACAAAGGTCTGTGTTGAGCAGTTGCTGAATGATTGAAGCTGTATTATTTGACTGTAACTATTCGCTGACCCGACTACGCCTTTTATATCACTCAAATAGAACGACCAAAGAGCGTTCGCGGATTCCGGACTTCGTTGCGCGTGAGTAAAGCTTCTCGGGAGGACCGACGAGACATACGACAGCGCACGGGTGAGCGGCCGGCCGAAGTTTCGCACTACTTCTTCTCTGTCGTTTTTACTATTTTTTTCCCAACGGCCGGTAGCTTGGCATCGGTACCGCGTTGTACCTTCGTCGCACCTCTTCATCCACGGTCTTTCCAAACCTACGATCGAACGAAACGGCGCGCGTGGATTAAACTTAAGAAAATTGAAAAAAAAAACTAAGAACTGACCACTGGTGGTTGATGCCGTCGAATTTTTTATATTCAATATCATAAGCGCTGTTTTACAACACTCTATACAATTGGATCATGTACAAAGAACTTAGCGTAGAACATTCAGAGAGAGAGAGAGAGAGAGAGAGAGAGAGAGAGAGATGAAAAAACACAAAAATACGCACAGTCGAATCCTGTTTCAATCTTTTTGAGCTTTTGATCAATCTGTCTCCCTATCCATTTGGGATCCGGTCCAAAACCTAAACCGGATAAAGGTAATTTTATTGCTGTATGGGTTGGGTTCTGACATTTCCCGGGTTATGGGGCACTTGGAATGGTAGAGAGTTACGGCAACACCCGTGACATCAGCAGTGGACACACGGGAATATTGGAACGTAACGAAAATGTCAACCAGAAATCAAGGTGTAGCTTTATTTGATCATATTCTAGTGGGTTGGTTTAGTTCGGGTTTGTAAAAAAACTCATTATGTTTATGATTCGTGAACAAAAAAAATTAAATACCGAGGTGAACGTGAATTCATACGACAGTTGATTAGTCTTCAATTCTAGCAGATTTTTTTTAACTAAGAATATAGATTCGAACACCTTTCCAATTGTTGCCAGTTTTTAATGCTGAATAGAATTAGGATCCATTGTAAGTGCGTTGTGACAGAAATATTATTGGAATCCGATAGTTTCTCATCTAAGGTAAAACAATTCCTTATACATATTAATTCCCAAATGGGGAAATTTGATTAAACTAATTTGCGCATTAAGGGCACAAAACCTAACTTAAATTAAGTTTGATATTTTTGTGTTTCGAATTCATCTCGTCAGTAACGAGCACCAAATGGGTGTCTAGTTAGACGGTGTATCTAAACTAGTACCGAAGATAGCACTAGTTAACTAGTTTTTACAACTTTTTACATTTCTTACAAAAGAAATGTATAGGATTCGCTTAAACTTTGAAAACTTTTTCCGAGGCCCGGAGGGCCGAGTTTCATATACCAATCGACTCAGCTCGACAAATTGAGACAATGTCTGTATGTGTGTGTGTATGTGTGTATGTGTGTATGTATGTATGTACAAAATGTCATGTAATTATCTCAGCAATGGCTGAACCGATCTTAATGAAACTAGTTTCAAATGAAAGGCCTAACGCTCCCATTTGACACTATTATTTTTGTTTTTCGATATGTTGTTTACTTTCTGAGATATGGGTAATTTTGTCAAAACAGGGCAGGTTTGAAGCGAATAACATTCGAACAAGGCAACTATATCGCGTGAAATAAACAGAAACAAAAATTTTATGAAAATACCTTTCTAACAAGCTATAGATTGTCAAAATCCGTTCACGAGCGGCGGAGATATTAAACATTTTGTATTTTCATTCTTCGCTTACCAATTTCCACTAACTAAAAATTAGACCGTTCCATACAGAGTATTGCTTTACTGGTTTTTTAGGGTCAAAACTAAACCGATTTTGAATACCCGGGTATGCAAACACATCTGCGTGATTCAAGGATTTTGATTCCGAAAACATTTTGTGAATTTACTTAATAATGAATTACCTATTTCTCAAAAAATTAATAAGCAAGATCATTTCAAAGACAAAATATGTGTAATGTGTAAATTCACTTCAAAGTGCAAATTTGTCCAGAGTTTCTTATGAAAAATTTCTAACCCTATGTGCGGGGTCGGGACTCGAACCCAGGTGCGCTGCGTACAAGGCAATCGATTTACCAACTACGCTACATCCACCCTCATTGTCCAGAGTTGATGTATTTACCCGTTGGATTGAGCAATGCGTTCACTCGTGAGATAAACGTTGGATGGTATATGAATACATCAAGTAATCCTCCTAGTAGTGAGAAAATAGATTTCTAATATAATTCATATTCATATTCTACTCGTAGCATCACCAAGAGCAACTGTATTTTTGAATAACAAAATTGCAGTGAAAATTTATCAGTTGCATTATTGAAAATAAAGATTTAAGGAATCAAAATTTCGCACTATAAACAAAAATAATGTCACAGCTCTAACCATCATTTACCATTCCTCACAACTGACACTGAGTTGTACTGAAAACCCCAATATACATTTTTCATGATCAATGTGACTAAAAGCATATTTATTTGCGAAAAAATACGACATGTAATTTCAAGAATGTTCGTGTCTCAAAGGAGTCCAGAGGTACTTTCAATACTAACTGGCTTTTCGATGAATTTAAGTACTTAATCTGGTAGTTTGAACCATTTCTTTGCAATGGTATTGCTTTGTATAGGACTCATTAACCCATATCTCCAGAACGAGAGTTCCGAATGAAACAATTCGCAAGTAATAAGGATGGGTGGAAAAAGACTGCATTGTAATCGACTGCATGTACGAGTTTTATGCCATCGACAATAATATAATTGCCAACATAGCCTGGACACTTGACACTCTTTTCTAGATATTTCAATGGCAATGAATACTATTTACTGGTGGCCTTTTCTCAGTTTACTATTTCTAATTACGTGTTAAAATACTGGACCTGAAAATTCCATTCTATACAAAATCATTTTTCAGATGTCTGTAACCAAAAAGATATCTTTTAATTCCAAAACAAATTCCTGATTTCTATATTTTCTGATGACTAATTAAGGACCATCAATAAAGTAGAAACACCAGATAACCCTAAAAATTCCGTCAAGAAAAGAAGAACGAAAACGTGCTCTTTGCAATGGGATTTTCACAAGCATTTCAGAATATTCTGAAACAATGGTTTTGAAATTCGTGAAATTCGTTTTATTCATGTACTTCATTTCAATAACGTTCTTAAAATATTATTAAATATTCTCATTTTTTCCAGCTCATTCATTTAATGTATTATATTCGTTTGGTTTATTTTTTGCATTTTAAAAATTTTACTAATAATAAATATGTGATCATTTCATTTTAAAGATTTTTTCATTTAGCATTGTTTTTATTTATTTTGTTTATGTGACCTAATTTTATCTATTGTATTCATTTAATTCTTTGTATGCATTCCGATCAGTTTATTATCTTATGTATCTTATTCGAATTATTCATTTAATTTATTTTATTCACTTTTTTTCTAATATTTTTTCTGATATGTTTCCGGTTCACACATTTATTCATTTTAATAATCTGACTAATTTTGTTCAGTCATTTACTTTATTCATTTCATCTAGAACATTAATTCGATACAATATAATTTCTTCTATTAATTCTATTACTTTTTAACATCGCTGATTTTTTCATTTTAATAATTTAACTGCTTAAAAACAAACAAAATGAAAAAATGATAAAAAGACAGAAAACATTTTTATTGTGATAAAAATTCTTTATTTTGTTTATATTATTCATTCCATTCATTTTATTGATTTTATTAACTCTCTGTTTATCCTGTTATTTAAGAACAACATTTTCAAATAGCTTTACTGCCCATGCTCGCCAATCAGTCCCATAAAGATAGAAAACGGGACAAATATAGCAGTATAACTTTGGGCTTGGACAAGATTTCTTCACAAAAAAGTAAAACTAATAATTGTGACAATCACCGTTTATTTGAGCGCTAATAGGTACAAGAAAGATCCGTAAAACTCAAGTTATTACAATTGCTTTGATTGGATTTCAGTAGAGCAGTGCTGCCAGAGACATTTTCAGTTATCGGTGAAAAAATATATTTTGATATATCTTCGTTTTCTTCAAACATTTTTGAAAACTGATAAATCTTATTAATTTCGACTGCTTTCGGCTACCTTTTCTGCCCAAACTATTGAAAACTTTGCAGGAGATGTGTATTAAGGATTAGTGTGTAAAAATTCAGCAGCTTCTAACACTGCTAGAGAAGCATCTATCTTGATCAAAACAGGTTTTCCGCGATTCTTTACTCTTACACTTTTAAGAAAAACGGTTTTGGAACCCTATATATGCCACAAAATAATTAGGTATGAAAGAGTTAATTTAATCCATATTATTCATATTAGGGTAAGGTGGGACAAATCCGACCGTTGGGTAAACCCGACCCCCCTCTGTTATCGAAAATCGAAAGCACTACGCGAACTAATATCAATGTTGTCGTGTAGAGCATCGAAAATAATTATAATGGTAGTATGACAGTATTTTATTAGTCTACATTGAGATGCTTAAACAAGAATAAGTGTGTTTTTACAACTTTTGATTTGATTTTTGTATATCATTGACTACAGGATATTTGTTATTGTTAAAGTGAAAGCATAAAAAGTGTAAAAGTGCATAGATGAATTTAGTCCAACTTTTTCATCATTTTTTTTAATTGCATCGTAATGAAAAATGACGCGGTGGGGCAAATTTGACCTCTAAATAGTAGGGTAAATCCGACCGCTTGTTTGCTAAGAAAATGATTATTTATAAAATTGGAATATATTTTTATTGTTATTTTTTATTATTTTTTCACAATGGTTCATAATTACAAACGAAAGATACAACAACGTGATGAATATAGTATTTGTCTAGTAATTGCTCCTAGAAAAATGGGAATATCTTTACGTACTACTGCTCGTGATTTTGACATTCCAAGATTGACATTGAATTCCATTTTCTTCATGCTACAATTCAATAACAAAACATTCATTGATTTATTTTCAATGATAAATCCATATAATTTGGGTAGTATCTATACTAAATCAACCAAAAACATAGGCGGTCGGGTTTACCCCACCATTTTTGAAAACAGCAAAAATGAACGTTTTCGTAAAACACTTGTATCTCAAAGTTTTCCCAAGATAGGAATAAAATACTATAAATTGAAAGTTGTCCAGAAGTCTAACCTTTAATTTGGTATATAAAACGACTTGATCCGATGTAAATTGGGCATTTTACAGCCAAAACCATTTAATAGGTCGGATTTGCCCCACCTTACCCTATTTATTTTATTATTCCAATTTTTTATGGTTTTATTCATACTATTTATTTCAATCATTTTATTAAATGGTTAGTTTTTCCCAGTTCACATATTTTATTCAGTTTCTTAATTTTATCAATTCGGTTTAGCCAGTCCTTTATATTATTGTATGATAGCTTGTTATCCTGAAACAATTTAATTTACTCTCTTAATTTCATTACGTTTTAATATAGTCTAATTTTAATTTGAGCTAATTTGATTTATTTATTTTTTTTTAATTTGATTTATGGTAATCATTCTATCCATTTTATGAATAACTTTTTGCCTTTCTCATATAGAAAGGTTATGCAATCACTCTGAAAAACGGCAACCTAATCCCGGCCCGGAGGGCCGAGTGTCATATCCCATTCGACTCAGTTCGTCGAGATCGGAAAAAGTCTGTATGTGTGTGTGTGTGTGTATGTATGTATGTGTGTGTATGTCTGTGTGTGTATGTATGTGCGTATGTGTCAAATAATGTCACTCATTTTTCTCAGAGATGGCTGGACCGATTTGCCCAAGCTTAGTCTCAAATGAAAGGTGCAACCTTCCCATCGGCTGCTATTGAATTTTGGATCGATCGGAATTCTGGTTCTGGAATTACGGGTTTCAGAGTGCGGCCACACAGAAATTTCTCATATAAACTATAGGAAGAATTAAAAATAGAATTTTTATTTTTGATGCTAAATGTGTTCAAGGTGCATGAAACGTCGAGATTTGATGCAAACTCGAAAAAAAATTTGACGACAATTCAATTTTTTGGATTTTGGCACATTTTTGCCTTTCTCATATAGAAAGGTTAAGCAATCACTCTGAAAAACGTCAACCTAATCCAGGCCAATTTTTTTTTTCGACTCACATAAGGTTTCTGGATTTCAACAGGGGCGTAGTTGATGGTTTACGGAGAGGGGTTACACCCCCCCCCCTCTACTGTTCACTCCCCTCCTTTAAAAATCTCCTTAGATCACCCCTCAGACCACCACCCCATCTAGCCCTCATACCCCTCCCTTTCAACCCCATTATCTTTAAACCACCACTATATCACAAAACATACCAATTTAAGCTGGGGAGTCGTTCGTTCATGGGACTTTCGCCCTCCTCACATACCCACCCCCGCATGACAAAATGAGTTAGCAAGCAGATAACATTGATCTAATGCTGATTAGGCTAATGAAGTATGATATTTTTTTGTTTCAAGTGTTTCACCGTCGACACGTAGCTCATCAAGTTCGTGGCTGGCATGCCATTGTGTATAAGTGCAAAGTGTACTAAGAATGTAATGGACATTTCCACAATTATGTTGAACATAAAAAGCCTCCGTGCCATAATTTAGAGAAATGAGAAAGGCACAATTGCACCGCTAGGTGGATTAAAACAGGTTTTTATTTTAAATTTTGTTTTGTTTTATTATTTTTCTTTAATTTATTCAGTTAATTCGAAGCGTTATTCGTGCACATCTCACATCTAGTTGCTTGTAAATTTAGCGTGTGATCGGCAAGCTAATGAATAATACAACAGTGATATGTGTAAGAAATGTCTCATCTCACTGATAGGTGGATTAAATCGGTTTTTAAGAAATTCTTTGCATTTTGTCAAAAGCATTTCTTATTCTGAATAACCATTCTGCCCTATGCTGCATATCATGCATTTTTTTGCTGCTGAAAAAATTGCAGAAAACGAACGGGTCTTGGCGACCTTTGTCAAAATATAAGATGTTGGGGTTCTAGGACATTTTATCATTCACACCGAAATAAATCATTTTCTCGCGCATATATCTGTTTTATTCTGCAATTAATTCTTATTCAAATAACCTCGTTGAACGTGGACAATTTCTTAGGAACAAAATGGAAATAGAATCATTGCCGATACAATTCAGAAACATGAAGTTTTTTAACATTTAGGCCAGAAACCAATTCTTTTTAATCAAATGCCCCAATACCTCAACATCCTGTATTCTTCCGGAAATGAAGCATTTACCGTGTGATTTCTGAAGATTTTCACACTGAAAACAATCATAATTTATTGCTAAATGGAGTTGTTATGTGCTATTTAACTCCTTCATGTCCATGTTGTTTGTGGACAACAACGTTTTTAAACAGCTATAACTTTTGATTGAGGAAAAATTTGTTCACAAAAACAAGTAAGGCTAATAAATGTGACTATTGCCTTTCATTTGAATATTAACAGTTACAAGGATCAACTCTAGAACTGAAGTTATGCAATTAGTCTGATTGGATTCCGATGGAGCAGTGCTGCCAGGGATAGTTTATGTTGACGACGGTAAATATATTTTTCATATATCTTCGTTGTGTTGCAATATCATTGAAAACTAATAAAACTTTTCAATTTAGAGTGCCTTTGGCTACGTTATCCACGCAAGTGGACCATTGTATATATTCTAGAAGGATTGTATTGAGCATTGGAAGGTAAAAATTGAGCAGCTTCTAGCACTGCGAGGGAAGCAGCTATCTTTATGAAAAAGGCTATTCTTGGCTCCACCGTTTTCAAGGAAAAATAGTTTGTAACCCTACATGCACTAGAAAAAAGTTTGGCATGAAAGGGTTAATGATTAATAATGGAATCGAGACCACAGTTATAATAGACATAACACTATGAGGGTATTCCCTCAAAAAACATAGTTCCGGTAATTTTCCCAGAATACTAGTTTCACAGCTTTTATTCACGGTCCCAGACTCTTATTTGCTGGTTGGTTACCCATCAAGCTTGGGAATAATTTTTCACTAGTGGTCTATCCCCCATATGCTTGTTCATATGTCAGTGGCGTCATAATTGCAAATGCGGCCGCTGTCCCAACTACAAATATATTTAAAATGACCGTTAAGGTGGGCGAAGCCATGCTTTCGAGTATTATGTCTGCTAGTCTGTGTCGAGACTAAATGTCAAAAAATCTAATGCATCTGAATTTTATCGATGGTAAATCTTCCTCTATGTTGTTCCTTAGGAGATTTTTCACGTTCAACAAGTTACTTTTAATAAAAATTGATCGAAGAATATCAGAGATACATGCACGAGAAAATTATTAAATTTAATATGAATGACGAAATGCCCTAGAACCCCAACTTCTTGTATTCTGACAAAGTTCGCAATAGTTCCGTTAGATTTCTGGGACTTTTTTGCATTTGAAAAACAACAAAATATGTATGATTTGCTGCATAGAGCACGATGGGTATTAAGAATAAGAATTTTCTTGGATAAAATGTCCCATAACATGAGCTCCCCTATTTTGTGAGCAACGCAGATGCTTTCTTTAAAATGCAGAAGATTTTTTTCTTTAAAAAAAGAATAACGAAGCAGGGCGGACATAGGTTCCCACTGGGAAGTTCACTACGGTTACTTCCAGGATAGTTTACGGTGAGTAGACGATCTAGCGATAGTTCGCGAGGGAGGTTCCAACAAAGGAGCCAAGTTCACTGTCAGCAGCTAAGTGCAAACGACCGCTACCGTAGCACCCAACTACAACCAGCATATGCAGTAGCGAGAACGCGTAAGAAACCGCAACCAATTCTCACCACCAGCAGTATCATCGAAGTGTGCAGAACAGATGAGATCGGAGTAAATAGGTATGGTAAAATTAAGTTTTGTTTACTTTTGTTTGTTTGCATACGACAACCCGAAATCCAGATAGAACAATCTTGGCCGCCCTGACAAATAGGGTCCGCCGGGCAAATAAAACTACTTACATTTGGCGCCCTACGTGGGGAACACACGGAATTTTTTTTTTGATTTTCGGAAAATATTTTCTTCTTCCGGAGCTTCTACTAAAATCGGTGAGGTTTCTTCCGCAATATTTTTCCACGGTCGCATTGTCTATTTTGGTATGCAATTTTTTGGCACATTCCTATTTTTTGTATTTTCTTTTTTTGTCCGAATTTGTGGATTAAGTTATTTGTGTTTGGTCTGCCAGACGAATTATTTGAAGGTTTTTTTTCATTACGTTCGTTTATTTCATAATTACAAATGCGTTAGCCGGGCGTTATCAAAAAATAACTTAAACCTAAGAGGTTATAATGTTGAGATATTTTTTTATAATGAGAAAAATAATTTTTCAGCTATCTTTAGACTAGAAATACAATTTGATATACAAGAGTGGGAACAATAGATCTTTTTATGCAAAATTTTAAAATAAGGAATCCAGTTTTTTATACAAGAGAGGGAACAATAGTTTAAAAATTTTACAGCTATCTTAAAACTAAGAATACAGTTTGATATACAAGAGGGGGAAAAGTTTTTATTAGAAATTTCCCAGCTATCTTAAAACCAGGGATATAAAACGATTTACAAGATGGGGAACAATAGTTTTAATGGAAAATGAAAATTACACCTGTATTAAATTAAGAATACAGAATACAGATTTGATTTGTTGAAGGAGATTTATGCTTGGTCAAGTTATTCAGAGGGGGCTTATTTCCAACATATATGTAGCAGCAGTTGTATCAGGGACAGGAGAGAGAAGGTGTGCATGATTACAGAGAAAGAAGAGCAAAACTTGCAACTTTCGGGCACACGGAGATTAGCGACACGGATTAGCGCCTCAGTCTACTAGGTCGTCGAGTAACGGGTTATCAGACCATCGGGCCGCTCTCGTTTCTATTTCCTTCTATGCAGGCGTAGTGGTAAAGCCGATGGCGGTCTGGTACGGGTTGGCTCTAACAGGGTAAAACGGGGAACTTCTAGAAACGAGAAATAAAAGAGAGGGGCTGAACTGGAATGTTTATCGTTTTTATAAAAATATAAATAAGGAACATATATGGGAGATCGCGATTTACCAGCATAAACAGAACTGGGACATTGGGTGGTCTACCTCGAGCCTGAAGGGAATCCTTTAACTGAGACCTGGCGTCACAATATCCTGCGCACGCCCAGACAATGTGCTCGATGTCGTGATACCCCTTGACACAAGTACACAGACTACTCTCTGCAAGCCCAATACGCCGCAAATGCGATACCAACGTGTAGTGGTGGGACGTGATCCAGAATATAACACGAATGAAATACCGACCCACATCCATCCCACTGAACGAAGGTTTCGTTGTTACCTTCGTGATAATAGAATGTAGCCATCGTCCAAGCTCCCCATTGCTCCACGAGTTTTGCCGATCCAAAATTCAATAGCAACCGATGGGAAGGTTGCACCTTTCATTTGAGACTAAGTTTGGGCAAATCGGTCCAGCCATCTCTGAGAAAAATGAGTGACATTATTTGACACATACGCACATACATACACACACACATACAGACTTTTTCCGATCTCGACGAACTGAGTCGAATGGGATATGACACTCGGCCCTCCGGGCTGGGATTAGGTTGACGTTTTTCAGAGTGATTGCATAACCTTTCTATATGAGAAAGGCAAAACATTTTATATTGTGACAAATGTTATAGTAAGCTCAGATATCAAATTTCACATCATTTGGACAATATTAGACCCCCGCCCACTTCGCTTGAAGTTATTAACATTGGCACTATGGGAAAAATTGAGGAAAAAATTTATTAAATGCCATAACTTTTAAAGTAGCGCTTGAAAAAATACAATTCAGGCCTGTTTTTGAAGAAAAATTAGAATTTCAATGAATTAAATGAGGTATTCTTGTTTCCCGAAAAATGGGAAACACTGGAGTCTTGCGACATTTTGTCCAAGAAATCACCATTCCTAATAACAATTTTGCTCCATGCTGCAAATCATACATTTTTTGCACTTTTTCTAATGTAAAAAACCTCAGAAATCGAGCGGTACTTTTGCGACCTTTTGTCAGAATACGAGAAATAGGGGTTCAAGAGCATTTTGTCATTCAAATCGAATTTAATCATTTTCTCATGCATACATCTACATAATTATTTATTGGTTAATGGAGTTGAAATGTGTCATTTAAATGATAAAATGTGGAACGAGGCTGAATGTCAAAAAATTTAATGCATCTGAATTCTACCGATGGCAAATTTACTTCCATTTTGTTCCATAGGGTTTTTCACGTTCCATGGTACATATGCACGAGATAATGATAAAATTTAATGTGTATGAAAAAATGCCCTTGAACCCCAACTTCTAGTTTTCCGACCAAGGTCGCTAAAGTATCATTCGATTTCTGAAACTTTTTAACATTAGAAAAACAGCAAAATATGTATGATTTTCAGCATACAACAGAATAGCTTTAAGAAATATGGGATTTTTAGGAAAAAAGGTCTCAAAAGCCCAACTTCCTGTATTTTTCGAGAAACAATAACATTTCCTTTCAAATGCTAACATTTGAAATGCATAAACCGTAATTTTCCGAGTACTACTGTAAAAGTTATAACATTAAATACATTTTCCCCATTTCTTTCATAGTATCACTGTCAAAAACTTCAAGTGGGCGGGGGTCTAAAATTGTCCAAATTATGTGAATTTTGGCATCTGAGTTTACTTTGACGTTTGTCACAATATGAAAGGGGGGGTCTTTGAGATCTCAAAAGAAAATGTTTAAGATACAATTGCTTCAGCGTATTAAACGGGTATTTCATTTGGCAATTTTATTATCACTGGCAGTTGAAATAAAGGGTGTCCCATATAAAATTGCATCATGGAAAAAACGTTGTAGAAAATAACCCATTGGGTATTTTCTCTCTAGAGTGTATTATTTACACTGTATTCACTGTCAGATTTTCAAAAAATGAAAAAAATGGCGTCACCCAAAAAGCAACGTAGCGAATTGATTTTGCCCAAGCACCTGGAAAATCCTCAACTCTTTCAACGGCACATCGGAAAACAACTCAGAATCGTGCAGTCAACGGCGAGTCGTGTGATTAAGCATTAATATTAAACTCTGAGCATCGAACAGAAGGAGAAATGTGGTCATAATGGTTAATCTATTAGTGATCAGGATCACAAGCGTGTAGTGACAGCGTTTAAGCGGAATCCAAATGCTTCGGTCAGGAATGTAGCCAAAAAGTTGAATCTGTCCAAGTTTTTTCGTTCAAAGAGCCAAGAACTGGGAGGAACCGCATGCGTACTAAGTGCACAAGGCTCTAAATCATGACGAACGGCCAAATACGGTGGGAAAGTCACGGGTCCGGAAACTGTACACCCAGATGCTGACGAAGCCTCATTGCCTCGTCATGGATGATGAAACTTATGTCAAGATGGACTTCCGGGGCTACTGTTCTTCACCTCCCAGCAGAAGTTTGATGTTCCGGAGGAAGTAAGGAAGCAGAAACTTTCAAAATGAATGTCTTCTTGACTGTCGAGCTTCTATTATGAGGAGTTTTTCAGCTAATCAGTCATAAATTAGACAGCGAAAACAACAATATTGCTTTTACTTCCAACGTTTCAATGGATTTATTCCACCTACATCAAGGTACAAGTTTTTAATCCTTGATAAAGGTGGAATAAATACATTGAAACGTTGGAAGTTTTCGCTGTCTAATTTATGACTGATTAGCCGAAAAACTCCTCATAATAGAAACTTTCAAAGTTTGCCAATAAATACACGATTTGGCAAGCGATCTGCTCATGTGGCAAACGGAGTGCTTCGTTCGTTACCGGGACTGTAAAGGAGGAGATCTACGTCAAGGAGTGGCTACAGAAGCGTCTGCTTCCTTTGTTGAAGCAACACGAAGGCCCTACGATCTTCTGGCCGGATCTAGCTTTGTGTCACTATTCAAATGTTGTCCTGAAGCGGTACGAATCCAACGGGGTCAGTTGCGTACCCGAGTACATGAACTCCTCCAACGTACCGGACCTAAGGTCCATCGAAAAATACTGAGCAATTATGAAGCAGGCACTACGGAAATACCCCAAAGAAGTCAATTGTGAAGAAGACATGGAGAAAAAGTGAATTTCCGTACAGAAGAAACTGCAGCCAGATGTTGTATAGAACCTAATGAGTAGAGTTAAGCGTAAGGTGTGACCGTACGGTTATAGTATTGAAGATGAATGTAATAAATATGACAAAAGCTTGCTAATGGGTTATATTTCATTCTCTGAAAATTTAAAATGGATTGAACCATTGGGTAATTATCTACCGCGTTTTTTCCGTGATGTAATTTGATGTGGGGCACCCTTTAGTTAGGATAAGCCTGTATTGATATCCAATGAGTTAGTTGTAATGATTTCCCTTACGATGCCTGTTTTCTAATAACCTCACACTATTTATCGATGCTATTCATCTAGTTTCAAGGTGTTATTACGCATCAATAGTGATATGATAGTCAATTTTGGAGTAAGAAGGCGCTTACGGACTGATAGCTATTGTTTCTCTGAGTACGTTTCTGTAAACCACAAGGTTTTGTTGCCAGACAGTTATTGTTATAGATTCTGATCAGATAATTGATGTATTATTTAGAACATTCAAAATTTTGATACCGTTGACTATCTTCAAGCACCTGTAGCAAATCTAGGCTAAAAATCATATTTTTTATTTGATTTTCCAAATCCATATGAACAAAATCATTGAAACATTATTTTGTTTCGATTTTTTTTTATTTCGGCTCATAGCGGTAGCTTAACGGAGCCGTAGATCTTTTATGTGTTTACAATATGTAAAAAATAAAAATAAAAACAAATATTATTGATTGTCCGTTGCGCGCAACTTTTTATTGCGAGCGGAGACCTTCTTTCGCGGCTCGCCAACTGCGTCATGGGGACCATTTATTTCTCTCCTGTCCTCCACATCAAGGTCATCATCGTTAAAAGTGCCTTGGTGCTCGCGACCAGATGTTCTTTCCTGCTTCTTGCACTTACGGGTGACCAATGTAAATCCGTCGTCATTGTTGTTATCTTCATCACCGATGTTGCTTACAGTGGTTTCTGGGGTGCTGGATGCTGCTTTGGCAGTTGTCAATACGGACTGAACAGCTGCCACAAATTTGGCAACCGTTTGTGGTTCAGGTATTGGTATTGAAAACTCTTTTTTGGGTTGGTTTACCGTGGATTCGTTGGCAATCGGTAGAGATGCATTCTCCTCTGTATCTTCCGCGCAAGGTTGTCCGTGGTGTGCTGTTTGATTACAATACTTGCACGTGGGAGTTTGCCCCTCATGGGTGCATAACGTAGTTTGATTAATAGTAGCTTCGTGGGTTTTGAGTTTTATAGTCAAGTGGGAGGGGATAGGTTTTTCGATCCGCATCGTCACCACAAGAACACCGTTAGGTGTACCCGGGAAGAAATTTCTCCACGTATCACGTGTAACTGATTCTACTTCGCCGTATTGCGACATGTATTTTGCGATTAGATCAGGAGGGGTACGTGGTGATAGGTCATGTAACTTTACATCGACATAGTCTTTTTCTATATACACGGGAATCTTAATTCCAACTTTATCACTTTGAGCCACGTGCTTTAAGTTGTTCTGCAAAACGAAACGTTCGGCTTGTGCTAACGTGTTGAATGATATGAGTACGACATTACGAAGATGATGATACTGTAGATACATAACCTCCTTGAGCTTAAGCTGCATCTTTACCTTCATCAGGTATTCCACTTCACGAAAACTCAATCTTATTGAACAGAATTTAAAGTCAACGACCGCTGTGTTGGGTCGGAGCAGAGAGTTTTCGTCAACTTTACTCATGATGGCAAGAATAAATTAAAAGTTTGCTTTGTTCTCGAGACAATGCACACTAGATCGAGAGGTTGCTAGTTTTTGTTCACTTGGTTCGATTGTACGTCTGACTTGGGCAGAAGTAGAAAGTAGACTGGTTTTGTTTCGATTGTCAGATATACTATCAAAAAACACAGAACCAACTTTGTTTATAATTCAATCTCCAACAAAAATATTTAATTTGCTCGATTTATTTACATAATAATTTCGAAAGTAGAATCCGGTTTTAGTCAACAATTATAAATTATGGAAATATGAAAAAAGAAACTTGCAGACTTTCACATTAACGAACAGCTCATAGATAAAAGAAGGAAGAATTGCCGGTAAAGTATGTTATTTTGCTTTCAATAATTCAATAATCAATTCCAAAATCTCTACTTTAAATTTACATAAGCTAGTTGAAATAGATGCTAAATGGTCATTCGGTCAATTTCCACTGCACGTAATGAAAATTATTTGAAATAATCACAATGCCAAATGTTGTTTCGCCAAAAAGTCACTATGCCAAATCACCTTTATGACAATTGACTATTATGCCAAACGATTATTATGCCAAATGAGCGTTATGCCAGATGGCATTATGTCCAACAGGGTAGAACTAGGAAATATAAAAACACTCATACATTTTCATCAGAACTTATTTTTTGCATGTAAGCATCAGTATTCAAGGAAACTTCTTGTATTCAAAATAGATGTTAAAAATATATAGATTCGTTTCTGTGCAGCACTTTAAAAATAGGATAAATAGGATTTTCACAATACTACATACTATAATCATCAACAGAAATGTTTCCTTTATTACACATAAACCATTGAGACGTATGAGAGCTGCCTTATTGAGAAATACAAATGAATATTTTTAAAGTACCTGGGAAATCGAACCCCGGATCGGAAATTTTGAAATAAAGTGTATTCTATATATAGTCACAGATTAAAAATGTCAATTGAAGCGTATAGCATGTACAAATAAGTTGACGAATGAACTTAAGGATGATTTTAACAAATAAATAATGATCTCTTATGCATGCCTTAGTAAGCCTTAGCCTTATCCAGACGCATAAAGAAGAGTTATTCCCTTTCAAATAATAAGTACTTTACCGCAATACAGTACTGGAGCGAAGGTTGCCTGCAAGTTGTTTACAAAATAATTTAATTTCAAAAATTTCCCACAACATGCTAAAAAATGTTCACTCCAACACAGTACAGAACATTAATCTCAATTGGAGCAAATAAAAAGCAAATTACTTCATTTGGGCCATGTTCATAGCTGGGACTGAAATTGAAAATAACGACAGAGAATTACACCAATCATCGTAAAACGCCTAAAAATGTAAGGCATTTTGAAGCCATAAACCAAAAACAACCAATAAACCAAAACATAAGCTCGACACTTTCCAGCGACAGCGACCAAAAAATTTATTCCGATCTTGACATTGGACCCACAATTTTGCGGTACGATCACGACCACTGGTCCGTTGAAGTCGAACCGCACTATGTACAGTTTCAATTGCATTATTCAATCAATCCGGTTCGAGATTGAGCCGCCCCATCTCGAGTCAGACAGCAAGGATCGTTCGTTACACCCATCTGAAAAAAAAATGTACGTGGTTTATTTCCTGCATCTTACACCAGTCCGGTTTTCCTGTGCTGTGCTGTGGGATTGTCGAACGCGATCGATGGTGCAATGCATGATGGTAAAACTGGCCGCTCGTACACGCCCGAATCCGAACTTTTAGAAGTGCAAGGTCATTCATTGTTACCTCTCGCTTCGCTTCAATAAACTGGCCGGCGTATGGTTGAAATTGGTGAACAAAAAATGGTTTCCTGATAACAGCAGGTTTGTTTTGATAACCTAATTTTAGTCTACTACATCGAAAAGACATCAACGATTAGAAAAGAACCCATTTACGAAAGTTGAAAGAATCATACAGTTGATCTAGTTCTACCAGATCAATCAATCTTATAATTAGTAAGCATCGTACGCTAATGTCAACCAGGACCTGCTTCGCAGACCTACGCGACGTATCGATTCCGGCATACCGCAAAAGTACGTCGGACACAATTAAGAGAGTCGTACCTCTCAACAGCGGCGGCACGCAAAAAAAATTGTTATACTTACCCGACGCTACGATTGCTCCGTTTCTGTCGCACGTTTGATCAGGAGAGCTAGATCAGTCTCGCGGGCGGACCCGATGTTTGATTTTGGGACTACTATAAAAGATTGGTCGAGTGAGCGGAGAGGTACAGTCAAAGTTTAATCGTTCATCGAACAACTAGCTTCAACGCACGCATTTTTCACGTCTACAACACAGACCTCTCTAAAAAAAACAATCTTCAAAATGTTCAGATTGGTGGTGTTGTCCGTTGTTCTTGCTGTTGCCGCTGCTGCCCCGAGTGCTACCGTGTACGCATCTGCGCCACTGGCATACACCTCGTACGCCGCTGTTCCTGCCGTAGTTGCCCAGAAGGAGATCTCCTATCAGAAGAGCATCATCGAAGAGCCAGCCATTGCCCATGTTGGAAACATTGAAAAGAAAATCCCAACTGGATACTCGCACCAGAGCTTCACTCAGTACCACAACAAGCAGGTTGCCGAGGAAGTTTATGCCCCAGCTGTGAAGAAGACCATCGTCGAGACCCCTGTCGAGAAGACCTCCTACCACACTGTGGCTACACCAGCTATCCAGACCACCTACGTTCAGCCTGCCCCAGCTGTGACCTACGCCGCTGCCCCAATTGCCAAGCACGCCTATGTTGAAGCTGCCCCAGCTCTGACCTATGCTGCCGCACCTGCTTACACCTATGCCGCGGCTCCAGCTTACAGCTATGCCGCTGCGCCAGCTCTGACCTACGCCGCTTCCCCAATCGCCTACACCGGAAGCTACTACAGCGGTGTCCCAGCCGTGTACGCCAAGCACTAAGCAGTTGACTGTCAAACAAAACTCGGAACGTCGCCCGCGTAATTATTTTTCTTTTGTTCGCCTTTTGGATTGTTTAGTGAAAGATGAGGAAAATAAAAAAAATATCGACTGGATAGTAATGTAAATTGAAACACTATGCGTCAACTAGTCTGCGAGATGTGAAAGAAATCCATGAGCTATAAGATCCCTAAAAATGCTAAATATTCGCCATAAAATGATCGTTTTAGGTACATTACTTATTTTATGTCCTACTTCTTTGGTTATAAAGATTGCTTTTCTATTGGGATTTTCGATTGATGTGCACCGGTATAGTGGAGCGCACTGGTTTTGCCCTTTCTAGCAGAAGTGTCAATGGAACATACCCAGTAGACTGGTTCAATTTTTGACTTTTAGCTCCACCAGGTTCTACTGATTCCTTTTATGGTCCTTAGCAATTGTGCAAATTTTGGTACCGATCGGTTGTGTCTACGGACCCTCCAAAAATATCAAAATTTATATGAAAGTTTGTATGGAAAATCTGTTAACATTGAAAATAAATTCTTAAAAAAATCACCTCATCAATCAATTAATCAGAGTACTATATATTTATAAAGGTATTCTTCTACTGAACACCTTCGTGGAACATTGTAAGTTTATGAAAATTCGCTGAGAAAAGTTATTAATTAGTTATGAAGCAGCATGACTTCAAAACAAGTGGATTTTATTATTAATCATAGCAACCCTGTTTGAATAGCTGCATCTACCATACGCGAGCGGCGGGTGGCAAGTCTAGTTTACACTTGTATAAGGATGGAGCTATTCAAACAGGGTTGCAATGATTAATGATAAAATCCAGGCCCGAACGTAGATCGCGGAAGGAAAGGGAAGGAATGTTAGTTCGATACTTACTTTTGCTAAAGACGGTGTATACTACTGCGCACTCCACATGTATCACTGGAGTATATTTGTTTGTAAGTATATATAGGGGTCAGCTAATTTCCGTTACGAAGCCAAAGACCGACAACAAATAGGCGACTCCACAATCTGAACCAGATATTAGGGTGTCTCAAAATAACATCACGTTAAAAAAAGTCTTCGGGCTCACTTCTTAAATGAAAAGTTAGGGTATTAGGACCACTTTCTTCTTCGGAGTGAATTTGCTAAAACACTTCCTACTGGTGGCGAATTCTGATTTTTTTTTAAAAATGGGCCAATTTTGGATAAAATTTCAAATTCATATCTGTTGAAGTGCTTCTGAACTTTCTTAAATTTTTTCAACATTTTTTTTTTCTCTGGAGATCCAAATGGAGAAATGTGATGAATTAGTTGATACAAATTTTGAATTATAAGAGCGGCTGAGCCATTAAAGCTTAGTAAAAAGTGCATTTTTTGGTGTTCTTTTATTAGTTTTTCTTCATAACTGGATATCTACAAAATTTTAAAAGTATAGAAAACACTTCAAATAATTGAGACAAATACAGAGGCGTCATTTTATTGAAGAAAGTGTATAGCTACGGCAAATTGTCGCTGTTGTGCTATCTCATGACAAGTACCATTTAGCACAATTCGAGAAAAACGTTTTTTAAAGTTTAAGATTAGGTATCTTGAAACTTAGAAACGGTAGAAACAAGAGACAATTGGTCGGTGTTAAGTCAGACCGGACTAAGTGACAAAATACTTATTTCGAGAAAAACGAGTTTAAAATTTGAATCGCAGCATCCTTTACATTATGATTGGAAATTAATTTCGCCATAATTCTTGTTTATTGTTACATATTTCAAATCTGGCCAAAGTTGAATGTAGCTGACGATATTCTTTATCCAGTGCTATCATTATCTCATTTTTGATGTTTTGCGACTTAGTCCGGTCTGGCTTAACACCGACCAATTGATGCTTCTATCTATTCTGTATTAATCTCTTAAATTTTACGAAGATCGGCTAACTATGTTGCGAGTTTTTACTAAAAATGTAAACAAAAGTCGCATTCACACGTGTCATAGGTGTGTATTGATGACAAAATTTGTATGGCGTGTCATAATCGTGCGTGGAAAATTTTCCTTACAAATAAAGCATCAGTTATTAACTTTTATTCATATCTTTAGGTCTATAAACAATCGGTTAAATGCATTTTGAAGGAAATGAGTCAGGGAATCTTTAAAATATAGTAAATTTTGGTTGCAATGTTGCCAAATATGTTATATTTTCAGTTAAAAATATTGACAGCATTTTTCTCACAATTCGTGAATTTTTATTTTGAAAATAATTATGGCTTTGTGTTTTTCCGACAGTTTTACACAGAAAACCTGATATAATCCACCAAGTAGTGCAATTCTGCCTTTCTCATTTCTACAAATTAAATTATGGAAATAATGCCTTTCTCATTTCTACAAATTAAATTATGGAAATACTTAATACATTCTACAGCTACTTGTTGACGGTGAAACACTTGAAATAAAAAACTATCATACTTAATTAACCTAATCAGAATTAGTTCAATGTTGTCTTCCTGCTAACTAATTTTGTCATGCGTTATTGGTGTGTGAGGAGGGTGAAAAATTCGAGAACGAACCACTCTCCAGCTTAATTTAGGATGCCTTGTGATGTAGGGATTGTAAAAAGATGATGGAATTGAAAAGGAGAGGGGTATGAGTAATGGATGGGGTGGCGGAGGGTGACCAATGAGGGGTGATCTAAGGGGAATTTACACGGATGGTGACCAGTGAGGAGAGGGGGGGGCGTAACCCCTCTTCGCACACCCCTAGCAACGTTCCTGTTAAAATCTAGAAACCTTATGTCAGTAAAAAAAGTTAGGTTGACGATTAGGTTGACGCTTTTTAGAGTGATTGCATATCCTTTCTATATGAGAAAGGAAAAAAATTCTGTGTAGTCGCCCTTTTAAACCCGTAACTCCGGAACCGGAAGTCCGATCGACTAAAAATTCAATACCAGCTTATGGGAGGGATATACCTTTCAATTTCAATTTGAGAGATTCGGTTCAGCCATCTCTGAGAAAAATGAGTGAGTTTAGAAAACATATACACACATACACACATACAGACATTTGCTGTTCGCGACGAACTGAGTCGAATAGGATATGACACAGGGCCCTCTGGGCCGCGATTAGTTCGGCGATTTTTAGAGTGATCCTTTCTATATGAGAAAGGCAAAAAACTTGAAAATTAGCCAAGCAAGCGGAATGTAAACTAAATAATCAGAAAGGGTTATGAAGCTATATCTATGGACTAAAGAAGAATATTTAAAGAGCTTCGGTTTGTTAAAAAGAAAGAAAAATATATGTCCCGATTTTGTCAATGTCCTCGATGTATTATAGTTGTCTAAAGTTGATGAAAGTTGTTATGAAAATTCTGTTACTTAACTTGAGTTCTTATGCTACAGAATTTGCGAAGTTAAATGCTAATGAAGTACTATCTCTGATAGTCGACACTAAGCTAACAAGGTATCAATACTTATTAATTTGCGAATAAGTAGTAGAAAGGCGTCTTTTAATATTTGGTTATATTATAAAAGAAGCGCTTTTTTCTAAAGATAAGTATACCTAAATCGAAAACAGGCTAGATTAAACATCATCTAATATAAACTTTGTAGTAAAAAAAAGTTACGCTAGAACCGAATTGACGATAATGAAATTGGATAGTTTATTTATGTTCTCATTCGTATTCATTACCAACTATTGGCAAAATTTATATCATAAAATGTGTGACAAAATCAATTTATCGCTATAAGATGAATTGATCCGATCTTTTTGATATCAAATTTGAGCTCAGTGACTCCAAATTCACTTATAATATATGGCTATGGGACGAAATTCTCTAAAAAATGCACAAGGCGGATGAACAGAATATAGGTCTAATGGAAGGGAGGGGGGGGGGGGGGGTGATGTAGAAAGAGATGCTGTGAGGGGAAGTTGAGAGGGTGTTGATAGAGTATGCAACACCAAACCGCATATTGGAGATTTGGTTTATGAAAATCGATTCAGTCATCACAGAGTAATCGATGTGACTAATTCTGGAATACGTCCAGTACTCGAAAATTCCGGAACTGTCGATAGTGGACATTATATTCAAAGAATCTTTGATTGGCCATCAGTGATCTAGGCTTGCAATTAGAAAAGATGTGATCTAGACTTGCAAATAAAAATGGATTTTTAACCTAATGCGATTGTTCCGGTTTATATGGGAAATTCCTAAGTGGCCGCAATAACCAACCTGTAACTCCGGAAACCAAATGTCGGATATGAATGAAATTCAATGGCAGTCCATGGGAGTATTGTATCTTTCATTTGACACCAAGTTTATAAAAATCGGTCAAGAATTCCCTGAGAAAAAGATGTGACATTAACTTACGAAAGTGGAAAGTACCCGGGGGCATCAAGACCGTCATAGGTGGCCAATGTGGTCAAAGCTGCTTAGAATGATCATTAGTGACCCAAACCCGCAAATCCGAGTTATGTTGCACCCTATTTAATATGTATTATTTGGACATCAGTTGGTACCATTTTATATGGGAATTTGCTGGGTAACCGCACTATTCAACCCGTAACTCCGGAACCGGAAGTCCGATCGACAAAAGCAGCTTATGGGAGCGTTATACCTTTCATTTGAAATCAAGTTTGAGCGATTCGGTCCAGCCATCTCTGAGATAAGTGAGTGAGTTTTGAAAACACATACACATACAGACATTTGTTAATTTCGACGAACTGAGTCGAATGGTACATAAGACTCGGCCCGCCGGGCCTCGGTAAGAAAGTCGGTTTTCAGAGTGATTGCATGTCCTTTCTATATGAGAAAGGCAAAAACATCTAATACATCAATATAATTTGTCAATCCCCAGACACAGCCGTTTTAAGCAAAAATAGATTTTAGAGATTTTTTAAACAAGGAATTTGGCATATCTAACTCTGTTTACCTTAAAATGGTGTTTGTCATAAGATAGCGCAATAGCGACAAGCAGTTATGTTCCCCCACGGTGGACACCAGAACAATACAATCGGATTAGAGGTTCCATCCCGGAAAATTATTTCCCGGGAATCCCGAGATTTTTGGCTTTTCCGGGATTCCCAAATCCCGGGAAACTGTGTTTTCTCATTCCCGGAATTAAAAAATTCCAAGCAAAAGATGATTTAATTTTTACCAAAAAACTTACCCTCTGCAAAAATATTCTGCAGGCAGTATCTCGACCGGAAAACATTTGGAATGGGTAGCAATTGTAAATTAAACTATTTTAACTGGTTCGCAGATCAAAAGGCGATATCTCTTTGAACTCGGTAAAATGCAGACATTTTTTGTGATTTTATGTTTATTTATTTATTCGTTCGTCTTCGGCACATACCGTACAGATTACTCTTAATACTATTGTTGACTATCATGTTTTCATGCCAAAATCGACAAATTCGCGAAGCTTTTCTTAGCTTTAGTGGTGCGCATGATATCTCCGCAACCAATGAGCTAATTTTTGTATGTTTTAAAAGTTCTTTCTTATTTTAATAACTAGATCTTCAATAAAAGTGTTTGCAAATAGAGATTTAGTTACCGAAATTGGGCTGATTTATTTAAAAATCGATTAGTTTTAGTTTCAAAAAATTCGAATGGTTTATAAAGATATCGTGCTTAACGCATACGTTATTCTAAATAAGAAAGTTTTCCCGGGCGTGTGCAGAAATATTTGGTCCGATCATAGAATGCATATTTCGTCCCATGTGTTATACTGGAATTGTAATATCAATTTTTTTATATGAATATTTAAATTTGTGTGAAAAGAAGTACAGAATGCCGTATCTTTCCAATATCATGCACATCCAAACTCCTTTAAAGTCGATTTCAAATGATGCAGTATTTTTGAATTGCCTTAAGACAAAGCAATTCGGCTCCCGTTACAGCAAATCGATGATAGACTTCACCCATCGCTGAGTAGTTCGTCCATTATCCGTTTTATTTTGATTCAATTCGGAGTAATGCCACACTACCTTGGAGCAGTTGAATCATTTCATTCCAGGTAACCAAAGAAGATGCTTTGCATTAAATTGATCCCATCCCATCGAAATATTCTGCAATGAATTTCAATCTTAGATAGTAACTTCAACAGCTGCGTTCAGGATATCGTCCCAATCGTAATCTTGATTGCCAGAATTTAGATTATCCGAGGTTGATCCAAGAAAAATCATTCAAAAGAAGTAGATATTTTATAAACTAAGTGACGAGTTATCAAATGATCCAATGTTTATATTTGTAATGTATTTGTATTTGTATTTAACAATTTACGTCCATCTGACAATGAGTCTTAATGAACTAAATTACAAATAATTAACCTAAAGTGATAACGAACGATTTCTAAACTATGCAGAACTAATGACGAAGTCGAAGATGTCGGTAAAATCGTTGAAGCGACGGACCATTGCTAGTATCGGGCTGTTGGCAGCGTAGTTAGTGTTACGCATTTCAGTCTGCAGCAGTGTTCGAGGACGAAGGACACGGGTTGGTGCGTAGAGGTTAATTTGTGATAGGAGATCGGGAACATCATATTCGGCGAGAAGAAGCTTAGATACGAAGGTAGCTTGCGACGCGTGTCTACGATCTTCTAAAGTGTGCAGTCCTAGTAATCGACAACGGTCTTCGTATGGTGGCAAGTTCAGCGGGTCATTCCAAGGCAATTGACGTAACGCATATCTTATGAATCTGCGCTGGACGGCTTCAATTCTTTGGCTCCAAATTGCATAGTAGGGGCACCAGACGACGTTTGCGAATTCCAACTGTGAGCGCACCAGCGAACAATACAACGCTTTGAAGCACAAAGGGTCCTGGAATTCGGCGAAGAATAGTTTCCCTCCACGCATTAAGACGAAAGCCACATCATTCACGAACAGTGAAAACAGTAGCGGACCAAGTGTACTACCTTGAGGAACTCCAGAATGGTAGGAAAAGGACTCAGATTCATTGTCACCAATTTGAACAACGACTTTACGGTGTTACAATGTTGCGTAGTCCATCAAATCGATATGTTTTGACATCTGTGTTAGGACAGATTTACATAGAATCAGTCAGGTTTGAAAACTTTTAAATTTATTCTGTTATTCTCAAGAAAACACGTCATTTCCTATTTTCCCTTTGCATTACCGGGATCCTGGGAATTCCCGGGAATTTTTTTTATTTATTTCCCGAGTTCCGGGAACTAAAAATCGCCGAGAAATGGAAGCACGAAAAGAGCATAATGATTAGTCGTGGTGAGTGGCGCAGCTCTTTATAGTTTTCTGCTACAGTGCTTAGAACGTCTTTAAAGGGATCACTTTAGATTCCTGGGTCCCTAGCTCATATGGACTCTCTCATAATAGGCACACCTATTTTCCAGCATTCTCAATGCAAGAGTCATCCTCACGATTGCCAGTACAACAGCCGAACAGATAGACAATCCTTGTCGAATAAGACGTAATTAAAAACCAAAATTCACCCGATACGAGTTTGAAGGGTCACACAATTTTGTCCCATCCAGTGCGATTTCCATTCAAAATCCTTCGCTTGATGAAGCAAAGAGACCTTAAAACAGCCAACCCTGTGCTTCAGTAGATCCACGCACAATTTTGAAGCGGTGACCCCAACGTCGATCTAAACTTTGTAAGCGGACATTTAGACGCGGTAGTTTTTCATACAAGCCTAGTCGCCACATCATTTGCTTTTTTAGACAGAATATCACAATTTTGAACTTATCTGGACGAGCTTTCAGGATATCTGTCACTGTTGGATGTTTGCGTTAGCTATAAATCTTTCAAAATCTTTAGAATACTTACCAGATTATTAGCAATGTTTTTAAACGGAAAATCGGAATATGGGTCTTTTCAGGAGAGTTTATTTATTTTTTTTATTCATTTCGTTTATTTGATAGGCACAAATGCGTTAGCTTAGCGGTGCCAAATTCTTTTGTTTTTACATTTTGGATATCTTAAAACTAGGAGGTTACAATGTTGAAATACTTTTTTTACAAAAGAAAAAAAAAGTTTACAGTTTTATCTTAAGACTAGAAATAAGATTCTATATTCAAGAGAGGGCCAAAAGATTTTTTTATATGAAAACATTTAAAACAAGGGATTAAGTTTGATATACAAGGAGGAGTAATAGTATTCTACGAAATATTTTACAGTTATTTTAAAACTAACAATATAGTTTAGTACACAAAAGGGGGAACAAATATTTATGAAAATTTCACATACTAGGGATACAATTCTATTTACAAGATGGAATACAAGAGTTTCAATAAAGAGTAAAAATTACACCTATCTTAAAACTAGGAATACAGAATACAAATTTGATTTTTGTAACGAAGACTTATGCTTGGTCAAGATATTCAGAGGGTGGCTTGTTTCCACATCAGTGTAGCAGCAGTTGTATCAAGGACTGGGAGAGAAGGTGTCTATGGTGACAGGGAAAGAAGAGTAAAACTTGCAACTTTCGCGCAAATGGGAGATCAGCGAAACAAATTAGCGCCTCAGTCTAGTAAGTCGTCGAGTACCGGATTGGCGGATGGTATTCTTCGGACCGCGGGGAATCCTCAAGAGTCATCGGACCTCGAGTTGCTCTCGCTTCAGTTTCCTTCTATGTAGGCGTGGTGGTAAGGGCGACGGCGGTTACATAGTGGCACTCTGGAGCTGATCGGCAAGAGGAAATTTCTAAAAACAAGAAAAAAGAGAGGGGCTAAATTGGGATATCTATCGTTTTTATGAAAGTATAAATAAGGGACATATAGGCAAGATCGCGATTTGCCAGCATATCTCGAACTGGGACATTGGGTGGTCTACCTCGGGCCCGAAGGGAATCCTTTAACTGAGACCTGGCCTCCAAGTACCCGGCGCATACCCAGACAACGCGCTCGATGTCGTAAGAGTTTATTTATGTTCGGGTCTAAAGCCCAGCGCAAGGTGAAAACTTAAAAAATACGTAGAGACAGAAATTACGGGAGATATATTAAATTGAAAGACAAGCAAAATGATAGTAATGCAAACGTGTGGTAAGCCTTGGGTTCCGCAAGGGAAGACATTCCCAACGGTTTTTAACAAAAACTGTTTTGTCAAGTCAGCAAAACTTTGTATGTGATTCCCTACAAATGAGGAAACATCCGACACTCCAAATAAGAACTTGATGTTATCGAACTGAAACACCTGATTCTCTAGTTTGTGTCAGTGGAATGTCATGGAACGTATGTTGTATTCACATGTCTATGGGAAATTCTTTAAACCTTTTCATCTGAAGTCTTTCTTCGGGGGGATTCATGTCTACCGCGGCATATTCCTTGACAATAATGGAAATGCCTTTGTGGCCATCTCCATAGGATGTACACACGAAATCATTGTTCGAAAGTCGAACTAAAAAAACCAAAGGGGAAAAACTGACACTTCGCCAAGGGCACCAGAAGGTCACGCTACGGTTCTGCCGATGATCTGTCGGTAGTAGTAGTGAGGGCATATGATGTAACAATGCCGAGTGAAATAGCACCGAGAAGCTGCCAGCGCCCGGCATACTGGCGGAACGAACGGCTCAGCATCCTTCGGGCAGCCTGCCTAAAACCAAAGCATTCAGAGAACAAGATCTGCGGCAGTTAGAAAAGAGTGTAGGGTCACATTCCGGGCGACCAGGCCACTTTTAAACGCGAGATAGTGCTAAGCAAGTTCACATGCTACAAGAAGCTGTACAGAGAAGTAGACGCTAGCCCCTGGGGCAATACTTACCGAGTCGTGTTGAGTCCAATGACGCCAGTCGAAATGGGTGCAGACAAAATAAAGATTATCGTGGAGGGTCTTTTCCGAAGCACGACCGCAAGGCCACCTATATCGTACGTCGATCCAGAAGGTAGAAATACTGGTGACAATCGAGTCTCGTACCAGAAGATATCCAAAACGTGACACTGAAGACGATCCGGGCGTTTCTGGTCATGTTCGGGATAGTTCTACAGAAATTCCAGGATAGAAGGAATGTCCAGAAGCTGATGTTACTGCCAAAACCATAGAAGCCACAAGGAGATCCAGCATCGTATCGGCCTATATGCCTGCTGGATACTCTTGGTAAACTTCTCGAAAGGTCATCCTCAACAGGCTGACGAGCTACCGTGAAAGTGAGAATAAACTATCGCAAAGACAGTTCGGGTTCGGGAAAGCGATCTCAACGTTGGACGCCAGCCGTACAGTCATCGCGAGAGCGGAGAAAGCATTGAAACAAAAGAGAAGAGGTAATCACTAGTGCGCCGTGATAACGATGGACGTGAAGAACGCGTTCAACAGTGCCACCTGAGGGGTGATCGCCGTAGCGCTGTACAGAATTTGTGTTCCGGACTATCTGTGCAAGGTTCTGAAAAGTTACTTCCCAAACCGAGTACTGGTCTACGAAACGAACATGGGGCAAAGGTCGATAAGGGTTTGAGATCGTCGGCTTAGCAGATGATGTTGTCCTGACGATAACCGGCAAAACTCTTGAGGAGAATGGGATGTTGACGGTAGAGACAATAGCCATCATACAAACCTGGATGGCTGAAGTCAAGTTGCAGCTGACTTACCATAAGACGGAGATAGTGCTGGTCAGCAACCGAAAAAAAAATCCAGCGTGTCGTGATCAGCGTTGGAGGACAATCCATACCATCGATTACAACAGCTATGTCGACTATGTATGTCAGAAGGGTGCGAGGACAACTAACGCATTGGCAAGGATTGTGCCGAACAACAGCACGTTTCGCTTAATGGCTGTTCAGGTCGCGAGTGCGTACAGAGGCAGTATGTGTAATTGCCGGGATGATACCTCCCAAGTAACAATTTAAGTTTTATAGCACGCTACAAGAGCAATCTAAGTTTTATGAGTGGCTATAAAAGTATCACAAAATCTCAATTGTTACTAGGGCTATCTGCATCACTCAGCTGAGGACGTGTAATGCTACCAGCCGAATAAAGTACATCTTAGTCAGGCGGCAGGAGTCTTAAAGTATTATCGGAAATGGAGGACATTGGGTTCAATATCAAGTATCTTCCTGGGATGGAAATTTTCTTGGTAGACTCTGGTTGTTTTCAGAACATTCTAAATTTATCTTTTGAAGGAAAAGCTATTCCTGCAAATGGAACCAGTGCGTTGTTTTCTAAACTGGTTTTGTCATGTGCCAAAATATTTATTATCATTGTGAGGGGATGATGATGGGACCATCATAATCTTAATGAAAAAAGGGTTTCATTTAATTTAATCAAATTAGCTCACACTATCATTAAAGACAATCAGATACAACTTCCTAGCTATCTGCAAAACAATCTTTCGATCTGTCTTACAAACAGGTTAAAATTTGGCACATACGTGACCTTCACTTTCCTCAGACTGGTTGATGACGTGTAAACCGATATTCAGTAACCGGTGTGTTCTACGTACACCTCCTGCAATCCACCACCCTTTAGATCTACAAATAAGCGAATATAAATAATGATTAGCTACCAAGGCCATCGAACAACCTACATCAATGTGTAAAAACACCAAACACAAGAGGTGAAACGAAATCCTGTTGAGCGCGCCCCGAACCTCAACTTCCTCATTGATTCGGTTACTGAATGGAAGCGACACGGGTCGGGAAATGGTCGGTTGCCCTCGGGGGCTCTAGCACCGGAGCTCACACCCTGTTTATATGGTCATTTTAATTGTATGTTAGACTGTAGAAGCGCTGCATCAATCATGTGTGAACGAATGGTTTAGAAATATTTACGTCTGTCGACAGCACGACGACGACACAGACGGAGGCGCCATCATCCCAACTCAAGAAAAAAAAATAGACGGCGAGCTATAACGCTTCAGTCGTGTAGCTTGACTAATTTGATATGTTCCGGTAGTGTTTTGAGGCAATCGACAAAAAGGTACGGACTGACTTGAAAAATGGTTTAAAAAACTTAAATTTTACATGATCTTTCAATTTCCTATAGGTTGGTCGTGCGGAATTTGTTTGATGGGACCAGGAAGTTTACGGTTATTGAAGCGGCTCACATTCCTGAGATGATTCATAAACGGTATCAGTTCGGTATCGTGTATACAAAAAGAATTTAATTTTCTACGTTTCTGGGGATGAAACAGGAAACACTTATCATTTCCATATTTTCTGCTCTGTTTTTCAAAGTGACAGAAGGTTGTATTGTCTGATAGAAGGTATGCAGGACACTTTGTATTTGGATTATGGAATATTTCATAATTATGAAACCATACCGAACCTTGTTCAAAAGGTTCTTCAAGTGTAACAATAACAAAATTAATTCAAAAAGCAACAGGTAGCAACAGAAAACATGCAGTTAAAATAATGCGAATCAGAAATTCGCTAGATTGACATCCATTATTTATGCCGGTCATAAGTGCTATACACTGCACTACCGAATTAGGCATTCTAAGTACCCCCTACAAACCACCCACACACAACCACTTTGCGGAATCTCGTGTGCTCCGGTTACTGCCGGGAAGCCAGCTTCCAACACCTTCTCGACCACCCGAGTCAGAAGGGTTCGTCGCTTACTCAACCGAGCACCAATCGCAAACCACAACAAAGTTCAAGTGCAAGCTTATACGGTTGAAAGTAAAAGTAACGTGGTAGAGCAACTACCACACGTCGTTAACACATCGTCATCATCATCAACGTCATCCTCTGGCCCGTGGATAATTATTGTTCGCGCTGGTAACTACATAGCCCGCTAACTCTGTTGGGGTTGGTTGTACAAATCGGAAGGGGTGGGGTTTAATCGGAGTCTCACAGCAAAACAATAACAAATCGAAAACGTGTTGGGATAGTAGACTTCAGAAGCTGAACTGCATCTGATTAGTTGGAAGTGATTGGATCTAACGGTTTAGTGTAAGCGGATTGAGTTGTTCAGTACGGAACGGCAGGCTCTTTGTACCTATAAGGTAGATTTACGAGCTTAATTAGCTGACTAATTCACAGCAGATCCAGAGATGGCAAACGGCAGAATAATGAACTGAATTGTTTGGATTTAGCGATGATTGGAATTCTTCACATTATTTAGCCACGAATAATGAAGTTGAGTGGGTAGCAGCATAACGTATTTGGGATTGAATAGCTCAACAGTTAATTCCATAGGTTCCCCGTCACCAAGCATGCAGGCTGCTTCGTTCTTAGTACATTCTAAACCAAGGTCACGAATTTGACCAGATGGAATTGAGTTACAAAGTCGATACGCTTGCCTTGCGCTGAGGATTTCCACGATGATACGGTTCGGTGGCTGTAAAAACCATCAATAGGGCTACTAACCAAGAAAGGGAAACCATATAATTGATCAATTTCGGAATTTCGCGCACAAAGACGCACACATCGATGATCGTCACGTGTCGTTGCCGCATCTCAAGGACATTGTCTGCTACCCTATTGATCTAATGTATACATTCATAAAACAGGGCATCAGATGTAGGTGAATGTGAATCTGATTTACTAATAGAAGATTTCCTTCAATTTCCAAAAAAATAGTTTCTGTTTCATTTTTTGTAGATATCTTGTTTCTTCACAAATAAAGGAAGTATTTTGAGCTTAAATGAGCTTAGTAAGCATTGTATAGTTAGTGGAATAATGCTGGTAATTAGTCAGTCAACATGTTGAAATGTGTTGTTTGTTCCCTGAACAAGGTCATCAAGTACCGTCGAAACGTCAGGCAATCTATAAATATATCGTTTGTTTACGTATGGAAGACTGAATACCCTCAAGCCGTAAATACCTGTCTGTTTAACTTTAATTAGTTTTCATGAACTATTTTTATTCGAGCACCATATCTCAACTGTACGCTCACTTTTTTATTTTATTTCAGTGCTGTACTTCCAATTTCCATTTTCGTTTCCATAAAGCAAAGAAAACAACCAACAACATATTTGGCATGAAATTCTTGAATTTGTAATTTCCATGTCGTACTGCTCGAACACGTTAATATTGGTTCCTATATCCATTTTCCATTAAAACAGTTTTGTTGATGCATATATTGAGTATAAACCTTAAAAAGCTGATATACGTCCAATTTAATCTAATTCGGAAATATGACCGTAAACTAGTCCCATCGCTTACTGTATGCCATTTATTTGCATGCTATGCATACACTGAAACTTTGTGGATACCGATCATCTGATTTTTACGAATACTTCCAAAGCTGTATATACAGCTAATGGACATAGGAACACACAGTTCCGTCACTAGATCTGCAAAACTTTGAATCCTGAACTGAAATGTTGTTTATTTAATTCAGTTTTAGTTATACTAGAAGGTTGGGACCTTTGTATTAACTCATAAATAAGCATTCAATGAGACATTCGCTCTTGACGGACTAAAGAAATTCTTCACAATTCTATGTGTACGGCTAGTAGCAACGAAAGATTTTTCAGAAACTGATTTAAAAATTCTTTTGCATTGTGTTAGTCACCAATCCAGTAACATCAAACGCAAAATTTCAAGTGACATGCCACGTAAAATTTCACGTAAAATTCCGTGAATTTACCGTGTAAAATTTCATGTAGAATTCCGTGTTAAATTTCCCTTGAAATGCCGGGTGGAGTTTCGCGCCAAATTTCAGAAAAATTTCGTGTTAAATTTTACTAAAATTTAACATGAAATTCCTCGTGATAATTAATGTGTAATACCGCGTTAAAATTAATGTGAAATTTCGCGTTAAATTTCACGTGACATTCCGCGTCAAATTTCACCAGAAATTCCACGTGAAATTCCACATGAAATTCCGCCTGAAATTTCACGTGAAATTCAGCGTCAAATTTCATCTGAAATTCCGCTTAATTCCACTGAAATTCAACTGGAATTTAACGTGAAATTTCACGTGAAATTTCACATCATATTCCGCCTAAAATTCTGCGTGAAATTTGACATGACATACTATGTGAAATTTTACGTTAAATTCGCGTTAAATTCCACGTGAAAACCATGGAAGATTTCAGGTGAAATTCTGCGTGAAACTTCACGATAAATTCCGCGTGAAGTTTCACGTGAACCCCACTTGAAATTTCCCGCGAAATTCCGCGTGGCAATTGGCGTGAAATTTTATTTTTCTGCGTGAAATTTCACATTCCCGTGAAATTTCATGTGAAAGCCCACTTGAAATTTCCCGTGAAATTCCGCGTGACAATTGGCGTGAAATTTTACTTGAAAATCCGCTTGAGATGTCACATTAAATTCAGCATAAGATTTCGCGTGGAATTCCACGTGCAATTACACGTTAAATGTTAAATTTTACGTGAAATTCTGCGTGAAATGTCGCTCGAAGTGTTTGAAATATAACGTGTATTACCGCGTTAAAATTCAGGTGAAATTTCGAGTGAAATTTCACATTAAATTCCGCGTATAATTGTACGTGAGATTCTGTGTTAAACTTCACGTAAAATTCACTCTGAAATTACACATGCAATTCCGCGTGAAATTTCATGTGTTATACCGCGAGAAATATGAGGTGGAATTCCGCATGAAAATTGACGTGAAATTTCGCGTAAAATTTCACTTTAAATTCTGCGTAAAATTTAACGTGAAATTCTGCGTAGAATTTCTCGAAAGATATAGCGTGAAATTTGATATGAATTTTCCGCGTGAAATTTCATGTGAGATTGCGAGTGAAATTTCACGAATAATTCCGCGTGAAAATACACGTTGAATTCCGCGAGAAATTTAACGTGATATGTTTCCACGTGAAAATTAACGTGATATTCCGCGTGGAATTTTAGTAAGATTTTGCGTGTCGAATTTTTCGCGAAATTTCACGCGAAATTCCAAGCAAAATTTCACACGAAATTTCACGCGATACTTCACACAGTATTTTACGCGGATATTATGCGAATTTCAAGCGAAATTTTACGCTAATTGTCACGCGATATTTCACGTGAAGTTTCAGTCGAAATTTCACGCGATTTTTCACGCGGAATTTCACGCGAGACTTCACATGAAATTTCAAACGAAATTTCATGCGAAATTTCACACGAAATTTCTTACGAAATTTCACATGAAATTTCACTCAAAATTTTGAACAAAATTTTGCGTAGGATTCCGCGTGAAATTTCACGTGAAATTCAACGTGAATTCACATATAATTCCGGATAAAATTTTACGTGACTTTCCCAATTTTCACGTGAAATTCTGAACAGAATTCCGCGTTGAATTTCAAACGGAATTGCCCGTGAAATTTCATGTGGCACTTTCCGCTTTAAATTTAACGTGAAATTCTGCGTAGAATTTCACACAAATTCTCCTCGTGAAATTTCATGCGTGAAATTTCACATATCATTCCGCATGAAATTACACGTGGAATTCAGCGTTATATTCCGCGTGAAAAAACCGTGTAATATTTCACGTCGAATTCCTTGTTAAATATTACACAAAACTTCGCGTGAAATCACAGAGTAAAATTCTACGTGGAACTCCTAGTCAAATTTCACATAAAATTTCACGTAGACTTCCGCGTGAAATTTCACGTTGGCTTCCGCGTGATATCTTACGTGTGATTCTGCGTTAAATAATTTCAGGTGGAATCTCACATGAAATTTCACATGCAGTTCCGCGTGAATTTTCTCTTAAAATTCCGCGTAGAATCATAGAATGAAATCTTCGTGAAATTTTACATGAAATTACACGTGGAATTTCAGATGCAATCCGCATGAAGTTTAACGTGAAATTTCGCGAAAAGCACTTTGTAAAATGTTGCGTGCAATTCCACGTGAAGTTTCTTGTAACATTCCACGTGAAATTTCACATTATATGCAAGGTGAAATTTCGAGTGATATTCGTCCTGAATATCTAGTGAAATTCCCCGTAAAATAAAACGTAAAATTCCGCGTCAAATTTCACATCAAACTCAGCATGAAATTTGGCTTGGAAATTTCGCGTGGAATGTCGCGTGTAATGTCGCTTAGAACTTCAAATAAAATTTTGCGTGAAATATCGCGTGAAATTTCGTATGAAATTTCGCGGGAATTTTTTAGTTTAACTTCCCATGAAATTTCGCATGAAACGCCGCGTGGAACTTCTTGTGAAGCTGCGCCTAAAATTTCACGTGAAATTCTGCGCCAAACTTCACATTAAGTTCCACATCACTCTATACGATATATGATATACTACGTGAAATTTTGCTTAAGGGAGGGGGGTGGGTAAGGGTTTCAGCGCGAAAAAAAACACCTTTTTTGCGATTTTTTTAGAACTTTGCGTAAAGCTAACTGATCAAAACCTTTGTACATTATAGTATATCATTTCAATAACATGCTGTAATTTTTCTATGCAAAAATATCGACAAACAACTCGGTGACGAAGCTTTTTCTAGAACGTCTGTGATAAAACATGATTTGCGGTGTTTCCTGCCATTCCAAAACTACTTAACCGATTTCTTTCAAACTTTGTATACACATTCTATGTTAAAAATACCTAACCCCTACGTTGAGTTTTTGAGATAAATTTTCAATTAAAGGGCTTTTTTACTCATTTAAAAAAAATTACTAATTTTCACTTAATTATTTCACATAATTTTCAACGTGAGATGTTGCGTGAAATTTCACATTTTGCGTGGAATTCCGGGTAGTTTTCTGCGTTGGATTTCACAAGAAATTTCCCGTTGAATTCCACATTAAATTTCACTAAAATTCAGCGAGAAATTCCACGTGTGATATACAAAATTTCACGTGGAATTCCGTGTTAACTTTCACGTAAAATTTCACAGAAAATTTCGCGTGAAAATTAATCTGTAATTCCGCGCTAAGCTTGTATGAAATTTCACGTGAAATTCCGCGTGGAATTTCATTTAAAATTTCGCGTTACATTGCACGACATTCCGTAATATTTCATGTGCAATTCCGCAGTCAAAAGGGGACCCCCCCTTCCGTTACTTCTAACGAACGTTCATGGCGAAATACTCCCTAGGTTTTCGCCAGTCATAATAAAAATTCTGGGTGTCTGACGGGCAGAGCTCTGTCAGAATTTCTTTCGTGGAATTTCAATTTCTGTGCACTTTTTCGGATTAAAAGACACATCCGGTCCTTGCTAAACCACATTCGGCTGCAAGCCGTTGTTAAAGAAATCTACAGTTCCTCAATTGAGCACATCAAATATTTTCAGATATTCTACGAAGGGCCGGTGAGGAGTTTTTAGCGGTAGATACACGTCATTGATGTGAAGCAGAAACAACAACGACATTCCAAATAGCTTCCCAGGGCTATTCCTGACGTTCCTCTTAATCGTTTCATCCAGATCGATGTTATATTAAGAATATGATTAGTTACCATCTAGAAACTGAAATATCATACTTCTTACAATATTTAAAAATAAAACTATTTGTTGCTTTGGAGCTTTAACATCGAAAACGTAAACATGGCGAAATACAAACAAAAGGCTGACAGAATTATGGCAGAATTCTGACAGCGCTATTTATAAATTTGATTTTAAATGCTTTGCTTGAGAGTGAATTTACGTTGCAGTCACGGTTGTGGCCGGCCGTTACTTGGAGCTGGATCAAAGTGAATGAAACGAAGACTTAAGAAAAACATATATTTTAGGCTTTGAAGAGAAAAACTAGGACAAATCAAACGTTTTCTTCGACTTCTCAGGACACCAGCACAGTCAGTTGGAAACCAGGCCATGTCCTGGAAAACCAGGACGTATGGTCAAACAGTACAGTAAAACGCTCTCGTAGTTATCTAGAAACTGATGTCAATGCTGAATTTCGAAAAAAAGATTGGTCCAACAGATTTTGAGCAACAGCATTTTGTCGAGGTGCTTCCTGAAGTTTCATTGTCATTCACCCCATTTTCAATATTTTGCGATGAAAATTTTGGAAAATGTTGTTCAAATATATTATTACTGTATGGAAATTGACTAAATAGACCAACACTTTCTGCATGGCAAAAAAGTTATAGGGAACGATTTTTTTTCACCAAGAATACATGAAAACGTATCAAGCGCTCTTGCACTCAATGCAACCCTTGATATAATATATTTTCTGGGAAACGTGCGGTAAAGAGTTCAGATCTTGTACAGCTAAAGCACACCAGTCAGTACCCCTCAACGCAGACACTCCGCACTACTCGACTACATTCGTTCACTGAGCTTTTTCGCTAAAGGTGTCAAATCGATATAAAGCTGCTACGCTTTCAAGCTAAAGCTTCCGTCAGCTCAGTTAGTTAGGGTAAAGTGTGTAATTTTATTCTGCCGCTCAACATCACTACTCTTTGGGTGTAAGAGCACATGCTGAAATATCGAATGACGATAGCTCGATTAACACAACCTCAAGTGTAACAAATGAGAGAATGTAATAATAGAAATGAATACTGCAATGGTTGAATGCAACTTAATCAGGTTGCCTAATATTACAGTGAAAGGAAACGAACAGTTGTTTGACGCTCCATTCATCAGAAACACAACTCGCTTGAATAAGAAAAGTACAAATGGCATATGTGTTCTAAGACATGAAAAGGTGTATTGAACTCATAAAAGAGGCAGTCAGTTGGAAAAGCTTCAACAATGTACGCTCTCTCCAATATTGAAGAATTGTTTGCACAATATATTGTCACACACATTTTTCGTAAGGCGATTTGGCGACATTCCGGTTAAATTAGCCTTTCACTAGGCTCATGTTTAAGCCCACTCCTCCATATTTTGAACGTGAATAACATTGATGATTATATTGTCAATCCATGCACGCTCAGCAAAGATTGCAATAAGATTGAAGATACTCAACTTCTGTGCAAAATCGAGAGCTTAGGTTATGAGCTACATTAAGCAAAAATCCAATAAGTATTATGTATATATTATTACTATAGGTATACATGAACAAATTTTCAATTCGGCCCCAACGCCTCTTATGTATGCCTTGAGCGTAACCACGTTTTTTCTCGAAAAAAAATTAATTGGAAATATTTCTTATATCAGATAATCCGATTTAATATTAGCAAAAATTATCCAAAACCAATTAAGAATCGCATTTATAATTTTGAGCTCAAAGGTTTGTAAAATGCATAAAACGTCGGGATTTGATGTAATCTCCAGGCATACCAAAATAAGCTGGGTGGTTATGGCTGTGGTCTGTGCGTTTTTCATCCTTCCCGCGTGCCCAAATAAGTTAGCAATACGACGTTATTGAACTAATGTTGATTAAGCTAATTATGCATGATATTTTTTTGTTTCAAGTGTTTCAGCGTCGACACGTAGCTCATCAAGCTCGTGGATGGCAAGCGATTCTATATGTACACGGAAAAAAATCCGTTCATAAATTCATAAACAAAAGATCACGATTTCATGAACTGAACGATTTACGAAAATCGTGACCAAGTTTCTGAATCTGTAAATAATAATTCTTGAAACTATTTTTGTTTACAAAAAATATTTCAACCCGAATACATGGCGTTACATTCAAACGTTTGGTTGGGTTACTGTTTTTGTTCTCTGGACACGTTTAGTTTTTGATATGATTCTTGTTCATAAATTGGGAACACACAGCCGATTTTTGTGATTTCTCATTACGTTATCGTGTTCATTTATGAGTTTACTATCGCATTTTTATGTCAGACTAGCGGGATTTATGTTCATGATTTCACGATCTTAGTCGCGAGTTTTATAATTTCTTCTTTTTTTAATCTAAATATTTATTTGAAACGGCTCAATGCGTTAGCACAACTAACCCGTGGGTCTTTTAAGTTTTTTACAATAAGTAATAATAAAAAGGAATTAAGAATGTCTATCTGCCAGATCTTGTTGACGCAGTTTGCTGCTGCGTGTTGAGATCCTTTTCCTTGGCGGTGAAGTCGCTTGGGGGTCATTCAGTCTGCCTTCTCTCGCGTTATCGTTCCCGTCCATGTCATCACCGGTACTGCTTTCTTGTTGTTTACGATCAGAGCTTCTTATTTGTTTCTTGTTATTACGGGTCGCTGTTGTAAATCCGTCTTCATCGATATTTGCTTCTTTATTGGCGATGCTAGTTGTTGGTTTGGGAGTAGTTGTCGTGATCGTTGTACCTGCATTATTGATTAATTAGATCGTTGTTTTTGGTTTATCTGAAGTTGTCGCTGGCTGCTTTTTAGAGTTGGCTGTAGTAGATGAGTTTTTACTAGTTGCTTCGGCGCATGTTTTTCCGTAGTGGGCTGTATGGTTACAGAATGGGCATGTTGGGGTCTGCCCGCAATATGTGATTAGCGTTGTTTGCTTATAGGTCACGCCACCCTTCGGTGATTTGCATTCGTTAGTCATGTAAGAAGGTATTGGTTTAGTCACTCACATCCTCACAATACGAACGCCGTTGGGAATGCCGGTGAAAAAAATTCTCCAGGTGTCATTCCTAATAGATTCTGCTTCTCCATATTGCGACATGATTCGTTTAGCGTAATCATCCCTAGTACGCGGGGCCAAATCATGGATACGCACGTCCACCATGTCGTTTTCCATATGCACGGGGATCTTGAATCTGGTGTTATTAAATTCGACCTCGCGTTGCATGTTGTTTTTTTTGCAATGAAATTTGCTGCCTGTGTGTAAGCTTCTAAACGTGATCAAAACACAGTTTTTTACGTGGTGTAGCTGAATGTACGTAACTTCAGCGAAATTAAGCTCCATTTTAACTTTAACTAATTGTTCCACTTCCTGAACTGTGAGTCTAACACGAGTTTTATTAAAGTAGATCGAAATCGTGTTATCCCGTAGCACGGGCAGTTTTATTTCATTTGGCAAACTCATTTCACTCCGCAGCATGGGGCAACGATACAATTTATTTGTGCACTGATATAGAACAAAAGCTGGCTTGATTCGCTGGTGCCTATAGCCTGCTATAGCGTAGCGATTTTTTGCTTCTGTTTTGTGCGAGGTCAGAAGACAGATTGTTTCATAATTTCTATTCACGTTATCGTGATATTTCAGTCATAAATAAAGTGATTCATATTCATGATATCAAGATCATAGTATCAATTTTTGATATTCAAATAACGAGTAATGTGAGTTATTTTCATCATTTCAGAAACTTTGTCATGACTTTCATAATTGCTATCCACGTTGTCGTACTATTTTAGTCACGAGAAGAAATTTAGTTATATTTATGTTTCTGGTTTCAGGATCTTAGTCGCGATTTTTGACATTTTTGTCATGAGCTTTGTGATTTGCATTCATGATTTTAGTATCTTAGTCACGATCTTCATAATTTCTGTTCACATTGTCGTGATATTTTATTCTAAATCCTACTTTCGAATTTGACACGTAAAGTACTGTGATTCACGTTCGTGATATCAGTAGTTTTATAATTGTATCTCGAACCAAATTTTTCCAAAAATCTGTGTAAACTTACAAATTGATAAACGTTGAAAATCATTGTTCCACTATTGCCATCTATGCAACTGTTTGCTAAACGTGTTTGACAGCTGCACTCCATCTGCATTGCACCGAGCACTGCGCCACCCACAAACGTTCGCCAAAAATGTTTCTAACGTCTAATGGATTCGGAATTTCAATAGCGGGTATTTACACACATTTCAAATTGAGCTCAAACGTATGTTATCTTCTAAATATTACATGCACACAAAATAGATAGTAAATCATGTACTAGGAATCATGAACCAGTTCACGAACATATGAGTAATATTTTATGATTTCGAGAACTACTAAACGATCGAGAATGGTACTAGGTATCATATGAAAAATATGTCATGATTTTGTGATCTATTTCACGAGAACGGATATAGGATCGTGAATAATATATTAAGAATCATGAACCAGTTCACGAAAATAAGAACAATATTTGATGATTTTGTAAACTATTCCACGAGCACGAATGGTAAGTTGTGCCTATTATACTAGGATTCATGAGCCAGTTCACGTATACATGAATAATATTTTATAATTTTGAGATTTATTTCACGGGAACGCATTGTCAGTTGTGCTAAGAACCATGAACCAGTTCACGAATACATGAATAGTATTTCATGATTTTGTGAACTATTTCATGAGCACGGATCGTGGCTAATATATTAGGAATCAAATAAATTAGTTATGGAATTTGCGTTTCGACTTCGTTTCATCGTAATCCGACACTAACTTAAACAACGGAGTAAGCTAGCGCCGGATTGACACTAGCTCCAAAAATCAGAGACATAATTTGTGCTCCTGAGAAAACCATGCATTAGCTCACGAGGGTTGAATGGATTCATCATTAAAATTCCGAGTTTCGTGAAATGGTTCACGAGAAAGGTGCATAAGGTGTAAGTTGAGCTAAACATATGCAAATACTTTTTTTTCGTTTCCTTCAGCAAAAATGTGTATATTATTGCTCTAAATGACTGTACAAAAGACCGTATAAATTTGAAAGGTCATCATTTGAAGTTATAGTTTCCTAACTAGTTCTAAGGGTCTATCTCGAATAACGTTACATATCTCAACATCTTCTTTTACAATGTTCATCATAATAGTGTTTCCTATACTTTTGAATAGGAAAAAGATCTCCAAGTAAAATATTGGGCAAATTATTTTCTATATCACTATTAGAGGAATTAATCACTCAACCCATTATAAAATTATAACTACCTACAAATTTCAGATAAGTCCACAAACCACCCCGATCCCAAGAAAGCAAATCGATCGTGAACATAACCAAGATGAAAAATGTTGATTGGAATCGGTAGGCCAGTTAAAATGAAAACGGAACGAATGCCGACCACATAATAATTCAATTGTTTGGCTCTACATCGTTTCTTCCGACTTGATCATTTTTTTTGAAAAAACTCTCAAACACGGCTATGCAAAGTTAAATAATATTATGTGTGGATGCGATAACTTTCGCCTACAGTCGGTTAGTTGGTCAGGTGTGGGCTATTTGAAAAAGTTGAATGTATTCCTTTAGTTGAATAATCTTTTCTATTTTTAAAAGGAACGTCTTGAAGAATTACATACAATACATATCTTTAAGTGTACATGTTGGATCCTAATTTTTATAATGACTTGCAATTTGCTATAATTCAAAGTCTCCAAACGTTATTATCAGTAAACACTTTAAACTCGCAATCATGGTAAAGTCGATTTGAAGTTTTCCACGTTATATTTTTATCGATTGCGGAATCTGCTGCAAAAAGCAATATACTTATGTTTACCCCGCCCTGAAGTGTTGAAAAATAAATTAATAATCGCTTATTGTTACGCAGCGATGCGCCATACCTCGAGCGACTGTGGGTGATAATCAAACAATTTCAAGGTCGGTTGACTGGACGTGATAGCAAACACGCCCGTTCAAGGTCTTGCGACTTGAGCTTATTTATTATTCCAAGCGATGAAAGTAACTTATTTTAATTCATACATATAGGGACTCTGAACAAGTTATTTGTTTGTGGATTGACTATCTCTGAATACTGACAATCTAATATCATCAGAGTCATACTTCTCCATATTCATATCTCACATATTATCTAGCAGTCCGGTTCACACATCAGCACGTGAATAACGGAAACCAGAATAGCTTCTAATTTCAAAGACATGGTTTTCGTTTGTTATGATTTACTGAAGCCGGGAACCGGTTCAAGCTTGTGACGATTCGAAGGTGTAATGAAATCGACAAAAACGCCGCCGTAAACAAGCGATTGAGTTTCGTGAAATTTGTAGTGTGATTAGATAACTGGTGATCTCGATACCGTTAGTTCACCTTGTACCTTTCAGGTGGAAACACTAATACAAAGTAAATAGCTGAATCAATGCGAGATGGTTATAACCCCATGCGACGTGCTAATGGTTCAAGGTCTGCTTTGTCCGCTTACATAAAAGAATCTCTTTCTATGGAATGTTAGTTCTGCTTTCGATAGAGAAGTTTTACTTTTATCTGTATGAACTGCCGAACACGTTTTCAATCTTGATACCGTTACTCCGTCAGAATTCCGTCTATGGAACACGACGGAAATCGAAGGCTCTTGCCCCGTTGATGGTGGAAATTCCAAACTGATGCGAGGTGAGGGTAATCAATTAAATCAATTGCCTGCAATAACAGAACTGTAGGAGTTGTAATAGCGGGAAAACCCCAGCCGGCTTTTTACGCTGATCTAGGTCACCGAACTGCGCGAAGTCCGCGATCACGTGATACATAGAGTAAACAAATCGCCCCCGCAACAGCCCACACAGCTGTACCAGGTACCGGCTAAGCGCTAAGTAGATAGTTCTAGACACGATTAAGTCAAAACTTGAGTTATGTGCGCTGCATAAAAAGTACTTGTCGGTCTGATGAAGTTGTGCGCTTAATTGCTAGACGATGCGGAATCAGTTGCGTGCTGAAAGTGAAGGTGAAATTAGACAAATGATTGGGAATTCCCAAGTTCATACAAACGTTGATATTTGCTGGGTCAGCTCGAAGAGTTAATATATTACTTTATTCATTCTTTCAAGTGACGTTTCCTTAGATTCTTACATTATAAACAGGGTAGATGAGACAGTAGGTATGGAGCTAAACAGAACCGATGTTAGGAGGAGTTACGCAATATCACAAAGGTGCCGGTGCTCGCCCTATACCCGACCAGTCCTGCACTAAGCTGAATCTCTGGTTGAAATGTCAAATGAGATTTTGGTGTTCCAGGAAGCGTTGGAAACGCTTTGTTTGTTCAAATTGGTTTTTTCGGCTTTGTGTTCCATTTTTCTCGAGCTGGCGGTATTTGGCTGTCTCTCAAGAGAAAAGTTTAAGACTTTACAAGGAATCCAATCTGTCTACAGTGTTTAAGAGCAGTAAAAGATGTCCCTAATTGGGGACCATCTGAGTCACACTCTTGCTGGGCAAAGACAAAATGAAAATATACCGTGGTAATTCAAGTCTAGGCTATTCTGCACATACACAGCCAATACATGTAGGGATCCTGGAAAATTGCCAACGTTCGCCAAAAATTTTCTACAATTTTTCTTGTCAATATTAATGTTTGTGGCATATATCGTCGCTGTTGTACTATCTTATGACAAGCGCCATTTAGCACATTTCGAGAAAAACGATTTCTAAAGTTTGAGATTGAAGACAATTGATGCGTCTATCTATTCTGTATTAATCTCTCAAATATTACGAAGATTGGTTGACTATGTTGCGAGTTTTTACTATAAATGTAAACAAAAGTCACTCTCACACGTGTCATAGGTGTGTATTGATGACAAAATTTGCATGGCGTGAATTTGAAAATGATTATGCCATTATGTTTCTCAGAAAGTTTTACACATAAAAACATCTTATGCATCAAGATAACTTGAGCCATTCCCCAGACACAGTCATTTGAAGCAAAAAATTAATTTCTCAGCACGTTTCTCGCTATATCTCAGTAACCAAGCAGAATGTCAAAATTCTAAAAACGCCACTTTGTAGAGATTTTATAGACAAGTGATGTGGCATATCTAACTCAGTTTACCCCAAAATAAAGTTTGTCATAAGATAGCACAACAGCGACGATATGGAATGTGATACAATCATTAAAGCGGTCAGGTCAATTGTGCAGCGTACAAAATGAAGGTGATTCAAAATTATACGGCAATCAAATTATTCATTTAATGAAGAATTTAATCAAAGAATCATTTTGAACCTTGAATACGGAAGAAACGTGGACAACTGTACCAACCATTTCAGTTCAGAAGGGGTTTAATAAATCGTTGGGAGTGACGTGACGTGGAAGGTTGATGTCACTCCATTGGTCCTTCCTTCGATCGGACAGCGGTATTTGGACCTGTCCAGGCTAAAGATCCAAGATTATAGCGCCTTTACCCGCTTTTTGAAATAAAGAAACAGGAAAGGTACAAGAAAATCAAACCTAAAACCTCGGGAGCAGTCGATTATGGATAATGTGTGCCAGAAAATCTAGACAATGAAAGAAATCACTGTTTTCCTACCTCCCACGGCACGGAAGCAGGACTCCAGTGGATCAATTCCACCCGATACTAAGTGGCATCTAAGCCGACTCTGTCTGGAGGAAGTTGAACACTGGATAACTCCACATAAACAAAAAAGGCGAATGCCGATAAACCACTAACAAACCAAAATAAGTACATATAAGAACAAGATAAATTGAGTTAATCTCACCAAATTTTCATGAATGACTGCACCACCGTCACTCCACTGGGTACTCCACTTCGCCACGTCTCCGACAGTGTGCCAGAGCAGTTGGGCTTGATGAACTTGCCGAGCAGTTCACTTTATTTTCCGTACTTGTTGATACAATGTCACTGCTCTAAGACGGAATTCGACGAAAAACTTAATCACAAAAAATTTGACGGCAGTGATTTTTTTTGCATCCTGCGTACATGGCTACTACGATTCTTCAGCATAAAAATATGTCGTGGTAAGTGGAAAAACTCCAGATATCTGCTACGCTGCCATGTTTTTCAAACCAAGATCTCAAACGGCCTGTTAAGGTCGATTCACAATCGACAGAATCGATTTCATACTTACATTGCGATGTTCAAGATCGTATTATTATTGATGTATAAGTCTGCCATTTGCCAACATGTCGAAAATAACACTTTTCTTCAATTTATTGTCCAATATTTTTGAATGTCGAAATATATAAAAATAGCGAATTTAAGAAGATCCTCGCGAAGCATCTCCCACAGACAACTCAAACTACGTGCAAGATTCATTCAAGACTATTATGGTGATCAAAAGTTAAAATTTAAAATGTCATACTTAAACAAAATTTTCGATTTTTCAGCCTCTGTTAACAGTAAATGATTTAATAACATTCACACATAGAAAAAATTGTGTAAATTTACGTCTTCCGACCGTGACTTATACGAGCATCAAAAATGATATAGTTTCACGTTTTTGCCTTTCTCATATAAAGAAAGGCTATGCAATCACTGTAAAAATCGACTTTTTAACCGAGGCCCGGAGGGCCGAGTGTCATACACCATTCGATTCAGTTCGTCGAGATCGGCAAATGTCTGTGTGTGTGTATGTATGTGTGTGTGTATGTGTGTGTGTATGTGTGTGTGTGTCATTTAAACTCACACAATTTTCTCAGAGATGGCTGAACCGATTTTCGCAAACTTAGTTTCATCTGAAAGGTATAACGCTCCCATAAGCTGCTATTGAATTTTTAGTTGATCCGACTTCCGGTTCCGGAGTTACGGGTTGAAGAGTGCGGTCACACAGCAAATTCCCATATAAACTGGTACCATCATGATGTTCAAATGATGTAAAACATATTAAAATTGATGTAACATTACTCTATTTTGGGGGTCTGGATCACTAATGATCAATCAAAGCAGCTTTGACCACATTGGCCACCTATGACGGTTCATGACGCCCCCGTGGAACCCGCCAAGTTCCTAAGCTAATATCACACCCATTCCACAACGAATTCTCTACCGATTTTTACAAACTTGATTTCAAATGAAAGATACAGTAATGCCATTGACTGCTGCTGAATTTCATTCGGTTCTGACTCTTACTTCCGGAGTTACAGGGGTGTTAGTAAGGATACACTGGAATTTCCCATATAAATCGGTACAATCGTAATACCTCAGAGGCTAAAATGGTCACCAAATTACTTCTAATCGCAGATCTAGATCACTGATTGCCAATCAAACATTCCTTGAAGATATTGTCCACTATCGACGATTCCGGAAGTCCGGAATTCCGGGCATATTCCACAATTAAAGTCACATCGGTTCATCGGTGAAGACTGAACCGATTTTCTCAAACCAAGTCTCAAATGGAAGGCAAAATAGGTAGTTGAGTATTGCGTCGCCGAACCCCTCCCCCCCCCCCCCCGCCTTGCCCTTACACCTTCCTCCTTCATCACTCCCTTCCTCTTGGACCACCCTCATGCCCGCATTTCCTTCATCCACCCCGTATACCGAAATAAGATGATGGATTTCTGACGCATCCTCCACTCCCACTCTACTAACCCCCCATTCCCTACACGTTCAAACCCATTCCACCAACCTTTCCAAATTATAATCGCATGAAGATAACATTGAACTCATGCTTATTAAGCTAATTAAATATTATTCTTTTGCCTTTCTTATATAGAAAGGTTATGCAATTGCTCCAAAAACCGACTTTTTAATCGAGGCCCGGAGGGCCGAGTCTCATATAACATTCGACTCAGTTCGCCGAGATCGCAAAATATCTGTGTGTATGTGTGTATGTATGTATGTATGTATGTATGTATGTATGTATGTATGTATGTATGTATGTATGTATGTATGTATGTATGTATGTATGTATGTATGTATGTATGTATGTATGTGTGTATGTATGTATGTATGTATGTATGTATGTATGTATGTGTGTGTATGTGCGGATTTGTTAACAAAATGTCCACATCGGTTTCTCGGAGATGGCTGAACCGATTTTTACAAACTAAGATTCAAATGAAAGGTATAATATTCCCATAGGTTGCTATTGAATTTCATTTTCAACTGACATCTTGTTCCGGATTACGAGTTGAAGAGTATGGTTACAAAACAAAATTTGTTGATTTGTCCACATCGGTTTCTCGGAATTTTCTGAACGATCTTTGACAAACTTGATTTTAAATGAAAGGTCCATAAGCTGCTGTTGAAATTTGTGTGGATCCGAGTTCTGGTTCCTGAATTACAGGGTGATACGTACGATCACGCAGCAAATCCCAATTCTAACGAATTCTGCGATGAATGTAAATAGGTGAAATTTTTTCCAAAATGTAAACACAACTATTGAATTTGTAGATCTAGGTCACCAACAGTCATTCAAAGTCTCTTTGGCCACACTGGCCACCATCGACGAATCCGGAAGCATCCAAATTCAGAATAACGGTTATATTGGTTTCTCGAAAATGGCTAGACCGATTTGATCAACTTAGTCTCAAATGACAGGTGTTGCGTCCCCGGAAACTGATATTAAATTCCATCTCCATCCGACTTCCGGCTCCGGAGTTACGGGTTGTGGAGTGCGATCACATAGAAAACTCCGATTCAAACCGATACTGCGATGAATGCAAATAGGTGCTCTTATATAGGTATACTTACCAAGTGTAATAATAATGAAAGACATTTCCATAATGTTATATTGCACGAACCAGCTATTAAATCATAGTTTGGAGAAATGAGAAAGGCACAATTGCACCTCTAGGTGGATTAAAACAGGTTTTTTTTTTAGTTTTACATGTCGTTGAATTTTGCAAGTCACGTAATTTTACTCTACATGTGGCGTTTCTTTAAAATGTTGAAGGGTGTAATTTTAGCATACTGCGCATGAAAAGTACATCTTTCATGTAAATCTAAACGGAACACGGTTATATTTCGTCATGTCGTCAATTACGGTTTTTTAGATTGTGGCAAGTTTGAAATTACGTCAACGATAAAATTCAGAATGTTGTGGTGTGTTGTTAAATGAGAGTTGTTAAATATATTCTTCAAGTCTGTGCAGAATTAAATAATCTAAAAATACCGTTTTACTTGTATACACAGGATTTATAGTTTTTTCGTAATCGTGCACGGAATTTTGAAAATCATTGTTTTCATTAAATGGGCTTTAAAGTTGTTGGAAGCAAAAACAATCAAATAAAATAAACCTACAGGCATGAGATGTTAATCAGTTACACTTGGAAACTTTACAAGAACATTCTCTGACAATAATTTTGACGATTGAACCATAACATCGATTTTTTTTAAACTGATAATGAGATCCCTTTAAAGGAACGTTTCAGATTTTTCTGGCGCTGCTTGTATGCAGGTCATGGTACTAGATCAAGTGGACTTTCCCCTCCGTAGGCACACTTTTCAGCATTCCCCGTGTCAAGTTATCCTCATGATTCTCTCCACAATTGTCAGACTTGTTGCCAAAATGACCTATTAGCTTGTATTTAGTGCAATGCTGTAATGCACGACGCAGTTCCACCAAAGGTATCCCGACACGAATTAGAAGAGGAACACCATTTTGTCCCATCCAGTGCGATTGCCATTCAAAATCCTTGCTTACTGAAGCAACGGGTCCTTTAAATAGCCAATCCTGCCAGCTTCAGTAGATCCACGCTTGACATACTAGAATCGGTGACTCGGTAATTACACCGGCGATCTCAACATTATGAGCGGGTATGCACAAGCGGTAGGTCTTCATAAAAGGATTGTCTCCTGTAACATATTTGCTTGTTTAAGAAAGAATATCGCAACTGCTGATCTAACCTAAGCAATCTTTCGAAATAGCTCTTACGGCTGAATATTTCTGCCTCAGTTCTTTCGAAATCTTTAGAATATTTATAGGATTATATTTGATCCGAAAGAAGATCAGGTATGGTCCGCCGAGTTCAATGTGTAAGATTTTAAATGGAAAGTCAGAGTCAGTGACGAATCTTATTCGATATTCATTTTATCATCAGCTGGGTCTTTTCAAGAGAGCTTAGATTTATACGCTGGCTTAGAGCCTTGCGCAAAGTGAAAACTTAAAAAATACTAAGGAAGGGACAAAAATTATGGGAAACATAACACTCTATTCGACAAAAGGAAACCAATTTGAGTGAGCTTTGACCGCATTTGTAAAGTAGATGGAAAATAATGAAAAATTGTGTTTTCCGTTTATCTCTAATACACATTTTTATTAGCATTTGACGATTTTTTGGATTATCAATTATAAAAACAGCACCTCAGTGGGATTGAAAATTAAGCACACTAAAAAAATTGACGAAGGTGGCCATTTTTTATGTATAATTATGTATTTATTATAATCATGCTGAAATTTCAAACCGGATGCAACTATAAAGTTTCCACCTCTAAATAACCCTATGTACAGTTTGATCTCAATCAGACATGATTAGGAAGTAGCGCAAAAAAGGTCAAAGCTAAAAAATGCTCACCTGTGAAAAAACACCACAGAAATTAAAAAAATGAATTTGCATTTTTTATGCCAATTTTCTTGGAATGTCGTGAAATGCCAAGATTCGGTGTAACCTCGAAAACAATATTCTGAAGAAAATATCCATTATGGAACTTGCCAAATATCTAAAAATGCGTAGAACGTGATCTGGCGTTAATTGGTAACTGACCAATATATAAGTCTTAGAATGGCAACCATTCGAAAAATTTAGGAATTTTCAATACATTTGGCATGAAGAAAGATGGATGAGTAATGTAAGAGACATAACTGCATCATGTACAATACACTTCAGTTTTTTCCTTCTAACTTGCAGTAAATTTTGATCGGAATCTACAAGTAAGTCATGTGGGATGATTTTTTTTAAATTTGGTTTATACCAATTCCAATCGTTAGTTATCAAATAAGAAAAAAAAAAGTATCATCGCGTTTAGTGTTCTGGAATATGCAATCACTGAAAATGATGAACATTTTCTTTTGGACGATATTTGCAAGGAATGTACTTACTTTAATATTATTATTTAAAACAAAATATGGGCGCAAAGCGCAAGTTCATCCTAAATTAAGTTTGGTTTTAAAATATACAAATTTATTTGTAACACACTTGATAACAATGAAATTATTTCTCTCAAATCAAAGAAAAGTAAATGCAAGGTTCAGGCACATTTTCTTGATTCTTAAAAATAGTCGATTCCTAAGCTCGGTGTTAAATCATAGAAATTAAGATTGACAATTAGTAATAACAAAATATGCAAGTTTGAATCTAAAACAATGAACTTAGGATTTGGTCAATATAAAATATGCCTGCAAGTTTATAGTAAAAGTAAATTCTTTCGTAACTTTAAAAAAAACCAATACTGAAACTGCTTCAACATGGCTCATTCTCCTCACCCACCACGTTCTCTAACTATCCCCTAACGAATCGCAGATCCAATCAAGCCTGCCCGTGCTTTGGAAATATCTACAGAAGCATGCTGTCATATCACCAAACTCCGAAATATCAAACTTGTGTGCCAATAAAACAAAGGAAGCTGCATAGTTACCCAAAAACTGCTCGTCAACATAACCCCCTCCCAAATATAAAAATACATGCCTAAAGAAGCCAATATAGTAACCTTCCAGCAACATATACCTACAAATTACAAAGTGTCAGCTGTTTCTGAGCCAGCTGGTGCATAAGTGATTAAAATCCAACGATTTAAAGCTAAGTTATAGACGTGCAAAATTTACATTGTTTCGTTATATAGCTGATTTTTTAAATTGACGAATGATACCTATAGCCTCAGATAGTGGGGTAAGACATCTTTATTGTGAAAACGCATCACGTAAATCCCAAATATCAATCTCGTGTATGAGTAAAACATAAGTAGCTATATAGGTACCGTCGGAAATATTTTATCACATTGGAAATTCCACCCGCCACACTTTTATCTCAACACAACGTCAAAACGCAAACTGATAAATTTTTCTTCTGGGGCCTGCCTCATACGTGCAAACTTAAAAATATTTACATCTCGCACGATGCACATGAAAGGAGCCTCACAATTCACTTGAATTTACTTTCAAGAGCATGTAAAAATGCGCTTTGTTCACAATTCTCTATCTCCATTCAACCGAGTTATACATCAAAAGAAACATAATATTTTGTTTCACATGTCAAAACATGTAAAATTCTATAATTAGACAGCAAAATATGTCGCAATGTTCTTTAAGTCAAATGTAATTTTCATTTTTTCTAAATGTGTGTGTCGCAGTTAATTGGATGACAAGGGATCGTACTAGCAACGCAGATAATTAAACTTTCACAAAATCTATTATTTTCGTTATTTACACTAATTGTATTGAATACTACAGAATTAGCTATAAAATTGTTGTGCATAGTTTCAATTCGGTAGGGCAATACTCTATTTTTTTCGTTGAGTACAACGGCACGTTCGGATAAAATTTTGGCCGAAAATTATCCTGGCCCCGAGGTATAAATAAGTTGTTAGGTGCACGCCAGAAAATAAGTAATCAAATGAGAACTCAATAACTTCAGGCTGAATGTCTTTTCAATAAAACTGTATATTAGCCGACATTTGCTATTATATTTCAGTTTCATTTTGACTTCAATGCGTACCCCATATTCAAAAGCAAATTTTCAAAATTGTTCAGGCGATTGGTCGAAATAAATGTCCCCTGTATTGACGCGAAACACAAGAATGGGATTCTCTTACTTTAGAGTGAATTCCAGAAATAATTTTTTTGATGACTAGTTTTGCACTGTACACAGTACCGCCAACTTGCCCTTCGTATGTCACCGCTATCTTACCCCAATCTCATATTTTATAAAATAGTGTTCAACAAATATTTTTTTAGGTGTAATATCTATACGGATACTGAAAGCTCTTTGAAGGCACTATCAAAAAATATAATCATTCAGTGAATAGATTGTACATCCCTTTAAATAACAACATGTTTAAAATTAATACAATAATTAATAAAATTAATTTAGTGTGATCGAAAACACAGTATCGCCCACAACTTCTACAAAACATAATGATTCGATGCCACTAAATCGATCAGAACCACAACCGAGAGAATTCAAAGCTATATCTCGCGCTGGTACTTGTTATATTTTTTTCTTATTTTAACTACCAACGAGACCGCTTGTTACGAAAATTGAATTCTGTTATAATTGTGTTATTTTTATCGACGTTTGACGTTTCATGACACTCTGAAACATCTGATATAAAAAATACGAATTAGATTTTTGAAATTTCAAAGATGTTCTTTTACGGTCGAAAATATTTGAAGTTCTACAGTTTTACGTAACCTATTCCTTGGTCATGCCCGAGGCACTTTTTTGAGGTGCTATAGCTCTTTTAGGTATCTCCGGTTATGAAGTACTTTTTTCCCATGCATGCCATTAGCACCCTAACATAACGTGCTCCTCCGTCGCGCAGTGTTTCCAAGTAGACAAAAACGTGATTCGAAATTGTTTTCACCACTAAAAATGATTTTTGAGCTATAGTGTCTTCAGCAAAGATTGTTTATAAAACATGTTTGTCCTATGTTGCTTGTAGATCTTCCCGTCTGCCTCATCGTCCATGTTGTCATCGCTAGAGCAACTTTGGTTTTCGCTGTTAGATTTTTCATGCCTTTTGTGTTTTCGAACTGGTATAGACATTTTTGTTTTTGATTATTATTATTCCCCTTGATTTGTTAGCTATTAGTCTGAGGATACCGTGTGTTTACGCACATTCAAGCGTCTGTTGAGGTGTCGGATTTGTCTTTGTAGGGAAACTGTTCGGTCGCGGTGGAGTAAAACTCGCGGGTACGATTAACTGCTATTGTTGTATATTGAATTGAAATTACGGACATAATCGCGGACTGACGAACACGAGCAGCTGTACAACGAACTACTGACTTAACGGTTAACATTTATTCACGGACTAACTTAAACGTACAATATGACTAACTAACGTATAAAGTAGAAACGTAAGAACGTGCCTGAACTGCTGTGAGGTAGGCTTTTATAGTCCCGCTGTACTCTTTGATGTGTGTAGATTAGTTCAACCGGAAACCCTTCTACTAAACGGAAACTAATTTGAGTTGGCAATGCTGCCGACAGAAGTGCAAATTATCCTGACTACAACTACGCTGAATCAATCTGATCTAATGGGCATGCCGATTGAACTTATGTTGTGTGTACAGTGAAACCCTGTTACTGTGTTGATATTGAATTGGACATAGGCGCAAACACCGTGAAATAGTCTTTGTCCAGCATTTGTTTTTGGCTGGCTGTCTTTGGCGTATCAGCACATGTCGAAGGTTGTTTGTTAGTGTTGGCTGTAGTAGATAAATTTTCGTTAGTTATTTTGACGCATGAATTTCCCTAGTGTGCCATTTATTCACAGAACTGGCATGTGGGCGTCTGCCCAGGGTATATGAATAGCGTTCTTTGGGTGTAGTTAACACCTTGAGATGAATGTCAAGGTATACGAAGAAGTTATAGGTTGGTTCAGCCGCATCCACACCACCCGAACGCCGTTTAGAATACCAGGGAAAAGTTTCTTCTGGTATGGTTTGCGACGAATTCCACTCTTCCACACTTAGACATGAATCTTTTGATATAAACCGTGCTATTGCGCTGTGCCAAATCGTGTAAGCGAATTTCTATCAGATCGTTGTGTATATACAAGGGGATCTTGGTTGTGACATTTTCATGTTCGATGTCCAATTGTATTATGTTCTTCGCTGCGAAGCATTCTGCCTCGGCTAAAGAGTTAAACGATATTAGTACTACATTTCTAGTATGATGTAGTTGTGTGTGTGACAATCCTAGAAGCACAAATTCCATTTTCACCTTGATCAACTGTTCCACCTCGCACACTGTAAATCTAAGACGGGTCTGTCCAAAGTCATTCGCGATTTTGCTCTCCCGTAAGGGACGTAAATTGCGATTCACTCATTTTACTCACAGTTGGGGGCAACCGGACTTTTCAGTTTCTGTAGTGTACACGTACACGCTATGGTGGAGTGGCTCGGATAAAATTTTTTAGTTTGTTTACTTTTCACAAGCGGTGCGCTTTTTGACTTCTGTTCTGTACAAGATGAAGCAGAATGATTAACAAATGGTTTTTTTTCTGTTTATCAACTACTTCAAAAGTTACTTATAAACCAAATGATGTTTCATGATTTTATCCATGAATTTACTAAAACTACTTACGGTCCGACAATGCGGCGATTTTATATAGTGTTCTGATTAATTGATTGATGAGATGATTTTTTAAGAAGTTATTTTCAATGTTAACAGATTTTCCATACTAATTTCCATATAAACTTTGAAATTTTTGGAGGGTTGGTAGACAAGCGATCGGTACCAAAATTTGCACAATTACTAAGGGCCATAAAAGGAATCAGTAAAGCCTGGTGGAGCTAATAGTAAAAAATTAAACCAGTCTAATGCATACCACAGAAATTGGTTTATGGTTTCATGTCACGATTCACCATCGGTATTCGTGAAATAGTTTACAAACGGGGTGGGCTTAGCAAAGTTGGTAAAACGATTGCCTTGTACGCAGCTCAGCTGGACTCGATTCCCAACCACACACAGAAGTATTGCAGATTTTTCTATTCCGATAAAGAGACGAATGTCTCTATGGTTAACAACCTTATAATCAAAACAAAAAAAATCGAGCAATCATAAAATATGTTTCCACTTTCATGATATAGTACAAGAAACTGGCAATTTTGCGATTTGTATGTTTTCATGTTGTCAGATTCAAAGAACTCGAAATATTATTCACAGATTTATGAACCGGATCATGACTCCTAATATATTAGTCACGATTCATCATGCGTGCTCGTGAAATAGTTTAGTCCTCGTGAAGTAGTTTACAATTTATCCTAAGGTTTTTATGAAAACAACCTCACGGAACTCAGAATATTATTGGATGGATTCATGTGCTTGTAAATAAATTCACAAATTTAAAAGATATCGCTATAAATTGTCGCTTTCATGCAACTCTGCACGTGATCTGAATTTTCACGTGAACCATTTCACAATCGATTCAATTTTGTTCCATGAAATATAGCAGTTGTTTTCAGCTTCTAGCGACCAGTCATAGGTACGAGCACTACACGGAAAAAAAATCCGTTCATAAATTCATGATCAAAAGGTCACGATTTCATGAACTGGACGATTTACGAAAACCGTGACAAAGTTCCTGAAATTATGAATAATAAACCTTGTATTCATGAAACTATTTATGTTTTCTAAAAACCAATTCGCCCCGAATATATACATGGCGTTACATTAGAATGTTTGGTTGGGTAACTGTTGTTGTTTAGTTTTTGTTGTGATTCTTGTTCATGATTTGGGAATTTACAGTCGACAGTCATACGTTGTTCATGATTTCAAGAGCTTTTTCGCGATTCTTGTGAATTCTCATGACGTTAGCGGTATTAAAGTTCATGATTTCAAGATCTTAGTCGCGATGTTCGTAATTTTCATTCACATTATCGTGATAAAAAGTCATAAGTAGAATGATTCATGTTCATGAGTTCATGATCTTTGTCACGATTTTAAATATTGTTGTCACGAGTTGTGTAATTTGTGCTCATGATTTCAGGATCTTAGTCGCGATTTTTGTAACTTCTGTTCATGTTATCGTGATATTTTAGTCATGAATAGAGCAATTCATGTTCATGATTTCAGGATGTTGGTCACGATTTTAGATATTTTTGACACTAGTTTGTTTGATTTGTGTTCATGGTTTCAGGATCTTAGTCACGATTTTCGTAATTCATATTATCATTATATTTTATTTTAGAGCTTACTTTCAAAGAGTAATGTAACTAATGGTCATGATATCAGCGGTTATATCATGGTATTCATAAATTCTCTTCGCCTTATCGTGATCTATTATTTTTTGGTTACTAGTGGTTTTTTTACTCGGAATAACGTGACAATATGAACTGGATCATTAAAATAAGACTCATTCGCGATATCTGGTTTTGTGAACTATTTCACGCACACTATTTGAGATTCTCAGTGCAGTTTTCGTTTTCAGTTCGGACATTACAATGAACCTTATCAAATGAATAACGATGTTCGAGGTTCTAATAATTTTTTAATATATACTGCTCGTACCTATTACTGGTCGCTAGCAACTGGGTACTTCAATAAAAAGTGTATGGAACAAAAATGATTGCAGGAATAATTAATTTTGCGATAGAGTTCACGTAAAAATTTCATTACCATGTTGCATGAAATTGTAAATGATTAGGGATATCTTCTAAATATCACAAGCACACAAATATATACTAGATAGTTCATGTACTAGGAATCATGAACCAGTTCACGAATTGTGACTATTAAACTAGGTATCATAAACCAGTTCGCGAATATATGAATAATACTTCATGATTTCGTGAACTATTTCACGAGCACGGATATTGGATTGTCACTAACATATTAGAATCATGAACCAGTTCACGAATACATGAATAATACTTCATGATTTCGTGAACTACTTCACTAGTACGGATATTGTATCGTGACTAGTATGTTAGGAATCAAGAACCAGTTCACGAATACATGATTTCGTGAACTATTTCACGAAAACGAATGGTAAGTTGTGACTATTATACTAGGTATCATGAACCGGTTCACGAATACATGAATAATATTTCATGATGTCGTGAACTAGTTTACGAGCACGGATATTGAATCGTAACTAATATATTAGGAATCGTGAACCAGTTCACGAATGCATGAATTGTATTTAATGATTTTGTGAACCATTCCACGAGTACGGATATTGGATTGAGACTAATATATTAGGGATCATGAATTAGTTTCCGAGAATTGAATGGGTTCATTAATAAAATTCCGAATTTCATGATATAGTTCACGAAAAAATAGCCAGAATATTTCGATGTTGTGAACTATTGTTCCTATAACTATGAAAAAAAATCATGAGTCAACCTTTGGTTTTATGAATAATGTTCATAAAGTTGTGAACTAGTTCTTGGCGGAAACCGTGACTGAAGTTCACAAAACAAAATCAAATATTTCCACAAATGAAAGCGTTATGCGGGCGTTACTGAAGGGAAATTGTACATAATTATAAAAGCCATGATTGTTGGTCATAGTCCTGTTTTCGTAACGTAAAAACGTGATTGTTCTAGGATTCATGGCACTTTATTCACGATTTTGGGAACAATTTTTTATAACATAACCTTTAGGACCTCGAATGAAAAATGATTATATATGGTTCAGTCTGTTGCCCGGAAAGAAAACAAAAACTACGTTGAGGATCGAAAATACATTGCAGAGTTATAATTCGTAGTGCATAAAACAATAAGGTACCGCCAATCGGTAAGGTTTTCATGATTCGGTTTATATTGTCACGTTATTCTGCGTAAAAAATCGATGGTGAGCTCACGATATATCGGAATGCAGAAAGAAATTGCGAAAATCGTGATTAAGCTCCTGCAATCATGAACATGAATAATATTACTCCACGCGAAAAATCCAAGAATGAAATCATGAATAAATATCACGATAAAATAAAGCGAAATTCAGAAAATCGTGACTAAGACAGCGAAATCCTGAATATAAATTACGTTACTCTACCGGAAAAACCAGATATTACACTCATGAACAAATATAACGAAACCGTACATAGAAATTGTGAAAATCGTGACAAACGTTCTGAGATCATAAACAACTCTTGGTTTTTTGCCGATATTGTTAATACAAATCAATGAATTCCCGAACTATGAACAGAAATCATAAAAAAATTAAAGTTCCAGGATACAATCCAATTCCAACCACAGTAATCCTACCAAACATTCATATATGTATTATTTGCATAAACTAGTTTTATGAAAACACAAATATTTTTATGAATACGAGGTCTATTATTCATCGAAGTTTGGTCACGATTTTCGTAAACGGTTTACTTAACAAAATCGTGATTAAGGCAGGTATGCGTTTGAAATGAAGTCTAAATCTTTGGAATTAAACAGTTACATGTGAAACTTTCAGAATCGTTGCAAAACAGGTCCAAGGGCCCAAATTGGATCACTAGAAACTCTGAACATCTATGTTAGTTCAGTTGCTAATTATTTCCACTAGGACGAAGAACGGCTACTAATGCCATGACTGGCCTCCCTAACCGGTACCTAAATTACTCCTCCGATTTCTTTTCAACAAGCGCTAGCAACCACGTTTTTTCCGATCCTTGAGCAATGGCCAACCTTACTTATTCTGCTGGAAATCCCCATCCGTTTGCAGAACTTCATCGAATTTCTTTCTACCCTCCACAATGCTCGAATGTCCTTCTGAAATCCACAACCGCAACCGTATGACGTTCGCCCAAAGCAATATCGTCGGCTAACTACGAACACGGATCTTCACGTCGCGCCAAACAGCTTGTTGACCTCTTGCAGTCGGGCGGTTGAATCATACACCGCATGCAATAAGTTCTCAATCCAAAGCAGCCAGCGATTTATGAATGAAACAACCATCGTAGTCTAGATTGCATAATCCCCAAGCTCACGACATCGTCTTACCTCGCTCGCCCCGGGGAAAAACCCTAACACGATCCCAACTCACAACCGTGCGCCAGTAACGCCTTGAGCACTGAAATTGCAAATCAAAACAATTCCGAGTGGGGCAGCAGCACCACTAAGCCAAAGCGGGGCCGGTAAAGCGACGCACCGTGTGGTTGTGGTTGTAGCAGCGATGCTAGCGACCGATTGGAGCGGCATACGATATTCACTTTCGGCGGTGCATTGCTTTTCCTTCTTTGCTGGTGGTTGGTGTCTCTTTGCCCGTGAACACTCGTCTGACTGACCAATTTACACAGTAACTGACATGCTTAGGAGTGCGATGGCCTCCGGTACATACGTCATGCGGATTCAATCTGACCCCAATTTGGGGAGTATCGTCCGTAACCAAGACAGTTTTTTTGTTTCGATTATAGAAGTTTTAACTATAATTCCATTCCTTTCTTTTTTCGGGTTGGAAAGTTCTTTAACCCTATGTGTGGGGATTGGGAACCGAACACGGGTGAGCTTCTTACAAAGCAATCAAGTTACCTATGTCCCATTTGTTTGAGAATGATGTTAGGATTTTTCAATAGGTGCTAGAAAAACTCTATAGTCTAGAATAAGAACTGCAGAGACTCCACCTTGAATCAAATGGATTCCAGTTTAACTGTTAAAACGAATCCAATCGATTTTGTGTCTATCTTTATGGCATTCGACGTATTGTCGTACAATTCCGGGGCGTACGTTTCCTAAAAATGTGCGTATTTTTTTCTAATGTTTTTCTAATAGGTCCAAAAGATTATTCGGACGTAAAAGTGTTTGAAATATAATTGAATGGAAAAGGAAGTAAATTATTAATTTTTATATTATTTTATGGTAAATTCAAGCTATAAAATTAACAAACACAACACCAACGAGAAAAGTCAACAATTATCCGTACTGTGTTATTTCGTATATCCTGCTAATCCCCATCCAACGAACCGCAAAACAAGTTATCGATAAATTGCTCACGTAAAAGCAAAAAGTCATACTTTGCACATCAAACCCACAGATGTCGACCCGGTTCCAAAAGTGTGTTCTCTCTGAACGCCCTCCAGCTGACGTCGTTGTCGTCGCGGCGGCCACAGCCGGCTTACCTACCGAATCAGGCTGAATGATTACATAATAGGGTTGGTTTACCTGATGCAGTTACTTTTTTATTACATTTTATTGTTGTTCTTTTCGTGCCAATTCAACCACGGAATTATTGTGGTTTTTAACCGGTTTTTAAACTTACGACGGACGCATTTCTACGCGACGTAATATAAACAATTTTATGAGGCGGTGAAGAGCGTGAATGTCACACTACCAACGATCAAAAATAGTGAGGAAATTCTTTAGCACCAGAAGCGGTCAGATCCGGGAGCTTACGGGGCAACGTAAATTGCATGGATGTACATTAGACTGCCCAGAAAAATGATGAATTTTTGAAAACTCAATCGGCCCACCCCAGCTGAATAGTATGTTTGGAAGAATTGTAGTAAATAATACGAGTTATGTTTTGGTTATAAAATTTTAGTTCCACCTGTGACCGCATAGAGGGCGCCACCACTAACTTTTCATAGAAGAGAGATAGAGTATCAAAATGTTCGGAAGAAATACTGAAAAATTCCAGTTCTGTAATTTTGTAGAAGACACCAAATTTTTATCTCACTCCGTTGAAAAGTTAGTGTTGACGCCCTCTATGCGGTAACATGTGGAACTAAAATTTTCTAATCAAAGCATGACTCGTATTATTTACTATAATTCTTCTGAACATACCACTGAGCTAAACCTAATGATTATTTCACAAAAATGTTTAGTTCGTGTGAATCGAGTACTGATACACAACCATGCACTGTTAGGCCCCATGCAAAACTGACTCAGACATCACTTCGTTAAAAGTTTAATAACTTCTTTTAACAAAGTCGAATTTACTAGCAGTCTGTCACAAAGTTTTAGACAATTAAATTATCTTTCTTATTTTCACATACAGTGATAATATGATGCATACAGTGCCACCTAGCGGCGAAAATGCGAGCTGGTGGGTTTTCTCCATGTAAATTGTTGAAAAATCCCATACAAAGTTCATGCACGTTGGTCCGGTAGTTAGACTTGTCCGATTTGCTTCAAATTTGGTGCAAGTACTCCTGGTGAGACTAGGAATCGACTCAGAGGTGGGCCGATAGGGGTCATTTTTTTCCTGTCACTCTAATGAACATATGTACCCCACTCATGATTTCTTGATTCAATTTCTACCCGATACGTTCGAAATTGTGCATTCTCGCAGCATTGCATATGTGATCGTTATAAATATATTCAACAGCCAGTCATCAGCTTAAGAAGAATGATGCGAACATAGTGTTACTTGTTAGTGTTCCTTCCTAATGCCGACCTATCCTTCCTTCATATGAAGGGCAAAATTTTGGACAAGATCAAATTTTTGTGCATAAGGACCTTACATAAGGTATGGTTTTTTGTTTTAATATTTGGTGGCCTATAGTTCAACTTTTATAATTTGCCTAATGAATTTGTGGCTCATAATTCATGAGTTTAAGCCCTGAACGGTTCTGATTAGCTTTAAGTCATACCGGACGAAAACTCTGGAAAAGTAATATAGTTATAGCACTAGATAAAGAATTATTATTTATTCAGTTACATTCGACTTTTGTCAGATTAAGGATATTTTATAATGGACAATCATTATGACAAAAATTCATTTCGAATCTTAACGTAAAGAATGCTGAGATTCAAACTTTAAACTCGTTTTCTCGAAATCTATACAATGTCCCTTACTTCGGTCTGACTTAACACCGACCATTTATTAGCTTCAAACATGCTTTCAATGACATCAATTCCATTATATCTTAACAAACTTTAAATAATCTAATTCCACTGATACAATAGGGTTAAATAACAATACTATTAACGCTTTGAAGCAAATTCCAGTTAAAAATTACACAAACCATCGTTAAAATCCCTCAAAAATCTCAACACCTCGCTCTTTCTCTCGCTCTCCCTCTACAATGCTCTTTTTCGGACCGGAATGAATCATAAAGATCATGTAATCGAGCACATGTATGTTGGTTTTCGGTCAAGCAACAATCGGACAGACGAATGCAGAAAAACAAATCGGTGTAAAAATAACCATAGCGTAATCGTTGCCCAGCTTTGCCATCAACAACCTTATTCGCGTACAAGAAATCGGAGGGGCCTACGCATCACCTCACTAACTAGCCAGTTTAAGACGGTCATCTCATGTGACAAGCTGAAGGGTTATGTACAGGACACGAATACGGTGACGTTAAAATTGAAGCTTTTTCAAGAGCATGCAAAATAATACGAGATTTAATTTAATTCTATCAAAATTATCGACTTAGTTCAGGGCTGGAGACATATAGTTTCACTAGAAACATGCTACTTTGAAACTAACCGGTTATTTCAATTAATCAATTAACTCTTCCTCTTGGCAGACTCATAGCTTAGCTTAGTTGAGCGCCCGTGAGTTTCTCGTGATTGATCAAAGCCTGTTGAAATTGCAGATTGAACCAATTGTATGATACTTGGGAGTAGTACATCATACTCAACGTGCAATCCAAAGAGACTAAGATTACAGTATGATCTATAACGTAGATAGCCACGCCCATGCAGGTCAATTTTGAGATGGGAAGGAATGTTAGTTCAACACTTGTGACTATTATGACCGAGGAATTCTCTCCATCATCCACAAGTGTCGCAAGATAGTAGGGAAATGAATCAGGATATATAGTGGCAGAGGATATAGGATAAAGCCGCGAGGAATATAATAGAGGTATCTATTCATCTACATACAATATGATCTTAGCAATATGTACGAAAGTCGCTCGCGATCAATTTCCGATAATTCGAAACTAGCAATTTGAACTTCGAACAGCCGGCCATTAAGAGTATTGCTTCTTATTAACACTTCAATGATTATTTCCAAAGTTTACAGTACAAAGCAAGCGTACAAAAAGTATAAAAGATATCCCAAATGAATATAAAAATGTTAATGACAAGTTGGTATCTCCACTCTCCCTATCAGACACGTTTCCATAATTGGGTTAAATACCAAATTGCAAACGACATGCGTAATAAATATAATAAACAGAACGACAAGGGCTTTTGATCCATCGGCTGTCTAGAAGAAGAATGAATGGGAGAAGGGCAATACTGGCAAAGACTGACTACCAACTCGAAAGAGTGACCCAGAGTACTGCACTGGAAGATTTTGAAGAAAGGACCAGGAGTGTGTAACCACCGGTTACGATAATTATTTATTGGCTTTGCCAAATTGATAAGTGCCGCTAGACTTTATCATTCCCGTTCCCATTTCCTAACTCCTACTCTGTGGATAACATCAAAATGCGTGAGTGATGGCCTTCCAAGTCCAGGTTGTCATCTGAGACGGGTGGGTCACTCACGCAGAAGGGTTGTAGGCGCTCACCCAAGGTATCTCACCACAACGGTGTGAGCATAACATACCATCCATCGCTGTCGCAGTCATTGGAAGGGCTGCCATGGTTTTGACAATTTAGTTGACAGTTCGGATGATATCGCAAAAATTGAGGTTTTTTGGTATCATCCGAGCTGAGTCAGGCTCAACGACTGCCAAGAATGTTCTTTCGGTTCCAACATTCGAGGAAGTCAGTAGTGCGCGCGGTTTTTGTCTATATTAAATGTAATTTTTGCTGTTAGTTTTGTAAATGGTGTATTGTGCTAATAATGTTCTTTGTTGTAGATTAAAGGATAGATTGAATAATAACAGTTATTGTAGTAAAATAGAAAGAGAAAATTAATAGTAAGGTTAGTAAAATAGTGTTAACGTATTGTCCGAGTAGTTAAAATAAATTGTATATTCCTAAAAGTGTCACAAACGAAGAAAAACACAAAAATCACGAAACACATACGAGTTAAAAGCAAGTCAAAAAGGTAAAATCGTTAGATAAAACACGTTAAAAGTTGGTGCGGGTTAGGGTTTCAAAACATATTGAGTTTGTGCTAATTTGCGCTGTGCAGGTCCAGAGCGGGCCTTTTTATTTCCGGTTTCGGACTACGTCCGAAGAATTCATTCTCAGGAAGCACGCTACTGACAAGCTAGACCACGATAAAAAGAATCAAGGGTCCCTGCGAAGAACCCCAACTTCGACGCGCTGCAACGTCCACCGCCATTTTGGGACACAGTTTCCTTGGGATATCGTCGCCATTGTTAAGGCTTCAGGCCAGTATGAGGCCGGCCGATGTGTCACCGTGATACTTCCGGACCTTTTCCTGCCACCAACGCACCCAGATCTACCGGAATTCGTCACCACTGTTCACGACGGCTGTCTTCACCGGTCACCAGTATGAAACCTGCACCAACACAAAAACCCGCAAGTAGTAAACCGTGACGTCACGTAGTAGTAAGATAGGGATAGTAATAAATTGTATGAGTAAATTAAATTTCTGTATTAGCTGTATTTTCTCACTTATAACATTGTCCGTACGATAACACCACTATTCTAAATCGGCCTCCGGACTCGAAAGGAGTCATCAGCTCTCGTCCTTGGGTGTTTCCGCTGAAACAGCATTCGCGGTTTCCGCTTTTCAGCATATTAAAAGATTGCTTTACCTTTCAGTTGTCCACCTTGGTTGCAGCAGCGATTGATGGCCCGGTTTCCAGCAGTTCCCGAGGTGAATGAGTTCCGTTATGAGTACAAATAAATCCCTGGATGTAGACCAGTGTAGTGAGCATAATTCCCCTCCAACCACCCACTGAGCTAGTCTAGAGGTTACAAGTGCGATTTTACGAAGTTTTAGCTTTAATTTTTAGTTCTGGAATGTTCAAATGTTTACCACTGTTTAGGAAAGCAAAAGTAGTACAAAGCTAATGTCAGACCTTCATGAGACCTCAAGAAGTTTTTTGGAGGCATTCGTCAATGTAGATTTGTCAGTAGACGGTTCTAGATTTAATAAAAAAAAACCTATTGGCCTATTTTGACAGCAGATACAGAACACTAGATTAGGATTGTCGCTGGCATCAGTGATAGGAACATTATTGTTTTGATTCTGGTGTATACCTGTCAAATGGGTCAAATAAAAAAAGCAAAAAAATAATACTCTATCGTCGTTTCATAGCGACTAATCATTGTTGTTTCTTTTAGCCAGCAACACAACGGAAATTCTTGGCTGATGTATTTTCACTAATTAGAATACACAAATTGTCAAAATCTGTATTGAATTTAGATAAATTTTTGTTTCCTTCTGCGATATGAACAAACTCTTTTAAAGTCGCTAAACAAATAAATAGTAATAAATAAAATAATGTGAAAATTTACATCGAAAAAATTCGTTATATTGAACAAATTGATTTTACACATGATATTACATCTCACGCATAGATATCATGTGAAAACTAATGAAATTTGTGTGATGTACGCCAAATTAGAACAATATGTCATAAAAAATTTGTTTCATATGAGATATCACATCGTTTTTCTGTTTTCTTCTCGTTTCTTCTTCTTAAATTTTATGCAGTGAACGAGCACAAAAATCACAAACAGACAGACAGAAATGAAAAATAGGCACGAACTCTGCATATTACAATTTAAAATTCAACTAAACGGTTTTAAGTTACAAGTAGGCCTCATTTTTCTGTGTGTACACGGAGAATTTTATTTATGCATCGACAGCATACTTTTCTATCTGCCTCCCGTTTCTTCTGCTGTAAATTTTATGCATTGGACATATTCGGTCTATCCACTCATTGAATGCTTACAAGAAGTATATGCTAGAAAATGCATAAAAATCACAGCAGAATAAAAGAGGCGGGAATAGAAAGTATGCTAACTATGCATAACCCCGCGGACCAAAGACTTTTACTAGAGAGATTTTCGATACCTTGACAGATATATACCGAAAGCCAAACAAACATGCTCCGACGCGAAAACAATGGGAACATCAGCGACAATCTTAATCTAGTGTTCTGTATCTACTATTTTGACACATCTACAGATCGTCTGCCACACAATAAACTTTTTGTGTAATTCGACAGCTTCATCTTAGGCCAATTCAAAAAATTTCCCATTTGAAATTCTGCTTTTTTTGATACGGTTTCTAACCTAAGCTTTAGAAGTTATAACTTGGCGTGGAAGAACCGGTATATTAATAGGGGATCCCGGGCTAGTTGGCGGTTGGGGTAAGTTGGCGGAATCCCCTTTTCTCCGTTTCTATTAGACATAGAGCGCTCTCTCTCGTTGTGAACCTCAAGTAATGTGAAACGCATTATCCAATGTGTTTTTGTTGTTAAACAATTTGTTTTGTAGAAGCTGTGGGTGATATTGTGTTTTTGAGCATACTTTGAAAATTCTCTTAATTTTAACATTTTGTGTCATTTAAGGTGGTTTTCAATATATTCCCCGAATGATTATATTTTTCGATAGAGCGTGACAAGAGCTTTCAGTATCCGTATAGATATTATACATATCCATACACAAAAGTAATTTTTTAAATCCTTTTTTATAAAAAGTGCGGTTGGGGTAAGTTTGCGGTGACGCACACGGGGCAAGTTGGCGGTACTATTTACAGTGCAAAAATAGTCATCAAATATTTTCATTTCTCGAATTCACTCCAAAGTAAGAGAAACTTTTTCTTGTGTCTCTCGTCAATGCAGGGGACAATTATTTTGACCAATCGCCTGAAGAATTTCGAAAATTTACTTTTGAATATGGAGTACGCGTCGAAGTCAAAATGACGGGGTATTGAGACTGAAATATAATGAAAGGTGTTGAATAATATACAGTTTTATTGAAAAGACAATCGGCACATTTCATAAGGACCACTGATGTCATCGTATTTCCATTTGATTGCTTATTTTTTGGCATTCCGCCATCTTACCCCACACATACCGCCAACTTACCCCGGGGCTGAGGTAAGTTGGCGGCTTTTCCGCGTCACATATTTTTGTCTCTAGAAATAAAGACAACGCATGAGATATTTTCATAAAATTCAGAGATGTTGCCAACAGTCTGCCCTTTCATGCAACGTGTTCTATTTTGCAAGATCAAAATCAAAGCGGTAAAAAATGAAAACTGAAAACACCGCCAACTAGCCCCGGTCTCCCCTACATGCTGTTATTTATGTGGTTTTTATTTGAGGCGAAACTGAGTCAGTTCCTAACCCCAACTGCTGTCAAATGTATGAACTGACAGCAGTTGGGGTTAGAACCTGACTCAGTTTCAGGTTCAAGCGAAATCGCCATTAGTCTAGAATTAGACTTCATCCTTGACGGCTATTGTTCAACCGCCAGAATAAACCTAAAACTTTGGTACACAATCGGGTATAGCGAATCAGAAAAGGTGATTAAATGTCAGTGATTGAACAAATATAGAATGGATAAAGGTTATGATGCAAAAACTTAAGGTCCGTCCAGGTTAAGTCTTCGGTACGGATCAATACCTTGACCTAGGTAACTCCTCCCAAGTAACCAATAAGCATTATAACGTAGCCTAATATCTGCTTTAAATGCACATATAAAGTAGTCTTAAAGAGCCGTGGCGCGCTAATTACAGATATAATACTGGTATTATGCCAGAAAAGGCGTAATAGTGCTATTACTGTGCAGAGATTGACAGCTCGTTTTTGCAGCACTAATGCTATTATATAGCACCATCTTAAAAATGACAAATTTGAAAGTCTACTATTTGCTCAACTATTGCTATTAGAGAGCTTCAGTTGGCTGTCATTGTCCGCCATGGTTTTAAAACCATTTCTTATTGCTCCTTGATGAGCAAAAGGAAAAATTTTAAAATAACATGTTCTGTTTAAAACCGTAATTTGCTCTCTTCTAATGTAATTGTAATTGCATATCCTTAATGGATTGTCGTTCTCACATGATATGAATATTTTACGAAAATTACCTTTAGTAAGTCTCGAACTGAGGCAGCTTGCCTCGTCCTTCACGGGAAGTGCGCTGCGCTTGCTGCCTGGACTATATTGCATATGTTCGATTGAAATGAAATATGCCGAATATAATCTTCATGAAGAGTTGCTTGAGCTTGAGCTTGTGCGACCACCCCTGGCTGCTACTCCGTTAACCGTCTGGACTAGCTGAAGTTGCACAGAGAATAAGTAGATAATTATGCTTGGGAATAGCGAAACATTTTTCAATGCGCAACTCCTGGTAATCCTAAAATATTGATCAATACCGGCGCCGGCCAGACCCGAACGTAGATCGCGGAAGGAAAGGGAAGGAATGGTTAGTCCGATACTTGCTTTTGCTAGAGGCCGTATATACTACTGCGCACTCCACAAGTATCACAGGAGGATGATATTTTTGTTAGTAAGAGAGTATAGAAATTGGATCACTTCTTCTTTACCGACGCCAGAGAGGTGACTTCACTATCTGGACTAGATATCGATCCACCAAACTCATAGACCGGGAACCAATGGCTTTTTTCCCTTCCGAAGTAAGACGTGACCACAGATTTTTTCACTTCAGGAAAATCTCAACGACCTCGGCTGGAATTAAACCCAGGCAAATTGGAATGAGTGGCGATCACGCTCACCACTCAACCACCGGCGCCGTCAATAATCTTCATGAAGAGTTGCATAACGAATAAATATTACATTACAATAGCATTATATCGGCTTTCTATTTGCTCTATAATGGCACTAAATGCACATGTAAAGCTTACATGCTTTAAAGATCCTTGAAGAATGTACGCGTTATATTAACTTTATATGCTATATTTCTGCTGTTCATTTATGCATTATTAATGCTAATATAGAGCTTTATTGCATTGTTAATCCTGTAATGGATTTTCAATGCAGCATTATTGCAAATGTATAGCCAATATAGTGCAATGGCTTAATGCTTATGGTTACTTGGGATATTTGATTTAGTCACATAGATGCGAGTATGTGCAAATCCCAACGTTGCCGAAACTCCATAGCATCTGCCTCTTATTGTACCGTGTTATAATAATCATAATGCTATTCATGTGGCATAAGAGCAACCACTGATACTGATTTTAAGCGGGCAAACCCTACATAGTTTCGTTACATGGGGGATCACGGTGTGTTTGATTGAACCAGTTTATGCAAAAACACTCAGTATATCTGAAACTTCGGGATAAAATTTCCTCTTTCATTTGCGACCACCATCAAAATTCAAAATTATCCGTTGAGGAGTCCAGGGAAACTTTTTTTTAGAAACTTTTGCCCGTAACAAAATAGGTTTTATAATGGAACTAGTTACTATTTCTGCTCCTAGATGGTTCTTTAGGCATTCAAATAACACTAAAAGTGAGAATCTGATAAATAATTCAATACTCTACAACTTATGAAATCATCCAAAAAGGTTTCCTTAGATTTTAACGAAAATATGTCTAAAATTGGAAAGTCTAATCTTTTATCCGAAAATTATAATTGCAGTTTCTGAAGTCTTTGAAATAAGAAGAGAGAGACAAGTATTGACCAACTTTTTCCACGGATTTCTATATCGCTTTTTCGTACTTACTCGTTATTTTGACGCATTTCGAATATTTTGTTGTCCAATCTCTATTGTGATACTACAGATGATAGTGCTAGACCGCTATCTCTCGATTTCAACTAATACAGCAATAAAACAGCAAACAGAAAAAAAGCAACTTAATATTTGTATGCGAGGCAGAAGCGTCAGATTTTGATTAAAAATATTTGGCATCACTCCCATTCAGATAAATTGTGAGTCAGTTTTGGATTTAATGTGCAGCTAACAACTATATCGGATAGCTACCGATGGGGAGAATCTGATGTAAAAAATCCATCTTAACTCTTCATTTATTGGGACTTCAATATGGTCGCCATATTGAATCAATATATTTGTGGGCATAAATTCCCTATTTTATTTTTCCTTGGCTTTGAATTGAGTCGTCTCATATTGTTTATTAAATTATTTTGACAAATACCCAACAGTGTCCATTGTAATTAAAATCATTAATTACAGTGGACAGTTGAAAAAAATACCTGATGAAGGACATTTTAGGGATATCAAGGATCCATCATTGAAGAAATAAAACCTCCAAATCTAACCATGACATAACTCAATTCAAATCAAAGAAAAAGGCAATAAGGAATTAGTATCCATTAGATCCAACATGATACCTAATTATAAAAATGTTCCAAAATATCACACTTTCCTTTAACGAAATTATCGTCAATCACAAGGAAATAGCATTCGGTGGCGCTTTTCCTGGTAGTATGCTTTGCTTTGTATTACCTACATATATCTAGTACTAATTAAAATTTAGGGCAGTTTTATAGCACATTAAACTCTGGTTGCACTTGTGGCGTGCTATAAACTATCAATTATTACTTTGGATCAATGCGAAAAGCCCTGGGAAAGGGAAAGTTGAAAACAAAATCGATAAGCGACTGGATTTCTGCATTACTAAAAAGTCAAGAGATCGTTGCAACATTGAGAGAAACTAAAGTAACTGAGGAATCCGTGCAACACCTGTTAACGAGTAGGTACAACCCAGTCAAAAAGGGCAAGTTGCTGGCTAACGGAGGGCTATTTGCCAACTCGGATGTGCTAATTGCCCTTCAATTTGCCAGCAAATTGCTGGCAATTAAGGGGCTATTTCAAATGCAACATTTGGGCGATTTGCTGCCGTCATGTTTTAGCCGCTCCACCCGCCGGTAAATCACCCAGGGAACGCGCCATTTAATTGCCCTTAATTGCTTAATATTAAAATTAAAATACTTATTTTCGGATTCATTATCTACTTACATGTACTTACCAGTATACTAGGTAATCACCACCAAACTATAGCAAGAATGAATGGTGAAATTGGCATTGCACACCAAAACTTACCACAATCTGACTTTTATTAAGAGTTTAGGTCAGATATCTTGTTCCACTAAAATTTACACACGATTCCACAATTTCCCACAATCGTTGGCTAAATAAAGTGCACTAGACAAACAAAATACAAGCGAGAACACGCCAATTGTTTAAAAAAAACTATTTTAAGTTAAGGCAAACATGAACCGCCATGTTTGAAAAACGCAAAAACAACCAAGTCCATTTCAGCTGCCAGAAAATTTGTCTTAGTATTGAAATTGCCTTTAAATCGCATTCGCAAATTGCATTTGTTCCTAGGAGCAATTAGCACACCACCCTGTCAAAAATATGCGGACGAACATGGTCAGGCGATTTAAAAAGTTTGACGTTTGACTCAACTCGCCTGTGCTAATTGCCCCTAGGAACAAATGCAATTTGCGAATGCGATTTAAAGGCAATTTCAATACTTAGACAAATTTTCTGACGGCTGAAATGGACTTGGTTGTTTTTGCGTTTTTCAAACATGGCGGTTCATGTTTGGCTTAAACTTAAAATAGTATTTTTTTAAACGATTGGCGTATTCTCGCTTGTATTTTGTTTGTCTAGTGCATTTCATTTAGCCAACGAATGTGGGAAATTGTGGAATCGTGTGTAAATTTTAGTGGAACAAGATATCTGACCTAAACTCTTAATAAAAGTCAGATTGTGGTAAGTGTTGGTGTGCAATGCCAATTTCACCATTCATTCTTGCTATAGTTCCTAGTGTAGCGATAAGTTTATGTGAGTAGATAATGAATCCGAAAATAAGTAATATTCGTAATTTTCATATTAAGCAATTAAGGGCGATTAAATGGCGCGTTCCCTGGGCGATTTGGGGGCGATTTAAGGGCGGGTAGAGCGGCTAAAAAATGATGGCCCAAATGTTGCATTTGAAATAGCCCCCTAATTGCCAGCAATTTACTGGCAAATTGAAGGGCAATTAGCGCATCCGAGTTGGCAAATAGCCCCCCGTTAGCCAGCAACTTGCCCTTTTTGACTGAGCATGTTCATCCGCATTTTTTTTTGACCGAGAACCGCAATCGACCAAATGCCTTTGATGCACACTGAAAATAATACACGCTTCATAGTCAATATCATTAATTAATAAATCGAACACTTCCCGTGTTCGTTTTATTAATTAGTGATATTGATTCAATAAGCCGCAATGAACTAAATGAACACCTCAACACTTCATAAAGATTTACAACAACAAGTACCCACGAATGTATTCACACGCTTTTCTATTGGAACACTTCGGGTTAAATAGATGTAGGGACACGTCCCCAAAGGAGTACCGAAGAATACCCAGAAAAAGAAACTGAAAAAATAGTGAAGAAATTACCCGCAAATTACCAGTAGTTCAGCTATAATAATTTCTACAAAAAAAACTTAAAATTGGGTTATCATCCCCTTATGCGATAAGTACTTGGCCAACTTTTCCCAAGTCAAAATCGTATACTACTGGCCCCACATCAACCAGCGAAGCATTTGTAGGAAGTAAACTCTAGTTGAATAAGATGATCGACTGGTGGAGGCTTGTATCGGTCCTATCCCTTCCAGCAGTAACCCAGACTGCGTAAATATGACAGTTTGGTTACTGTATCACTATGCATATGGAGGTTGCTGTCTGCGTAGGAACCTGAGTAGGGAAGTAAAGCTCGGAGACAGCTCTGACTCACTTTACCAGTTACTTACCCCAGCTGATGACACTGCATAGGAAAAAATGCTGCTTCGAAATTATTTTTGTCAATGCACTGAGCTTCACTCATTTAATATTTAAAATGATTTTGATCCGTTAAAAGGTGACCTAGCCTATTATTCATTTTATATTTTTTGGACATGTATAACTCAAAATAATATTTCTGTAAAATTGTTGCGTTCAGTCTCAAATGTTCCAGGAGATACTGCGTTTTGAACGAAAGTGTAAGAATAGTACTGCGGAGCATCGCAGAGCAACTTCGTACTTCCATGTTTTAAATTGCTGTAAATGAAAGGTGTAAATTACAGAAAAACAGAGCGATATTATGGAATTAGGATTTCCGTGTATATATAAAACGACACATATATAAAACGTTTCAGCTGATAATCGGAGAGACTTCTTCTCTGGTATTCCCAACGGCGTTTTTTGTGAAAATGGAAGTCGAAAGATATATTCCTTCATACCTGACAATACCATTCGAAACACACGGAACAGAAATTACACAAACCACGTTAAACACCAATCAAGGACAGATTTCTATGTGCCTCCTTTGTATTCAGTTGGCATTTCTTGCCCGGAAGATGCTGAGAAGAATACATCGCAACATGTTCTATTGAAAACTATTCAGCTAAGTTGTACCTCGTTTGAAATACAAAAACGCACAGTATTTCATATTCGAAAAATATTTCACTTATTTTAGGCAAACGATTACAATATAGCAAAACAGAACAATACGTTTGAAAAAAATATATTTAATTTTTAATCAATGTAAATAGCTGTTCCCAATCTGTGCTACAGTTTGTAAGCATAAATACTTCTACACGAAGAAACAAATCTTTGCCGTCTTCGAACAGAAACAGCACGATGCCTAACCGAAAGAGAGGGAAAACAAACAAACCCACTCCACCCCACAACCAACCCAGCCAGCGTAATTCTTCGTTTCTAACCAAATGCCGGCATGCATCAGAGCGGGCGGCTTCGCGGCACAAACACGCCAATGCATGGCACTGCTTTTTTTTTCTCTCCTTCTCATGCTTTGTCGCTACTTCAGTCAGATATCTACTCGATCGCGAAAGGGGTACGAAAATTTGTCTACCCCGCACACACAGAGTCGCCGGAGTTTCGATGCAGGCGGTGGGATTCTATAAAATAGTCGGCTGGGTGAAATTGAACTTCAGTACCGAGTGAGATGTGCAACGAATAGAAGCAAGATTAAGTAGTACAAATATTCAGTGTACGGACTGTTGAAAACAGAAAACGAAGTGAAAGAGATCTAGTGAGGAGATAGCTTTTACATAACCGTAGTTGCTAAAACAACGATACTAAAGTGCTCCGTTCACAAAGGTTAGTTCCATTCGTTTACGTTTGGTAGTGCAATGGGGAAAACTGCTAGCGTGTTTTGTAGGAAGTGATTAACGTGGTATGATTTCGGAACTCACTACACTTAACAGATTACCTATTTTGAATCATCGTCGTGTAAATATTTTGTGTTTTGCAAGAGAACATCGCCACTGAGAAGCAACAGCCTCAATATTACGCAAGTGACAAGGATTACGAGTTTTTTTTTTTGCAGTGCCCCGATCTAGGACAACGATGATCACATCGGTTGCATAACTTTGGCGGGACAGTTACTACGACTGGCCGCCCACGTCTTACGGTTGAGCTATTGGGGTTGTTGGGTACATTTATGGAAGGACCTGAGCCGTCAACGGCAGAGGAATGGTACAGTGTTGTAACCGATTATTACTAGTGCAAGGCAGTTGAAAAACAATTCCCACAATTTGCATTTTTTGGAGTTGTTTTAATTGTTACCGAGGCTTGTTTGAACACCCATGGCAAAAAGGTCTCTTTGTTAGTCTTTTCATGTACAAAATGCACAATCTCTTCCTTCGACCTTTGGGTCGAGGTGGGTCTTTGATGCTTTTCGCTAATAAGTGTTGTGAAAATCAACGAGGAACTCCAACAACATCAGATATACATTGAGAAATGGCCGCTGAAACGTGGTTTGACCGTATGATTGGTATAACCTTTTATACCAACATCACCCTCACATCTCGTGAAGATTTTTCAGCGGTCATTGTATTGATGGACAATATTTGATCTTCCAGCACTTGAACAACATTCAAGGCGGTCAAAGCAGTGCGGTTCGTTGCTTGAATGCATTGAAGTCTTTGGTAGAGTACATAGAGATGTGTTGCTATATTATAAATGTTTGTTGAAAGAGATGCTGTAGATTACCATACGTTTTTGGTATGGCGCAAGTCAGCATTACTGCAAGAACCCACATTTGCATACTAAAACATTGGAAAATGATGCATTGAACATTAAGATTGATTGGAAAACATAAAATTTTATTTATCATTTTGAAAATATGGGGATATGAAACATATTTCAAGTTATTTTTCAATTAGAATTCCAACCGGAATCCTTCACATAGGTCACTTGAAAATGATTTTTTTTTTAAATTTCAATAAATTAAAAATGATTCATTACAATATAATATTGCGAAAGACAATGTATTTTTTGTCATGTCATCTTAAATTGTGATAATCAGCATAATAGTTTAAAAGGCCATTGATGATAGATTGTATGAAGTTAAAAAGAGTCTTTGAAAATAAAGCCATTTTATTTAGTTTAAAATGACACCTTCAAGGAAGTCTGACCCTCAAACTAATAATATATAACAATATATTTTCGTCAAAACTAAAAAAAGGCTGAAAAGTGTCTTTTTGGGGTTTTCATGACTATTAGAACTATATTAAAGACCAAGGTAGCATAGGAAATTTGAAATACATAACATTCAAGGCAATAAACAAATTATACAGTACATCCGTATGTTTTCGACAGATCGATAGTTATTTTCTTTTCAATGGTTGAAGTTAACCTTGAGAACGGTTCATTTGAAATGACGACAGAAAAATAGCTATTTGGAGGTGATAGCTGTGCGAACTAAGCAATAGTAAAGGTGTTAACATTTGTCGTTGTGGTAAGATTGATATTTCTCTTGTAAACTCCATTATCAATGTACCATTGTAGTACGTCTTTGTTATAATAATTGATAGCTAAAAATGTAAACCAGATCATTATTAGACTAAATTAAGGGTAAAACCATTTGTCGTGCAACCCCCTTTTGTATACTTCCGAATTCATAGTCTAATCAATCACTAAATCGCTGATTTTCTTTCCACAAGAACGGATCCCTTGCCAAATTAGATTTTTTTTCGCGGAATTATCAGCGAAATCAAACCGAAATCTACCCGAACCGCGAGCAGGAACAATGTAGAATTCAAGTCCCAAGATCTAATTGAAATCAACTTTCGGTTTCATCGTCGACCAAGACATATCCATCGACTTAAAGCGTATGCACTCGAGTTCTGCCCAATGTTTCATATTTAAGGTTCTAATTGTTGATGTTCAACAGTACCACTCCAACGGTTAGTTTGAAAGTTGCCGATAGTTGTAAGAGTTTCCATGTACTTTTAAATCACTTTTAGGCTAATTCAATATCCTTGTCAGCTCCAGAGTTGGCGCTAGTTGATTCACAATTCAAGAGTACTGATTTCATTTGAATTGTTCTTAGTGACAAATTTAGGCAAACTGAATTATTTACAGTAGCACAGCATGTGATTGTTGCGTCGACACCAGATACCAGATTTCATTATGTTTTGTATTCATCAAAATAACAAGCATTATATAAAAATTGTAAAATTTGCTCGATCATGTTTTGAAAGTTTGCACTTGAGACTTTTTAATTCAAAAATACATATGCGTGAACTATTTCGAAACTTCTGCAGATGTTCATATGCGTCTTGCAAAAACGCCGCAAGATTCATTTCTTTCTATGTTTTTTCCCATTACACTTAAATACGTATTGAAAAGGTCCTAAACGTCAAAACAAAACCAATTATTTTCTTCATTTATACGATTTATATTTTCTAAGTTAAATTTAGAAAGTACAATAAATGAAATTCTAATTGAAAACCACATGTAGTCTGAAGTACTGTGTCATCCTTTGATTTAACCACTTGCATCTTATGTTTGTTTAATATAAACTTAACCCATTATAACCCAGGGGTTTCAAAAAGTGAGCCAAATGCAGTGATATCTTCAATTCCACCAAAAAATGTATCAAGGATTATGGGAAAAATAAAATCACCGCTTAAAATGGTTTTGAGAATGAAAATATCTCGTGCAAAAAAATTCGTACGCTTAAATAAAAACAACAAATTTTAAGTTGTTTGACATATTTCTTCGGATTTTCTGATAGACAACACTTCTTTTACACCTGTAGGAACGTTTTGTCACATAATGGAATTATTAGCACGAATTCCAACAATAAAATTCAATTAAATGTATTGCTTACTTTTCAGCCGCCATTTGCCCCAACTATGCATGGTTCAAAAATGTAAACAAAATTATAAAAAATGGCAGTTGTCTTGTTTCACAATGAAACATGAGGTGCAATGATCCCATTAGTGCAATAAAAAAGCAGTTAGATGCCAAAATTCTGTAGTAAATACGCGTAAACCGATGGATAGTTCTGCGTATGAAATTTCATACGCTAGGATATAATGGGTTAAGTTGGCTACATAGTTTTGAAATAGAATACTTCTAACTTTCAATATATGGGCTCTGTTTTAAAATTTTTAGCCGGAATTTTACCCAATTTTTCTAACGCTAATATTTGCCATTGTACAGAACAAAAAATGATTTTTACACTATCTGGTAAAAAATGTGCACTAAAATTTTGTAACTAATTCAGTAAAATGAACAATCACTAAAAATAACGAAAATAATGGGTTTTGTGAAAGCAGTAATTATCTGCGCAATGATTGGTCCGTACAATTCGACCAAGCAGCGAGTGTTGCTAGCAGTGCCCATTTGTCATCCAATGAACAGCGTCACATGTATAAAAATTGAACATAGGAAAAAATCGTCAATTTGTGCTCCGACGTCGTAGGCATAACAGCTACTGCATTACATGTCAGCTAGCATTCTTCGGTGACAATACATCCCATAACTGCCGCCAGGCACTGATACACTGAGAAACAAAAATATGCAGCGTTAGTATACTTTCTATTCACGTCTCATTTATTCTACTGTGATTTTTATGCATTTTCTAGCATATACCTCTAGGAAGCATTCATTAAGTGGATAGACCGAATATGCATAAAATTTACTGCAGAAGAAACGACAGACAGATAGAAAAGTATGCTGTCAAAGACTAAATAAAGTTCTGCGTGTAGTATTTCATTCCAATTATGCACTGGGCGTGCCAGTTTCATGCGTACACAGAAGATACAATAAGCAGTTACCACAGAAAAAGCAGAACGTTCTTTCTTTCGGAGCTGAATAAATGCATTTCAAGCGTGCGCTGGCGATGGGGTGGTTTGGTGCGAGAGAACCGCGCTCTCTTACTCTGTTAATTATGTATAGCATTAGACATGTTCAGATAAATGCACCACGGCACGTGCTCCAATTTATATTGTATTTTGTTTATCAGGAATTAGGAATCAGTAGCGTCTGGCTCAAATGGCACGTTCTTCATAAAGTATGTTTTTTTTGTTTTAGTGTTTCGGATTCTCCTCGTCAGTAACTAGCACCATCTGGGTGTCCAGTTAGACTATGTATCTGAACTAGTACCCAAATTAGCACTAGTTAGACACTAAATTCCAAAAAGTCACACGTCTAGCGTGAACACTAAACCAGTGGCTTATACCGAGTGATGTCTCGATAGTAAGCACAGAGGTTCTGTTTGCCGACGAGGAATATGAACCGAAACTGTCTTTTGGTATAAGTACCAAACGCCTGGAATTATGCAAAATTCCCAAGTGGCAAAAATTTTGGACAAGACCAATTTCTTTATGCATGAGGGCACATGCCTTACATAAAGCACGTTCTTCATGTTGATCGGAGATTTGTGCCTTGCCAATAATCGTCTTTTCATCATTTCCTGATGGGAAGGATTGGGTTAGGGGTAAGGAAAATAACGACACAGAATAATTAAAAAAGAGCATTCTGCACCCCCAGAGGAATACTGAACGATCTGCAGGTGATACAATAGCAGGAATTAAACTTCCAGCTCCCGGAGGGATTTAGAATTTTTATTTAAGCAGTAAGCGGATATATCAACACACCCGAGGGGATATTGAGATAACATAACGACAACACCCCCGAAGAGATATTGTCACTCAAATACGGCTAAAACTATAACTCTTTACCACACTGGGTTGGGAACAATAGCATATCCTTCAGTTTCAGCTCCCTGTACATAGGTTCATCTATGCATGGAGAACCAAAAATGTGGATACGTAATTGCATTACTACAGGTCAGTTGCATATCAAATGATATGATGTTCCGTAATCGAATTCACAAAGATCATATGAATAATACTCAGCGCGTTGAATAGTAGCCATGTGGTAATTGAGTTTGCAATGTCCGGTCAGTGCCCTGCCTAGAATACTGCAGTTGTGCTTGGAAAAATGCAACAAATTCTTTGATATTTTCAGACTCACATCCGGCAGGAAAGTCTTTATTTGAACGCAAGTTTGCAAGCTACGCCAATGGTTGGCATGTTCGGATGCTGCCCAAAAGCGAATCTTGCGTTTTATCCAACTAATCGGCAGTGGTAGAAGTGGTTTTGGACCAACGAAGTCAGTCGCAGCGCCAACTCCAGCCAATTCGTCTGCCCATTCATTACCTGTAATACCGGAATGACCGGGTACCCATAGAAGGTACAATAGAATTTGAAATGCTAAAAATAAATTCTTTTACCGCAAATTCCCTGTGGAAGTTCTGATTGTACGCCACACAGAATCGCAGATTTTTGCTTGGAATACGGTACAGTATCTACTAAGCGAATAAGATTGGTTTAATCTCATTTCATGACAGTAGACACCAGTACCGACTCGATCCTCCAACAAAGAACCGTCGGTATAACAAACTAAGTATTCTTCAAGTTGTCGCTCCATCCAGCCGAACAGCCACTCGCGAAGGGGAATTCTCACATTGAAAGTTCTAAAAGGAAAACTGCATGTGAGTGTAAGGTTACCGGAAGCAAGTGCATACTCATCCCAAGTAATCATTTGGGGCCACAGTCTTGTGCGTCTAGTTGCACAATCTATTGAGTTACTGTTCCAGAGCCCAGAGACATTATGCACAAAAAATGCTACTTGTTTCAGAAACACATGTAGTGGCTTTATGTTCAAGAGTGTCTCTAGAAAAGCAGTATGTTTTGTCAAGAGCGCACCAGTCATCGCCACCAAGACCATCCTCTGAAGATGGTTTAACTTTGATTGGATTGTCATGACTTCTCCCTTCTGCCACCAAACAAAATACCCGTATGCCAGTATTGGTCTAACAATTGTTGTGTAGATCCACTGAATGTACTTGGGTTCGAGTCCCCAAGATTTGCCGAAAGCGCGTCTACGGTGCCGGTGGTTAAGTGGTAAGCGTGACCGCCACTCATTCCAGTTGGCCTGGGTTCAATTCCAGACGAGGTCGTTGAGATTTTTCTGAGGTGAAAAAATCTGTGGTCTCATCTTCCTTCGGAAGGGAAGTAAAGCCGGTTGATCCCCGGTCCACGAAATTGGTCGATCGATATCTAGTCCAGGTAGTGAAATCACTTCTCTGACGTCGGTAAAGAAGAAGTATATCCAACTTCTATACTCTACTAACAAAAATATTCTCCTCCCGTGATTGGAACAACTGATAGCCCAGCATGAAGACACCATTGCTCAACAACGCATAAGGCTTGTTGTATCAAATCAAAAAGTGTGTTAATGCAAATAACGATGATCATTATATGATAATCATCGGCGAACCCATACGTCGCAAACCCAAGCTTATTAAGTTTCCTCAACAAGCCATCGGCGACAATGTTCCATAGAAGTGGTGACAGCACACCACCTTGAGGACATCCGTAGACACTCAGTTTCCTTATCTCTACTTGTCTTAACGATGAGCACAGATGTCGGTTGCTAAGCATTGCGTGTATCCAGTTCGTGATATATGAAGGTACTCCATGACCTCGTGCTGCACCCAAAATGGATTCGGAAGACACGTTGTCAAAAGCATTTCAATTTCAATCGCCCATTTCATCGATTCGGTTGTCATAATTCTACGAGTAAATGCCCAAGAATCAGAACTACCTGAAAAGAACTCAGGCAGTCGTCAGTGATGGCTCCGTACAGCCTGGAAAGTGTGTGTGTGTCAAAAAGACAGTTGAGTACTACATCTTCGTGTTCACCGTCAGCAGTTCTTATTGGACTGACATAGAAGTCTTTCGATTTCTAAAGTAACTTATTTAATCTACTAGTCTCGTTGAGTCTTGAGACATTTGTGCAGAGGCTTTTACAAACACTTCGCTCGGATGATCGAAGGGCATTTCTGTATGCTTTACGATCTAACTGAAATGCCTCCGACCCGTCCCTGCGTCTGCGATTCCAAGCTATTCTACATAACTTTTTGAGTCGAACAAATTCGGAATTCCACCAAGGTATTCATGTAGAAGCACGCTTAACTCGAAGAGGACAAGCCTCTTGGTATGCTACTACTATGAGTGAGCTTGTTTTATCCACGACCTCATCCAAGTCACTTGGAGATTCAATCGTCGGAAGATACCCATGAAACCTAGTCGCCAAGCCCTCTTCGTAGACGTCCGAGTTCGTAGATTTAGGATTACGATATGTGACGATATCTAGCGAGACGTTTTAATGATCAAAAAGGATGTACTAATGATCAGATAACGACAGGTTCTAGCTCGTTTGGTACGAGCCAGTTTGCCAACTCATGCGTAATACCGTTAGAGCAGAGAGTTACATCTAACACCTCTTCTCTGCCAGCTCGTGCAAATGTTGGGTGGTTTCTTGCATTTAAAATGTGCAGATTTGTACTACTTAAGTATTCCGTTAATTCGGTGCCTCTAAAATTGATAACGTATGCGGAATGAAATTTGGACAACGCTTCCAGCATTAAAACAAAAATTCAACCGGTTGCAAGGCATCATACTAAACGTCATACTCTAGGCACAATTATTTTAAACATCCAGTGTTAATTTCGACCCGCTAGGAGATACCATGTGAACGAAATGGCAGCGAACGCCCAATCTGGCACCTAGCTATTATGCCAAAAAAAAAGTTTTGACGCATTGGAGGATTACGACATACTTTTTGTACCAAAGGCTGATAAACCTCCAAATGTACCAAAATTTCGCCCAAATGAGGATTTCTGGAATAATTTGAAGCAGAGAGTATATGCCAATAATTTTCGACCTAAAACAAACTAACGTGATAATCAAAATTAAGAAAGAAATTAAGAATATGCCAACATCAATTTTTTTGACTCCTTTGCAAAAAGTTCCTGTAAACTATCATAAAGCTTCTCGAATGGGCTCAATTTTTTTTCTACATTAAGTTAATAAGCTGACAAATGTTTTCATACAGAGAGAACATTTAATAAATGGTTTTCTACAAAAAAAATTGCCTTTTGAATTTTGTCCAAATTTTATTCCGCATACGTTATCTGAGCTGCCCCAAATTATGTGGTGGGCATTTGCATCACTGCCGATTATGAGAGGAAACCCATTTCTACCACAGTATGATACAACCCTTTTTAAATCATCAGAAGGTGATGGTTCATTATACCATGTCGTAAGAGGCGACTAACAACATGCTAGGAGTTCCTAGGCCGAGGTTTTGTTCCGTACCGAAGACTTAATCTGGGCGGACCTTAAGGTTTTCCATATTACCCTCTTTCCAGTCTGTATTTAGTGAATCACTGACATATACCTTTTCTGATTCGCCTTTCTTGATTGTGTACCAACGTTTTAAGTTTCTTCTGGCGGTTGTATATTAGCCGTAAATGACGAAATCTAATTCTACACTAAGTATCAGAATATATTAATATACCGGCACTTCCACGCCAAGGTTTAACTTCCAAAGCTTTGGCTTAAAAACCGTTTTTAAAAAATGGAAACTTTCATGCAGGAAATTTATTGAATTGGCCTAAGATGGAGCTGTCGAATTTCACAAAAAGCTTTTTATGTTGCAAGTGATCTGTAGTTGTGTTAAATTAGGTATTTTTCTATTATATTTGGAACCGTCTACCGACAAATCTACATTTACGAATACCTCCAAAAGTGACTTCTTGAGGTCTCATGAAGGCCTGACACTAGCTTTATGATACTTTTGCTTTTCTAAACAGTAATAAAAATCTCAACATTCAAGAACTTCACTTTGTCAGAAAATGTAGGGCCATCGGAAGCTAAAACTTCGTAAAATCGCACTCCTGGTCCTTTTTTCAGTGCAGTACTCTACGTCACTCGTTCAAATTTGCACCGCTCTTATGGTAGTCGGTATTTGCTAGTATTACTGTTCTCCCATCCATTCTGGTAGTCAAACGGTGGGATAGCAAAATTCTTACAAGTTTCCTATCTCATGCCTCCACGCGATTCTAAGTCTATTGATGACATTTGGTCCTTAGACCGCAGAATGAGAGGGTGCGAACAGAATGAGAGGGTGCGAACAGATCTAGTCGAGAAAACATTGCCGTAAAAATGAATAGTTGATCGGAAATTAGCCCCAATACGACTAATCTGACTAGTATCTATGAACACGGCTCAATACGTATTGAAAATTCGCCGCGTCTGTTTTTATGAACCTAATTTAAAGCTCCGTTATTGCTAACAAGCCCGTGCATCAGATTAACAATCCTTTATATTTCCCTTCAGTGTTCGGTATTATCGCTCGTATACTTGTATTCCACAAACAATCCGATATGGAAAATAAGAAATACTTTCCTTGATTTATAACATCTCTCGCTATTTTTGCCTGTATAATGTGTTATCACTCGGTAGTTTTCAAGCCAATAAATATATCGTAGAGAAGAAGTAGCGAATTCTGTCCAAATACTGTTGCAATAAATAGTGATCCGGCCCATTACGCGGATAAGATTAGCTTTTCTAGGCAATACTCCCACGGTCGGCCGTGTGGAGTTCAAATTGCTTTTGTTTAGGGAACATAGTATACTCTCGGTAGCCGGCTGCCCAGAGTTTAAAAATAACCAAAAACTAAACAAGATCATCTCTTTTTCGAGTGATCGTGCACTCGAAGACTAACTAAACAACTACCTAATAAAATATGCTTTACAGGTCGCATCGTTTGCTTGGAGCGAATCCTAGACCTGATACCCTTCCAAACCACCAACTCCGCGACACCTATGGAAGAGTCTGATGAATCGTCGTCCTTCCGTTAAGTAGGTGGAGCATCAACACTTCCTGTCTACCTTATCCTTTATCCTTCCCCGTGAACGATGGAGATGGGGGCGGCCGGCAATGATGGCTATCATGCTGTTGAGGTTTTAATATGGGTCGGATTGGTATGAATTCCTACTTACCACTTCCTAAGCAACTCTTATTAGATAATCAGCAGTCAAACATGATGAAGTCAGTGTGCAATCCGCCAAAATCATCGTCACAACGCAACGCAACGCAACGCAACGCATCAGAAGGTGATGGTTCATTATACGGCAAATATGCCGAACAATAGACGCATTTCTTGTTTATGTTGTCAACAGTCATATTTACCGTGACAGCACAAATATCGCGAGTTGTGATGTAATATATTGACATGCGTCAATAGCACTATTCGCAAGTATACATGAACGAGGCATTTCACGTGAATTTATCATGCCATTTTGTTGAAAGCTACGAAGACGGGGTTAAGTAGCTTTCCAACATAGAAGTTTCATTTACGGAATTACGGTTCTTGAACCAAAGCTGTAGGTTTTCCTTCCTGCACAAAGTGGGATAGATTCATAGTTGCTGTACGTTTAGGCTGAAGATTAATTTGTGCTATATAATCGTCTATAAAGAACACCGAAATATGTAGGGACATTTGAATCCCACGATTTGCGAAGAAACAAACGTCCACTGTGTCAGAGATTCGCTTAACACAGCAAGGGTAAGACCCACTACACTCCGTACGCGACTGGCATATTTTAGTCCTGCCAGCCATTCAGTGCTCGGCACGGAGAAACACCTGACTCTTGTTTTCATTCGCCTCTTACAACATGGGAACAGGAACCCAGTTGATCGGTTCTTGGTTGAAATACTTCAACCCACCGGATGCCACACGGCCTCTAGGCTGGTTTTGTCCGGAGAAAGATAATAGACTGTTATTAACCTCCTAGTGGACCGCAGCCGGATTGCCAAGTTATACGTAATAGCGTTGGAGCCGAGAGTTACATCTAACGCCTCTACCGTACCAGATCGTGTAAATGTTAAACTATTCCCTACATAACCTACATGGAATCCAGAAACTACATTTATATTACGTATGCTACAATTCTACTGCAAATTCTTCCGGAATAAAATCTCTTGCTTCGTGACATAGATAAATGCCAAAGAGTTGCTTTGTCCCGTTCAAAATATCAAAAGCAAAATTAACCCCTAAGTCCTGCCACTAAGTTAGTGTCGGATTCTGATGAGACGAAGTCGAAACGCAAATTCTATTACTAATTTAGTTATAGGTTATGTGCTCTTCACGCGCAAAGATGGTTTTAAACAATTTTCTCCTTAATGGATAAAAAATATTTTTTTATCGAAACTGTTCTCCACTAAGGAGAAATACCTTTTTACCTTCCGATACTCAATACAACCCTTCTAGAATATTTACAATATCCTCATTGGATGGAAGCGATAGTCGAAAACAGTTGCAATTGATAGTATTTTTCCGTTTTCAGTAATATTGCAAGACATTGAAGTGATTTTGTAACTTTATTTTCACCATTATCTGAAACTGTTCCTGGCAGCACTGCTTCAACGGAATCCAATCAGTCTAATTGGAATAACTTCAGTTCTAATGATAAAACTAATGGTCAAGTGTAAGACATTAGCCCCAGTTATTAGTCTTACTACTTTTTGTAAACGAATCTTGTTAATGCCAAAAGTTATAGCTGTTTAAAAATGTTTTTATTTATAAACAACATGGACATGAAAAGGTTCATACAAAACTCCAAACGATTTGCTTTTACGAAGTAGTTATTTTCTTCCAGAGCAAAACCTTAATAATCTGTCCAACACCAAATCAATTTCATAACAATCGAAATTATCCAATACGGTGAATCGTGACATAAGTCTAGACAGGTACACCGACACCCACGCGTGTGCAAAACCCCTCTTCCAAACAAAATCACTTTCCATCTCGTCCAACCGCTGGCAATGATCGGTGCATGTCACCAAGCAGCAAGCCTTCGAAGTCAACTAACCGTTTAAAAACTCTGCACAACAACAACAAACGCTCGGATGACGCATTCACCCACACGTTTTCGTTTGGAGGTCAGTGAAGCTCCTTTTTTGCCCGGTCATCAGTATTCGCATAACTTTTGTGTACACATTAGGCCCGAAAGTGCGAGGTGATCGCACCTGCGATCATCACTCGTTGTCTCCATTGGTCAGTGATGCAAGACGACCTCATTTCGTAGGTGTGACTTTTGATTCCCAGGCGCAAGTGCCTGACGCCGACCAAAAAAACGATGACCAGCACGCGGTTTACTGACAGCCCCCCTACCTCCATATCAGTGGTAAAGTGCGGTTGATGCTTTCATAGAAATTATCCTACACCTCAAAGGGGCTGCGCTAATCCACATTCGTCACGCTCGGAGAACTGCATCTCCATTTAAATCGACTGAACAATCGCCATTGTTTCAGCCTGTCACACGCGGGACGAAATGTTTCCGCTCTGCGGCAAAGGTCGGATGCAACTTGCAGCGAAAGTAAAAGTGACTGATCACCAACCTGGGGTCTCAGCAGACATTAGTGTATGGTCTGTTTCTTTTTGCAAAAGTTGTCACTATTGAACCTCTTCCTGATTCGACGCCACTCGAAGCTGCCGGTATGGGTCTGTGGGTTTGAGGTACAAAACTTGTTTCGCATGCACTATCCGGAGCAACAGGCGATGGAAGCTGCGCTGTCTTCGAGTCATCTCGGGGCACCGCCGATGGTCCGGCCATGTAAAAATAATGTTATTACGCTCTGCTGGTCGAGAAGGGGCTATTATCTCATTTCTTGATGTTTTTGTTTCGCCTTTGTTTTGGTTCCACGAAGATACGCTCAGCGGAAACGACCGGGCGAGGGGGAGAGGAAAGACACTGACCACACTAACAACGTTGTTTGGCAGAGTACAGGTTATGTGCACGATTACCATAATGCCGAAACGGGCTCACTGGGGCTGCTGTTAGGTAATCGAGGTTCGAAAATTGGGACACAAACATATGAGCGATAATTTGAAAGTAGGCCAATTTTGACCGTGTAATTAACGTATTTCAGATTGTGTCAGACTCTAAAGGTTTTGACCCTTTCCAGATTGAGCCGCGGACTGATTTATGCTTTGCTTCACTTTTTTCAGACACAATATGAATTGGATAACTACGGCAGCACTGGTAGTGCTGTTGACCCTAGCATCCGCCAATGCCGACGAATGGAACTGGCTCAACGACGGAGAATCTTTTTTGGAGGATCTTGTCCGCGAGAAGCGCCAGGATGCATCCCAAAACGTAACTGAAGTGGCCGACGATGACATCCTGAATTTCATCTTAGATAGTGGCCGTCAGGGGCGCAGCTTAGAAGGATTCGACGAAGTTTATAGTGATCCATCAGTACAGCAAGCTCTGCAGAACTCGGATGATGTCGAAGCAAGAAACATCATCAAGGAGAAGCTCTGTGCCTTGGGTCTAATGCAATGCGATGGGGAGCTCGTTGATGGAAGACGACCATACCTAAATCCACAGAATCTTATTTACGCTCAGCCCGTTGCGCTGAAGCCAGTTGGACGTCCGATAGCTACTATCCCTGTCCGCGGTCCTCCTGGACCACCTCCACCAGGTCCTCAGTATGTTCCCAAACCTCCACCTCAACAGAGACCCCACCAAGGACCGTACGGACCTCCCCAACCAATGCCAGTTCCTAACCGTCCCCAACAGAAAGTTGGCTTTGCGTCCCAGCAAGCTTCCTACAATGGACCGAATTCTTTCTCAGGTAGCTCCCACTACGGTGGATCCTATTCTAGCCAACCTGGTCCCTTTTCACCCTATCCCTCCAAACCTTTAGGTCCAATCTATGAGGGCGCAGATATCCCGTATGAGTTCGAGAGCCCCAATCGACCAGGTGTCATTATCAGTGATGGTCCAGGTCCTTCTGTTGGAAAGCCGCCCGCCGAACAGCATATTCATCACCATTACCACCACATCGAAGGCGGAGGTGCTGAAAAGACCATCGTCGTAAACAACCCGATTCCCTTAACCACCGGTGTTCTCGCGGGATCATCGGTCGGAGGCAGCTCGCTAAACACTAACAACCTGTACTCGTCTAGCGTTTACGGATCGTCCGGTGTTCCCAACGGAGGTTTCAATCCCTCAAGCAGTAAAGACTTTGACTATCAAGATCTCAAGGGATCCATCAATACTGGTTTGGGCCAGTACGGAAATTATGCTTCCCAATCAAAACCGGTTAGCTCTAACGTCTACAATCAGGGACCTGCAACGTTTGGAAGCTCCGAAAATATCATCTATGGAACAAGTGGTTCTGGAAGCTCCGGTAGTAACAGTTTGAGTGGAGGTTACGATGTAAACCAAGGAAGCTACCAATCTGGTCAAGGAAGCTATCAGTCTGGTCAGGGAAGCTATCAGTCAGGCCAGGGAAGTTACCAGTCTGGTCAAGGAAGCTATCAGTCTGGCCAAGGAGCCTATCATACGTCAAATCCTAATCTGTACAAGAAAGAGCTGAATCTTAAAGGGCCAGCTACCAACCAGAACAACTTTGCAAGCAACTACAATAAGTATAGCCAGCAGTACAATGGCCAGTACAGCAACCAGCAGAACAACCAGAACCAGTTCGGCGTCAATAGTCAATACGGTCAAAATTCCAGAGCTGAAGAATGCGTGTGCGTCCCATACGAGCAATGCCCCGCACAGGACGTAGTTGGTCGACGAGATGACCTGATTCTTCCGCTAGATCCACGTAACTTCAAGACCGATATTCAGGCTGATACGGAACAGGTCGTAATCACCGATGCCAACGGAACCATGACCGTTATCCACGTGCCGAAGAACGTTACTGCACAATCTCGTTCTGCAAACGTAACCGATACATCGGCCAAGAAAATCTCCAAACGAGAAGCGGCCGCTGCCAAGAAGGCCGACAATGATGATGACAAAGCTAATATTGAACCGGTAAGTTTGTGTGCTTGGTACTAACATGAAAACAAAATTCAAAACCTAACAACTTTTTGGCCTATGCTAACAACACGCTTACAACAACTGCGTTAACTACCTTTGCTGGGAAGAGACTTTTCTTGTACTTCATAACTTTGTATGTGTGAATGTATGTATCAACACCATTCGTGATCTTGACCTTTTGGACCCAGAACACCTAAACACAAAGACCATCTAAATGACACCAACTCCTCGATTAAACACTAAAACAATACATGCTGACATAAGCTTTGGCTTCGCTCACAAAATCAACCGGACTAAGTTCTAGGTGCTGCACTTTCAAAAGTTCTCTGACAACAGATGAAATTCTGAAGACGCAACGGTACAATTCGCTTATGACCTCACCTTCTAAAATTGCCTCGTTTAATTGTATTGTTTTAGCGTTTGTTGGGAGGAGGTGGCCATCATGGTGAAGGAGGTGGAAAGAAAGTTGTTCCTACCTTTGGAGTGTCCTTCGGTCTCCCGTTTCCTTCGTATCCCTTGAATCCCTTCGGTCCAAATCCAGCCGGGAATCCGTATTTTGGTTCCATCGGTGCTAATGGTCTGAACCTTGGGTTGGTAAATGTGAATCCTTTGTTTTCGTTACAAGTCACTAAAGATGAGTATGGTGATAAACTTTTAAAGCCTCTCGTTAACCTTCATGTAACCCCTACGGAAAACATTGTTCATAAAGTAGGAAGTCTACTAGCTGCAAAGAAGCAAAACATTTTGCATGTATTTAATCAACACGAGCACTATCACAATCACATCGGCTATCCTCCACCACCTCCTATCTACCGTCCACCCTACGGACCACCACATATTCACGGGCCACCTCCGAGTTTTGGTCCCACGGGGCCCAATCTCATCTTCACCAAACCACCCGGACCGGTTTATACCGGTCCTGGTCCGATCTATGAAAGACCTCCTGGTCCGATTTATGAAAGACCTCCTGGTCCCATCTATTCTGGTCCTCCAGGCCCTATTTATAACCGACCTCCGGGTCCGCCAGGTTCCATCTACAACCGCCCTCCAGGACCACCGTTCATTCCAAATGGTCCCCCTCCATCCTATTATGGACCTCGCCCACCATTCTTCCGTGATGCCACATCTGCCTCTGATGGAGATCTAGATTACAATCCAAATGACGTTGGCAGAAACGCAAACATTACCTTCAACCAGAGGGCGCCACCGATCGGTAATTTCGATTACCAATCGGTGTACCCCCAAAACCAACCCGACTCCCTGAACCAGAATAGAGTAGACTATGCGAGACAGTATCAGAACTACCAGAGTAGTAACGAAAGACTTCCACCCACTCAGACCATTCCAACACCGGCACCGGGACATTCCGAAGGTAGTAGCATCGTTAGCTTCCCGCGTAGTCGCCGTGCAACTGACGTAACCGTTCCGGACCAACTGGAACCGGAGGAACCGGTCGCAATAGGCAATGCCGCAACGGCACCAAGCGAGCAAGTTGGGGTACAAGAAAAGTCTTTCACAGCTGATAAGGTAATCAGTTATTCACCCTGGAGTACGAATTCAGCTTTGCGTAGTACTCACCACCAGATCTATGTGCTTATTAATTATTTTTCTGAAACAGAGACAAGCTTACTATGGACCACGACCACAGCAGTGCCCTCAGCGAAGCGTTTGTTGTCGCCGGCCGGCTTATCGTCAACCGCCTACCCACGGTAACCTAGGCCAGTGCGGAATACGAAATGCCCAGGGTATCAACGGTCGCATTAAGAATCCGGTGTACGTCGACGGAGACAGCGAATTCGGCGAATACCCCTGGCAAGTGGCTATCCTCAAGAAAGATCCCAAGGAGTCTGTTTACGTTTGCGGAGGTACACTGATTGATAATCAGTTCATCATCACCGCCGCTCATTGTGTCAAGACGTAAGTTCTTTATAGTTCGTTTAATGCCAACCGACTAATGATTATCTATTCCACCATCCAGCTACAGCGGCTTCGATCTTCGCGTTCGACTCGGAGAATGGGACGTGAATCATGATGTGGAGTTCTACCCGTACATAGAACGAGACGTCATATCGGTTCAAGTTCACCCGGAATACTATGCCGGCACGCTAGATAACGATCTGGCTGTTCTGAAAATGGACTCTCCGGTAGATTTTACCAATACACCTCACATCTCACCGGCCTGTTTGCCCGATCGGCATACGGATTTCTCCGGTCAGCGCTGTTGGACCACCGGATGGGGTAAGGATGCCTTCGGAGACTACGGAAAGTATCAGAACATCCTGAAGGAGGTAGATGTTCCGATTGTAAACGATTACCAGTGTCAAAACCAGCTGCGTCAAACCCGTCTTGGATATCAGTACAAACTTCATCCAGGATTCGTCTGTGCCGGTGGAGAGGAGGGCAAGGACGCGTGCAAGGGAGATGGCGGTGGTCCATTGGTGTGTGAACGTAACGGCAGCTGGCAGGTGGTCGGAGTCGTTTCCTGGGGTATTGGATGTGGTAAGGCTAACGTACCCGGGGTGTACGTCAAAGTCGCTCACTACCTGGACTGGCTTCAACAGGTTCGCGGAAGATTCTAGAGTATCCCGCCAGGGGGTTCGTATTTATTGACGACTCATATTTATTGTGTATAACGGAAGCAAGCGAGAACTAAACCAGTGATACTCACCACGATTCTGTTTCTGTATGTAAAATGATAGGAATACACTTCAGCACAAATGAAAATGAATGTAGTGAGAAGAGTACGATTTGAATGAAAACGAACGATAGCTGGAGTTAAAGTGTACGATGCTATGTGACAGCATTTCTAAATATATGAAAATTGCTTTATGTAAATTTTTTTGTAGAAATTTAGTATTAGAAAAATAAGCTACGAATAAATTATTTTATTTATTCCGGATGAATAAATCTTTGACCTTATTATTATTTTTACTTTTTAACAACATTCAATTAGCTAGAGATTAGTACCACAGACTAACAGACATAACTCATAGCTGGAAAATGTCATGGTTATGACCAGTCATCTGGCTACTGGTCGCATGTTTGCTCGTGACATGTACAAGTTGCGGATTCTTGCGACATGTGACACAAGCGCGTGTACTATGACACGATACATTTTCCCCGTGACATGTCATAAAATTTGTACATGTTTCAAAACAAAACTAGTTTGTCAAGCGGCTGTACATTTACTGAACTGTGACATGTATGTTCGTTTGCGAACGGTCGCGACAATAGAAAAACAGGTTTGCTTGTTATGTGACATGTCGACAATGAACCGGTATTGAAAATGGGTAAAATATTGGATACCGTACTTTGGCGGATAATTGGAAATATAGAAAATGAGATAATTGTATTTCTTTCAACATTTCACAAATAAATATTGTTTGTTATTGCGGTTTAGAGGTATTGAAAATCAATAGTTTTAGACATTTTAAACGCACACTGGGAAGTAAATGCGTCAAAATCGAAAAAAAATCATCTTTTCATTCTTTTTTTTTTGTTTGTTATTGCGAGTTAAGAGGTGTTGAAAATCAATAGTTTTAGACATTTTAATCGCACACTGGGAAGTAAATGCGTCAAAATCGAAAAATTTTCAACTTTTCACAGATAAACATTGCTTGTTATTGCGAGTTAAGAGGTGTTTAAAATCAATTGTTTTAGACATTTTAAACGCACACTAGGAAGTAAATGCGTCAAAATCGAAAAAAATTCAACTTTTCACAGATAAACATTGTTTGTTATTGCGAGTTAAGAGGTGTTGAAAATCAATAGTTTTAGACATTTTAAACGCACATTAGGAAATAAATGCGTCAAAATCGAAAAAAATCAACTTTTTACAGATAAACATGATTTGTTATTGCGAGTTAAGAGGTGTTTAAAATCATTTTAGACATTTTAAACGCACATTAGGAAGTAAATGCGTCAAAATCGAAAAAAATTAACTTTTCACAGATAAACATTGTTTGTTATTACGAGTTAAGAGGTGTTGAAAATCAATAGTTTTAGACATTTTAAACGCACACTGGGAAGTAAATGCGTCAAAATCGAAAATTTTTCAACTTTTCACAGATAAACATTGTTTGTTATTGCGAGTTAAGAGGTGTTGAAAATCAATAGTTTTAGACATTTTAAACGCACACTGGGAAGTAAATGCGTCCAAATCGAAAAAAATTCAACTTTTCACAGATAAACATTGTTTGTTATTGCGAGTTATGAGGTGTTTAAAATCAATAGTTTTAGACATTTTAAACGTACATTGGGAAGTAAATGCATCGAAATCGAAAAATTTTCAACTTTTCGCAGATAAACATTGTTTGTTATTACGAGTTGTTTACTATTTTTACCTGCAACCGTCGGCGCGGCCCGGCGCGGCGGCGCTGGACACACCTCTAATTTTAAACGCATTTTTAAATTTCCATTTTGTTGAAATTACTTCCCGTTGTGCATTTCAAATGTTCAAAACTTTTGATTTTCAAGTCCTAATAACTCGGAAAAACAAGCAACATTCATCTGTAAAAAGTGAATTTTGCGATTTTGACGCATTTACTTCCCCATGTGTGTTTAAAATGTTCAAAACTAGTGATTTTCATATCCTAGTACAGTAGGATTCCGTTTTTGGCAACAATTTTATTTTTTGCTGTTGCCAAAACCGGAACCGTGCCAAAAATTGAACCTTATTTTTAAAGTTTGGATTTTCAATTTACGACTTCAAAAATGTTTCAAGGATTTTTAACCATGTGTGAAATGGAATTAGATGAAAGGAAAAAATAAGAAAATTCAATTTTATTCATATGTTTATCAAATTCAGTCTTCGCACAGTGATCACCTTCCATAAAAAAGTCGGTCAAAACCTCAAAAGGGATCCGAATTTCATAAAAACTTCACATTGGGGTAATTTTACGTCGTATTCATGTTTGGTGTTAATTTATTATTTCTTTTTACCCGAAAATTTTGGCACCTATGGAGGTTTGCAAAATCAACATTTACGAATATAAAGTGCACTATATCTGAAAATGCATTTTCAAAAAGACATCGTAAACTATTTGGGAGCTATCAGTTTTGTATTCCTAAATACGGGCTTTCGATATGTATTGCAAATTTAGTGCCAAGTTTCGTAGTGACGTTGTATTATGCGGTGTAGCGCATTCATCTGCATTCGACTATAAAAATTGATTCCGTCTAACACTAGTTACACTGCTACCACTTGTATTATACATAAACAATACATTTCTATACTTATTGTTATCATTAAATACGACACATATAGTGTAAAACATAGTTAAGGACATTATACATGCGAGCCACAACATAGCTGCTGCGCCGCGCACACCCCTCTCCCCTGCCTAACCATGTATCTGACATGAGCAAATATAAAAATACGTTTTTCAACACACTAACCTTGCTGGTGTGCCACGAAACTGCTACTTAAGGAAGCTAGAATATTTTCCTATACAATCAATCCGAGTTTTTGACGGAATGCCATCTGTAGCTCCTATTTTGTGCGAATATATCGCCCCTCTTCACTTGGGGTTTCTTTTCGAAACACTTCTCGTTTTCATTGCACTTTTTCAAATGCACTTTTTTCACACACAAAAACACTCGCGAAACTTTAATCGTTTACTAACAAAACTTCAAATTTTCTGCCAATGTGCAGATGACCAAAGGAAAATGTTCGGAAACTCATTTGTGCGTTTGAATTTTCAATTCAGATTTCTGTTTTTCCTAATGTAAACAAGCGAGTCGGTGCCTAGCAACGTGGCTTCCGCATATCTTCACCTTAACCTTTAAATGCATAACGCTTTTTCAAAACAACATTGCGAAAAACATCACAAAATTATCACAGTAAAGTATTGAAACTGTAAGACAATTTAAACAAAATTAAAAAAAAAATGATTTGGGCTTTTGAGGATTAATATGACTCCCATGTTTGGAAATAAACATTGCACATTTTTAAAAGATTTATTATGTACAACAAGAATGTTGACAAAAACGGAACCCATTTGTTGCTAAAATCGGAGTGTGCCAAAATGGGAGCATGCCAACAACGGAACGTGCCAAAACGGAATCTTACTGTAACTCGAAAAACAAAAAAATTAGCGAAAAGTTGAAAAATTTTCCATTTTAACGCATTTACTTACTAATGTGTGTCTAAAAAGTCCAAAACTATCGTTTTTCAACTTCACGTAACTAGCAATAACAAAAAAAAAATTGTGTGAAAGTAGATTTTTTTCCATTATGACGCATTTACTTTCAAGTGTGCGTTTAAAATGTCTAAAACTATTGATTTTCTACTCCTCGTAACTCGCAATAACAAGCAATATTTATCTGTGAAAAGTTGTAAAATTTTCGATTTTAACGCATTTATTTCCCAGTGTGCGTTTAAAATGTCTAAAACAATTGATTTTCAACTCCTCGTAGCTTGCACTAACGAACAATATTTACCTGTGAAAAAATGAAAATTTTTCGATTTTGACGCATTTACTTCCCCTTGTGCGTTTAAAATGTCTAAAACGACTGATTTTCAACACCTCTTAACTCGCAATAACAAAAAATATTTATCTGTGAAGAGATGAAAATTTTCAAACTTTGACGCATTTACTTCCCAGGGTGCGTTTAAAATGTCTAAAACTATTGATTTTCAACTCCTAGTAACTCGCAATAACGAAAAATATTTGTCTGTGAAAACTTGAAAATTTTTCGATTTTGACGCATTTACTTCCCAGTGTGCGTTTAAAATGTCTAAAACTATTGATTTTCAACTCCTCGTAGCTTGCAATATTGAACAATATTTATCTGTGAAAAGATGAAAATTTTTCGATTTTGACGCATTTACTTCCCCTTGTGCGTTTAAAATGTCTAAAACGATTGATTTTCAACACCTCTTAACTCGCAATAACAAACAATATTTATCTGTGAAGAGATGAAAATTTTCAAATTTTGACGCATTTACTTCCCAGTGTGCGTTTAAAATGTCTAAAACTATTGATTTTCAACTCCTCGTAGCTTGCAATAACGAACAAAATTTATCTGTTAAAATATGAAAAATTTTCAATTTTGACGCATTTACTTCTCCTTGTGCGTTTAAAATGTCTAAAACTATTGATTTTCAATACCTCTTAACTCGCAATAACAAACAATATTTATCTGTGAAGAGATGAAAATTTTTCAATTTTGACGCATTTACCTCCCAGTGTGCGTTTAAAATGTCTAAAATTATTGATTTTCAACACCTCTTAACTCGCAATAACAAACAATGTTTATCTGTGAAAAGTTGAAATTTTTTCGATTTTGACGCATTTACTTCCCAGTGTGCGTTTAAAATGTCTAAAACTATTCATTTTCAACTCCTCGTAGTTTGCAATAACGAACAATATTTATCTGTGAAAAGATGAAAAATTTTCAATTTTGACGCATTTACTTCCCAGTGTGCGTTTAAAATGTCTAAAACTATTGATTTTTAACTCCTCGTAACTCGCTACATTTACTATCAAAAAGTTGAAAAAGTTCAAAATAATTCAATTTATATAGCGTCTACCATTCCGTTTATCTGCCACTGCACGGTACTTAAACGATCAAGAATAAGATACAGGTCAAACAAGCAAACCATAACAAAATGTTCATCTTTGTACAGGTTCGTAAACTGTGTGACTGGTATCGCCTTACGCGCGACAGGTAAATTATCCTCATGACCAGTCTCAAGACCGATGACGCATTTAAATTCCATGACATGTCACGAGACCAACCATCGAGGCTTGGAAGCTAACCTGTTTGAGACATTTTCAGCAGAGCGTGAATGTACGGGTGGCTTGACATGTCGCGAAAAATGTACACAGGTTCCAACTATGGACATAACACTCGAAAACGATGCTTCGCCCGCTTTAACGGTCATTTTAAATATATTTGTAGTTGGGACTGTTGCCACATTTGAAATTATGGCGCCACTGACATATGAACAAGCATATGGGGGATACACAACTAGTGAAAAATTGTTCCCAAACCTGAGGGGTAACCCATGAGCAAGTGAGTGTTTGGGACTGTGAATAAAAGGTGGAGCTAGTGTTCTGGGAAAATTGCCGGATCGATGTTTTTGTGGGAATTTCCTCATAGTGTTATGTCTGTTAGTCTGTGTTAGTACTCAAGTGAGAACAAGGATGTGAGATATACAAATCGGAAAATTAGAAGCGGCAGAGTCATTTGAAACAGACTTAGTATCTCACGGGCTCTTCTTTTGTCTTCTGTTGGTAGGAGTCGCTCTTAGGCAGCATAACTACGAATCCCTCAAGTCTGTCCGTTGTACACATCATTGCTATCGGGTATGTAATTTATACGCTGCCGCTGTAATCTACACGAAATCCCCCATGACTATTGTTTCGCTAGCTTAACCGGTTTTCGGGCAGCTGCTCGTAATTCCTGGTGCTGTTGGCCTGTCTGGATCCGCATGCATTTAATTGCGGCTGCCACGATTGTATACGCGAACATATCAATGTTCCACTCATTTGCAACGTTGATGGTCGTGATGAGCTCATGCAAAGGCCAGTCTGTTCGACCATAGAGACATTTTGTCGGGTTTTTGTACTTTCGACCAACTAGGAATGGAGATCGTGATCGGGAAATGATCGCTGTTATGTGTGTCCGGAAGGGTTCACCATGTGAACTTTCGAGCCAGGTTTTCCGAGCAGAAGGAAATATCAATAGCTGATGCATTACCCGTAGCGGGCTCGATGCGAGTTGGAGAACTGTCGTTCAGAATAACGAGCTTTCTAGTCAGTGTCGTTTCTGCGATAAAGCGACCAAGCTCGTTCGATGACCGAGATTCCCAAGCGATATGATGTGCATTGAAGTCTTCAAGGAGCACTACTGGACCTTCCAGCTCATCGAGCAGGTCATCCAATACTGCCTGGCATTGTCGAGTGGGAGGTAGGACGTAGACGGCCACAACTGTTGCCTGTGCTGACAAGCAAATACGAGCGGCGACGACCTGTAAAGTCAGCGCTCAAAGGGTATGCCTTCTCGGATTGTAAGGCCTACACTATGTTGTAAATAGTGTTGGGAGTTCGATTTCAGTAGCAGCGTATAGTTACTGCCGACAAAACTCGATTCTACCACTCCTTGGTGGCCTTTCGTTTCTTGCAGCGCTATTACGCAAGGTTCGTCCCCAGCTTCAGCTCGCTGATGTTCGCTCTGAGACAAAGCAGGTTCCATTGCAGTGCGAAAGATCCGTTGGAACGACCATACGTGAACGACTGTGTTAACGATGATGTGGGAGGTAGAGACAGTCCTCTTCCCCCGGTCGATCCCTTCATGATGAAGTGGGGAAGTTACTTTCTTCTCTTCCCCAGACTGGTCACTAGTTCGATGCGTGCTGGACACATTTGTAATGGGAAAAGCTGCAACAGGATCCTTTCGTAAACGAGATGCAATGGGACTGACCTGTGGACGTCTAGTCCCACAGTGCCAACCGCTATCGAAACTACTACAGTCGTGATTCGCTGGTTGGACCACAGCTCTGTCAAACTAACGAATTTGATTCGTTAGTTGGACCGACTGACAGATGTCAAAAACTCTCCAAAGGAGACGTTAGTAGTGTAATTGCATCTATTCACATCTCTAATAAGATTGATTGTCAAAATAAATTTGACATTCAAATGCTTTTTAGTTGGACAATGGTCCAACTAGCGGAGGTCCAACTAAAAAACGGTCCAGTTAAAGAGTGTCCAACCAGCGAGTCACGACTGTACACGATTACTTCCAGAGCTACCGACAGCGACCGGCACTGGGGGAAGATTTCGTATAGTTTGCGTTGTTCACTGCTTCGATGCTAGTGTTGTGGTAATAGCTGTATCATCTTCAACCGGATATCTCGATGAGCCTTCTCCGAGCAATATCACGTGGTGATGTGGAAGAAGCGTATCGGCGATGTTGTTAGTCAAACCTGGAAGAACATCAAAATAAGCAGTACCTGCGAGGAGATTGACAATTTCGGAACTGACCTGTGGAGGGTCCAGCCCCACAGTGTCAACCGCTATCGGTCGACACTGGGGTTAGACTTTGTTGCTTATCTCCTTCTGATTATTGATTAAGTTTTTCTGGTTTGCTGGTTGGCAAGTGGTGCCGGCGTAGATGCTATTTTTACCTGCAATCGTCGGCGTGGCGGCGGCGGCATGATTTTCACAGATTTTCAATATGCTGCACAGATTGCAAAAACTGCACAGATTTCCACAGTTTCCTTTTTAATGCACATATTTTCACAGCTTTCTTCTACAATGCACAGATAAGCACAGATTTTTTAATTTTTTACCTTGCGCAAAAACCAAAAACAGATTTTTCAAAATAACACCTGGCATCCCTGTTAAGCAGCCCTCACACATTCAATATTTTTGTCAATACTAGAGATGATTGACAAAAGTATTGTATATGTAATGGAAGTATTGACGATGTGCATTTCAAATGGGATTGACGTATTGAAGCAGTATCGTCAATACTGTGTAGTGATAAAAGTATTGGACATGTAAGGACCGCTTTATACAGATTTTCAAGCGCAGATACAGACCTGATACAGAATACAAATTCAATACAGATTTTCAATACACGATGAAGATTTATACAGGTTTTCTTTTAAATTTCAATTGACAACGTTATTTGCGGACCCTTTCTTCAGCTGTTTTCATTAAGAAGAAATTGAAAACTCTTGAGCCGGGAAAGATACAGATTACTTGAAAGTACTAATTGTTAATCCCTTTTCAACGCATCAATTTATAGTAAACAATAATTCAAACTTTGAAATGTGCATCAATTCCATATTAAATTTGCAAAAGGGTGAATCAGATTTGTAAACAAACTTTTATTTTGACGGTTTCTCTTAATTTATTATAATTTCAAAGCAGAAAACAATTGAAATTACTTATATGAAGGGTAAAAATTTACATTAACGCATATTTTTCATGAAATTCCACTCTGCAGCGGAGCGAAACAAATTTGTTTACAAAAAACTCTTTCGCCCTTTTGACGAATTAATATTGAACTTTCAAAATTATATTTTCGTAGCTCGCCGAGAATGGATGGTAACATTTTATGAAAGAGAAAAGTTTTCTCTTTCGTCTGCTGTTGTGATTTATAATCGGCGATTAATGGTTTGTCCAGAATTCCCTCTCAATGTGAATTTTGACAGTATGTTTATTGGCCCTTTTCAAAAAACATTTCTTCATTGAATACAGACAAATACAGATGTTTTACACAGTCTATAGAGAACAGTTGCGCAAAGAGTGAAGTCAAAAAAAGCCTACCTATCGAGCACAATTGGAATCCATCTCTGATACTTCCACAGCAAAGTTGGATTCTAATTTTGCTCGATAGGTAGACTGTTTTCGGCTTCACTTTCTGCACACTCTTTGCGTGCCTTTAAACTAAGGCATTTCTCGACAAACATATGATTACGGCCTAAAAGCCAACTGTCACAATCCACTTTGAAGGGAAATTCCGGACAAACCGTTACTAGCCGAACACAGTTCACAACAGTTTATGAAAGAGAAAACTTTTCTCTTTCGGTTACTATAAACATCTGTGACTGGCGCATAACAGTTTGTCCGGAATTTCCATTCAAAGTGGATTTTGACAGTTGGCTTTTAGGCCGTAATCATATGTTTGTCGAGATTTGATGTTTTATGAGGATTCAAATTTTCAATAAAATCATCTGGCAGCTCTGATTCATCGTTTTCCTTTGCCACAGTTGAGCTGAACTTCATAGTTGAAGTAGTGTTGTCAGATGGTTTCATATAATATCGGTAAAATTTAAAATAAAAAATCGGCATTTATCGGTATTAACTTATTCTTGCAAACCTGGAAGGGAGAAACAGACACAATAAATGTGAATGTCATAGCCAGCCAGAACGAAACTGTCACTCCGAGCCACAAAAGAGTGAACATCGAGGAAATGAGAGTATTGTTATCCTATTCTTGCTTGAAAGTGTTTCCGAATAATAAGTTTCCTTGATTTTTTGTCTAGATTGAAGTAGTAAATATTATTAAAGTTTTTCTATGATTTTAATGTTATTTTCACATATGCCAGATGAACTTTTCGGTAATCCGTATTGCCATCGTCAAATAAATCGTATTTCTATGTCTTCAACGATGAATAAGAATTTGGATGCGTTCAAGAGTTTCGAGCATCGTTTTAAGACAATATTGCGATCTTGCTATAATGTAAAATATTAAAAACGCTAATTTTATATGAAAATTTCAAATAATCTACATTCTAATGAAATAATCAAATTCCCAGACAGAACGACTGTTTTTGAATATAAAGAGGAAATGGTCACTATAAAAAACAACTAGTGGGAGGATTCAACAAAAGCGTCTTTTTCACTTGGATTTTTATAAATCTTAATAAGTCTTTATGGTGTTTGAATTATGTAATTAGCCTGTATCGTGGCTTAAAAGTGCAATGAACTACGCCCAACATGTATTTTATCCTCGATATGGAACCAGTTATGGAAATGAGACGATGCTGTAAATGTTCTCTATTCCAAGAAATGGGAATGTAGAATCAAAAAATATTTTGTAACGTAAAAGTTTTTTGGAAGTCCAAAAATATTTTTTGACTTAAAATAATGTATATCATTCCTATATTTAAAACATGTGAATGAAAAGCTGTTTTCATATCGTAAAGTAGTAAAGACAAGTAATAATGACGTAAATCGTACAAAGAAAGTTTTAGAATTGTGTAGTTCATTTAACAATTTTAGAATGAGTCCTTCACATTTTATGGCGCCCCAGTTTAAAGTTTCTTTTGAAGGTGTACTGAGAAAATTAAAATCATTATTTATTTGCATGCCTAGATGCATGCAAATAAATATAAATAAAGTTTCGAAAAAAAAATGTCAAGTAACTTCGATATGAAGTTTGACGTAGACATCATATTTTTAGCGTTCGGGGGCTCTGCAGCTTAACCAGATGATCCGATTCATTAATAAAGTCCATTTCTATCTATTAGTGTTATGGAGATGCCCTTAAATTGTTAGCCAACCTAATATCAACAAACGACCTTACGACAACCGAGATGATTCCTCGCACTATCGATGAATGGAGAAATAAAATAACAATCCGAGAGCAAACACGCGTTTTCTTACAAGTCGCTTTGCTGCTGCGTTCCTCCTCCTAGTGTACAGTTACAATAGTTAAAATTGGCGACGAGTGGTTTTGAACATTTAAAGTGATGGCTGAAGTAAACCCGCCAGCGGATGTTCCGGCTGCAATTGTTCCAGCTGCCGTGCCAACTTCATTTACAATCGATCCATTCGACCGACACAAAATGAAGTGGTCGAGATGGGTAGAGCGGCTGGAAGGTGCATTTGTTTTGTTTGGTGTACAGAATGAGGTTAGGTTATACATGTTGCTTCACTACATGGGAGGAGAAACATACGATATTATTAGCGACAAACTTGCACCGGAGAGACCTCAACAACAGACGTATGACGCAATTGTGCGTTTGTTGGAAGCTCATTTCAACCCAGAGCCGTTGGAAATTTTAGAGAATTTCCGCTTCAAGTGCCGCAAGCAAGCAGATGATCGTCCGGAGGAAACGATTGACGAGTATTTGATAGCATTGCGGAAACTTGCTATCACCTGTAATTTTGGAGATTATCTCAGAACAGCTCTGCGGAATCAATTCGTGTTTGGGTTGAAGGACCGCGCAATACAATCCCGGTTGTTGGAGGTACGGAACCTGACGCTGGAGCGGGCTCGAGAGATTGCAGTTTCGATGGAGCTCTCGAACAAAGGTGGAAGAGAAATCCAGTCCAAACAAGGAAGATCGGAAGTGAATCTAGTTCAACACTCTCGAGTGAATAACGCGAATGCCCAGGTCCAGGGGCCACGTACGATTGCTAATAAAAAGAAACGCGAGAAACCTGATTCGGAAAACAAAGGGGAATGTTTTCGGTGTGGTAGTTCCGGGCACTACGCCAACAAGTGCTATCATGTTCGCACGGTGTGCAATTTTTGTAAACTTGCTGGTCATCTGAAAAAGGTGTGCATTAAGAAAAAGAAGAATGCCAAGCAAGATAAACAGAAGGCAAATTTGTTGGAAGAGTCCGAAGCCGACCAACGTGAAGTTATTTCATTGGATGAAGTGTGTAAATTGGAGATTGCGGCCAAACCGTCATCGAAGTTCTGACTGGATCTTCAAGTGAACGGTACTAAAATCCGATTTGAAGTGGATACTGGTGCTCCTGTTGCAATAATAAGCACATACGATAAGAAGATGCACTTTGCTGCGGATACTCTGCTGCCGTCGGATATGCAATTAGTAAGTTTCTACGATACGAGGATCCAAATTGAAGGAATGCTGGAAGTGAAAGTTGTTCACGATGGAAAATCTTTGTTACTTCCCCTGTACGAATCAAACGTGAAGAAGCACCCGTTGCTGGGCCGTCAGTGGATGAAGGCGATGCGAGTTGACCTGAACAAGATTGCATATACTGATATAAACAAAATTGATACTGTTACTAATTCAATGCCTGCCGCTGTTAAGACGCTAGTTGAGAAGTATGCTACACTCTATGACAATTCAATTGGGAAAATAAAAGGATTATCTGCCAAGCTGTGCCTGAAGCCGAATACAAATCCTGTTTACATAAAATCCAGACCTGTTCCGTTTTCGTTGCGAGCAGTTGTCGAGAACGAGCTTGACAAATTAGTCAACAATGGTATCCTTGTGAAAGTCAACCATAGTGCATGGGCTACACCCATAGTTCCAGTGCCGAAGGCCAACAACAAAGTGCGACTTTGTGGGGATTACAAGGTTACGGTAAACCCGAATTTGGTGGTAGACGGTCACCCATTACCGACGATTGAGGAACTTTTTGCTAATGTTGCTGGCGGTGAAAAGTTTACGAAGATCGACTTGACTCAAGCGCTAGAGGTTGAGGAGGGTGATAGGGAGGTATTAACTCTCAATACACACAAGGGTCTTTACCAGCCTACACGTTTGATGTATGGCATTGCGTCTGCACCTGCTATTTGGCAGAGACTAATGGAGCAAGTGCTGAATGGGATTCCTGGTGTTACCGTATTCCTAGACGACATTCGGATTACCGGTCCGAATGATCAAATACATCTGCAAAGGCTCGAAGAGGTTCTGAAGCGTCTTAGTTCGTACAACTTGCGTATAAACCTGGAAAAATGTCACTTGTTTGCGAACGAGATTGAGTACTGCGGGTACCTGATCAATAAGACAGGTATTCATAAGGTTAAGAGGAAGATTACAGCGATCCAGAATATGCCAGTTCCAGAAAACAAAGATCAAATTCGTTCATTTGTGGGGTTAGTGAACTACTACGGAAGGTTCTTTCCGAACCTCAGTTCGACTTTATATCCCCTTAATAGTCTACTGAAGAACGATGTGCGTTTTGTATGGTCAAAACAATGTGTAGAGGCGTTCAACAAAGTCAAGCAAGAGATGCAGTCCAATTCATTTCTGGTACACTACGATCCCACGCTGCCATTGGTACTTGCTACCGATGCTTTGCCATACGGAGTCGGTGCGGTACTGAGTCACGTTTACCCGGATGGCTCAGAAAGACCGATCCAGTACGCATCCCAAACACTCAACGCTACGCAACAAGCCTACAAGCAGGTAGATCGGGAAGCATACGGAATTATATTTGGAGTTCGCCGGTTCTACCAGTATCTGTTTGGAAGAAGATTTACATTGTTGACGGATAACGAGCCGTTGAAGCAGATTTTTCTACCGAAAATGTCTGCTTTGAGGATGCAACATTATGCAACATTTTTGGCATCATTCAACTACAAGATACAGTTCAGACCAACGAACCAACATGGCAATGCGGACGCTTTCTCGCGTTTGCCATTGAAGGAGAAAACACCAGCGAACGTCATTGAAGAGACGGATTACATGGAGGTCAACATGATCGAAACGCTGCCGCTAACCGTGAATGAGCTCGCTAGGGCTACCGCTGCGGACAAGACTGTGAAGGTGCTGATGCAAGGCCTACAGAATGGAAAAATTGTTGATCTTAAAGAACGTTTCGGTGTGGAACAACATGAGTTCACAATTCAGAAAGGCTGTATCATGCGTGGAATACGAGTTTACATTCCTCCGAATTTGCGTGTAAAAGTCTTAGCCGAATTACATTCTACACATTTCGGTACTAGTCGATTAAAAACACTGGCTCGCGGATATGTTTGGTGGGAAAGGATTGATTTGCATATCGAGAAGATGGTGCGCAACTGCAGTTACTGTCAATCGACAAGGGCCGAACCTGCCAAAGTTCCTACGCATTGCTGGGAGTCACCGTCGAGGCCGTTTGACCGCATACATGTGGATTTTGCAGGGCCGTTTAAGAACACGTACTTTATCGTGCTTGTGGACGCCTACACGAAATGGCCTGAGGTGCGCATTCTTAAAAACATCACCACTACAACCACAATTCAGGTCTACAGAGAATATTTCGCAACGTACGGAATCCCTTCGGTTATGGTGAGTGATCATGGAGTGCAATTTACTTCTGAAGAGTTCCAGAAATTCTTGAAGATGAACGGAGTTTATCACAAAATGGGGGCGCCATATCACCCATCAACCAACGGGCAAGCCGAACGATTTGTTCAGACGTTCAAGGCGAAGTTAAAGAGTCTGCAGTGCGACAGAAGTACGATGCATGCCGAATTGTGCAACATACTCCTTGTTTATCGAAAGACCATACACCCTGCCACTGGTAAATCACCGTCCATGATGTTGTATAACCGACAAATTCGATCACGTCTAGATCTGATGATCCCGAATAATGTTGCTGAAACAAAGGAAGCAAGCAGCAAACGGAGCAAGAGTTGCAGCGAGAGATTACCTCGATAAGGAAAAGTGGAAGTTTGGTGTGGTTTCAGAGAAACTGGGAAAACTGCATTACTACATTCGTCTCGACGACGGCAGGACATGGAAGAGGCACATTGATCAGCTCAGAGAAGTTGGTCCAACTCTGCCGAACCGAAGAGATATACCAGTTGTTATCAAGGATGTACCTGCTGAAACTGTGCAAACAGATGATCTTGATCCAGAATTGACAGCAACGACCAGCGCGACGCAAAAAGTAGGAGCGACTACTACGATGGGTCCGAAGGAATCGCCATCAGAATCCGCTGGAGTAACAGAGAAACAAATCGACAAAGTAACCTCCGGTTCAAGGACTGCCAACACAAGTCATCCCAACCAGACAGACTATCGACAATCGCCAAGAAAATCGGGTCGAGTAATCCGACCGCCCAGTAGATTGAACCTTTAATGAAACTATTTTATATGTAATTTACTATCACTATACATTGTATTTGAATTTCATTTGCTAGGGGAGAAGAGTTGTTATGGAGATGCCCTTAAATTGTTAGCCAACCTAATATCAACAAACGACCTTACGACAACCGAGATGATTCCTCGCACTATCGATGAATGGAGAAATAAAATAACAATCCGAGAGCAAACACGCGTTTTCTTACAAGTCGCTTTGCTGCTGCGTTCCTCCTCCTAGTGTACAGTTACAACAATTAGTTAAAATCTTATACTTCAAGCGTTATTTGCAAAATAACCCTGTTCTATAGCATGGTTAAATTTTACAGTTCGACAGTTAAATTTTTTGATAGTGTAGAAAGAAAGTGGAAACAGTATTCTGTACTTTATTTAGGTTGGCAATATTTTTCAGTAGAAAACAAAGGGCAATTATTTTTTTTATTGTTGAGGTTTTAACCTTAGAGTCATTCGCCTCTTTGTCGGTCTAGAGAAATCTTTTAGAAAAATATCTAACCCTATGTTCGGGGTTGGGAATCGAACCCAGGTGAGCTGCGTACCAGGCAATTGATTTACCAACTACGCTATGTCCGCCCCCAAAAAGGCAAATATGAAAACGAAAACATGTTGCGTCAAACATATTTTAGGTTATTTCATTATGTGGATATTTACGTTCCAAGGCTGCGAGTGCCATACTTGAAGTTGGTTTAACAGCTGTCAATTCCAAATACCTATCCATTTGTCAACATTTGGAATGGGTCATTCTTGTGGTTAGATTTAACCATTCAAGAGAAAGATAAACTATCAAATTTCAACCGAAGTGAAAAAAGTTTGCCAAATGGTCCACAGCCTAGAAATATATATCTGAGGTTTTTTCTAAACATAGAAACTGATTCTACTTACAAACCAAGTTCATATATTTAAGTTAGTGATTTTTTAAAAGCAAGTTTTATTTGGAAAAGCGAAAGGCAATTTGTTAGTCGTACTATCGAAGAAAATAAAAAAATAAGCTAGAGCTTTTCTGCAGATTTCTTTTAAATTTGAAAAATAAACCGGTATATTTCTCTTATTCAATGGTGGACGTTTCAGGAATCAGATGAACGTGCCTCTACCGGCGAGCTTCCTTATTAAAGGATTCCGTTAGTTAAATTTTTATAGAATGAAATTCTATTTTTCAGCTTCAATTTAATAATGTAACGGTTTTTAATATCCAGTGCAAGCATTTTTTATTTAGGAAATCGTGGTAGAATGAAAGAGAAGAATGCCACAAAAATCCTATTTTTAAAATAGAAGGTGAGATACATCGTTCCAAAATGTGTCCCTTTTTACTCGAGTACTGGAACCACACTGCCGTCGGACTTTATCTTCAAATCAATGTAAAGCACCTGGAAAAAAAACTTTCACTAGTTTTATACTGTGACAGACTCTATTTCCATCACACGATTGAAGTCATGTACCGGTAACACGCTTGCATCAATGACACGCAAAAAGAAATTTGCTCATAGACTTTTCTACGGCTCATGCACACGCCATATGACACAAATACTACTTCACAAGCTGGTGGAAAATAACAAACAAAGCCGGCAAAAGTAAATGGGATTGTTTTCAACCAGGAAACTGCATTAGTGTTCGTGAGACCGGTCGTCAAGAACTCAATTTAAGCGTCGCCCACCTTCATTGATTTTGAATGTCGAAAGTTTTCTTGCTTCTTGACAATTGCTATTATTTACACTTCGTGCGTAGTGTCTGTTCCTCCCTCCCAGTTGCAAACCAGTGTTAAATTATAATTATTTTTGAACTAGTTTTTGAACAAGTATCTTAGAATTTTTCGGTTAAGTAGTAATAGGTGGCAGGCCAGTATTTTTACAGAAACTAGACAGAATTCTAACCAAATGAAACATTATTGCATTTTTCAAAAATAATACACTCTAACAGCTTATTAACCATACTTCATTCTAAGAAGCTCAATATATACAAAATCGGTATGTATCGGCAAAAAACAATATAATCTGTATTTTAAAGACACTATCGGTATTGAGTGTAAAAACCGGTATAAATACCGATAAATCGCTATATTTGGCAACCCTGATATTTATCGTTTCCATTTAACACAGTTGAGCTGCGCTTGACAGTTGAAGTCCGCCTCTCATCATAGGTACACTTTGGAAAACGAAACAAATTTCCTTCATTTTAACGCATCATCAAAAATTTTGCAGTTCTCTTCTGTGCTTCATAAAAAGTGGAATTTGGAGAAAAATGTGCTAAAGTTCGATACTCAAATATCAGTGTTGAAGAGTGCTTGCGGATTTTCATCGAATAGTGGTGTTTTCGGATTAAAATGACGCAGTATTTGCCACCAAACTTGCTGGCATTGTTTGCCCCACGCGAGCCGATCCCTTTTCTACCTCCATCGGCAAAACTTCCCCATGAGAAAAAATCGCAGGGTTATAGCGGTGTAGGAGCGTTTTTGGATTTGTTCGAGGTATGATATCTGATTGTAATTAAATAATGTTAATAACAAAACAAACATTTTGTATCAGGACCCAAAAGATACTCCGCCACCGACACGGGTAGAAACACGCGAAGAACGGATCGAACGCCGGCGCCGGGAACGAGCGGAACAGGTAGCCTACAAGCTAGAACGTGAAATTGCCACCTGGGATCCGACACAGATGACCGGAGCTACGGAAGATCCTTTTAAGACATTGTTTGTAGCAAGAATTGTAAGTTGCTCAGCTAATTATATGGCATTTTCGTTTTTGATCTTCCACTACTCACCGGTGTAGTCGGTGCTACATCAAGCTATATTTTATTTACACGAGTGTTGTAGCACTGGTTAAAAACGAAAAAATTAACCTATGATACTTATGTTTGATTCTACCTGCAGAATTATGACACATCGGAGTCGAAATTACGACGTGAGTTTGAGATGTATGGCAACATTAAGAAAATTGTTGTGACTTTCGATAAGGAAACCGGTAAACCAAGAGGATACGCTTTTATTGAGTATGAACATGAACGGGACATGCATTGTGAGTATTTTGTCTACGATTAATCTATTAGCATTTATCAGCTCAAAGAGAAGAAAGCGATTGTTTTTAGACTGAGCGCAAAATAACGTTCATTTCTCACAATTGCTTTGCTCTCTAGAGCCAATGACGGCAGCGTAGTCTTTGATCAGCTTCCGGTTAGGATCTCGTATTGTTTCATAGTAGTATCTTAAACAGTATCCCCTTGCTGAGACTTTTCATATCGATAAACTAAACAACAAACACCCCGAAAAAACTTCTAACGGTCATCGTTTTCTCGTTCTCGTTCTTCTAACTACAGTCAACTGTAGGCCAGCAGTTTTAACATATAGCTGGGAGTTGCCAGTTGCTGTTACTTGACAAGCCTACCTTCCCAATTAGCTAATGTTTTGAACGAGTGCAAAATCTGCTACCAAGAAACCCAGGCAGCCCGCGTTCTTACGAAGCCCATAAAAATGGTCAAAGGTTAATTTTGGTGTATGCAAGCAGGTTACATTTTAAACTAGCATTTTGTACCGGCCAATACCGAACTAAAAAAACCGTTTCCAGTATGGTTCCATTCTAGATGCAAGAAGGACTTGCCTCCTTTTTCATTTGAGATGATTCAGTGCGTCTCCTCCGCCCTGTCACTCATTCACTGTAAATCAGGAGTGTTGAATCTGCGCTGGGTTAGGTTTGTATGAGTGTGGTAAGAACAGACGGGGTACTGTGGGTAACGGGAGCGAGTTATACCAACCATACAGCTGTGTCCCGACAATCAATCGAATCAAGAAAAATAAATTATATGTGTGATATCAAAATTGATTTCTTTTGTACACTATACTTGTCACCAAGCAGGGCGGTGGCCGAGAAATCAAACGGTAGTCGGGTTGTTCGTTCGGTTGCGGAGCTTTGTTTGGATAATTTCATCAGCTTCGAATACTTTTCGATTTTGTAAAGTTTCCATTGTTTGTATCTTGTGGAGCATGCTCGATATATTTAGAGTAATCATTGAAAATATTGAAGCTTCGTTGCAGACGACTACAAATGACTCGAAGGCTCTCATTTGAAGCAGAGATGCTAGTATCATCACAGAACAGTAAATTTTGACAGCTTGCTGGTAGATTTGGAAGAATTATGTAGGATTGAAGAGACCCTTGTGGGACACCAGCTTCAACGGGTAGCGTTTCAGATTTACAATTCTGATAATTTATCTGTACGAAATTGTAAAACCGAAATCCCACATTTTGGCTCTTAATCGTTTGTTCCAAACACCACGATGCTTTTTCAATGGCTAGATGCAACCCTAGTAAAAAGGTCCTATGAGATATTTACTTTTGTCATGTTAGTTACTCTATCATGTTGATTATCCTTACAGTTAACATCATTCTATAGTTAGGATAATTAGTTAGGATTTTCAAATAATTTGTTACTAGAACAGAGTAAATTAATTGGTCGATAACCAGTTGCTTCTGCTGGGTTTTTATTCGGCATCGCATTAGAAATAATCTTGACATTTTTCAATCTCCCAGGAAAGTATACAAACATTTGTTGAATTTTTTGATCTGAAGGTGAGTTCAGGAAGGTTTTTCAAATGGATGTTGAAAATACCATCATAATTTGGAGCTTTGAATTTTTTTTAAACTTTTTTATGACGAATTTGATCTCATCATATTTTTTTTCAAGTACATGCATAAAGTTAGCACTAGCACTTACGAAAAACGCATTTGCTTGTTTTTACAAAAATGGTATAGTAGTACTAACTTTACGGTAAAGTTAGCAAAGCCACTAATGACATCGCATTTTTTAAAAGTTTAAATGTACACATTTGTCGTAAATTAGTTGCGACCAAAAGTGCACTGCTCTATTTTGCCTTTTCCATTTTCCCCCAACTTAACCGAGGGGTCTCTTTTGCAGTTCGCCGAGACCATAAAATGCCTGTATGTGTGTGTGTTTTTATAGAAAGGTTTAAAAAGCTTCAAAGCCTGACCTGTAGCGTATTGCCACTGCGTGGGATTGACGACACGCTTTCGTGTTTAAGCACTAAACACACTCCTTACTCTTTTTTCGGGCTTTTCCTCTGAGGAAATACCTCAAGGTAGTACTTCGAAGGCAAGAAAAGGGGAGGGGGGTGGGGCTTCGTTGTGCTTTCTTCCAACCTATTTCTTTTGCTCACGAATTTTTCGGAGCTAGCTCGGAGCTCAACTTAATCCATGAAATGGTTCGAACTTTAAGTCATTTAGCTCCTGTTTCCGTGAGTCACTCAGTTCCCTATTCTGACTGAGAGCTTCCCGGTAGCGGAATTGCTCTCGATATCGATGTCTGTTTCGTGAGCCAACTAGCTTTCAGCCAATTAGAATCTACCCCACTGTGAATTCCTCGGAGGTGGACCTATCTCTACTCGGTCTAATCCCCGGTGGTGGATCTAGCCTATTCACGTAGGGGGTCGAGGCCGTAAGGCTTTTTCAAATTACGTAAGGCCAAATTCAAAAGACTGAAAAATCAAAAGGCGGACATTTAAAAGGCAAACTTTCTGGAAGGCGGAATTTCAAAAGGCAAACTTTTCAGAAGGCAGAATTTTGAAAGGCTAACTTTTTTATAGGACGAAACAAAGCAATGATAATAATGTGTTATTATCCATTACCTGATATTGATTATATTTCGAGTGAATACGTTTTATAACTGATTTTGCCTTCTTTTAAATATGAGCAGTTCTTTTTAGTTTCATTTTTGAAATTTTTATGCTTGTTCGTATTTGCAATTATGGATACTTGGCTGTGACTTACGTTTCAGTATAGTATAGTGTAAAACTGCGATCCACCAGATGTACGTTTAGTTTTGGCCATTATTATTATGATCGCCAGTGAGTTTTGGTTTTCCATACAGCGGTTCAATAATTAAAATTATCCTTATTATCTTTCTTTATATCATGAGCTGTTCTTTCGAAATATATACGGAAGTGGCGGCCCCTCGCAAGCAAACCTGTGATCCACGCGTTTGCTCGGATTACTCAAACATAGTGGCTATAAATTAGTTTAAGTCAGACGGAGCGACAGCGATGTCGGACAGCACGCGACTTGAGGCGATGTTGCGTAGCCACATTAGGCGTAAATGTTTTTTATTAATTGGTACAGAAGAATAATCCAATTAATTTTGGTTCAAGTACAATATTAGTACTATTGGTAAACAAACTCATTCAAAGTTATTTAAATATTTAGGTAGTTGCCGTTATGCTCAAACATTCGAGCTACATGACAGCTTCTTACAACTGCATAACTGTTCGTATTCCCGGTTTACTCGAACATAGGGATTGATTCCTTCTTTCAAATATGAGCAGTTCTTTGAATCTGTATGCCAAAAAACTCTTGCACGCACACTTGTGATCACTTCGGCTGCCCGGTTTACTCAAACATAGGGGATGATTCCTTCTTTCGAGCATTCTTGGAATCTGAATTAAAATCGCAGTGAATGCATAATTTGACAAAGGGTTTGGTGGATTTTTGGAGCAATAATCCTTCTTTTGTATTGGAAATGTTTCGTACGTAACCGTGCGATCCGCGATTGCTCGATTTACTCAAACATGAGCGATTAATCAATCAGGAAGAACACAATGTGAAATATTCGAATAATAAAAAAAAGTTTGCCTTATGAGATTCGGCCTTTTGGGTTTTCGGCTTTTTGAGTTCTAGCCTTTTAAGTTTTCGGCCATTTGATTTTTTTCGGCCTTTTGATTTTCAGCCTTTTGATGCTAAATCCACGTAGGGTATTGTAGGTGGCCACTAATTCCATCCTTGCACTATTCAGCACCCAGTTTCCGTTATCGGAAGGGACACGATGCGGCTCTGCAATAATTGCATCGTAGCACTTCGTTTCTATTTTGGATTCTGTGCAATATCGCTATGTTCCAGATTAAGTTGGATTATCTCCATCATCGTTGGCCTGCTTCGACTTTTTGTATTCGGCATAAGAAATCTCCCGTAATGTGGCAGAACAGCCGACCCTCTACCGTTTCTTGCAGGACGGCCAATACCCACCACCTGACCAACTCTCCGTTTATTTAGTGGCTCTAGCGGTCAATCGCAACGAGAACATCAACCATCTGCCTGTGATCCTACCGGTCGACATAACCTGGTGTCCTGCGGCTGGCGATAAGCGTCTGTCTGTGTTCAACTATACAACGTCCTTATCATGACATCTGCTCTTTCTCCAGGTTACATGGCTCTAATAGCGCGCCCCTCACTGCGCCTTCCGTTGTGATCTCGTCCAGATTCCTGAACATGACCACTGCTTACTGAACTGAAGCACTCACTTTCGCTTCTCCTCCAACCGCTTTTGCCACGATAGGTCGAACTCGACCAACCAGATTAAACAGCATCTCACTTTTCTGAGTACGCCTGGTTCTTACTACCTTTTCCCCCAGCTCCTTCGGCTTGGGATCCTCTCTCACCTTTTTGAGGATGCCAGTGTACGCCACACCGTCGTTTGCTTTTTCGACTAGAGCGTCTCAGTGTGTGTTACCTGTTTGTGCGTGTATGAGTCAAAAAATGTCCTTTATTTTTAGCAGATATGGCTGAGCTTCGCGCGATTAAAAAACTTCTCTGCTCTATTTTGCATATCTCATATAGGAAGGTTATCCAATCGCTTAACTGCCGTTATACCGATAATTGTCCCATGTATATAGGGAATCCCATAGAACATGGGACAAATATGCGTATAACGGCAGTTAAGCAAACAGATTTCAAAGCTTTTTCTAGTCTTATATTATCATAATAATAAAAATAAAGAGACTAACATGGAATACTTCATAGAAGGAGAGATTTGACACGATTACGAAATGGCTAGAGGCAACAATTTTCGACTAGATTTATTCCGGTAATGACGACATATCGGTCGCTGGATATGCCTATTAAATGCAATAGCAAGATAATAATCCGTCAGTGTTAACAGCGGCATGTGCCCTTTAGTACTTCGTCTGCTGTCTAGCTTGCTCTTATATACGGAGAACTTGCATCACCTAACAGTAGGCAATCTGAAATCTTTACATTCTTATCGTTTCAATGAAAAATGAATGTGGATGGATCAATTCGCTTGGGTGGGAGACATGTGGATCCTGCTAGTTGTCGACTTTTTTGACCTTGAGGCTAGTTCAGGAAAGGAGTGCCGGGCTGGCACCTAATAGAAAGATTCAGGGCTTGTTTTTTATGATTATTTAACTCGACCAAGCACACCAGCTCCTAGGAATGCTAGGTAGCCTTTTCGGGTAAGTGTGATCTGTTCGAGTGGAACCAGATAGACATTCGGCTCAAGAAAACTTTATGGCGAAATGCGGATAAATATTGCCCAAATTCTGTATGAGCAGAGGTATTTTTTGTGAAATCTTCGCGATAATGTACAAAGTACAATCGGCTTATCAACAGAGATTGTCCGGCAAAGTGACAAACTTTTGCTCCGACAGTGAGGCTGCAATCAAGGTCCCTAGCTCGATCAAATCACGGTCCAAGCTAGTGGTCGCGTGTCGAATTCAAATCGAAGAACTAAACATTGTCAACAATATGTACCTTGTCTGCGTACCAGGACATTCCGATAGTACTGAAAATGAATGGGCTGACGTTTTGGTCAGGTGCAGCTATTGACGTCGTTGATCCTTAGCCTGCCCTGTCAATTTCAACAAGTTGGCTGAGAGAAAAAATCTGGTTCTGATCGTGCTGCCCAAGGTTTTGATTGGCCACTGCAAACTTCATTATTACATGGCAACTATCCAGCGCACTGAGTCATTTTCATGTGATCTTTGTGATCCGATACGACAAAGACATAAAAATTCACCAAGAAAATTTTTCTAGCCAGGCATTGCATTTATCGCTCATATGAGTAAATGCGCCCGGATAGTTTGCTACTGCGACAAGAAAAACTCACATTTTCTCACGAAAAGTTATTGGCACTCACACAATTTCTCCGTATAAATACAACGTGTTATTTCTCCGGATAAATAAAACAGCCGGAGAATGAGTGAATAAGTTTATTACTTATTATCATAAGTAGTTTTTTTGCGTTCGCTGCTTTGCTGTCGTTATTCCAAAACACGAAAAAACAAGTCCATCATACTTCTTTGACGCTTTTCTTTGTAATTAAGTGTATTTTTTGAAGTTTTAATTGATTTCCACGAAATTATAATATTATCACCTTCTCCGCTGAGAAGGAAAAAGCCAAATAAATTTTATCTGGAAAAAAAATTCTCATGCTATTTATGGAGACGGAGAATTTTGCGATTCATCTCGGAAAAGTTGGGCATCGGATAAGCTTCTTCTCGCGTGAGTGAGAGAGAATTACAATGCCTGGTCCTAGCCAAACTTTTTGTAAAACATGTCGATGATAAGCATTTATAGCATGATGAACCTCCTGTCAAACGCATCCGAAATTAGAGGTGGGGCTCCGATCAATTTCTACCAGAATGCCGGCTTAAATGAAACAATCGATTACATATGAGGCTGCATTCTCGCAAAAACAAGCAGTATTTCGGCTGATATGATTAAAATGCTACTTGCCAAGATGTAGTGCAGTATATACACGGTAAAAAAAAACTTTACCCTTTTTTTAACGGGCTGATAGGACTGCAGCTTATAGCTTGAAGGATCTTGGTCCGTCTCGCGAGACAAAATTTGCAAAATCGGAAGGATTAGCGACTGTCCGCCAATTAAACACCGGTCCTCGGGAGGAGGACTAAATTTTGCGCCTATTTGTCTCGAAGTGTGTAACGTCAAGTTCTCTATTTTGTCTGGTCCAATGTATCCTGCTCCTAACAACGCGTGCTAAGTCGTCAGTGATGCAATTAAAACTTCGCGTTGATTCCGCTTCTATTTTCTTCCTGAACTCCTCACGGGTCCCCTAGGTCTGAAGCGGATCAATTGACTGTTAAGTAAATCAGAGATCGCAGTCAACCGTGATGTTCGCGAATTTCATACATACATACAAACTATTTGGCGCAAGTTTAGAGCGTGTAACGTCGTGTCATCTAGTTTGTCATCCTATGGAAAATCATCCTACCATCGCCTTGGGGTCAACGTCATATTGGCAAATTTCGCATTGAATCCGCTTCTGTCTCTTCCTAATCTCCTTTTTGTCTCCTAGGTCCGAAGCAGATCAATCGACTATTAATTGAAACGGTAAACATACTAGCAGTATTAGTCCTTACTCGCGAATACTTTTCCTTCAACTGTGCTGTTTCTTCTCTATCTTATAACATAACTCGATTATCCCTGTTCTAGTCAATATACATATTCATTACATTATGGATCAGGCAAACCCATATTTTTTCTATTATTATTATCCTGAGTAGCTATACCAGTGAAGGTATATTAGCATTTCGCAAAAAGAATCTCTGCCAATAAAGGCGTAAGAATTATTTATCCACTATTAACCATAAAGTTTGCCCGAACCGAATGTCCACCTGGTTCCACTCGAATAGACCACACCGACCCGAAAGGGTTGCTTATCATTTCTGAGAGCCGGTGTGCTTGGTCGAGTTTAGTAATCATAAGAACAAGTCCTGAATAATTAACATCTCTTACGTGCCAGTCCTGCACTCCTTTCCTGAACTAGCCTCATACTCACGATCAAAAGAGTCGACAACTAGTAGGATCCCCATGTCCCCCACCCAAGCGAATTGATCAACTTGCAAGTAGGACCACATATCTACCAACCAGCCAAGAAGACTTCCGAATCAATGAGAATAGACCATGTCAGTCGAAGGCCACAGGCCCAGCGCCATCTCGTACAGTGTCATTGTCATTGTCATTTCTTAAGATGAGAACCTACAAAGCCTAACTGTTCGTATGTGCTAGTCCGTATAGATTTTGGTTCGCTGAAACGAAACAAGAAAAGCAAAACAATTGTGATTAGTATCGTAGTTATAATAAATAAGTAAACTATTTCTCATCTGTTGTCTGTTTCCCTGTTCGCAGTCCTCCCTCCTGTTCCTGATCTGTTTGGGCCACTGGCCGTCACGCTCTCCCACACTGTTCCTTGGCCGTCACGCTCTCCCGCACCGAGCCGCACACATCGTAGCAAGAGAAACAAATGAAAAGACAAAACAGAAAAATGAAAATAAGTGGACGTCTGCTATCTGTGCCTAAATTGATGTTGCTACTCAGTTTTGCACGACCCAGGGGGAACTTGGCCTTGATCTCAATGCTCTGTCGCCGATGTTACGTGATATTTGTTATGGAATATTCTTTGTTTGGGGGCCAATCATATACAATGTTGTTCGTTTTCTATCCCTGATCCACTGATACGTCTGAAATTCATTTTTAGTTTTTATCTCGTTACGTGACGCCCTTCCCCTATTGTCAATATCCGATATCATTTATGAATGGTCCCCTGGTGATATATTTAGAGCAGACAATCCAATGAAAAATAGCATTGACAGGATTTTAGTGCGCTCTTGGCGCCTTGTGTCACATCTTCATGTTTGTTATACATACTAAGAATACCAAAGCATGTGATGTGATGACCGGAAGATTAGAGAAGCAACTTCTCCCCTTCCCCCCAAAAACCTTTACCCATTTTATGTATTCAAATTGCCCATTTTCGGAAGTTATTCAAGCTGTCAAAAAATGGGTATTTTTTATTTCTAACAATGAGTACTTTTTATCCATTTCACAACTACTCGATGAGGTAATGTCAATGGGTATATTGATCTTAACAATGGGTGAAAATTCCTTAAGAATTATTTCAAGCAAGTTAATCTGCTAACTAAGGATCGTAGCGGAACCTGCAAATTATCGGCCTGCATCGGAGTCCGTGGTGGAAACGGAACATTTCGGCAATGCTCCGAAAACAACGGCTGTTTATACTACTGAGGATGTTGCAAATATGCACTAGTTCGGCATTTTTAGAACAGCCAAAAGATTCAGCCATCAAAAATATATTCAGTTGGCGGTTTTATTTTATTAAGGAGTTTTGGAATAGGATCTCTATCTAGATTCCTATACTTTTGTAAGGAGACAATAATGTGAAATGAGCGTTATTTTGGGCCCTATTCTCACAGTCACGTCACCCAGTGACTAGAACAAAATTTCCTTCTAGTCACTAAGTGACGTGACTGAGAATAGGGCCCTTTATGTTTTTTTTTTAAATTCAGATACAATTCTATTGACAGTACATTTAATTCTGGCGCGATTTTCATAAATTTTTTACGCATTTTGTTGTAACAATCCTGCGAAAAACAATGGGTAAACTATTCCCAGGTTGACGTACAAGGTCTGTACTCATTTATGGGTACAAACTCTTTACCCATTTAATGGGTTATTCCACTGTTATTGAAAATGCGTAGTTTTCTACGCATTAATGGGTAGTTTATTTTATCAATGTAGGTATCCACAAATCTATAGTTTTAACAAACTGCACTGGTATTGAGCCAATGTCGTATATACAGGTCTGGCGATGAAGGCACTTTGATATTCGTAAGATGAATCTTACATGAGTGGTGTGAGTGATCACAGTATAAATCGACTTGCTTTCGTCATAGCGGTCGTTCCGCTCCCATTGAATCGTGTGACCGCTATGACGTCGACCCGTTGTGTTTCTGGATTGTTTACATATTTTTGGTTGCCAACACTAGCAAATCGTGTGTTCTGCCACACCTATATATACCTCATTGGTATTGAGCTGCTTAGACATTTTAATTTGGAGGTAAACAAATCAAGAGGGTGACATGACGTCATACTATCGTAATCAACATAAGAGCATTGATTGTAACGAAATTTATTCTAAATACGAACCAGGAGCACTTTTGTTTGCATCAAATTGAAGAAAGTGTGCATTGTTTTCCATTGTTTACTGCAACAGCTGTTTCTTAATGACATTTCAACCGATTTTGACGTTGTCAAACTGACCCCCATCGATCAGTGGAAAATCGATGTTGCACACAGTAAACTGGATGTACCTAGAGAATTGGTACTAGCGCTGTACCCAAACAGAAGGTACGATTTACCCACTAATAGGTGGAAATCTCTATAACATTTATTCTTTTTCATGTACAAGGTATTTATAATTGATTCGTAATCACCTAGTTTAGGTAGAGTGAATATACCCACTTCTAAGTTCGTGCACTTTTCTGGATGCCTAAGTAAATAGTACCTAAATTCCACAAACTCACCAGTAGGTAACTTGAAACCACCTTAAATTAGGTAATCGGTAATCAAATCTGAGCGGATATTACCTAGAAATAGGTAAATATTATAGGGATTGGAACCTATTAGCAGGTAATTTGTACCTCTTTCTTTGGGTACTACGCCACTACCAATTTTCTAGGTATATTCAGTTTACCGTGCATATTGTCAAACTCTGTATGTAGATATAGGGACGTCAGTTACCTGAAACAAATCGATTACACAGGAAATTGAGAGAGAAAAAAAGCTTCCGAGCTTAAATCGTGGCCAGTATAATGGAAAAAGGGCAAATGAAACATCAGATGTTTCAACAGGTGCGGATGCAAAAAACGTTTTGATATGTTTGGTACGGTCTTATATCCGTTTATTTTTAACATAATTCAGCAATTTAAATGCTAAGGTGATGGAGGATGATGAAGAGATAGTGAAATTGAACAGTGCTGTTTCATTGAGGGATTTTAGTTTTGAACTTGAGCTTGTACGACCACCCTTGGCTGCTGCTCCGTTATCAATCTGGACTAGCTGAAGTAATTATGCTTGGGAGTAGTGAAACATCTTTCAATGTGCAACTCCTGGTAATTCTAAACGGCGCCGCCCCGGCCCGAACGTAGATCTCGGAAGAAAAGGAAAGGGATGTTAGTTCGATACTTGCTTTTGCTAGAGGCCGCGCACTCCACAAGTGCTTTTGTACGTCTGCAAACAATACTCCGAACTGTTATTCAGTCAATTTATAGACAGCTGATGGCAGCAACCCAGGGACAACTTGACAGATAGTGCTTGTTTCATATATGTACCACCGTTTTGATGGTGGCGCTAGTATGCCTTCTCTGTACGAGTACCACGAACAACGAAACGAAAAAATTTCAAGAGAAAAGCGTGTTTCGTTACGTGTGTTACGAACGAGGTCAATGCGGCTAGAACAACATTTAGAAAAAGCGTATTCCAAAATGTGGATAAAGAAAACTATTATTAGAGAATAAATTTATCCCTAACTGGAAACCGTCAGCAATGTTACATAAATCTTATTATAAATTTGGCTGGAAGCAACCGACTCACCTCCTTCTTAACAATGTTTTAGTTTTCTTGATGTGTGAAGTTTGTAGTTGGTAAATCGTTGGTGCTTTTTTCTCGAGAAATATACATGAAAAACATTTTGGCCAATGAAAGCACATCACCAAGCTTAACAATTTGCAAACCTACGACACCTTGTTTCAAGTGCATTAAGAACGTCAAGAATTCTAGTATTTTATCGGGAAAATTAACAATATATGTAGGATTTTGCACCTATTTAGCAAAATTAGTTTTAAATAGAATTTTTGTGCTTTTATTAGAATTCTGGCAGCAAACCGGTAGTGCTCGGTTTCAGCAAGAATGCTGCCAGGAATGTACAATTTTGGTCGACTCCTGCCAGAGTTTTGTTCGACTTTTGCAATTATTCTGTCTGCGATGGTTTCGGTACGGATCCCTTCAGAATTATTCTGGCAATTTATTCCAGTCTGAAAGAAACGGAATGACATCTACCGGAGAATTTCATGCCTGGGGAAATGTTGATTCGATCCGGAAGATTTTCGAGAATTCCAATATAAGTGGAAGTGTCTTGATTTTGAAAGTCATCTTGTATAAAATCGAATTTATTTTATTTTGGATTTTTTAAATTCAAAATGAAATCTGTGTTTCTGTTTAAGTATAGCGGAATGAGAACAGCTTCTAATTTGAACAGCGAAATAAATTTGATGATAGAAATGCTTAAATTGTTTATTTTTTACAGATATGGAAAATAATATATGGGTTGCGTCTTTTTCAAATTTTGTTCCATTCGAGCCGCCATGACATCACCAAATCACCACAAAATTTGCTTATGAGTTCAATATATGGGAACTGTCAAGTTGTTCCCGGGCTGGATGGCAGTGCAACAGCTGCTCGAATGGTCTGAAGTTGGTTACATTTCGAGTACCGCACCCTGTACATGTTTTGCATTTAGCTTTTACGTAGACATCGAAGGAATCCCAGCCTCATCGCACGAGTTCCCTAGATTTGTTAATCATTCTCCTCTCAAACCTAAAAAGGATGGAATTAGCTATACCTGATGCCAGTCAACTAGGACCAGAGAAAGGAATTCTCTATACAGATTCCGGATCACTCAATCAATTTGATTAACAGCATGTAGATTCGTGAACCTCATCTACCACATAAGGAACAAGAAGGAACCACTATTCAAGAGAGAAAATAATATTGATATACTCTCTCAACGATGCTCAAACCTGTTCAAGGTTGTAAGGAAACGTGCATGTGCAATTTTGTATGGCTACATTCGTTCCTGTCTCTGTTTCCTCGTTTACTGTAGTTTCAATCACGTGGCCCTCGGTCACTTTTTGAGTTTTGTAAACGGATCGATTATTTTACGCAACACGCCAGGCCAACACCGAAAAGCCCCGTATTTCTTTTCTTGGATAGGAATAATTCTCTATATATTGTTTCCACAATGTTCCCGAACAGCCGGCTGCTAAATGTTTCTCATAGAATAAAATACAAAATATGACAGTTTTTGGAGGACGCCCATTTTGCCCCGAGATATACTGGTTTTAATCGCAAGTCACTCCCAAAGAACGATGCGATTATGGACAGTGCAGATTTTCTAAAAAGCAACACATTTACAACTGCTTATTTTGAATACAAATGTGATGCTTAAAATCAAATAGATGCTGATAGATAAGACCTTAAACAGAAGTCAATGAGATGTTTCGAGGACTTATGTAGATTTTTAAGGAGAGAATAGTAATTAAGCTTAGGATACTCATCTCGCCTAGTCCTATCATACGATGTGTTCTTTCCGTGTACGGTAAGCGAAACGTACCAGTATAACAAAATTTAGTTATGAGCAATTAAAAATAACTTACTACCTCGTAGAATCTTTTGGGGAATTTGAGTTCCATGTTTTGTTTGAGGATGGATGCATTTTCTGTACTTAAATCGTGTAAATTACCATTTAAGTCAGGCTTATAAATTTACCATATAAAGCTTCCCGAGGGCTACGGGTTCAAAATATTTTTGTAAGTCTTTAAATACACGTACGGTTTAATTAATACTACACACCAAATATTTCTACTAATGAACAAAAGCTTTCATACAAATGGGAATCAGTAGCTTATGTCAAAAGTAACTAACATTTGCGTGTGACCCATGGTTTTGGTAAACTATACCTACATGCGTACAATACGAATTTACCAATTTTTTTCGTAAACACAGCGAGTCACCTTTTCACTTTAAAACAAGCACCGCTAACGAACAAACTGTCCGACTACCGACTTTCCTCTTCGGCCACGTACGCCTTCCTAATCTGCGATGGAACTCTCAAAAGGTAAAATCACCGACAATTGGCAAACCTCGTCGCTCCTATATTATATAGATTGAGATCCGGGTGCGCAGTGTTGCCGATTGCTATCCTTCGAGTGGTTGTAGGTACACTCGAGTTTTTAACACTTGCTACACAGGTTAATGATAAAACAAACGAGCAAACAGGAACTTCTTTTTACACTGTTTTTACTATATTTTAAATATTCATATTTAAAATGTAAGTGTACCAGTACTGTGGATCCCGGCTAGTAAGTTTTCATGTATTGAGATATGTTGTATTTTTAATTGCGCTCATCCTTCGAACGTAAGTATTGTGCGCACCAGGTAATGATGGGTTATAGTGAATCTGGAGCTAATCGGAGATCGGTGTTGTATCAATTGATCAACTTGCAAAGACAACATCACCAACCACACATCTAAAACTGAAAAGTACTGAGACTTCGTAAGTTCTAACTTCTTCGTAAGTAATATTACCGGTTACCTTGGTAGGTATTATTACAAAATCGGATTTTGCTGAGAAGATCGAAGATCAAACAGAAAGACATTCTAAACCGCAAAAAGTTCATGTGTTGGTGATGATTAGTTAACGAAATAGTGATCAGAAGTAGAACTGTTAGTGTGTTTCTAGTGCCGAGTTGCGTCCGTCCTCTTCGAAAACGTTATTCCGCCTTGACTAGACAAAATAGCAGATTTAGCAGAAGCTTTAGGTCACAAGAGTCTTATGGATTCCCACAACATGACATAGAAGGTGTGACTTATCTTTCTGGCAAACAAAAACCCCATAACTAAATTTCAAAATGATCCACACCTTCTACATCATTGAATGAAAATAAGTTTTTTCAGCATACTTTCTATCTTCCCGTAACCAAATCGTGATGTATAATTCTGAACAATTCTCTCTTTGCGACACACAACCGTCCCTTTTCCGAAACTAAAAATATCCTTGTGCGTCGGAAAAACTTTTCCCTACTTGAAAAATAGCCGCCTACAAGCATGCTGATGGTAAGAAAATTGACGGTAAGCGTGTGCTGGTTGATGTCGAGCGTGCCCGTACCGTAAAAGGCTGGCTTCCTAGGCGCCTCGGAGGAGGACTTGGCGGAACTCGCCGGGGTGGACCCGATGTCAACATCAAACATTCCGGTCGTGAAGATAACGAACGGGAACGCGAACGCTATCGGCTGGAGCGGGAGCGAGAGGACGGTGCGAATCGTGAACGACGGGAACCAAGGTTTGAGCCTAGTAAGTAGATCGAAATTTTTTTGAACCACCTTTATTTAATGATAAATCTTTTCTCTTCTACCAGGATTCGACCGTCGTCGCTCGCGCTCTCGGGAACGCGATCGTCGCCGTCGCAGTCGGTCCAAGGATCGTCGCAGAAGACACAGCCGTGAACGTGACCACGAGGAACCGGAACGTGAGAAACGTTGGGACAAAGATCAGGAGCGCAATAGGGAGAAAGATCGTGAAAGGGATCGTGACCGTGATCGCGATCGAGAGCGTGATCGTGACCGCGATCGTGAGCGGGATAAGAAACGTAGGCGCAGTCGCAGCCGGTCACGGGATCGAGAACGCGATCGTTCCGAGAAGAAACGCGACAAGCGGGATAAGGACCGAGAGCGGAAAGAACGCAAACCGGAGTTACGTGAGGGTGATATTAAAATCAAGGAGGAACCGTTGGATGGTAAGAGCCTTTTTTTAATAAAATTAATTAGAAAACGTTAAAAATGTTATTAGCAATTAGTTGTCGCGAATGCAAGAGCTAGAACTCTCTTGTATCTCGTGACACTTTATTCGTTGAACGATGATTGCAAGACTAACCAGTAAATGGCAAAAGAGGCTCCAGGGCTATTAGTTGCGAAGTACAAACTGTTTAGTAGTATTTAAGCCTCTGACAATCTATTCACTCATGGTAGGAAATTTGAAGTGTTTGAACCTTATTACACTTCTCTTTACTTACTCAACTCTGTATTTTTCATAATCGAAAATATTTCCCATCTTGATTCAAAACATTTCTACTCATTCCAGATTATCCGGATTACAGCACCCAGTACCCTCAATACCCAGCGCAGATTAAGAACGAAGATGGCGAGGAAGAGAAATATCGCCCCAACGAGCATGAGGATGCAAATGGGGCTGTCCGGGCGCGTGTCGGAGAAAATGGCTCCCGTTTCAGCGCGGCACCGCCTCAGGATAACGATGCATACAACGATCGGTATGGTGGCTACTAGTGATGTCTTCGAAGAGTGTATTCTATTCCAGAAGAAAGAAAAAAACCCTTCGGGAGTAATTGTAACATTTTTAGTAATACGCAGATTGCAGCAAACCATAAGCGGATTCGTCCCCTTTTCTAGGTTATGGTACTTCAACCCGTTTCAAATTTTAACATATATTTTACCCGGAACTACCAGACACATGTAAAGGTTAAGTATAAATTAAAAACTGTCCGACATGCGATAGCAATTCAAATTCACTTTCTAGTTATATAATTTTGAAATTACATAACTTCTCAGGTAAAGTATATCTTGTAATTATTGTTGTTGCAACAATATAATAAAACTAGTTGATTGGCACAAATTTGATACAAACATAAATGTGCTACTGGCTTCAACAACGCTTAAGGCATGGATCTTACATTGTTTTAAGCAGAAGCGTTTCCTATAATTAGATTTAGAACAATTTTCTTTTCAACCTAGGATGGACTTTTGTATTCTGCGAAGTAAGTACTGACTAAAGAAGTGTCTTGAACGCAAATATTTAGTGTAATTAATTGAGATCCGAAAATCCTATGGGTTCGACTTTTTCTGCGGTTTGAAACGAGCGACGTGAATGCAAGTCAACAAGCAGAAAAAGAGTTTTAAAGTGTTAAAGAGATATAAAAATCAACCAGAAAATATTTTTGTCCGTCCTGTAGGGGCAGTTTACTGCTGCGTGCAAGATTCGTATCCTGGGTTACGAAGTATTTTCAGACTACCTTCTCCAGCGTTTTCGTTCACGCTCGTGTCGTCATCGGTACTGTTATCCTACTGTTTTTTTTATTAACTACACTTGAAACCGACAGGTAGTGCATTCGTGTCGAAAGAAAAATTATGCAAAATAGCTTATTCATTTTACATTCGTTTGAACAAATAGGTTTCCTTGAGGAAGTTTGTCGTTGTACATCGCCGCTCGTAAACTTGTCGGCTCGATGTCGTGATTTTTCCTTGCATCGCCTTATATCCTGCAGTGAAGGATCACACACACACACACACCCTTCTCCAAGGTGGACAGTAGAGCAGTTCAGCCTAATGCTGAATCAGTTATCCGAGCAGTTGATCGTTCGGAAGCCGGTACTCATTGGTGGTGACTTCAACGCCTGGTCTGTAGAGTAATCAATACAAGATGGTGTATCCTGCAGGAAGCTCTAGCGAAGTTAGACGTATGACTGTGCAGTGAAGGTTCTGTTAGCACATTTGGGGGAGACGGGGGAGAGTTTATCATCGACGTCACATTCTGTAGTCCTTCATTGATGGCGGAGTATGCGAAATGTATACGCATAGTGACGACCAGGCGATTCGCTACCATATTGGTCAACGGAACCCTGATACAGTATGGAGAAGGAAGTCCGGTGAACGAAAGCCTTCAACAAAGACCTCTTCGTTGAGGTACTACGGCCGAACGGCGGGACTGAGAACGTGGATGCGGCTGACCTAACAAGAAGGATTGTCGCTATAAAACGGGGGATCACACTTAAAAAGTCAGATTGCCACAAGGAGTTGTGCCGGGAAGTAGACGCCAATCCCTGGGGCGACGCGTATCGAGTCGTGATGGCAAAAATGAAAGGCTCGATGACGTCGAGGGTCTTTTCCCGAAACACGATCCAACTATCTGGCCACCAACACCGTACGGCGAAGAAGAAGGAACAAACACAAACGTTCTTAATAGGCTGATGAAATTCACGGAAGGCGAGCGCGGACTGTCCGAGATGCAGTTCGGATTCTACAAAGGAGCATCGACAGTGGATGCAATTTGGACAGTGCTCGAGAGTGCCGAAAAGGCATCTAAACAGAAGCGTAAAGGAGATCGATACCGCGCGGAGGTCACGATAGATGAGAAAAATGCATTTAACAGTGCCAGCTGGGAAGCCATTACTGCACCGCTGCACAGAATGAGGGTTCCCGACTATCTATGCCAGATCCTGAAGAGCTATTTCCAGAGCAGAGTACTGCTGTACGAGACGAGCGAAGGGCAGAAGTTGATGCGAGTCACATTGGGTGTTCCTCAGGGCTCCAGTATTGGTTCAACTCTTCGGAACGGGATGTACGATGGACTCCTTGCACTGCGGTTGCCCAGGAAAATGAAAATCGTGGGTTTCGCGGACGTCGTGTCACTAGCGGTGATGGGTAAGGCACTTGAAGTTGAGGTGTCGGTGACGGAGACAATAGACGCGATCGAGAGCGGGATGAACGGGGTCAAGCTGCAAATAGCCCACCACAAGATGGAGGTGTAGTTGGTCAGCAACTGCAAAGCGGATGCAGATCGACGTCGGAGGCCACGTGATTGCATCGCAGCGTGCGCTGAAGCAATTGGGAATGATAATCGACGACCGGTTGAGCTTCAACAACCACGTTTATTACGCCTGTGAAAAATCGGTGAACGCAACGAAACGCATAATCATGCCAAACGTCCGGGGGCCCAGTGGCAGCACGAGGCACCTGATATATAATATTTCGTCATCGATACTGCGATATGGGGCTTCTGCTTGGGGTGCTGCGCTGAAAACCAAGCAAAACTGAAAAGCTGAGCAGGACTTTCTGGCTGATGACCGTACGAGTCGCGAGTGCCTGCACTCAAAAAAATTTAAACGTTATGCCTATTGATTTTACACAGATTTTTGCAAATAGTGGATTCATATAGACACTATTTGCTGGCACATAAACCTAAAGTGTGTATTTACAAGACATATTGATCTTACATTCACATTTCATAAAACCCAATTCTATAACAATACGCACATATAACTTATGTGTGTGCATAAATAGTTTATATAGTTGACACATAGAAGGTATGGGTGCGCGTGATAACATTAGCATTTCTTCCTCACATGGATTTGAAGTGGTTTGAAGCAAATAGAATTAACTTTTGGATTTTTTTCAGTGTACAGAACAATATCATCGGAGGCAGTATGCGTTATCGGGTTTCCAGAGAAATTCCGCCACTGGCAAACTGCTTGAGAGGATCATCCTCAACAGGCTCACCCCGTACGCGGAAGGTACGGACGGTCTGTCAAGCAACCAGTTTGGCTTTCGGAAGGGTAAGTCCACAGTGGACGCTCTCAACTCAGTGATAAATACTGCCGAGATAGCCATCCAACGAAAAAGGCGAGGTATTCGATACTGTGCGTTAGTGACACTTGACGTGAAGAACGCATTCAACAGCGCAAGCTGGGATGCCATCGCGCTCTCATTACACCGGCTTAGCCTACCGGTGGGTCTGTACCGGATCCTGGAAAGCTACTTCCAAAACCGCGTACTGCTATACGAGACCGATGCCGGTCAGAAAAGGGTTCCGATTACCGCCGGAGTCCCGCAGGGCTCGATCCTAGGCCCGGTGCTATGGAACCTCATGTATGACGGGGTTCTGAGACTGAAGTTCCCTCCTGGGGTCAAGATCGTCGGCTTTGCTGACGACGTAACCTTGGAGGTCTACGGGGAGTCAATTCCTGAGGTAGAACTAACCGCAGAACACGCGATCAGCCCGGTGGAGGAATGGATGAGCGCGAGAGGCCTGGAGCTCGCTCATCATAAGACGGAGGTAGTTATCGTCAACAACCGCAAGTCGGCACAACATGCAGTTATCCATGTGGGAGAAGTCGCGATCACTTCACAGCGAAGTCTGAGGTCTCTCGGAGTCATTATAGACGACAAGCTGACCTTCGGCAGTCATGTCGACTATACGTGCAAGAGAGCGTCGACTGCTGTTGCGGCACTATCGAGAATGATGTCCAACAGCTCAAAGGTGTGCGCCAGTAGACGTAGGTTACTGGCAGGCGTTGCCGTATCTATCCTCAGGTACGACGGCCCGTCATGGTCAAGAGCACTGAGGGTAACCAGTTACCTACAGAAACTGAAGAGCACCTACCGCGTGATGTGCCTCAGAGTGATATCTGCCTACCGCACGGTATCACACGATGCATCCTGCGTGATAGCGAGCATGATGCCAGTCGGGCTGGTCATTCGGGAAGATGAGTGCTTTGAGCTACGTGGAAATAGGGGAGCCCGCGAGCGCACCAGGGCGACCTCGGTCGCCAGATGGCAGCGTGAGTGGGACAACTCCTCGAAAGGTAGGTGGACTCACCGGCTGATACCTAGCATATCGAGCTGGGTGGGAAGACCCCATGGGGAAGTTCACTTCCACCTGACACAATTCCTGTCAGGCCATGGCTGTTTCCGTCAGTACCTCCACAGGTTCGGGCACGCGGAGGTCCCAGTCTGCCCGGACTGCCCAGGTGTAGATGAAACTGCCGAACACATACTGTTCGTATGTCATCGGTTCGACGTCGAAAGAAGAGCAATGCTTGACGTCTGTGGCTGGGACACAACCCCTGCTACCCTTATTCAGCGGATGTGTCAATCGGTGGAGAAGTGGAACGCAGTCTCGGCTGCTACCATCCAGATTGCCAGTAGGCTACAGGTAATCTGGCGAACCGAGCAACAGACGACGGGCACGGCTAACTAGTGATTGGTTAGCTGGAGCGAAAAAGGCCAAGCGCAAAATAAGAGAGTGAATGGTCTGTTCATGCCGAGGCAGGTTGGCGCAGCGAATGGCAACCGCGTAAGGGGTAAACCCAGCTACCCCGAAGCAAGACAGAAGAGTGAGTGTATAGGCGTATAAGTGGACTGCCTCATACCAAGACGGGAGGGTCGTAGCGTAGTATGTTGGAACTAAGCTATCGATGCCTCATGGCGTGGCAGAGGAGTGAAAGGGTGAGCATCCAAGTCAGTCTCACACTGCATGTTAAGGGTGAGCATAAAAGTCAGCCTCACAGGTTGGTAGAAGCTTGCACAAAAGTCAGCCTAGCAAGGAATGAAAAAGGTGAGCACACAAGTCAGCCTCGCATGGTATGTCAGAAGTGGGGCCTAAGAAAAATGTCCCACATGGGATGCCAGGGGGAGTGACAAAGGTACAATAGAGTGGCACGATTGAGAGTGAATCAGGTGATAGGGTGAGCACCCAAGTCAGCCTCACATGGTATGGGTAGGGCGAGCACAAAAGTAAGCCTAGCAAGGAATGAGTAAGGTGAGCACACAAGTCAGCCTCGCATGGAACGTAAAAGGTGAGCACAAAAGTCAGCCTCATGTGGGAGTGTTTGAGAGTGAATCAAAGTGCGATTGAGAGAGCACCCAAGTAAGCCTCATACAGGATGTATAAACGCGTGAGTGAGAGTGAATGAGTACATTTAGTACAGCCATCCCCCCAGAAGTAATACCGAGAGGTAGTTCCTGGGAGGAATGATGGCGGAGCCCAATGGAGTTTAGTCGGTATTAATGGCTGGTCACCATTCGAGTCCGACACGCCCCCAGTGCACCCCGTGCGGTAGATTGGACCCTACCAATAGCACGTGTACTGGGCTAGGACATAAAGGTCTTCTCCATTGTAAAACAAAAAAAAAAGAGAAATTCCGCCACCGGAAAACTCTTCGACTATGTAGACTAGGTCCTCCGCCGGGGACTAGTTGAGTAGTACGTGACGTAGCACCGGACGTCAAGCTTCACCGAAATCGCCGGACCGACCTCGATACCCTACCGTGTAACTCGTGAGTAAGCTAGATCTCCCGCCGGGGATTAGACCGAGTAGACCGCGTCGCGCAGCTAGCAGTGGGTCGTTGGGGCGCTGGTGAACCGGAAGCTACGCTCCACTCGGAATCGTCGGATAGACCTCACCACCTACTGGCTGGCCCGTTGAGTAGGCTAGATCCACCGCCGGGGACTAGATCGGTATGACGCGGAGAGCTAAATGGCTCACGGAAACAAACATCGGTATCAGGAGAAATTTACCGCTCTGTTTCGGGAGAACCTCTCGCCAGGGAATTCTTCGTCGGAATAGGTTAGATGTATTGTCGGGGACTAGATCGAGTAGTTCGCGAACAAGTGATGGCGGGAGCTGAATGGCTCATCGGGCATTCTCCGTCGGAGTAGGCTTAGTCCACCGTCGGGGACTAGATTGAGTAGTTCGCGAACAAGTCGGGAGCTCAACGAGTAAATGGCGCTGAATTGCACGAGAAGGGAGTTGCGGTACTGACTGACATAAGGGAGCCGAGTCGTGGTGCTGAATGGCATAAAGAAGCCCAAGGGCTCGGTGAATTCGACAATATGAAGTTTGCCGCCCAGATTGTCTTCGTAGGGGAGGAGCACTAAGTCTCGACTCACAGCCAGCTTTCCGACTGCCATACAGAAATTGTCAGTCTGTGTGGATGATGGAGAATTGGTGGTGTGTCGAGGAGTTGAGTTGTAACTCTACTACTAACTACTAAATAGTTAAATAAGAGTGGGTGTAATGCACAAAAAAACCCCTCCCTGAAGTAATGCCTAATGGTAGTTTCGGATAGCTGTTTTGATGTGTTTGACGGTGTCTACCCCCGGAACAGATATAGCTAATGGAGCAATGCTCCTCGCTTCTCCTGCGAGTCTGTCAGCCTCCTCGTTACCACGGATGCCAGCGCGACCTGTAGTCCAGCAAAGCTTGATAGGACGACTTCGTAGCAGCAGGTTTTTAATTTCCTGGATCTACGAGTGCCGGGATGTGCCGGCTTCGATTGCCGATAAACAGCTGGCCAAGTCGGATATGATCACTTTATTGCGAAAGCCTCTGCCGAGAAGACACAAAATGTCGCGGAAGGCCAAGGTGACTGTTGGAAGTTGTCTCAAAATACTCTCGCGCCTATTACGGTATCGTATTTCGAGTCATCAGTGTAGACGATTGTTGAACGGCTGAAACGATTTTTCAGGAGCTCTTGAACAACTGGACGAATAATTCCCAATGGGTTTCCAGCTTTTACGCTCTTCTTGATCTCTCAAATGACCTGTGGCTTGCGATCGTACCACATTCGATCAGATAGTCGCGTTCGGGTGTAGATGTTTGGGAGAGACTTTCCGACTATTTCTGTCAGACGTTGATGCTTGGCGGACCAGGAGAAAATGTCAGCATTCTCCCTGCTATTTCCCGACATTCTGACGGCTAATTGAGCCACAGTTTGGAGAATGGGAAGATCTAACGGTAGAGTACCTGCTTCGTCCATAATGGCTATGATCGGACTGGTGACGTATGCTCCAGATGCATGTTGCATGCAGGTGCCAGAATTTTCATGACAGCATCTCCATCCCTACTAACGAGCCCGATGCCATACAAAAGTCGCGAAGTAATAATTGCGGATCCAATTTGCAGTAAAGAAAAGCGTTGACCACGGGGTAGCTTGGCACCGATCATCAGATGCGCAGCCTCTAGATTTACATGCCTTCTTCGTCAATTTGCAGTGCAGTATAAAGTTAAATGATCGATCGAGGGTGACACCAAGCGTTTTCAGGCGTGTTTCTGTCGTTATAGCAACTCGATCAATCGTGATTGTTTGACTGGGTGCACGGTGGGCATCAGGGCTGCTGCAATAGAAGATGCCGGATTGCGTTGCAAATATCGTAAATCCAACACTTTCTCGCCCATTTGCAGACGGCTTTTATTGCAGCTTGAAGTATTCGATAAAGCGGCTGACCTTTCTTCTCCCAGACTACGAGTAGTACATCGTCGGCGTACAACAAGATGTTTACAGTGTTTGGAACCACGCGAAAGATGGGTTGAATAGCCTCGAGAAACAGCGTAACCGAGAGCACTGAACCTTGTTCCACACCGGTTTCCAGCGAATGCGCGGGCGATAAGTAACCCTCTACAATAACCTGGAACGATCTTTCCACCAGGAAACTTCAGCTCGTTAATCATTCTACCGTGTATCTGCCATTTCTGCAGCGTCTGTAAGATGCCATACCCCAGGTGGTGTCGTAAGCCTTGTACAAGACAAGCGTCATGGTCTCCAACTCCGCAAAGTATGTGTCACTGCCCCGATGGGAAGTAAAGGCATGTTGTCGTTTGTCGAGGCGCCCGTTCTACTCTAGTTCGGTTAACTATTCGCTCGAAAACCTTCGCCATACAGCTCGTTAAGGTGATTGGGCGGAATGCAGCTGGAGTCGCGTCATTCGAGTTTGGTTTTGGAATCGGTGCGATGATTCCCAAGTTTGCCAACAGGGCAGGAATACACCACTACGCCATATTCTATTGAAGCGTTCCAACATAGCAGTTTTCACCGACAATGGTAGTCGCTGAAACATTGGATAACAGCTGCAGTCTGGACCTGAAGAGCCACTTCGTCCTCTATCGAGTGCCCACAGCAGCTCGCTCACAGTGAAGTCGGTGTTGTAGGTATCTTCGGTATCTGGCGAGAAATCCACGTGGTTTTTTTTCGGCCTTTTTCTCTCTTTGGAACAATAACGAATAGCTGGAGGTTGCGGATCGTTCGCTGTAATGTGCCAATTCTTCAGCCTTATCTGTGCAGCCACTGGACCGCTTGATGACAGTTGGTCCATGATGACGTTTCCCTCTCAACCTGTTCACTGTCTGCCACATCTCCGCCGCAGTGGAACTTGGAGATATCTTCGCGGCGAATTTCTCCCACGATCGCTGTTTGGCATCATAGATTGACTTTCCTGTAGCTGCCCACGCCTCTTGGAAGCGTTTTAGTGCATCAGCTTTCCGTGGGTCTTCTACTTGAATACGGTTTAGTGTTTTCTTCTCGTTGTGACGGCCGCTTTATTCTCCAAACACCACCACGGAACCGATCTTTTGGGCCGATTCTGCCGGTTGTATGGGTATCGCGGTGTTTGCTGCTTTAATCAAATGGTCAACGGACCAGTAGATCGATATTTCGACACTCGGTCGAATAGCGCTGGCGGTCAGACATTCGTAAGTTGTCAAATTCGCTTGGTATGCGGGGTATGTGGCAGTCCGGGAGCGGAAACGAGAATGGGAGAATGGTCACTGTTATAGGTGTCCGGGAGCGTTCGCCAAATAAATTTCGAGGCAACAGTTTCAGAGCAGATCGAGAGGTCAATAACTGAAGTGACACATGTAGCTGGATCAATCCTGATATGCGATCCGTCGTTGAGAATGACTAGTCTTTCCGATGTTTTTTCGGCGATAAAGTAGCCTTGTGCGATAGATTTTTTGGAACCCCAACAGATATGGTGCGCGTTGAAGTCGCCCAGTGCATGCACCGGAGCTGGGAACTGCTCAAAGAAATCACCCAGCTGCTCTTGACACTGCTACTAGTACTAGGAGGGACGTATTGCCACCGATCTCAAGTTTCTCTAAGGGTACACCATCCCAAATGGCGAGCCCTACCCCTTGTTACCAATATCGGTGACTCCCAGTCTCAAGCAGTAAAGTGTAGTTGTTACCGACGAAATCTGCAGAAATCACTCGGCTGTCCAGCTTTGTTTCTTGTAACGCTATCAAGCTTGGTTCGTATTGATCAGCTACTTGACGTCACTTATATTGGAACGCAGGCCCTGAATGTTCCATTGCAGTGCGAAACTTTTGCTATCGCGACTGGTGATCGTCGCTGACGAAGACTGATGGGGAACGTCTACGAGTTCGTGTTGGCTCGCCAACAGGGTTCTTCGACGTAGTTGGGAGATACCTTTTTCTGAAATTGCTGTTACGATGTGCCTTGACCGGTGGAAAGCCATGAGAATTGCGATGGTTGTACATCCCGGAGGTAGGGACAGCCCTCTTTTCCCAGTCGATCCCTTCATAATGAAGTGGGCGAGCTACTTTCTTCTCTTCTTTCCCAAACCGGTTACTCGTTCGATGCGTGCTAGTTACATCTTACTGCTCACGGTCGGAAGTTCTTATATGTTGTTCAAGTGGCCGTGGTCAGCTTTTTGAATTCGCATTCGTTGTTGATATTGTCACGCGTAATCTTGAGACGATGGTGGAGACACATCCGAAGAAAAAAAATTCTTATTGGATTTTAGATTCGGATTTAATATCGTTTATGCTTGACCCCGAAACTGAATCAGGTTCCCGCGATCAAATCATAAACTTTGACAACAGTTGGGGCTATAACCTGATTCATTTTCACCTCAACCACATAATCCGTTTTGGGTATTTTATTATTTCTATATTAAACATCTTCTGAAACATACTCATCTTTTATCTCCACACTTTCAACCTTCCAAAATGTAGAGCAAGGTCTATTCTCGACCGTTTCTTCCGGGTATTCTTCCTCGACTGTGTCATTGACGTTGCTGTCGTTATCGACGTCTTCCGTGCTAAAATGATTGTCGGGAATTGCTAATCGCTTTCGTTTTCGTGAAACCGGTTTTCTGGCTCCAGTCACTTCGTCAAATCTTTGCTTTGCATTTCTTAAACAGCGATGCAAGAAAGCTTTACAATCGATTACCGTATAGGTCGGGTCAGAATGAAGTACAGTCTGATAAAACAAGTCGATCGTTTTATCAAATTTCATGAACGGGATTTTCTGCTTTTTTGCCTCTTCTTTGCCAGAAGTACGACCACTGCCTGTCCAGGAGCACTGGACTAAAAAACCACGCGCGAAAAAATAGTCAATTATTTGAAGGCTTACTGTTGCTCCACGTCCCGTATATCGGTGACGGCCGTGTATTCTTCCAATCGATGTAACCGTGATCTTGACGAAATTCTCGTCACGGCAATTCTCTTCCAAGCGTTCTAGATCTGCCAAACTTTGCACAGGTTGCAAAGTAATTTTGCTCAGCGTACCGTTAGGAGACGCTTTCGCATGCTGGCATGGCATCGCAGCCAAAGCATCCACCTTCGTGTTCAAGTGGGACAGCATTGAAAAGATCTTATTTAGCTTAGTATTAATACTGTCGTTTAGCGACGTAGATTCTTCCGACTCCGTCTGCGTGCTTGCATTTTTTGACTCCGGTTCTAAGAGCGGACTTCTTGATATATGTTGCTGTATCGCTTGAACTGCCAATTGTTTTTTCTGCTTACTTTTGCTACCAGACATCACTAGAAAAACAGAATCGATGTATTGAAAGACAAAATAAAATATGCCTACTTACTTAGCAGTATAAAAACTTCTGGATAATTCTATCTACAAATGCACTAGATCAACAACACACAATATTTTGAAAGGCTCAAGTTCGAACATGGGTCCTGAAAGGAAAAAAAATTAATCTAATATTGAGGTGAGTACAGTTGGCGGGAACGAAACGAAACAGCGACCACTATTACTATTCTTCTTGGCCAACAAAATAAAATTAACATTCTTGCATAATATAATATAATAGCACTTACCAGAATTGAGATGGAACAGTTTTTTTTAAGTTAATAACTAAGCATAATATAATGCATTTTAAAATGCATTCACTCTTCTATTTCAAAACAACAACAAAACCGCGATTGTGCAAGATGCAGAAATAGAAAGGTGGAAACATACGCGATTTTGACACCAATCTTTGCCGCATCGGCACAGCACTATTCGGAAATTATATCACCGACAAACGGACATAACATCTGGAACGATTTTGGTATAAACCTGAGACGAGACATGCAAATAGCAAAAAAACTGAACGTCAAATGCAGCCAGTCCGTTTAAACTATGTGAGGCAAAAAAGAGAGGCTATGTGAGAGAAACGACAGAATGAACAAAATAAGAAAACATCTATCGACAAGTCCCGTCCCAGGTATAAATTATTGGCAAATATTTTAAACTAAATAACGTTTGAACATATCCTTCATCTGGATAATGAGTTATACCACCAGAAAAACTTTGGAAAGAGAACTGCGGATACTCTATTATGAATTGTTTGGATTCGGGTATAGCCGCAACTTTGCACTCCCTCGCCGAAAATATTGTTTAACAAACGTCCTACACACAGAAAAAAAAATGTTGGTAAAAATAAGAGTTTTTCACTTTTAGCAAAAAAGAACCAACGCATACTCTTAGTTTGAAAATAAAACTTTTATTTTGAATACTATTCTTCATTAGCTTAAAAGGAAAACTTTTATTTTGATTATTATTCTTGATTAATTAAAGTTTTACTTTCAACCTGATAGTAGGCGTTAGTTGTTTTTTGCTAAGAGCGGAACACTCTTACTTTTACCAATATTTTTTTTCTGTGTGTACGCTGATTCACTTTGTTCGACGTTTTGTTGAATGTAGGGCTGATTTTTTGTAGGGTTTTGACGTCTTACACTCAACGCAAAATACATTACGAATTTCTATTTTGATGGAAAGAAATGCATTTAATTTAGCTGATTTTTAAAAATGCATCACAAGTGATCTGCCCCTAGTTCTACACACATTTCACGTGGCATCGCTGCCTGGCACTACATTCGTTGTCGGTTATTATCATATGTGGCAATTGCAGGATTATTGCGAAAACTCCACGCTAAGAAACCTGCTTGGTAAAGGTTTGAACATATTATGTATAGGACATACGCCTTAACTCTCTAATGCTGACATTCCACTCGCATATGCCCTTCTGCTGGCTTTTAACTGTAGAGTGGGATAATTTACAGTAAGTCCAAAAACTGTTTGTTATCCGATTTGGCCCTTATTTTCTTTATTTGTACATGCCATACTTTAAAGTGGCCCATTTCTAAAAATATTCAGCAAGACGAATGCATTTTGATCCCACTATACATATGTGTATTGAAATATTCAATAATCAGGGCCGGTGGGTAATGTGAGTAGTAAAGGTAGTACTATCCACTTGAAAAAATCGAGCTGGTAATTACCCACTCGAAACTTTGGAACAAACCTAACATTTGAATTTTGCCACGCATTTGTCTTGGGTGCACGTTTGAAATTTTCGAGGTATGACCAAGATACCATTTGCACAAACGCGTCGCTAGTGATTCATGTGAATGTAATGTAAGCGTATGTAGAGGTAGATGGGGTAAAATACACCCCTAAGAAAATATAATCATAACTTTGTTATAGACCATCAATTGGGAGAATTTAATTAATGAAATCATTTAGCCTACATTTTACTCTGAAATCACAATCGCTAAAAAAACAACAAAATATTCAGGAACATGAAAAATCTTAAATTTTTCAAAATCATTATAAATTGCTCTTTGAAAAATGGGCAGGGCAAAACGTTCATGTGCAGAGGTAAAACGCACCACAACAACGGGGCACAATACATCATAACAAATATTGAAATAGCTGGTTTTTAATTACAGAAGATAGCAAAAATTGCAGCATTCGAATTAACAGCCTGAGCGTATTCTACTTCACTTCGGTTATGTCTCTGACATTACCTGCCCATCTTTTGTTCTATAGCTTCATTGAAGACAGTCAAGCTCTATTTCGAACCACTAAAAAGTTTGTTTTAGAATTTGCTAAAATTAGAACCATCTTAGCATATTTTTAAATGAAAAGAAGTGCATTACAAAGTACAACAATTTTCCTAAACGTATTTTAAGGCTAAGATATTTAGTTTTAGAAGAAAGTTAAAATTCTTGCTAAATTTATATTCCACACCACTGTGCAATGGTGGTTACCTAACTAGAGGCAGATTACTTGTGATGTATTTTCAAAAACCAGAAAATTAAATGCATTTCTTTTCACCAAAATAGAAATCCATAATGCATTTTGCGTTTCGTGCAATGTATTTTGCGTTGCGTATAAGACGACAAAACCCTACAAAAAGCTAGCCCTACATTTAACAAAACGTCCAACAAAGTGAATCAACGCAGGACATTTATTGAACAGATTTTTCTGTGACGGAATACAAAGTTGATGCAAAAATGCTAAATGAAATGAATTTTTTTTCTAATTTGATGCAAATTTATTATACATTCCTAGAGTGATCTGCCCCTAGTTGCATTTAAGGATAGACAATATTTTTGCTTTTATCGAATTCCTCGTCAAGTAGAAGTCAAATACCGTCGCTATACTGTTAAAATAGGATGAAGTCTGATAACAGCGCTCTGGCGACCATAGTTGCTTCTCCTGAAAGGTAATTGGCGATTTCCCGGATAGAATTTTACATTAGCATTTACCCTACAAACAATCATAAAACATTTAATATTATAGTTATTACTGTTTCAACATTGTTCGATGTCAAGTTTTCACAGCAGATTTACAATAAAATTTCATGTAACAATAAATTTCACTGTTCAGCAAAATACTGATACAGTGCATTCACATTAAATTTTACTGTTTTCGAGAAAAAAATGTATGGAGGAATATTGATTTTTTAATGTTAAGATACATAACCACCCCCCTTTTTCACTGTAAAAGTCTATTTTACATTGAAATTTACAGTAAAAACGTTAAAGTTTATTGTTTTTGTATTGTATCATAACACTAAAACTTACTGTAAATTATTGTAAAATTACTGTACTGTCACAGTGAAAATCGTGGTTTTGTTACTGTACATTTCTATTCGGGTTGCGGCATAACCAAAATTAGTCGTGCGACACCTATAATTCAGCTCATGAACTGGCAAAGTGATACAGTTTGCTTTTTTTCACCCGCAAGTGAGTCGTAGCAAAAACAACAAAAACTTCATTTTCTTCTCGGAGAATGCTTACCACTGTCAAAATATGAATGAAATGAGTAAGAAATTTAGTTTTATTTGCAACTATTTGGCTCATACATTTCGTCGAAATGTTATCGGGGTATTATTGTGGTTATATAAAATCGTTCCATAAATGAAGTTCCAACTATAAACCTAGACCCAATCAGTACCAAAGTCAAACTCCTTCATATTTTGGACAACGTAAGAGATTCAGTGAAGACTATCAGAGAGAAGGATCGGCTGTGTATGATACAAAGCTGACACTTTCATATTAGCCGGATATATTCTTTCCTCGCGTGATCTGGAGAGTTTCATGAATTTACACCATCTCATGAAGGTTTAGCTTAATTTAGGAGGAACGGGAAATGATGTTGCTGCAGCTACGGTGCTCAACAAACTACATTTCGGAACAGCACACATATAGCTCTGCGAATAATATTAGAAACCACTATGTTTTACACCCTTTTCGCAAGATGTTTACTCATCATCTTATAAAATGATGGTTTTCCTTCATTTTCATAAACACTTATCAACAAATTGATCGGTAATTTGGTGTTTAAAGGTTATTTTTTTTACCAATGTTTACAGAAAATATATACACTATGATAGAACAGAATCAAATCAGCAACACTTTGCTTCCAGCGTTATCTGTAAGCGGTTTCAATGTAGAATCGCCAATCGCAGGAGAGAGCTATTGCATAAAGCGCGAATGCGCTGGCTTGAAGGTGTTTGAGAATTGTAGAGTAATCCACTCTGACAAACTATAAGTCCGAAAAGTTTGTTTCTACAGCATTCCCTCAGGATGCCAATAATGTCGAGCTGTATTAGAAGGTTACACCTCTGTAAATCAAATTGTTTTACAGGTCAAAAATGCGCTTCAGAGACTTGAAAATGATACCATAAAATCGAAGGCAACATTAGTACCCTGAACGTGCCGAAAACTTTAACTAAGTTTTTAACGCAACCACATTTTTTGAATTGGCCTGAAACCCAACTCGATCAAATAAGTTTCTCCAGTGACGAACGTAGGGAACGTAGGCTCCTTTCCACAATTTCAGAAGAAAAATCATGTAAGGTTTTGAACGTTTATATCTTTTGTTGTTGGAATTAATCAATTTCTTCGGCATTTTATCAAAAATATGTGTAGCTATGTTGTATTGAATTTTGGAATCTCGGACAGAGCCGTCAATATGGTGCACCAACCGAACAATAAAATGACAAAAAGTTTTAGATATAGGTCTGCATAAATTTAATTTCAATTGTCATTCGTATTTGGCTGCTTGGGACGAACAGAGGGAAATATTTAAGAGCTATACACGCTTACTTTGCGTCGTTAAGTGCTACTGTCATTTCCTATGGGTGGAAGATAGCATACACATAGGGTTGCCACCTCCGGTGAGGCTTCCACCGAGAGATTTTTACTGACCTGAGATAGGCTTTTATAGAAACACGGGTATACGTTGAAACTAGACCTGTCTGCTGAGTTTAAATGAGATAAGTATAAACTCTTTCATACTTTTTGTAACTCGTCGAGGTATAAATGGCCAAAATTGACTCACATTTACCGTTTAAAGCTTTGTTTCGGCAAAGCATAATTCACACCACTGTTCTGAGCTTTTCTCAGAGGGCTATACATTTTCCACGTTTGTAAGGGAGTACAACGAAAGGCCGAAATCACTAAAGGCCGAAAACCACAAAATGCAGAATCACAAATGGTCATTGTAGTAACCCATGGTGTTATGGATGAGCTGGTGCATATCATAACTTGAATTCATTGCAGAAAACTGCTTTAATTTCTTTTTGATTTCATTAAATCAAATTAGATTAAATTCTAAAGAACAGCTTATGTTAAAAAGAATGAAAAAATACCCTAAAAGATAGTACAATAATGGTAGAATTTCTAAAAATCTATACGACGTTGCTTGACCACTTTTCGTTAAAATATGCATTATGCGCATTGCATATTTTCTGATTAGGTCTTTTCGGGTTTCGGCATTTTGTGGTAGCTTAGAACGATGCTGGATCGTTAGTCCAAGGATCATCCGGCCGAAGTACATAAGGCAGAATAGTCATTAAAACGAGGCACACTAGGTTGAATGCACCAAACAGGTTGCGAAATAAAATCTTTGGAACTGAAAGCAAGATTTTAACGAATGATCAGCTTTCAATGAAAGACAATTTGAATGCAACCTTTGAATATAATATTTAACATATTTACGTAATCTTTCTCGCATCTTGTTTAACGTAATTTTTCTCAACATCTTGTTCTTGCAGTGAATATGAAGGTGCTGGGTCATTAGGCCTAATGTCCTTCGGCCGACTGCCGTTCGGCCGACTGCCATTAGGCCGAAAGGCTCACTAGGCCGAACGGCTCATTACGCCGAATGGGCCATTAGGTCGAATGGTCCAAAGAGAATGATAAATATGTAGAACGGTTGGAACTGCAAGCTTTCAATGAAGGGTGATTTTCTATGATTTGTTTCAATAGAGTAATAATGTTTGGAATATTTACGACACTTTTCTGGTTGCATATTTGCCGCTATAATGGAATAAATAAACAACAGCGTCGCCTAATGTGGGTACACCACATCGCTTCATGGCAAGTGCTAATTTAAGCCCCTATGTTTGAGTAATCCGGGCAAACGAGTGGATCACAGGTTTGCTTGCGAGAGACCGCCGCTTCCGACGGCGGGTCGGCGGCCACCTCATCCGGCCTTGGTCTTGGTTATGTGGCTAGGCCGCATCGCACTGGCTTCGCCGCATGCGCTAGAGCAGTGTAACATCCGAAAGATGGTTGTGGTTAGCGGTTATATTAAGCCAAACTGACTTTATTTTAATTTTCTTTCGAACAAGAATTGCTTTCTGCCTCAGCTAACAGGAAAGAGACAACGTCTGGAAACCACACTGCGGTGTCTTCCGGAATTTTTGCAAGACGCAAGAAAAAAAACCCGGAAAAATTTATTAAAAACCCGGAGACCCGGAGATCGTCTCCAAAAACCAGAGTCTCCCGGCCAAACCCGGAGGGGTGGCAACTCAAATCAATAAAAAGGATTATTTTACATCTCCAGCGTTGTAATTCTTCGAAAGACAAACCTGCAATCACATTACTGTACTAAGGTGACACTACATACAAGATATAGAGAGTTATACAAACTTTTCTAGATTATGTTTACTTTATTTCGTGGCAAGAATACCTCGCGGCTATATGCTCTCTAGTTATCTACATAAAATATTCGGTAACTTTCGTAACATCCTGACAATAATTAATGCCTTTACAATTTAGGTTTTGATAATACTGACTCGCTTAGAAACAATAGTTAAAATTTTGTTTTGCTCCGGTTCTATTTTAACTTCTCCTTGGACAAAAACTTCAATAACGTGGAATGCTCCGATTCGCCGCTATCCCTTTTGTACTTCTGAATATCATCGTCACCTTTTGTATTCGTTGTCACATGTTTCGTTTCGTTGTTAGTATCCATCTTTTTACTCTGTTCCTCCAAAGCCCGGGGAAGATCCGTGTTCGGTTCTCCAAATGGGAACTTACAGCTAGTATCGTAAAAGACCAGCCCATCTGAGCCGCGCCGTTCCTGCAAGCGCTGGTTCTTCAGCAACGATACCGGCGAATTCAGTTTTTCCTTATCCACACCCAGATCGTGCAGCTTGGTAATGTCTTCGAACATTTCTGCTGAAACCGAATCACACCTGTGCTTCGCCTCCCCGAATGGGTAATGCCTTGTGGTGTCGTACGTTAGAAAACCATCGGATCCTCTGCGCTGCCCACGAACTCCTATCAGTGTTTCCTTGGCCGGAAACAGTTCAGTGTGTAACTTGAACCAATCATCAACATCTTCGATGCTCTCACGCCTACCAAGCCTTGGACCGTGACTTTTCACATTAACCATGTTTCCTAACTTATCCGATCTTTCTACCACTGATCCGATTTCGGCTTCTGTATCAAACCAACCGCTGACCTCGTCAACACTACCAGTTCGTCTCGATTGTAACGGACTTTTCGTCGCAACTATCTGTGTTAACTTATCATCGATTTCTGTTTTCTCTATTCTCTCGAATTCCTGATCAAAGCAGTCGTCAATATCCGACGATTTGTTTGAATCATCTGAGTATACTAGATCGATTTTCACATCCTCCAGCTTATCTTCATCTTCTTCATTACCTTGTCCATTGAGAATCCTCAACAATTTGGCACAGTTAGGATTTTTCGAGTTGGGATCGTTGATTTCCGTGTTAATCTGATCATCCAAGTAAACTTGGAACTCCTTGATAATGTTTTCGTTACCGGCGCTTGCCTTGAACACCATTTCAATCACATTGGTTATGTCGTGGTGGTGGAGCACTTGGGATGAATCCATGAATGTTCCCAAATCGTACCCGAGGATCTCCTTGGGAAGCGGTCGCTTTCGCGTAACTGGTTCTAGCAGTGGATTGTGCTTCGAGTCATTAGCAGATGATTTTCTTCGTTTGGGGACCTTCGGCGGCGTCATGCTAGGTGGAGTTGGAGGTGATCGCACGACTTCTCTGCTACCGATCGTGAATTTAGGTGGAACCTTTTCCTGGGTAGGCGTTGGCGTACTAGGAGTGCTATCAATGGATCGGACGGATATTTTTCGATGTATTAGTCGAGATTTCGGTTTGACCAGTTCGTCTGCTGCGTTATAGTGGTGATCTTCAGGAATGAAGCGACCCATAGACATTTGTGCCTTTTGCAAATCCTTCATTAGTATTGAACTGGAGCTGTTGCTCTTCTGCAATGAAGGCTGAGGAGTCGTGCTGCGTGAATCCGCTCTTATCAGATTAGTTGTTGACGGCATGGAAATAATTCGTTTCAGGGTTCGAGGGCTGTGGGCTTTCGCGTCGTCTGAGTTTTCTGTTTTCCGAGAAGCATCGACCGATGCACCGTTAGAATTTGTACGAAGTTGAGTCTCCGACATACTTTTCGGTAATTTTGGTGGTAAGGGAGGCGTCGATAAACTTCGACGTGACGGCGGTCGCTGTTTGCGGATTGGTCTCGCTGTACTAGATTCGTCAGAATCGCTGTAGCCGTTTAGTGATGCCAGGTACTTCCCAAAGTCACGATTAGGTTTACGTGGAGGTGTTTCAATGGATGCTTCAGTAGTAATTAGGTTTTTGGAAGATTCACACTCTTCGTGCTTGTGTAGCATGTTGTGCATATGGTCGGTGTCATCGCAAATATGTCGACTCTTGCGTTTTCGTGGTACAATCACTGGTTCTTCTACTGGAACCATTCCCAGATACTGGTCCTCTGGATAATCTTCAAGCATAGCCATTAAAAACTCAGCTTTCTTGCCCAAATTTGTTTCTTTCCCAACCGCATCGTCGATATACTTGATCAGTTGCTTTTCCTTCTCTTCGTTCAAATCATTCTTACTGTCTTCGATGTTTGACTTTTCCTCTTCAGCCAACTTCAGCTTATGGGTTTCGATCTGGACTGGACTCTTGATCTCAGCCGTCGAAGTATCATTCCGTGTCGGTTCTTTTAATATAGGTTTTAAGACATTCTTCTCAATAAACTGATCGATTTTATCCAGATCTTCCATACCCTTCTTGGCACTCTTTCGCCTTTCGGTTACAACCGGTACTACCGGTACAATCGACAAGGAATCCGATAGATTCTCACCGAAGAATCTATCCGACTTCCTGTTTCCAACCGTAGCCGCTTTCCCCGATATGTGGTTCTGCATGGGTGCTTTGGGCTTTTCCAGTTCAGTTTTTGTTGGAATTACAGAAAAATCACTGAAAGCGTCTACCTTTGCATCGATTTCGTAACATGACTGCGCTCTTCCCTGCAGCCCAACATCAACGGTGTCCTGCGCCGTTCCATCCTGCAATGTTGTGGTTTGAATATCATGCGATGCACGGCGACTATCCGGCCCAAAGACGTCCTTGAAACCATTTTTAACCTTTAACATTTGCGGCGATGTTCCACGTTCCAGCGTGGAGCGCTTCTTGCGAGGTGGTGCCACTGGAGGTCTATCAATGACGGTATCGCCAGCATTCGGTACGGTCAATGTGGCACTACGCCAACTGTCTAGCGTACTGGATTTCGGAGTAGTCTCCAGTCTGTAAGAAAAGTAACTTTAAATTTGTGCTAATTTCAAAATTGTTTTTATACTTACACATGTCTCCCCAAATAGGTTTTATTGATGCAAGTTTTGCTTTTCCCTAGCCCATTGGGACACACCTAAGAACAATATAATCATTACATGAAGATGGAATTATGCTTGAATTTGCACTACTTTACCACATTTCCAAAATTGTTGAACATTCTCCCTGGTCGTAGTGAGCTGTTCACATTGGGTTCCTTACATAACGAGTTTCCCATCTGTAAATACAATAGAACGTGATAGTTAAGTTAAGAAAGAAAGACCTTTCGTATCAATATTTTTAATTTAATTTTAATTTGGCGATATATATAAAAAGTTTAAATAAGTTTTGCACTACTTTGGTTCAGATTCATTTTTGCAAAGGGTCGTTCAAAGTGGCCAAGATGCATCTACCAAGTATTTCGAATTTCGTAAAAAAAAAACAATCATATTGCACTGTTGCTGTTGCTTATCTGCTGCTGCTATTTGGGAGACTGAATCCACAAAAATCGAGTTCTTTATGTGTTATTATTTGGCTGCCGATGTCCTGCATGCTTCACTCTTGAAATATTGGCCGTCGAACAGAGTAGACTTTTCCTCCACAGCGAGTGTGCCTGGTGCTTTTGGATTATTTGCGATTAATCGAAGAAATGGAATCCTGCACCAAATCAAATCGATACAAACGCGAAAATAAACAATATATACGGCTTAATAAAAAATGAGACACTCATTATTGTGACACTTAACCCTCCAGAAGTCGCGCAAATGGCTCACTGAACGAGCAGCCGCAGCTGCTCTAAGACGATTTCGCTTAATTTTCAGAGCAGCGTGCACTCAGTGCACTAGCGCAACTTCCGGGAGGTTAAACTTGCGTAACTTTTTTCATAGTAGACCGAAATTAACCAAAATTTGCCCAGTTTCTCTTTAGGGTGTTTGCATCTGCTCAGTTGCGCAGTTGTCACTGAAAAATCACTCGGGACATGTGGCTTTAGGCGTTCACATATGTCGTGTGAACTGTTTGGAATTTTTTGTGTCTAACTAGTGCTAATTTGGGTACTAGTTTAGATACATCGTCTAACTAGACACCCAGATGGTGCTAGTTACTGACGAGATGAATTCGAAACACAAAAAAAAACAAAACTTAATTAAAATTAGGTCTTGTGCCCTTAACGCGCAAAACGGTTTAGTCCAATTTTTATTGCACTGAAATACCAGTCGAGATGAAAGAAAACCTGCAAAACTTTTGCGAAAGAATTTTATTCTCGTCTCAAAAATCATCTAAAGGTTCCAGGAACGGATGGCAGTTAATTACAGCTGAGCCGAACAAAAACCGAGATCAACGCCAACAAAACACGAGAAAGAGAGAGAGAGAGAGAGAGAGAGAGAGAGAGAGAGAGAGAGAGAGAGAGAGAGGGAAAGCCAAAAAACTTGATGCTTCGCAATCCTTTGTCCAGAAGACCAAGAAACGATCCGGATTGAAAACGTACAAGGTGCAGAACATCCCAAATTATGACGAATGCCAGCAGAGTGTTTCCAAAACACGCACTCTGCTTGATTCCAGGTCTAACTGGTCGTGATAGTTCGCTGAAATCATCACCGCCACATCGGTCCTACACGGCATGATATTGTACATGCGCTCCTCTCTGCCAGTTGGATGTCGCGGTCGATCCAGCCATTCCCGTTGGAGGGTTCTGGTTCACTGGTGCCCCGACGACCCTATATTGGTGGTTTGTCGCGTTCTGTGCTACTCCGCGTAGTCCCCGACGGTGGAGCTAGCCAACCTCGGGAAGAGAGTTCTCTAATGAAAGAATGTCTCCCGAAACCGTTGACGGACGCGTTATTCTTGCTTCGATGCAGTTCAGCAGAGTGTCGAGATCATTCCAGCGATTCCGGGTGGATTCAATGGTGCCCCGACGATTCAAGCCGGCGATTCGCTACAGGCTACTCGGAATAGTCCCCGACAGTTGATCTTTCCCACACCGACGAAGATTTTCCCGGTAGTGGAACACCCGGGGAAATGCCGAGGTCAGTCCTGCGATTCTTGGTGGAGAGTGGCTTCCGGTTCACTGGTTCCCACTTGCCGGTGGTACTTCCCGATCCATCCGACAATGAAGTTCTCTCGGAACCATTGTCTTGATGCTGCTCGGTTAGGTGCCGAGGTCATTCCTGCGAACCCGCTGTTGAAGGCGTTTTTATGCCCAGCGTAACTACTCCGTAGTAACGTTTTCCTCTTCTCTCTTGCATCTACGCAGCCTCCATAGGTTCGTATGGCGTCCACAGTGTATCTACCTTTCCGCAAGTCGAACTGCATATTGGACAGGGCATTCTCTCCCTCCGTGTGTGTTGTAAGCCTGTTAAAGATTTCTCTTTCAAGCACCTTGTCGACTGTATCAAGAAATTATGTCGGCCTGTATACTGAAGGATCTCCTGGGGGCTTGCGTGGCTTCGGCAACAACACCAGCTTTTGCCGCTTCCAGATGTCGGGGAAGTTACTATCGTCGATACACTTTTGCAACGTGGTCCCAATAAAAATCTTAAGTGGTTTACTTGAGCTACCACTTTTCTCCATGCCTCGAACCCTCCGGGACCACAGGATGCCACGACTTTGGGAAATGGCTGTGTTCATGCACTTACAACTCTCAGTCCCTAGATGTCCCTGCTAGTTCATCGATTTCCTTCTCGCTCGTTATTGAACTGTGATCATGTACATGATTTGTGCTTGTCTCTAGCTAATGCCGCTGGATCGCTGTACTTGCTTCAATAGATACAGTGTCCGGAAGGCAATACAATATTGGCAATATTCACCGGGGCCTTGCTATTACTCCAGCGCATTCGTCCTTGTAGCACGATGTTTGCTGTTATTCTGGCTATCCCCTCTTCTGCGGCAAACCAGTAGAATACAAGTCCGACGATTTCGAGTGGGGCGTGACGTCTGGTACGATGGCCTCGACGATCCGAATCAGTACTTCGTTTCACACCACTCATCTAGTTCCCGGCGATGAACTTAGATTACACCGATGGAGAGTTCCCCGGTGATGGAAGTTCTCCCGAAACCGATTCTTCTGCTGCTTTCAGCCTCTTTCACTGGCCAACCTGCCGATCTCAGTCCGGCGAATCCGGCGAAAACTGGCGTCCGACTCGGTGACGCCCCGACGAGCTGAACCCAGTGCTATGTAGCGTGCTACTCAATTGGTCCCGGCAGTGTGTCTAGTCTACTCCGACGGAGAGATCCTCGGTGACGTAATTTCTCCCGAGACCGATTTGTTGTTTCAGAGCGGTTTTCTAGACGGCGGTGCCACTTTGTTGATCCCTTCGCCACTCCCTCTGTAGCTGGGAGAGATTCCGCGCCATTGATCTGTTGACAGCGTCCCAGGTGTGTTGTTGGCTGTCACGCCGGACATACCCCCTTCGAACCTCTTCGTACCTAGTGTACTCGAAGACCGTATCTCTTGTACATTTAAACACTCCGGCAAAGGGGTGACGAAGCATGTCCAAACCGATGCTGGTACTTCCGAAAGCAGCCATGCCTGGACAAAAACTGCGTCATATGGAAGTTCACCTCTTCATGCTTCCTATGCACCCAAACCGAGACATTTGGGATGAGTTGGTGGGTTTAACTTCCTCTCCACATTGTCCCACCCTTGCTACCACTTAGCCAACGAGTCCGCTCTGTCCAGTTCCTGTAAATTTCGTGTATTCCTCCGCTGGTAGCATGCTACATCCTCATTCAGAATGATGCATATGGGTGCCAGTATCGACGCATACCGCCTCCGACGGTATTGCTCTATGCGCGCTTGCGACACGTTCAGCCATTAGGCGAAACAAGCTCGACTGATTTGTCCGGTCCTGCTTTGAGTTTAGCGCAGCTACCTAGTCTGGAATGCCATACCCTAGTATTGGGGATGAGACTCCCACCAGGACACGTCTTTAGATGCACCAGTTTGTGGTAAGCCAGCTGCAACTTGACATCAGCCATGTAGATTTCAACGATGCCTGTCATCTCTGCCGTCAACATCTTCACTTCGTCCAGAGTCTCACCGGTTATCGTCAGGACGACGTCATCTGCAAAACCGACGATCTCAACTCCCCTGGTCAGTACCAGTGTTAACATTCCGTTGTACTTCATATTACACAGAGCTGAGACGAGTATGCAGCCTCGAGGTGCTTCCGTCGTGACCACAATCAGCCTCTGCTTCATGTGCGCCTTGTAGACTACAACTAGGTTTTAGAAGTAACTTTCCAGAACCTTGCACAGGTAGTCTGGAATCCACATTCTATGCAACGTTACGGCGATAGCCACTTAGCAGGCGCTGTTGAACGCGTTTTTCACGTCGATCGTAACTACGGCGCGTTAGCCTATCTCTTTTATTTTCGTTACTTTCTCCTCAATGACGACGACTATGCAGATTACATCCACCATTGAAAACCCTATCCGAAATCCAAACTGCGATAGTCCGTTCTCCCTTTCAGCGTAGTTTGCCAGCCTATCGAAGATGTCCCTTTCCAGAAGCTAACCGAGAGTATCCAGCATAGGTTGATACGTGGTGGTTTCTCTGGATCTCGCAGCAACTACAGCTTCTAGAGCTTCCATCTATCTTGTAGGTAGCCTTCGACCATGGATTTCTGTAGTACTGTCCTGAGCCTGTCCGGAAAAACCAGGATCGCAGTCTTCGGTATCACTATAGGGATACCGTCCAGACCGAGAGATTTCTTCGCTTTCAGCACTTTTGCCACCATAAGGAGCTCGCCGTTGAGGACCCGTTTGTCACAAACACTTGCGCTGTCTACATCGAAGTATGGTGTAGGCGGTTGGGTTGTGCTTCGGGAAGAGACCCTCCACGATGGTCTTCAGTTTGTCAGCACTCACTTCAGCAGGTGTCGTTGGACCGTTCATCTTGGCCAAATCGACAAGGTTAGCGTAACCCCAGCGTTGGTGTTTGCATCTCTGTGCAGCTCCCTGTATCAGGTAGACTTACTCAGCAGTGTCCCAGGCTCGACCTTTGAGCTATTTAGTTAACGATATTCCTCTTGCTTTCCGTCATTCTCTCCATTTATTACACTGTATAGATTTATTACACACCTAGATCCGTGCTAGAGCCATTTAGCCTACACTACACTCGGATACGGATTGTAGCGATCTACTCGGCGGTTCCCGGTGGTGAACTCACCTTTCTCCGACTGAGATCTCCCCGGCGGCGGAAGTTCTCTCCGTATCGAAGTCCGCTTCATGATTAGCTCCTAACTTTGTCATAATACACTCAGATAGTTCCCGGCGGTGAATCCGCCCTACTCCGACCGTGAACTCCCCAACGGCGAATTTCTCCCGATACCCGATGCTCGTTTTGTGAGCCATTCTGCTCCCCGCATCGTTGGGATCTACTCGATGTGACTACATCCCGGCGGTGGACCTAACGTCCACAACGAGTCAACCGTGGGGAGGTGCCAAGGTCTGTGGCTAATTTTCACTACAAGGGACGTATACAATATTCTTCGAAGATAATTTTTGCAAAAGAAACATTGAGAATTCCATTTAAAGTATTAGCACAGATTACAGACATTTAGACTAGAACAAAATTTATTAAAAACTTTCAAAAACTTTCAAATTGATAAACGTTGGAAATCTGTGTTTCACTATTGCCATCTACACCCAAAACGCGAACCGTATGAATTACATGCGAATAAGCATGATTCTAATGAGAATTTTGCATTGTAACTGGTATAATGCATATAAAGCGATATTGGTCCGGGACAAAAATGCATTAAGGCGATTACACCACAGAAACTTACACAATCCCACAGTTGGGAATGTATTAGTGAATTCAACGATATCGGAGTATTAGTATTAAAATGACTCCGCACTAATACACATGTAAAGGACATATCCAATCGAATACATGTGCGCTCTGAAAATACTAATACACGCTCAAGGAACAGTTTCCATTCCGCCTTTCTACTGATCACATGCTGCATATTGGAGAGAACAATTTATAGCATCATCAAATTGGTGGGGTGTGGGTGATGATTTTGTTTTGATAATATGTTGAGCTTTCGGCGTTCTCTAAACCCTAACTTTACCAGCGATATGCGACTTCTAGCCACTAGATAGGTTCATAAATAATGATTAATGATTATTTAAGCGCACTATACGCAGGAGAAAGTTACCTATATGGAAACATTGGGTTAACAAGTTAATTCAACATTTGTCGGATAGAAGCCGCCCGCCAATCATTTCTGGCATTCCTCATATTAACAGTACTTTCAGGTGATATCATATCAGTATTTCGCAGTAAAAGTATCTAAGTTTAAAGTATCATAAACTATAAGGGCAGTGATGACATGGTTTTGCACTTTTGAGCTGCAGTGGCAGTTACTCATTTCAGTTTGTATTATTTCCCGAACATGCGAATCCAGCGCACATCATCGACCTGGGCAAGGATCATCGCAAATCAATCTGAGCACAAATCATTTTCTTCCACTCTTCTCTGAAGCACAAAATGAGAGAGCGATGATTTTACTGCAAACACCATTCGCTATGGGAAAATAACGCGTATATCACACACTCTCGTGAACGTAAACTGTTCACGCGTTTAGTGTGGTTGGAATTGAGCTATTCGCAGACAAAAAAGCGTAACTGTGTATGAAGACAGAAGTTCTTACAAACACCACAGAGGTATTCATGTATAGAATACACCACCTTTTTGGCAGACTCAGCAAGCAAAACCAACTAATACTTTTACATGCGGGCAGATAATATGGTAGCGTGTATTCTCAATCAATTTATTTCATCATGAATCAAGCTGTGTTGGTGTAATGCAGTAACTATGATTGGTCTACAATGCGAAGAAGGCATGATTCTAATTCGGAATATGCACGAAAGAATGTAATGCCTTTTTTGCATTGGGAAATTGTTTTGGGTGCACCTGATTTGTGTTTGTCATGCATGGATTCGATGAAGCAGGGGGTGGCTGTTTCAAGGACCCCTTGCTCCAGTGAGCGAAGCTTTTGAATGGCACCCTGGACAGCACAAAACGATGCTTTGGACTGATTGGCTTTAAATCAAGAAATCGTTTAGTCAGCGTTGCCATAGTAGCGGATTTTTCCGCAATCCTGCGGAATTTCCGCAATTTAAAATAGAGTGGCGGATTTTTCTGCGGATTTTCTGAATTTGCGGATTTTTTGCGGATTTTTCATGAATGAATCAAATGGTTGGCCTTAATTTTTGAATTTTAAATTGTATGTTTAATCACAATACCTACATTATATTATTTTTATAAAGTAAACAATTGATTTCGAAACGGCAAAGTAAATTTCGGTTGCTGAATTTCAGCGAAATGGTTTCAGAGTTTCAGCAACCATTGAGAACTCAATAAAAATATAAGTGTTGAAGTTCGACAAAAATACTATAAACTGAGATTGTTTCTTCGTCCCCGCTTTGCTCGCTTTATTAAATTTTTAAGCGTTCAAATTTAAAAACGCTAAAGTTTTAAAACTTTAAAGATTTCAAAGTCAAAATTTATGAATGTTTAATTTTTTTGTTTTGAATTTCTGAATATTTTCCTTTTTGATTTTCAATTTATTAAATTTCAAAAGTCTTGGATTCTTAAATTTTTATATTTCCGATTTTTAAATTTTGAGAAGGAACTCCAAAATCATTGAATTTTAAAGTTTTTAATGTATAATCCTTTAAATTTTATGTTTTTAAATTTTATAATTCCCAAATTCTGATATAATTTTTACATAATAAAATGTTAAATTAACAAATCTTCAAATTTTAGGATCTATGCATTTTTAAATGTTTAACTTCTTGAATTATGAAATATATTTATTTTTGAATTTTCAAATTTTTTAACCATCATATTTTTAAATTTTCATGCATTTAAATTTTTTAAATAAAATTTTTTTTAATATCAAATTAAATCTACAATTAAACATCCAAAAACTTTTAATATCTTAATTATTTATTAGGTTTTTATATCTTCAATTTTTTAAATTTTTGGGTTCCAAACTTTTAACCTTGAAAATTTTTGAATCCTCAGATTTTAATATTTTTTTTTTAAATCAATTTTTTATACCTTTAAACTTTTAAACTTTTGAATTTTGAAATGATTTTCTTTTTGAAATTTCAAATAACTTATTTTTTAATTTCATAGTTTTTAGATTTTTAAAGCATTTAATTTCTAAAATTTTAAATAATTAAGCTTGAAGTTTTGAAGCATTTTGATTTTAAAATTCGTGAGTTTAATATCTCTTCTGAGACAGATACTCCCGAACAAGCTCACAGATCAAGAGACCGTGGATACTGTGATCTCCAGGTCGGCTTGCTACTGGGTAATCGAAGAGGCTTCGCGAAACAAGGTTGTGCACAAAACTATTGTATTTCTAGGATGTGGAAAAGTGAAATTTATTTAAATAAAAATGAGCAAACAAAGTGTTGGTGTGTGGTGTGGTTTATTGGGCTATTGTAGGTTTCAAGTTCGCTTTCTGCTGCGGTACGTACCGATGCTGGGCTGCTCGTGGTGTTCGCTGATGGCGAGCGCTCGCTGGTGATTCGGGCGATGCTCGCAGTTCGTTGGGTTTGCTGTTGGTGCTGGTGGTACAGCTATGGCGTCCCGATTTGCGGGGGTCGCAAAGGCTCCAGTCGATTGTAACGGCGGATGGGTGGCGTGGCGGGAATGGAACTTTACGGCGTCTTCCTTCTTTGGCTCGATCAATGGGCCACGGACGATACCGTATTGGATTCACCGAGAAGGGCCCTCCTTTACGTTTAGGGCACAATACCCGAGGGTTCACAGGGCTCTGCGGCACCTGTACGCTAATTCCTTGGCAGTTAAACGTCAGCAGATTCCTCTGCCTAGGCCGAAACGTGTTCGAGTGAGTGTTTTATTCGGGTATAAAAAAGGTCCTGAATGAACAGCACGGTTGGGATCTCCAAGATGTCCGCTAAATATTATCTCACTACTTATAATTCTTTTCACTCACTTCCGACGCACACGAATGTCGCGGTACTAATGACCAATGGCGGATTTTGCATGGTCCCCTTTCCTTACTACTGCCACCCACCATTACCATTTCCATCCCAGGTGTAACCTATCACCACCTCATTCAGCGGTGTATTATCTCTCAGTGAGCAACTGTTAGCTCACTGTTCAACCCATTACAGCCCGATGTTGTTATTTACAATTGCTGTGATGTGTATTTGTCCCTACTATTTAAAATTCATATTTATTTATTTATTTACTAACTAATACTAACCCTACTAACAGTAACATTAAGAAACACAACAGTTTTAAAAAATACAATAATGCACATAAAAATCATCGTGACTTGTAACGACGGTTATAAGTTCCTGAGTTAGATTGTTTTTACTTCGATTATAGACGTTTTAGCCTTTGGGTAATTTGCCTCCATTTTCAGGATAGAAAAATCTCTTTAGAAATCTCTCTAACTCTATGTGCGAGATTGATAATTGAACCCAAGTGAGCTGCGAACGAGGTAAACGATTTGTCATCTACGCTATGCCCGCCTTTTGAATTTGATTGACACATCCTTAAATTTTTGTGCATTTTGGTATTTTTTTTAGTTCAAGTTTTTTTTTAATTTTCGATGCTTTTATTTTTGAATTTTAATTGTTTTATTTTTTTTATTTTTGGAATTTATTGGATTTTAATTAGGATTTTTCGATCTTTTAATTTGCAATTTTTATATTTCCAATTCTTGTTTTTTTAAAATGTTCCTTTTTGAAAATTTCTGGAACAAGGTGCGCAGAACTAAATATGCGTCCGGTCAAATTTCCGCATCTTCTTTAGTTCACTGAGAAAGAGGATTTTCTCCCAAATTCGGCGGCGAGTGTGGAGTTTCCAGTCAAACATTTGAAAATTGAAAAATAAAAGTGATTCATACATAATGATAATAAATTGTAAAAAAGCTCGAAAAGCCCTTAATGGTGGAAAAAAATAAAAAATGGGGATTTTATTACTTGCGGATTTTTGCGGATTTTGACGTCAGCCGGGGATATCACATTTGCGGATTTCCCAAAATAAATAATGGCAACGCTGCGTTTAGTTCAATAATTCTTCGACAATGACCGTCTGTCTGTTCGGCTGTTTGCTTCGATCGGCAATGCTTGTAGCGTTGTACTAAATACAAGCAAATGGATCATTGTAGCATTAAGGCTCGATGTGATAATTGCGCAGAGAATCACGAAGAAGACTCCTGCATTGCGAATTCTGAAAAGTGTGCCTATTGAGAGGAGAGTCCACACGATCTATATCCATGCTCCACGTGCAAAAGATGCGATATTGCGATACTTCACCCGGCACCGAGGAGACTTCCCTAGTAACAACCGAGGTTTTATGGCACTCTTGAAGCCCTTCTTAAAACTTAGAATGCATTTGTAGTGTGCTATAAAACTACAAATTCTGCTTGGGTTCAATTCCCACGGTACGACATGGGATTGTTTTTCGATGATCATTTATCATCACTTGTGTTTCTACAAAAAACCAGCCATAGGGGAGACTGAGGAGACTTGATCCCCTTTTTTATTTTTCAATACTACTCCGTGGAATGATACAAAAACTATGTATTTTTTGTAGTTTTATATTGTTTCTAGGGTTGACTGATAATCATAAAAAAATTACATGGAAATATTATACTGGACATGAGCTATGAGCATTTTTGGAAAACAACAAAAAACTGGAAAATTCTTTGATTAGTGGAGACTCGATCCATAATTTGGGGACACTTGATTATTTTTTGAAAACGTGTTTAAAAGAGCATGTAGGGTAGTAAGCCTATTTTTACCCTTTTTCTATTATCATCCTACCCATCTGAAGCCTTTGGTTAGAGCAGCTTCTGCCATCTTTGCTCAACGCATTGGCTCAAATGGTGTTGCGATAATTGGGGTACTCGATTAGAGTTTTTGCTGCGCTCAAACAGAAGATATTCACCATTCTCAAGACAATTTTGTTATTATATTGGCTCTTAATAAGAGGCGAATGACCTTAAGGCTAAAACCTCTATAATCGAAATAAAAAATGGCTCCTAATAACAAAGCAAAGAAGCTGAAATAATAAAATTAATAATGAAATAATGTGGTATTCTCCCTAATAGGACAAAAATAGGTACCTAACCCCATTCAATGTTATAAATGTATTGTGGTATTGATTAAATTGTTGTGATTACATATTACTATTTTTGTTACTACATATTACGCATCTCGCACAAGATTTTTTAACGAATTCCCCAAATCTCTGTGCAATGTCGTTATTATGGTTGAGGAACGTCAAATGTGGGATGCATGGTTGCTACGTATACTGTAGTAAACAATTACAGTTATGTTTCTGTACGATGAAGCGTTCATTTTTGACAGTATTTTTTGTTATTTTATGGCAACAATGACTTCAATTGTTCTGGTGTGAATTTGGTTATTTTCAGTGGTGTGTATGAAGCGTGGCGAAGGGGATCAAATCTCCACAAATTTGAAGGGATCAAGTGAACCCATAGCATCTATTTCAGCAAATTTAGGCACAAGTGTAGCTGAACAAAAAAATCAGCTCAATCATAACGTATTCATATAATTGACATTCTCCAGTAATTCTGTATGCAAAAATATAGTATGTAGTGGGTTACTTTATCAATTGTATAAAAGTTTGAAAATTTAGAAAATAAATCTTCTTCAGTTCTTCCGAGATTTTTTTCTTTGAATCGGTAAAAATTCAGTAACACATGTCCAATTTATTTTTTTTCTGTTAAAGAAACATATGTTTAGATAAACCTGCACAACTTTCTAGTATATTCGATTAATGCATTCTGATCCGCCTTTGAGTTACAATGATGGAATCAAGTCTCCCCGGGGATCAAGTCTCCTCAGTCTCCCCTATTCAAACACGTTCGTTAATTATTTTTTTAACCATGTTACCATTGAAAACAATACCATTTATTGTGGTAAATTTGACATTTGGGACTGACAGGGCCGTAGCGTGGTCTTCTGATGGAGTCTATGTATAAGAGAAAACCGGAAAACACCGGAAATACTCTTATTTATGTAACATTGTAATTTAGCTATTATAAAACGCGTACACACAGAAAAAAAATATTGGTAAAGGTAAGAGTGTTCCGCTCTTAGCAAAAAACAACCAACGCCTACTATTAGGTTGAAAGTAAAACTTTTAAATGAGTCAAGCAAAATAATCAAAATGAAAGTTTTCCTTTTCAGCTAATGAAGAATAGTAATCAAAATAAAAGTTTTATTTTCAAACTAAGAGTATGCGTTGGTTATTTTTGTTAGGAGTGAAAAACTTTTATTTTTACCAACATTTTTTTCTGTGTAGAACCATATGAACATTTATTGTTTATTCTTTTGTCTTTGTAATGATTTGTTACTATATTTTTCGACTATGTACTACAACACAGCTGTTTAGGGTGAATTTGGTTTTTATTTGCGTTATGTTCGTCTTCTTTATGTTATAAATAGAAATATTGATTTAAGAAAAAATCAACAGGAGATATATGCGTGTCGGGTTACCTAGTATTGCGCCGAAAAAAGATTATTGATTTTGCACATCACCACTGGTACTGATTAATTCAAACAATATTCCAGCAAAGAAACATTCCGTATAGGGAAACTTGCTTCGCGTTACTCATATGTTCGCAGATTTGGTTTACCAACTGCACGTTATATTACGACTACTTTACTTCCAACGCAATTTACCGATTGTTCTTCTCTTAATAAAGTGCGAGTTACTCCGTAAGCGCCGTCGCAGCAATTATTTGAGTAGGTGTTGAATACTGTAGAACGACGTTTTCAGAAATCTTGACAGCTCATTTGTTTGCAGCAACTTCTGCCATTGTACAGTTATAGATTTGATATTGTGGAGATTCAATACATAACCTATTTGTTGACTAAACGACAAAACCATCTTAAACTAGGATGTATGTATTTTGAATATATGCACAAACTAAATCTTTTTTGAACATATTGAGAACTCTTGAGACGATGATACACCATGCCTCAACCCTACAATAAAGCCCGATTTATAACATCGCTTTCAAATAATTAAAAGTGTTGAATTTGCCCTTTCTCATAGTATGATAGTGCTAAAACTACGAAACAATAAATCTAAACCTCACCCATAGCTCGACCAGACAAGCTCATCTGGACAATATATTAAGACTCGTGATCGAGAAATTATCACTTGCTCCGGCCCGCAATAAGCGGTGGAACATGTGCTAATGAAATACAAACATATGTATATCAAAACATGGGACTATATTATTCGATGGCTAGGAGTTGTTTATTGGTTCCAACTGTTTGTAAAACAATTTGACATGATCCTAATTGTCGCTCTCATTTTTGCATCGCAAACACCGATCATCAGTATTTTCTAGATCAAACAGCTAAAAGCCGGGCGAAATCATTTACTGAAATATCAAAACTAGTCCAATTTAACCATTATACTACCTGGTCCATTTCAAGAAGTAACTTGATATCGAAAAACCCACCTTTTTGTGCTCGATGGAACTTCAACCATGAAAGCAGTGTGTTTTGCTACGGCATCGGACACAACGATTATGGCGAGAAGGCGTCTCCGGTTGAGCTTACGTAAGCTGGCGTCGAAAGCTGTAATTGTTTCTCCTCTTCGAATGTAGGTTAGATTGATGACACAGGAAGAATCTGTTGATAGAGCAGGAAGCAACCGGTCAATGTCATTTTAGATCTACACGATGATGAAGAGTGATTGGGTGGAGTGCTTAATAAAGGGTTTTCTGCAGCTAATTCTTTATTGAATAAATTAAGAATAAACTACAGAATAGTAGTTTTGTATAGAAATCTGAGCTCTGTTTTGAAAACACAATGAACTCTTCATATTACCATATAGGAAGCAAAGTATTCTGGAAATAATATTAAACTATGACTAATAAAAGTTTGTTTACCCATGTTGATTGAAGATTTGAGCTTTGTTTTGATTTGTCTTTTCATCATTTTCCTGATTGGAAGGATTTGGGATGTGGTAAGGTTTGAGATACAGAAGATAACGACACAGAGAACACAAACAATACGGAAATATTCTTCACTCGTCCCTTGGGACTCTCGATGAGCGGATACATCAACACCCCAAGGAGATATTGAGATAGAACGACAACACCCCCGTAGAGATATTATCATTAAAATTTGGCTTAAACCGATTTAGCTTTATAAATTTTCCCTGTAACTTTTTGGAAGCCATGGTTCAGTTTTTCAAACTTTCTCGCCAGAAATTCCAAAGATCGATCGTCGATACTGCAAAAATACTGCTGTATTTCATCTGTAATCTACTTGGTTCTCAGAACTTCCCAGCAAAATCTATAGCTCTTTACCGCACTGGATTGGGCGCAATAGCATATCCTTTGAGATTCGGTTTGGATACTATAGGGCAGTTACATATCAAATAATATATAGTTCCGTAATCGGATTCACAAAGATCACCCGAATAATACTCAGCACGCTGAATAGTGGCGATGTGATAATCGATTTTGCAATGTCCAGTCAGTACCGTGGCTAGAATATTACAATTGTGCTTGGAAAAATTCAACAAATTCTTTGGCATTTTGAGGACTCACATCCGGCAGAAATCTTTTAGTTTGACGGCAAGTTTGAAAGCTACGCCAATGGTTGGCATGTTTGGATGCAGCCCAAGAGCAAATCTTGTGCTTTATCAAACTTATCAACCGCTGTAGAGCTGGTTTTGGACCAACGATGTTAGTTGCAGCACCCGCTCTAGCCAATTCGTTCGCTCATTCATTTCCAGTAATACCGGAATGAATGGAAACCATTAACAACATCCAAAATTTACAAAAAGAATATCAATTTTACACATGAAGAAGAGAAAGATAACAATTTGCCCTTCTTGGATGTGCTTGTAAAAAGAGAGGGAGTTCCTTGACTTTCGAAATATATAGGAAACCTACAAATACTGAGAGAATTATACCAAATACTTCAAACCATTCATATCAGAATAAAATGGCCGCTTTTCACCACATGGTCCATAGAATGATTACTCTACCATTAGGGGAAGAAGCAAAAACTAAAGAAACTGAATTCATTTTCGAAACAGGTAAGCTCAACGGGTATCCAGAGCAAACCATCCAATCAATAATTAATAAAAAAAATCTAGAATACTTCATAAGCAAAACGCCACAACCTTAACTCCAACAACTGAAAATTTAAAAAGGATAGCAGTAGATTTCAACCAGAATACCTACGGCTTATCTACTTAGGAAAAAATTAAAAAAGTTTGGTGTAGATCTAGTTTTCAGTAGTAAAAATTGCCAGCTAAAATCAATACTAGGATCCACAAAGGATCCGATAGAAACACTGAGCAAATCGGGGATATAGAAAATATCATGTTCACATTGTGATAAAGTTTATATTGGACAAACCAGGAGAACATTAGAAATTCGATTCAAAGAGCATATTGCGGAAATAGCAAAAGCTTCTAGAGAATCTGCTAAAGATTTATCATTCCACTTCAAATCCAAGACAGCACGCTTTTTCAGAAAAACATAACTTAACTATAGAAGATATTAAAATTCAGCGTCAAGTCTCTAATCCTTGGAAATTAGACGAAGCTGAAAGCCTGGAAATTTTCAAACATTCGTTTCCTTTCTTATTAAATCTAGACCGAGGTAACGGATATTCATGGTTCTTCGAAATTTTACCTACATGCAAAAAACGGTCAGCTTCATGCACCTAGGTACCCACCGACCACAGCCTACCCGTTTCCCTAGATAAAACGGCTTTACAATCCCGTAATTTCCTATAGACTGATACAAATACTGAAGAAGATTACAAGTAGTAATCGAAATACCGGTATCTGTTAAATAGTGAAGTGCAAGTGCATCTAACTATAAAAACATAGTGGAATTAAATTAACGAAAATTACGAACTTTTTTTTTGGATTTTGCCATATTTTTGCCTTTCTCATATAGAAAGGTTATGCAACCACTCTAAAAATCATCAACCTAATCCCGGCCTTTTTTGACCTATAAAGGCTTAGGTAGGCGTATGCAATGAGGGATCTTCCTCTTTGATCCGCCGCTGGTTTCAAGCGATGTTTCAGTGTCGACACATAGTATCTCAAGACCTTGCTTGTCGATCCATTGTATGTTTGTGCAAATCGTACTGAATATGGGTCATTCCACGCGAAGTGATCAAAAAAAGATGCAAACTTGAAATCGACCTTCACGGATTTGAACAAAATTTGGAGGAATTGTTCATCTAGGGCCAGTATATAAAAACCCAAATTTTTGTGTCAATTGAACCACCCCTCGGGTCATGGGAGCACCCCCCGTTTTGGTAAATTGCCAAAACCCTTGATTTTCTTTTGATCATATCTCCGGTTCTATTTAATCTAGAATCAAACCACAAGATGGCTTTTGAAGAAAATTGTTCAAGGAGACTATAAAAAATATTATTTTTTGCCGACTGTGTTGCCAACTATGCAATTTTTTCAGTTAAATATTAAAAGTTAATTTTTCTCAAAATACGTATATTTTAATTTTGAAAATTTTAATGCCATCGCGTTTCTCAGACATTTTTACATAAAAAACACTTATCATCCCAATATAATATGAGCGCATCCTGAGATATACCGTTTTGAAGGGAAAAACTCCGATTTTCTCATATAAAAATCCATTTTTATTGGCCAAAATTGAGAAAATCTTCAAACTGTCATAAAAATCGACCCTGATCTGCTAGAAGCAAACCAAATACGTAGTTTTTCATCATTTCTCGTCTACTTCACGAAAAATTATGTTTGAACTCAGAATACTCAAGTTGGTTTTTTAGTGTTGTGCGCTTGCGATTTTATATGGGAAATTGCGGTTTTTTCTCTTCAAAACGGTGTATCTCAGGATGCGATCATATTATATTGAGATGATAAGTGTTTTTTATGTAAAAATGTCTGAGGAACGCGATGGCATTAAAATTTTCAAAATTAAAATATACGTATTTTGAGAAAAAATAACTTTTAATATTTAACTGAAAAAATTGCATAGTTGGCAACACTGTCGGCAAAAAATAATATTTTTTATAGACTCCTTGAACAATTTTCTTCAAAAGCCATCCTGTGGTTTGATTCTAGAGTAAATAGAACCGGAGATATGATCAAAAGAAAATCAAGGGTTTTGACAATTTGCCAAAACGGGGGGTGCTCCCATGACCCGAGGGGTGGTTCAATTGTCACAAAAAATTGGGTTTTTATATATTGGCCCTAGATGAACAATTCCTCTAAATTTTGTTCAAATCCGTGGAGGTCGATTACACGTGCCTTGATCACTTCGCATGGAATGACCCATATGTAATATACATTTCCATCATTGTATTAAACATTACCAGCCATGGAATCGTAGTTTGGACAAATGAGAAAGACACAATTGCATTACTAGGTGGATTAAAACAGGTTTTTATAATAAATGCCGAGAAGTCGACTGTTCTAAGATGTTTTACACTGACGGATCAAACCGCGAAGGGTCCACTGACTTCGGTATTTTCAATCAAAAGTTCACCGCCTCCTACAAACTCAGTGACTCCGCTTCAGTTTACGCCGCTGAACTAGCTGCTATTCAGTATACCCTTGGAGTCATTGACACCTTACCCGCAGACCATTACTTTGTCGACTTGGATAGTCTGAGTTCTATAGACGCTATTCGCTCGATGAAACATGGAAAGCACTCCTCGTATTTTTTGAGGAAAATACGATAGCTACTGAGTGCTTTATCTAACAAATCTTTCCAGCTTACCTTGGTGTGGGTACCTTTTCATTGCTCCATTCCGGGCAATGAGAAGGCGGACTCATTAGCTAAGGTGGGTGCCCTAGAAGGTGACGTTTATGAAAGACCAATTTGCTTCCACGAATTTTTCAGTATTACTCATCAGAGAACCCTCGAAAGTTGGCAAACCAATGGTGAACTAGGAAGGTGGCTACATTCGATAGTCCCTAAGGTATCGGCGAAACTTTGGTTCAAGAGGATGGGTATGGGTCGTGACTTCATTTATGTGATGTCCCGACTCATGGCAAACCATTACACGCTGGATGCACATCTCCGGCGTATTGGGCTCGTGAAGAGTGGTATCTGCGCTTGTGGCGACGGCTATCACGATATCGAGCACATTGTCTGGGCGTGCACCGAGTACAGATCCCCCAGGTCTCGGCATATCGACACCTTCCGGGCCCGAGGAAGACCAACTATCGTACCTGTTTGAGATGTGCTCGCAAGCCGCGATCTTCTCTATATGCCCCTCGTATACACCTCCGTAAAAACCATCAATATACAAATTTAACTGCCCCTTCTTATTTTTCTTATCCTTCTCAGAAGCGCCCTCTTCCACCTGTACCATACACCCACGAAGGTTTGATGCGACTCCAAGGCGACACAAAACATCTCTGTCGAATGAGCCAACAAACACGGGACCTACAGCACGAACATCACACGCGCAACTCGAAGTGATCCACATCTGAGCCGTACTATGGACCTCTGCCGTCTTGAGGAGAACCACCCAGCGTCCCAGTACATGATTCTTTCTGATGAAGGCCACCCGAGCCTGTAATCTATGTCGTTGATCTCCCGATGCCTGAAACTGAAAGTTTTTAATTTTCTCCCGCTGTCATCTTTTTCCACCCTACCTCCTCTCACTTTTATACCCAGAAGAGTAACCCCTACGCCCCCCCCCCTCCATATCATCCAGAATCATTTAGCTCTTTCTGTCTCTTCAAGTTTTAACTATTATATTACATAATCTCGTTGAAAATGCCCAACTCTGTTACCACATAAAACCAACTCCAATTAATCTCCCTGAATCTTAACAAAATTCAATCAGGCCCTCTAGTTATTACTACTTTTGAGAAAGTTGTAAAATTGTCCCCCTTAGTTAAAAATTATTTGCTGCAAAAATCAATATGTAATCCCCTAGTTTTAAGTAATTTCAAATGTAAACCAAAACAAAATTGGCACCTTTAACTAAGCTAACACAAATGTGCCTTATCAAATAAACGAATTGAATAAAAAAAAACTGTTTTAATCCACCTAATGGTGCAATTGTGCCTTTCTAATTTATCCAAACCATGATTTAATGCCTGGTTTTGTTCAATATAATATTGTTGAAATGTCTATTGCTTAAACATGAAATAAACAGTGGTGGTGATTGATGAAAATATTGTTGATCTAAAATGATACATATCAACGTTGAATGTTGTATACTGATCCAATTGTCTTTGCTTATCAGGTCTACCTATTTGTAGTAGGCGATAAAATCCAAATACATTACGCGCCAAATAGAACTTTTCATTCGTCAATAAATGCTGTACTATGTGTTGTCAGAGGCAACTCAGCATTGAGTGAAGATCGGGCCAATAGGGATATTTTCTCATCGCAATCGATAACTTTCGATACTTGATGAATGAATCAAATAGCATTCGTTGCAATTTTTTTGGGCATGAAAATGAGGATATTTTGGCATCAATAGTACTATCCGAGGCTCTAGTACCATAAAGGCCCGTAACTATAGGTTTCAAATGCTTTTATTATGCATAAGAGCGTCAAAACTGTCTCAATCACTTCGATTGAATTCGAAAAAACCATGGATCTCGTGCCTCACTTCTAAATGGATAAGAATCGAACATAGTGAAGCATACTCAGATTGAAAAATGATCGCGCGGAATGCATGAATGGAGGGAATGCAAACAAGCGAACTTGGTTACGCATTTCATCGATACTGATTTGTTTGCAACTTGAAAATAGGTTACCATGGAAGGTTTTCGTCTGTACACATATTCATGCATCGAAACCATGGATTACTATCAGGTTTGATTTGGTGATGAGTGTTAATTTTAATGAAAATTGGCTCCACTGGAAATAAATGTCTATTACATTCTTATTACACTTGATGAGCATATATCACTGCACGACTGTCACGAACCTGATAAGCAACATGTCGATACTGACACACTTGAAACAAACAAAAATATAATATTTATATAGTTCAATGTTGTCTTCATGTTAACTTCATGGTGGAGAAGGGAAGGGATATAATTACTGGGAGAGGGAGGATGCGTCGGGAATCATCTAACTTATTGTAGTATACGGGGTGGATGAAGGGAATGCATGTGGGAGGTTGGTCTGAGAGGGTGGGGGTAAGAGAGGGCTGGGGGTTGAGAGGTAGGAAGTGGAGGAGTAGATGGAAGGTGCAACACCGAACTTCATATTATACTTGCCATTTGAGACTAATTGAAATTTGGTTGTCATCACCGAAGTGGCTTTAAATTTGGAATTTGCCCGGAACCCCGGGACTTCCGGAATTATCGATAGTGGACAATACATTCCAATAATTTTTGATTCGCCATCAGTGATCTAGGCCTGCGAATCGAAGTAAATTGATGTTAATTTTAATAGATTTTAAACCTATAAGGTATTACGATTGTACAGGTTTATATGAGAAATTCCTATGTGACCGCAATCACCAACCTGTAACTCCGGAACCAAAAGTCAGAACTGAATGAAATTCAATAGCAGTCAATGGGAGTATTATATCATTCATTTGAAATCAAGTTTTTAAACATCGGTTAAGAGTTTGCTAGCAAATAGGTGTGAAAATAGTTCGGGAACTTGGCGAGTTCCCAGGGGGCATCAAGATCCGTCATAGGTGACCAATGTGGTCAAAACTACTTTAATTGGTCATTAGTGATCTAGACCCGCAAATCCAAGTAATGTTGAACGTATTTGAATATGTATTACATTATACGGACATCATAGATTTACCAGTTTATATGGGAATTTGCTGTGTGACCCCACTCTTCAACCCGTAACTCCAGCACCGGAAGTCCGATCAACAACATAAAAACAATAGCCACGGTGTATTTATTAGAACAATTTTATGCAAAAAAATTCAGCATCTCTGAAACTTCGGAATATGAAAGAATGGGCTTTCCCCTTTCATTTGAAACTAAGATCAAAATAATCCGTCGGGGGGTCTAGAGCAACTTTTTTTTTTAAGTTTTTTTCGTAACGATATAGGCTTTACTACTGGAGCTAGTTCATATTCCTGTCCCTAGATGGTGCTTTATACATTCGAACAACACTAAAAGTGAGAATTTGATAGAAAACTTAATTGTCTACAAGTTTGTTGACCACTAAAAATTGATCTGAAATTATCCGGAAAAGTTGCTTAAGATTTTAACAAAGTTATATCTAAGATAGCTTCACACGAGGCCTAGTGGTTTGAAAATATGTTTTCACGCACTTATTACATTACCAAAAAAGAATTAATATAATAGGCTTAGTGACATGAACATATTAGACGGGATTCATTACGTTGACAATTCTAATTGACCTTTTGAAAATTAGGATGTTTGACAGAGTCAGAAAACTATTTGTGCTTTTGGTTTGTAATCTTTCCCGATTGTTTCGAAGGAACTACCATTCATCGGAAGGTATTGCTTGGTTACAAGGGTTTGCTTACATTTATGTTTTAGAAAGGACCATACGTCGTATAATTTAGGTTATGATCGCTTCAGTCTGCTATTATAATTCCGTTCAAGACGAAATGTTGGGACACACCGTTTCTAATTTAACGCAAACCACAGCAGTAACTGTCCAAATTATTGTTTAGCGTGAAACGGTTTATACAAATTTTCTCCGCATAGCATATTGTGGCAGTTGAATTTTACGGCCATTTCCTATCAATTATGCGAGATATCGTTACTAAATTGATCCTAGATTATGCGAAATGTATTACTTTTGAAAACAAAATATGATATGAGTACAACAAAAACCTTATATACAAAAAAGTCCTCGAATATATCCCAAAAAAATTATCTTAATCCAAAGACTCAAAGTTTTTTGTTAACTGTTTGTCACATTGAGTTAATTTTGCAAACGGATAATCAGCGTTTTTAACCATGCGTTGCAATGAAATCCGCGAAATAGTGCAATGGTGCGTTAAAAGTTTCATTGAGTTTGTTCAAATATAAAGGTTGAAGTTCAGGACAAGTCAATTTTATACGAAGATGCTAACATAGTAGGAGATTCATGTAAGAATAGTTATCAGTCATCCCTGAGAACAATCGAAAAAATGAAATAGAAGGCATACATAATTGAAAAAGCTATTTCTGCGGGAGGAATCACTTACCTTCATGAAAAACAATATTAATATCATACTAGTTTGGTCAACACTTATCTAAGACTTTTCATCTCAAACATATTAATGGTGCCCTGTATCAGGTAATTTTAATTTTCAGCTGAAAGATGAGACTTTCCAAGCTCTTAAATTCCGCTGAATTCACTGTTGAACTAAACACAACTGTTTGGCAAATAAAAAAGTGCTTGTGAATTGACAAACCACTAGGTCTTCTGTGAAGCTAACTTAGACTTAGAATTCGTTAAAATATTAAACAACTTATCCGAAAAATTTGTTTTTAGTTGGTAACAAAGTTGTAGAGAATTAAATAATCTATCAGATTCTCACTTTTAGTGTTGCTCGAATGTCTACAGCACCATCTAGGAGCAGAAATATGAACTAGTTCCATTGTAAAATCTATGTTTTCACGAAAAAAAACTTCAAAAAAAAAGTTGCTCTAGACCCCCGACGGATTATTTTGATTTTGGTTTCAAATGAAAGGGGAAAGCCCATTCTTTCATATCCTGAAGTTTCAGAGATGCTGAATTTTTTTGCATAAAGTTGTTAAAAAAAGACACCGTGATTGCGTCTTATGGGAGCGTTATACCGTTCATTTGAAACTGAGTTTGTGCAAATCGGTTCAGCCATCTCTGAGAAAATTGAGTGACATTATTTGACACAAACACATACATACACACATGCATACACACATACATACACACATACATTTTGCGATCTCGACGAACTGAATCGAATGGGATATGACATTCGGCCCTCCGGGCCTCGGTTTGACAATCAATTTTTGGAGTGATTGCATAGCCTTTCTTTATATGAGAAAGGCAAAAAGACCATAGACTTGGGTGCAACTCCCAACTCCTACTTAGCAGAAAGCAAAGGACTCTTCACATTTCCTTTCGATCATGTCCATATCAACCTGCCTAGTCTTAGTTTTCCATTTTAAGTTTATAACTGATTCGCTCTAGAATACCTATCCGTCTTTCAAATTCGTTGCTTTCGTTTCTCTTAGTCTTAAATTTAGCGAAAATAGCCAACATAATCTATACAGTAGAACCTTGCAGCAACTGAAACATAGTCACATAATAATATTTCTGTTTAACCAATTGATATTTCTACTAATCAAAAGAAGTACTATTGACTTCTTCCTTTTCTTTTTTGTTTAGCCGCTGGCTCTATCCCAGGGTGCCCATGCGTAAAGACTGTACTGCAAACAGTGTAGTATCAACGAATCGGTTTTGAATACATGGAAAAAATCTATTCATAAAATCATGAAGAAAACTATTACAAATCAGTGAATTGTTTACGAAAATCGTAACCAAGCTTCTCATAAAGCATGAATAAAATTATTTTTTTACCTCGTATTCATTAAATTATTTTTGTTTCCAGAACACTATTTCACTCCAAAAAATACATGGCATCACACTCTAATGTTTGGTTGGTTTACTGTGATTGTTTCTTGAACATAGGTCTAGTTTTTTAATTTTTTCTAGTTTAGTTCATAATTTGAGGATATATTGATTTTGAATAACTATAACGACTTAAAAAGCCGAGATTTAGACGGAGTTCTTTATTTCAGGATGATTGTCAAAAATTACGTAATTGTTGTGTATGTTATCGACACATTTTATTCATGAGCATACTTCTGGCAGAACAAAGTGATTCATGTTTATCTATTATCCACGATCTATCTGACACGTCATATACATTTCGTCGTCAATGTACATTTATAGCTCGTGTTAGTTTGATTTTTTCTACACTTTAGGCAAAAAATCTCATAATAGTTAACCAATCTTCATAATAATTGAGAAATCAATACAGAATAGATAGAAATATTGTCTTTTCCGAAATGTTTCCACGCTTTATAATTTTGGAAAGTACACAACAGAGGTCAATATAAGGAACATTTAAAAATGTGTCATTTGCCATTCGTTAGTTTATTAAGTCGATTTTTTTTAAAGAGTCACAATATTTTAATTCACATGTAAGAACTTGTAAAATCCTATCATCAGATAGAAAATATGACGCAACGTTGATTACGTCAAATGTAATTTTCATCTTTTCTGAGTATAAAGTTGAAGTATAGCTGATATTTGGAAACATTGCAACGTGATTTTGAGCGAAACTCATATTTTCAATGTTAATTATTTAGCTGTTTTGCTGATTTTATTGCGTTTGTTATCATCGAGAAATTATCTCAACCACTAGTAAACGGAATCATTGCGTAAATCAAACATGAAGTTTAAGCATCACAACAATGTACTGTTCCAGCAGCTACAATATCTTTTGTTTGGAAAAAATCTTCCTTATCACAACGCATTACCTACTATCCGCAAAAGTGTGTTGAAATACGCACATCTTATCTCTTGTTTTACCCTTGAACAAGAAAAAATGTTCGAAACACGGTCTGTATTAACTCAAACAACCCATCAAGAAGAAGAAGGAAAGGCCAAACAAACAACAAATGGAAGGTGTTCTCAAATGCACATCATCATATTTGCGCCACAGCAAATTTATATCCTCTGCATGCATTTCGCGAAACACTGATAATTCCACACCCGACAGCCAGCTCATCTGTGATCTTCTTCAGCTGCCGCTCGTTTGAGGCTCATCTATACCCATATACGACGCAGATACTCATGCCGGTGGAACTTCCCACCCCGCTTCGCAAGTTTTATTTTGCATAACACTATCATTTTTTTCTTTCTTATTATGATCAGCCAGTTCCAATCCGAAAATGATGTCATGCCCCGCGAGTTCGGCCTAACTTGTTTCCTTTCCTGTGTTCAGAATGACAGTCAGAACGTGATCAATTCCACCAGCGATTATTCACGTCTACGTTAGAAGGTGATTGTGTCTGTTTCTATTACAGACTAACTGCCCTCAGACATGCAGGAGGATCTGCTGAGTCCCAATCAGTCAATTTACTAATTAAATACCTAATCACGGATCACGCTATGACAACACCTGTAGACCTTAACCCGGGCGAAGTGGCAGCTGAATTTGGTGTCACCTTCCGAACAACTCAACAGAGTCGCTTCAACTTCGAACGACCAATCAATTAAGCACACCCTAGAAATCTAACTAACTTCGATACGCACCAGTTGGAGCTACTTTCGACGATCCAATTTCGTTTAAATGTAGTTCAATTAGGAACCGATCGGTATCACACAATCACCTCTAAACACCCCGAGGCAACCGAGCCAGAGCCACTGGGGAGTGTCTGGGTAAACGGGAGGAAAAGATAAGGCGCGATCCAATCACGATCAAAGCTCGCGGTCGACTGGCTGGAGCTTACTTAGCTGCTGGAACAGTGTGGTGAGAAGTTAAGTTCTGATCACTTGACTCGGAGATGTTTGTGCGCCAGAGACCTGACTAGTGATGGGCTACAACTGGTGGATATTATTTGCTTGCGCGTGAAGTATTCATGCTGCTTAATTTGGTTGGGGATCGATTCGTTCGATGAAATTGAAATCGTTGCCGATCTTAACCCTCTTTTTCAGCAATGATACTACTAACTAATAATTTTCTCTGGTTGGGGTTCGGACCAATAACGGCTCATATGGGACACTAGTGCTTTACCGGAATCCATCAGATCGGGGTAATTGTATCAAAATCCAGTATTACCTCAATTTTTGAAAACAATTTCGCTGTACATGAGAACTGTTCTTTGTTTACAAACTCGTTCAAATGTTACGGTGCTATTATCAGCATTTCCATTAATTTTTTAGTTCACATCGGAAGATTATTTTTTTGCTAGTACATTACGCAAAGTGTTTAATAGGAAACTTTACAAAAAACGAGTTAAATATTAACGTAAGATGTAATAAACAAATGAGGTTAATATTTGCATTTACCATTGTTTTCAAAAATTGTAGATTCATTACTATTTTCTTCCATCTCTGCACTCGGTTTATCCATCATCTCTTATTTGTCAGACTCATTACTAGTTTTTTTCACACACCTCGTGACACTCTCCGATCCGGCCCAATCACATACACCAAAGTGCGCCGTCGGACACATACGGATTGGTACAGGAGGACAATACAGTTTGCTCCACACGCAAGATATCTCGTCGCGTCGGTATACGGGTGATATACTATAAATACTACAGTAAACAAATCGTTGACCGAGTGGATGTGACGTCACCACCATATCGAAGTTAGTAAGTACAATACGCACGGTCAGCCAGCAAAATTAGTTGCGATCATTCACTACTACAGCAGGTGCCATAACAGACCGTTTAAGGGTATATCGTATTACAGCAGTTTGTACTAAGGAAAGATGAATAAGCTCAGCCAAGAGAACTTGCCCAGCAGCAGCGTTGTACTTTAGTAATAATGAGTGCATAAATGTGTCGGCATGGGTATGGAAAGCAAAAATATGACCTACGGCGATGATTATGCAGTCGAAGAGATGATATAGACGCAAACAGTAGTTGGAAAATGCGCTTTTTGTCTTACAATAGTGTGGGAAAAATCAAACTATTATGATCTTCCCATTTACTGCTGGCTGATCGGGCAGCTAGCAAAATGGCAATACTTTCATCCATATATGAAATGTTACGTATCTGTTCGAAACATGCATATTAATACTGTACCACAATTAAATCAAAAATCGCATTATCAGTCGTAACAATGCTTGAATTTATTGAAGTTCCTAGTGCATATTTATAATAAAGTACGTAATAGTATCAATGAAGTTAAATAATTCGTAAATTGCAAAATGATCGTGAACAAAGCGTATTTGCGGAGCGGACTGTTGCTTCAAACCTATATTATGGTATACTAAGTGTATTCTTTGTGTAAATATAACTAATCCAATCATGATAAACCTGTACAGATGCCCGACCATGTGATTCGTCTGACAACTCACGATGGAGGCTTGTCGCAGCGTTTTCATTTATCTACTTAGCGCTACTGATGACCAGAATGACAGTTAGATGGTGTATGTTTTAGTAATTGTTGGTATAGAAACCGATTAGCACATTTTGAAATGAGTTGCGTGGCTATGAGGACACGTATCACTGAAGTGACAATCAAATCTAAGAACAAAACATCGTTTCTAATCGTATCTTCTACCCTTATCATCTACGTGGTCGAACAACCCGAGTGTTTCGAATCGTATTTCAGGTCTTGGGCAGTCTCCATTATGCCTGTCGCACTTGACCTTCCGGCAGTCGTGCTAGTACACTGAGTGCACGCAGCTTTGAAAACCTAGCGAAACCATCTGAGGGCACCAGCGGGTGCTCGTTCGGTGAACCATCTGCGAAATTTTTTCGAAATCACTGGGCACGGTTGTTTTAGAAACGCCTTTGCTTGGCGACACGTTTGTATATTTCTCCAACAATTGCGGTGCTCGGACGAAGCCCTGGACCGTATTTTTCTCGTATCTAACTTGTCGAAATTAGCTGAAAAGTGTGCATTAGATTTATTTAAAGAGGTGCGTCAATTGAAGCAACAGGTCGCGGCTATCAACGAAACGATTACTGGTAAATCGTACGAAATTACCCAATCGTTTACAAACTCAAGCTCTCCTTCAGACCAATCTTCTCCGTTCTCGTCAATCCAACTGCTGCATGGCTCCCGAAACGTTTCTGGTCTTGGTAATTTGTCTGACTCGTTACCGAGCTCCTCCGCTAACCTCTGCTGGCTATTCTTTACGGGAGTGAATAATTCAGTTACTGAAAGGAACATCGCGGATATGGTAACAAAATCGCTAGGAAGGAACCCTGCCGTTGTGAAAAAACTTGTGCCAGACTGGAAAGAAGTAGCTTCGTTGCCTTTCATTTCATTCAAGGTTGAAGTAGATTTGAAACTGAGAAATGCTGCATTGTCGCCATCAACTTGGCCGAGAGGAACTTGCTTTCGGGAATTTCACGAGAAATTTAACGTATGGGAACCTACAGAATAAATGTGTTTGTGTATCTGATAGTAAGCCAATTGAATTTAACCCAATAGTCGAAGCGAAACAAGATCATTTGCTCGAACAAATTTCGGATACATGGCAGCATTACACACGGTCAATACGAGTTGTGATCGGAAGCTGGTTTCCCAGTATTTTGGATGGCGATGACCGTCACCTAACTCCAGTCATGAGGGATAATGTTATCCTCAAGAAACTTATTAAATAAATTCAACAAGCATCTCTTGACAGAGTTGCAAGTTTAATTTAATTTAGTTGGGCAGTGGGCCTTTATTGTTACATGATATGAGAGCAAGTGAGAACTGCACCATCGAAAACGGTGTTTCGTTCGCGTTATCGTGAGGGAACGCGGTGCGGCAGATCTTCTGTAGCGGGGAGGACAAACCTTGTTGGTGAAATCGGATATCCAACGGTTTGAATATTCCACGCTCTCGTTAGTACTGTTTCGGTTTCGTAAGCGCAGGGCCATGCTCCAAAGAGTGATCATCGATGTTTCTCTCGTTAGCCCGTCGACGTACCGGCGCCAGTAGCTACGGTTTTTTGACTTTCATCAAACTCTTCATGCGCGTATCTGAAATCGGGTATTGTCGGTAGCTGGCTGGCAGCCCGTCGTCCCGAAAGCCTTCTCCGCGTACACGTCTGAGCACTCTTTGTCCCACCATGGTTTGGAAGGACACCCGCGAAAGTTCGCGTCTGGTACGCGTTTAGTCTGAGCTTGAATCGCGGTATCGAGAACCAAGCCAGCCAGGAACCCGTTCCTCCTGAGGCATCTCTCGTGGGGACTCGATTTTACCGGATATCGCGGACGCGCAGCTCTTCCAATCAATATTTCGTGTGATGTCATACGAAACATTAATTGTATTCGATGGCCCTGAACCGTTAGCAATTACGATTGATAGATGTTCGCTGTTCTCTAGGGTGCCGTGTCGTTGGCGTAGCTGGGGGTCCGCGAAGAAAAATATATTTTCCGAGTGCATATTGAAATTTCAAGTCTTGTTTCCTAACAATCTGAAAATAACATATTGATAGCATACAAAATCGATGTTTATCCGTGGCGGTTCGCAGCAACCCAGGGTAATTTCGAATGGGTCCGTGGTTGACGCTGGCTTAGAGCGTCCCTGCAAGAAACGCTTAAAATTCTCCTCGCGTTGTTTGTACGCGGGTTTTGTCATGATATCATGTGAGTTTCCCCTACAATAAAGACAGTTTTCAGCATTCCTTCCACAGGAATCATCCATACGATTCCCACCGCATTTCCCACAACGAACGTTATTGCAACAATGGGTGGCTGTGTGTCCCAATTGTTTGCAATTAGTACAGTTCATGGCCCACGGCACAAAGAGGCGAACAGGTAGACGAACCTTGTTAAAGAGGAGGTAGTGAGGTAGAGCAAAACCGACGAAGATCACCAGGTCTAAGTTGACGTATGTTTTCTTCCCGTCAGCTGCGACTGATGCTGAATGCAAACGTTTGCACTCCAGTATCTTCACTGTCTTAACCCTCCGGAAGTCGCGCTTATGGCCCACTGAATGAGCAACCGCTGGTGCCCTAAGGCGATTTCGCTAGATTTTCAGAGCAGCGTGCGCTCAGTGCACTAGCGCGACTACCGGAAGGTTAAGCATGGGGCCTTTGAAACAGTCAGTCCCAAGTTTCGGCAGGTCCTCGCAACCCAGACTAGAATCGGAGACTACCCCGCAGACTTCAACCCTGTTAGCTGGAATATACACTCTGCACTCCTTCGTAAAGGGCCCGTAACCAGCAATATCGTTTGCATGATTCAAACTATTCACTACCACCCGAAGCTTATCAGGGCGATTTTTCGATATTTCTAACATTGTAATCTATGATTCTTAAACATAAACTACTGATTTTTTCGAAAATATTTTTGTTATTAGAAAACTTGTGTCCACTTTAAAAAAATGAACGGTCCTTATAACTGATCTGAAAAAGAATAACCCTCATCCTTCGATCTCCCCTACATTCGACAACGAAAGGGTGCAACACACGGTGTTAATTTTTGCCTCGATACTATGGCTAATTCCTATGTTAATTAGTCAATGCTCTCATTTACACAGGGTGCGATGTGGTGCTTTTAGAAGAAGATGTGAGAAACATTTGTATAAATAGTAGATATGAAACATTCAAAATGTAGAACCCGAATCAATTATGAAAATGCATTCAATCTACCTAGTGTGTGATAGTGTGATGTGATAAGTGATAAGATCTTTCTTAACCTTGTTTATGCTCATATTGTTTGGAAACAGCTATAACTCTTGGTTTAGGCCGACATGTCTCATCAAACTAGGAAGGGCATTCCATTCATTTGTCTATTATAAACTGAAAATGAAGCTAACATTTGAATTTCACTAATTTTATTTCAGCAGCACAAACATCTTCTGGTTTTGTTGTGTATTTTTTGTTGGTGTAGATAATTAGTATAACGTATATAACAAATATAATGGCTATTTTTATTTCAATTTTCATGTTTGTGAATTCAGTAACATTGTTGTTTTATTAATCAAATTTCAATGAAATGTATTATTAAATCGTGCTCAGTGTTTTAGTCGAAAATTGTTAGGGAAATGAGTTTTAATTATTTTAATTTGTGTAGTTTGGAAAAGCTAATTGATTAATTGAAATAATTACTTCACACGATACTTTTTGTCAAATTTTCCTAGGATATACAGGATGACTCGATTGAATTGCAATTTTTCAAAACGTAGCAGTTAGTTTTTAGATTATTTTTATTTCTTACCATAAGGACAAAAATTCGTTGTACATATTATTATTCCGTCTTTTTTAAATTTTTGATACGGCGGCACAATCACATTTTTAGAGCATGTGGAGATTTTCTCAACCACTACCATCTTTATCAGTATTGGTATAAGTCATCGTTCACTGTAAGTTATGGCTTAAGAAACGAATGATTTATTTACATGGATATGTCTATATTTGGATTTCAGCCCTAATTGTAAGCTATAGTAAACATTCTACAACACTGATGCAATAACTTCCACACACTTTCAAATTTTCTCTATCTACGTACATATGGGTATGATAGGTTAGAAAGCTATTCAGTACAAAATTAGATGCAGTTTAGTAGGGCCACTTTGTATTGAACATTGAGAAAAATTGATTACTACCCTACACCTGTTTTGGTAATTATCATATCAAACCCTTGCGAGGAATAGATTCTTCTATTAACATTTCAAATAATTTAAGATACCATAAAAGGGAAACAAATTGAAAAATTACCAAGTGGTATATCGGAAATGAAAACCCGTTGAATACAAAATTCGCTCCACTGGGAGAAATTTATCCGCATTGATTTCGGCGACAGCGCCAATTTTGCCACAAATCAGCTGTAATTAACATACTGAAAACTAGACTAGTCCGGTTGTAATTTGCATGACCGAAATCAAGTGCGAAGAACCCTTAGCCTTCTGTTCCGACATGAATAGGAGGACCTTTCGTCCGAGTCCAAGAGCATGGTCGCAAAGCAAGCGTAACTCATTACAATTTGCCACCAACGCCACGAAATGAATTCGTTACACGATGTTGATAGATTCCACTGTGAATCGCATTTCAATTTCCATTCCATTCCAGTTTCAACCGATACCGGGATTCTAACTAAAGCAACAGTGTACGCGTTAGGGTGGTGTTTTAATAACAAACTGGTGGGTATAGCAAATTACAACTTTCCTTGGGTTTTGAATATTGAATCAAAATACATATGGAAAGATAATACAGCATAACAAATTTGGTAAACTAAATTTAAACGAGTTTGACCTAGCTTAGCAATAGAGAAAAAATATTGTCGAGCAGCTCTTTTAAATCCTTTGCATAAATAGTTGAACTTTAATTTTAGAAACGTTGTTCGAACAGATTCTTTTTTTAATATCAAATCATTGAACAATCCGTGTACTCTGAATCATGACCGAATGTATTTTAGATTTTCAGGTTTCTCGATCTTCTAGAACGCATACGAACCTTCATCGATTGCACGAATCCCGGACTACATACGCGGATCGTGCCATTGGAGCATATAGATATAGATTCCGATTCTTGATTTTTTGATTGCACACACAACGAATGGGGGATCTGCCCCGAATTCGAAGACCTCTGCTGAGCATAATTTTAGCTGGTCTCTCTTCCGGCATTTGCGCTACATGCCCAGCCCACTGTAGTCTACCGTGTTTATCAGCCTTCCAATGTCTGCATGTTACTATACTTGGTACAACTCATGGTTCATGCGCCATAAACGTTTATGCCTCATAGCCGTACAGAGTAACAGGGAGTAGCAGCGATTAGTAGGGTAATTTCGGGAAAGATTCCGCGTTGGGTGAGATGCCGCACTCTCTATATTTCGTATATAGGGTCACTTTTATACGGTAATATGATACTGTGAGTTTGTCTTTCGAATAATTACAACACTGGATATGTAAAATTGTTAACTCACGAAAATTTCATTAATGATTATGTGTCCAGTTGCGTCAGGGAGCGCTGAAAATTTTCCAGCGCCACATTAAAATATCGTTTTTTTTTTTAAATTGTTCGATTTTTTGGTAAATCGTGTATCGGTTGAATAGCTGGGATCTTTCAGAAGACATTCTGATTATGAGCACTGTCATCCATATTTTTTTCCTTTTTTTATTTCGACTATGTTAGTTACATTTTATTTTTTGCATTTTAACAACATTCAATTAGCTAGAGATTACTGGGTAGGGAAAGTTATGAAAATTAGAGCCATAGTACTCAAGTAAGCTTAGGCAGCATAACTACGAATCACTCGAGTTCACAGCATGTCTCCTGGCATAGACAGACTCGTCTATCTTTACCGAAGCGCAAGATCACCACTGAAAACCTGTTGACGATAGGCATCAATCAATGATGATTGCTGCTCTTCATCTCTGTTTGCCTTTCGAATGCCGGGATAGATTTTTATTAGACTATTGCCACTGCGCTTACAGTCGTAGTGGGTTTGCTACATTGTGTAAGGTGGTGGCTGTGTCTACAGCGGCTACCCACCGCTGCCGATGGATTCCCATCAGTTCCTATTCATTTTTTCCTATTTTATTTCGACTCTGTCTTTGCCAGGAGAAATGCTGTGAACTCGGGTGATTCGTAGTTATGCTACCTAAGCTCGACCCTCATTAGCAGAAGACAAAAGTTAAGCCCGTAAGATATGAAGCCTGTTCTAATGACCCTGCAACTTCTAGTTTTCCGATCTGTATACTTCACATCCTTGCTCTTACTTGAGTACTATGGCTCTAATTTTCATAACTTTCCCTACCCAGTAATCTCTAGCTAATTGAATGTCACGGTGTTCCTAAAACCGTTATTAACAAAAAAATTACCATAAATTTGTCATACGGCATTCGAAAGATACAGTATCCAAGCATCTTCTCAGTGAATTTCAAAATGATCCATCGAGGGATTCGAGAGAAATTGCAGTTTGAAGTTGTATGACACGTTTCATAAGGCTACCAGCAAACACCCACAGGTTTGGTCCTATCTCTACAAACAAAATTTTTTTGTCTACTTATTTAGTACATGGCATTCGAAAGATATAGTAATCAAGTATATCTCCTGCAAATTTGAAAATATTTCATTGACGGAATCGAAATTTATAACGGTTTGGATGTGGTATGCGGTCATAGATGGGTTTTCTACCAGACTTCAAGCGTGAATCCATGTTTATCCATTGACTATTTAGATCGTTTATACGTGTCGCGATTTTTAAAGGAAAACCTGACCATTTAATTACATAAATATAATGTACAAAAGGTGTTATTTATATGGTACACTGAAAAAATATGAAAATAGGGTTGTCTACCAAACCAAATATTTAATATAATGTGTAAATTAAAAAAATGGATAAAAGTCGGAATGTTTACTTCAAAAGGCCATATTTCAATGGTTTGTTGACCGATTCTAATTATTTTTTCATTATTGAACAAGTAGACGTTTCATCGTTAATTTTCATTAAGAAGAATATAAAATAGAGTTGCCTACTCCAAAAAATAGACAACATAATTATCCTCAATTATATGTATTATCACTATTTAGTGAATATCTTTGTATTCAAAACGATGACCTATACATTAGTTGAATGCAACGAACGCAAATTACAAATGATGGAAAAATAAAACCATAAATTCAAAAAATATGAAGGTATTTGCTGATTCAGATCAATTTATGTTATGATACGGTTTTTGTTGGAAATTTTGTACAATCGCTGGTTGGGTTGACAGATGTTAAAACTGGTCAAAGGGGATGGTATTAGTACAAGTTCATCTGCTCATATCTCTAACTATTGTCAGTTTAATTGTCGAATTGAACTTATCATGAGAATTTGACATTCAGATGTTTATACAGCAATTGCAATCAACTAGTATATAAAAATGGATAGGCAGCTATTTATAAGACAAAAATATTTACTAAATAATGATAATACATATAGTTGAGATCAACTATATCGCCTGTAGATGACTCTGTTTTATATTCTTCTTAATGTAAATTAACAATGAAACGTTTACCTGTTCAATGATGAAAAAAAAAATAAGAATCGGTCAACAAACCATTGAGATATGGCCTTTTGAAGTAAACATTCCAACTTTCATTCATTTTTTTAGTTTTCACATTATATTTAACGTTTGGTAGACAACCCTATTTTCATATTTTTTCAGTGCACCCACCTTTTGTACATTATATTTATGTAATTCAATGGTCAGGTTTTCCTTTAAAAACCGCGACACGTATAAACGATCTAAATAGTCAATGGACAAACATGGAATCACGCTTGAAGTAGAGCTTCCATTTCCCGACGGTTTTCAGCTTCCCGGGATTCGGGAAATAAATAATAAATTTCCCGGGAAATCCCGGGATCTCGGGAATACAGAAGAAAAATAAAAAGTAAATGATTTTCTTGAATAAATTAAAAAGGTTTCAAACCCGTTTGATTGCATGTATCTTGCCTACATGTATAACCTAAATTTTTGGTAAATACGATTACGATTGGAATGATATATCAAACGCAGCTACTGGAGGTTCTGTCCAACATTGGAATTCGTATCAGAACATTTCGATGGAATGTGATCAATTTGATTCAAAGCACCTTCTTTGGCAATCATTTGTGAAAAGATTGAGCTGCTTCAGGGTAGTGTGTAATTATTTCCGATCAAATTAGAAAGTGTGATATGGAATCCATTTCTGTCACGGTAGGATCAGCATCATTCCGAATTAACTGTGAATCAAAATTAAGCAGATAATGGACGAACTGTGCAGCGATGGATGAAGTCTACCATCGATTTTCTGCTACGGGCGAGTGTGGATTTCTTGATCTTATCCCTTCAAAAATCCTACCTACATCCTTGAAAGTGACATTCAAAGAGTTTGGATGCGCATGATACTGGACAGATACAGCGTTATTTATTTCTATTCATGCAGCCAAAAAATTTAATATCAGGAAAATGTATGCAAAATACACGATAAAAAAGATGTTACAGCTCCGGTATAACAAATAAGATGAAATATTCATTCGATGAACCGACCAAATATTGCTGCAGACGTTCTAGAAACATTCCTTATTTGAAATAGTGTTTGCTTTAAGCATGTTATCTCTACAAACCATCCCAAGTTTTGAAATAAACACTCATTGATTTTTTAAGATAGTACCGCCATTTCCATAACTAATTTGTTTCCAAGCCCTTTCATTCAAGATCTAACTATTAAAACTAACGCTAATTCTTCGGTACAACGGCCGGCTAATTGATCCATTTTTGCATGAAAATATGAACATTCTTTAGCAGTGTCTTGAGTAAGGCTTGGGCTATATACCTAGAAAATCACGAAAAATATCAGCGAGCTTAAAGATATATAGTCCATTGATCTACAAATCAGTTGGAAAAGCACAATCTGCATTCACTACTCACTCCAAATGTTTGCCGGTCAAGATATTTCTTACAAAATTTCTTTCGCAGAACCTAAGCCTTTTGGAATAAATTAAAAATATTTTTCCCGGGATTCCCGAATCCCGGGAATAAAAAAACGCAACTTCCCGGGAATCGAGAATCCCGGGAAATCCAAAAATCCCGGGATTCCCGGGTAATAAATTCCCGGGATGGAAGCTCTAGAAGTCTGGTAGAAAACCCATTTATGACCGCATACCACATCCAACCCGTTATAAATTTCGATTCCGTCAATGAAATATTTTCAATCTTGCAGGAGATATACTTGATTACTACATCTTTCGAATGCCATGTACTAAATAAGTAAACAAAAAAAAATTTGTTTGTAGAGATAGGACCAAACCCGTGGGTAGCCTTGTGAAACGTGTCATAAAACTTCAAATTGCAATTTCTCTCGAATCCCTCGATGGATCATTTTGAAATTCACTGAGAAGATGCTTGGATACTGTATCTTTCGAATGCCGTATGACAAATTTATGGTTATTTTTTTGTTAATAACGGTTTTAGGAACACCGTGATGTCGTTAAAATGTAAAAAAGTCATTCATCATTTCAGAGGAAAATGTCGTCGTGCGGCATCTCTCCCCTACAATTGGGAGAGATGCCGCATCAAAATTGCGGGTGAGATGCCGCACTCGATGGCGGAGTACCGTGTACTTTGTGTTGTCAGAGTTTATAGTCAGTTCGTTTCTCACAGTCTCCGTTTTTCAAGGCATAATGCCTCTCCACTACACTGCGATCAATTGGCGTTGTTTTCATCTATTTTTTAAAAGAGAATTATGTATGTAAACGCTTAAATCCCTCAATAAAATTGATTCTTCTGGAAAAGTTTCACAAAATAATATAGGGCTTGCTGTATCGAAAAATTCTCGGTGAGGTTGATGAATCTATTTTTATGTCACTAAAAATTGTAGGCTAAAGTTTTCTCAACTAAGTCGACCTGAAAAAATGCTAATTTCGACTTCTTTGCTTGTCAATTGATGGTATTCTTAAAATTTTAAGATTTACGTTTCGAATTCATCTCCTCCGAATCTGGCACTTGGCTTAGGCAACATATTACTACTAGAATACTATCTTTCTTTAAAAATAAATGTTTTCTGACTTATGAGAGTTAGACTTATTATCACTACATCGACGAATTTTAAAAATTGGTTGAAAGATTCGATTTGATCCAGACTGAAGCCTTCAGAAATACTAATCTGGTTGTCCTGAGGTGAAGCACTGAATTTTAAATAAAATTGCTAAAATTTGGAAGAATATCCTATACGACCGGGACTACTACAGTTATTTCTTACTGAACTTATAAGTGTTGGAGGGGTGATCGTTTTTTTCGACTTGTTTTTAGCCGATTCAGTACGAAAGTCTGATTAAGTTGTTGTAATGAGTATGAGCATGATGGTCGTACAATTCATAGTTCCAACTCCGTGATTGACCAGAACCAGTGAAAATGCATAGAGTCAACAAACGGAGCCGGGAGAGTTATATATACTTTCAAATACCAGTATCTGCACCAGCCACGTCCTATGCAACTCTCAGAAGTGTTATCATGTGTTTATTGCTCTGGGCAGCAGGCTGCCAGGAATTCGTGATAGACTTATCGTTTGTTGGATGAATTTGGAATTGCTCGGTTTGTAAAAAAGCAATTTCAGCTCCGGACAGCAGATAGTCAGAAATGTTGCTTATGTTTAATTGAATTGAACGGCATGTGAGTGCAAAGCATATGAGTACTCAATATAATGAGAACAATTAAGATATTTAATTGATGATTTAATGGACTAAAAGTAAACCAATGGATATGACAATAATGCATTTGTTCTTCGTGTTAATATGACTGCCGCAAATTGGTCACTGATTTTCGATTCTTTTCATGAATTGTCAATTCGCAACCCTCAGACATAATTTAACAGTCATTATTCGACTCAGACAAAATCATGCGTATTTATCGCGCACATTAAATGCCCGGTGGATTAGTTCTCTAGTTAATAAGCACTAAACAAACGAAGAAACTAGTTTGCTCAGTCCAAAGAAATGTCAACTCGATTGGCATCACCCGCAGACATTTTTAATAAAATAAGTCGGAAAAAAATTGTTTCATAACCAAAGTGCTTCATTTTGAAAGATAGCACTGTTAATGAATCACTTTATAAAACTAGAAGATTAGAGACGTGGGCTAAAATAGCTGACCACAACCTCTAATAAAGTTGGATTGTTGTAATCAATCAAAACAAAGTGCTGCACTGCAAGGCATTTCTTGAATCAAAAAAATTGAAAAAAAAAAGTTCTGTTAAGCCCTTTCGTGAGTTTTCACAAAACTAAACAAAACGACTCATCTTTATATTTTTCTATACTAGACTTTTTTAAATCAACCTAAACTTTTGTTTCATTCAAATTGTACATCTCAAATCAAGTATGAAACGATTCGAATGCTCCTCATCAGTAATTAGCACCATCTTGAAGCCAGTTAGATACTAAGTCTGACACTACTTGGATGATAAATTCAAAAATTCATACGTCTTGCAGGAACATAAATGACTAGCTGAATACTTACTTTAAGTTGGGTACTGTGCCCTTTCGCACAACAATATCCAACAAAAAATTTTTTTTTAGATTTTGCCCCTCTTTTGTTCAATATAAAATTATACGTTGCACTGTTTTAGAAGCAGATCAAATTCCAAATTATTTTCTTTCCCCTTAAATATACCACAAAACCAACTATTTCTAACATCTAGTATATCTTCAACTTTGCATAAACTTTGTCAGCTATCTGCGCTTGCAATAAAATAGTCCACCCTACCGAATGCTTGCTTGTAGTTGAATTGGAAAATAACATCCTATCGCAGGAAAACATTCGCTCGGCGGGTTGTCTTTTCCATTCATTTTCCACTCGAACTCGGAACAGATCGGTCGTAAAAATATTTTCCAAGTTCTTGCCGTAGTATGTATTTGCAAATAATTTCGCGTCGGTTTTGTGCCTGTACGTTTCGAAGCAAATTTCCGCTGCCTCGTGGGTGATGAGCATAGAAGGAGGGGAAGTGAAAGAACGCGCGCGAAAATAAGAAATGGTGTCGCGTTTACTTTTCTAGTTTGCACGCTATAAGCGCAGTTCGTGGAGCAGCAGTAAAGTGGCTGTCATGAGTTCATAAAAGTGGGTGGCGCGATTCGCGGGGAAGTGATGGAGAAGTGCTCATTTTCGAAGCAAATAAACTAGAACAGGTGCTAATACTACTACCACTACTACTGTCTAGGTACAGATACCTACGTATAGACAGATAGGAACGGGTTTAGCCTTTGGTGGGGCCGATGTCCGGGATCCGTATACTTCATGCCAATAAATGTTGTGTCTGATGTTTGCCGCCTGTTATCACTGGGTAATGTTGGAAGGAAGCGGCATCTAACGCGTGCCAACAATCGACGGTTTAATGGATAATGCACAGTTCATGTAAAATCGTGGATGCGATCGGCAGGTTTTTATTTGTGAACGTGCAACTACCAAAGTAAAGAGGAAGAGGAGGTACGCTGCTGAATCATAAATGGCAATGATGTGATTATGTGCAAAGTGCGAAGGATTCCTTGAATTGTGTTGAAGGAAGCAATTTCACCTTCAGGTGTTTATATCGCTAAACTTTGGAAAGGGAATCGTTTGGTTGGTCCGTTTCGCGAGCATATAATACGACATGGTTGTGTTTAGGCCTGTGCTGTAAGCGAAGGATACCGGCAAAGTTCAAAGTTTATGGAATATTTATTTTTAGAACTAGACTTCCAGTAATCAATTCTGAGACGTTCGAGATAAATGTAGATTTTGCTGAAGATTGAAAACTGTGACTATGTATAGCGGGAGGTGGCATTGAATAATTTAGATCTGTCAAAGTAACAATCACAGGAAGCAATGTAAGTTGTGATTTTTCTTATGGTTCTCTATCTCACTAAACGTAGGCGATTTGGTAAAAAGGGAGCATTCCTTCCTAAAAATATGTATTATGCGCGATTTAAAAAAAACTATCGATTATATTCGTTAAGAGAAAAAGAAATGATTTTGAATGCTTCAAGGGGTTAAACATCAAATATTGACATACTTCGGGAATTTGGCGCAACGCAAAGATGCATCAAGATTCTGTGATATAGGATTTTTTATATTAAATGCGAATGTGCCTTTGTGCATCGTTTTCCGACTGACAAGTTATTTAGGAAGGTGTCCCTTACCGAAAACATTTTATGCAAAATAATGGATGTCTTCATTTTAGAAAAAAATGATAAGAACTCAAAAATAGCTTAAAAACGGCCATATTGGGTATGTTTTGACCACTGTGCTAATTAAGTTGGCATAAAAAAGTTTAAATGAATAAAACAACTTTTTATTATCTTTTCGATACAACTTTTTATTATCTTCTATCGAAATAAAACTTTGTTAATTCAATGAAAATGTGAAAATTTCAATATTTTCAAGTGACTTGTGCCAGTGGCTCCGGTTGGAATTTGAATGAAAGAAACAGCTCAAATTTATCGTTTTAGTTTTGTTTATAAAATCCGGTTGGGACATTATCGTATGAAAAACTTTTTTATCGCTTTAATAGTTATGTGAATACAACAAAAGCTGTATAACCCTGCATTGACACAAACTGGATGAGTAACAACAAAAAGTTCATTAGTGATTTAGGAGGACCAGTAAAAGTAACGTTACAATGCAGTTCGCGGTTTCCTCATTTAAAATTACATTACAAGTTTTACAGACTTGACAAGCCAGCTTCGGTTAAAAACCGTTGGGAATGACGTCCTTGAACACCCAGGTTTATTATTCATTCACAGAGGGCGAAATACACCGATGAAAAATTGAGCACAATGAATACATCAGTCGGAAAACTTTTAACCAATTTTTATGGAACTTCGAAGTATGCATAGAATTTAAAAAAGAAAAAGCGGAAGCTAATTTTCAGAAAATCTTTCGAAAGCGACATCGAAAACCGAAATTTCCCAGCCTATTTCGGCAAAAGTCGTCAATATGCAGCACAGAACACTAAAGTTTTATGAAAATTTTAATTGTAAGTACACTGCAAATTCATCTGTAATACCCTTTAAAGTCAGGTGTTTTAAGGATACGGTAGGAGCATTTTTTCGAGTGACTGTGAAATCAGTTGACAATAAATGTTTGAAGGCGACGGGCGGAGGAATTTTTCAAGATACTGTACGTGCATATCGGTTTACTGCACAGATATTTCTTTAGGGAATTCGACCCACCTCTATCATACAATTTGATGAATTAATTTAAATATTTGTTCCTAAACCAACCGTAATATTTATATCCGATGGCTAGAAACTTATAGCCAATTCGGATATAAATATTACAATTTCCAAAAGATTGTACCGAAATTCGCTCATTTCATGTAAATTACAGTCGCAAATCTTAACCTCAGTTGGCGCTAGGTTTTTGAAGACGACAGACGGAGTATCTATTCAGAAGACAGTGTATCAAGACAAGTACACTAATACTGTGAACCATTTGGCGATTTTTTACTTTTAGTTAAAATTTGACAGTTCGAAAGTTATTTTGTCTCCATTGGTTAAATGTAACCGAGAGAGCGACCCATTTAAATGTTAACAAAGTGAAACCATGAATTAGTAAAGGTATGAAAATTTGTCAATATTTTTTTTTTTGCTTATTATATTAAGTATGACAGTCGTAGCCTTAAACATCCACGTCTTGAAATGACCCAAACAAAGTTTATTGCAACATGTTATCGTTTCCATATTTCTTCCTTCTTTTTAGATTGAAAAATTTTGACGACTTTAATTTAGTACAGATTGTATACCTTTGTTTCGCATCATGGGCAAAATTTTTAAATCGAGCTGTCAACTTAAACGATCGCACTGTTAAATTTAACTATGTTCCAGAGCAGAGTTATTTGGCAAATAACTTTCGAAGTTTCAGATTTCAACCAAAAGCTAAAAATTTCGCCGAATGGTTCACAGCCTGAGAAGACATTTTTTGGAAACTGTGATCGTGTTAGTGGATTGCTGATTACGGTACATATCATTAGACTTGAATTACCAGCCCAAATACCGCCACGACATTCCGGATCTGTCCCAGACATTACACGAAAGAAAATCCGTTCAAAAATTCATGAAATTCATGATCACGATTTCGTGAACAGAACGATTTACAAAAACCGCGATCAGGTTCTTGAAATTGTGATTAATAATCCTGGTACTTATGAAACTATTTGTGTGTACCCAAATACTTATTCGCCCCGAATATATACATGGCGTTACTTTTTTTTTCAATTTGTTTATTTGATAAGGCACGTATGCGTTAGCTTAAAGATGCTATTTTTTCATTGTTCTGCATTTTGAATTTCTTAAAACTAGGGGGTTGTACATTTCAATATTATTTTGTTTTATATAATGAAACTAAAAAAAAAACTTTACAGCTAAATTATACATATACAATAATATAATATTCGTAAGATTAGGGGGACGGGTAATTTTGTGTGTTCTTTGTATAGTAATTCACTTTATGATTTTTAGAAGGGAGATTGTTGGAGAAATTAATTATTAACTAAGCGGAACATTTTACAAGCTTATTAACTAGAAATAACTAGAGAGAATGGTTCAAGATTAAGGGAAATTAATTAGGGCTATTTTAAAGTAGTGGTACTGTTGGGCATTTCTTAACGAGTTTAAATATTGATCAACTAAAACTAGAAGATAAGGCCATGGTGTTACTTGCGAATGTTTAGTTTTTGTTATGATTCTGGTTCATAGTTTAGGTATGCACAGTCGACAGTTAAAGGATGTTCAAGATTTCAGAAGCTTATTCGCGATTTTCGTAATTTCTCATCACGTTACGATCACGAGTTCACTGTCGGATCATTCATTCAGAGTAGCATGATTTATGTTCATGATTTCAGGTTTTTAGTCACGATTTTCGTAATTTCTATTCGCGTCATCGTGATATTTTAGTTATGAGTAGAGTGATTCATGTTCATGATTTCTGGATCCTAGTCACGATTTTGGAAGTTTCAATTACGAATAATGTGATTTTCATGATTTCAGTGTCTTAGTCACAATTTTCGTAATTTCTATTCAGATTATCGTGACTTTTTTGTTACGAGTAGAGTGATCTATGTTCATGATTTCAGGATCTTGACCACGATTTTCATTATTTAAATTCGTCTATTTTTTTCTTGAGCTCACTTTCGAGTTTGACACTTGGAGTGATGTGACTCATTCATGATATCAGAATTTTTATCATGATATGTTATTTTTTGGTTACCATCGGTTTTTTTACTCGGAGTAATATGACAATATTAACTGGATCATAAAAGTGCGACTGATTCGCGGTATCTTGTTCTGTGAACAATTTATCGAACACGATTTTTAACAACTCTATTATGTATCTTTAGTGCTCAACGCAGTTTTCGTTTTGTGTCCAGACGATACACTTGAACCTATCAAATAGATATCGTTGTTCGAGGTTCTAACAGTTTTCTTATATCTACTGCTCGCACCTGTTACTGGTCGCTAGCAGCGCTAGTAGGACATATTTAACATTTCATGACGCAGTACATTGAGCAAAAATGATTAAACGAATCATACTCGAAGTTATGATTATGATATAATTTCATAACCATGTTGCATTAAATTGAAAATGATACCTTCTAAATATCACAAGCACGCAAGATAGATCGTAAATAATGTACTAGGAATCAAAAACCAGTTCACGAATCTATGAATTATATTTCATAATTTTATTAACCCTTTCACGAATGGTCTGTCGTGACTATTGTACTAAACATGATGAACCAGTTCATGAACACATGAATAATATTTTATGATTTCGTAAACACGAGCACGCATGTTCAGTGGTGACTACATGAATAATATTTGATCATTTTGTGAACTATTTCACAAGCACGATATTGAATCGTGACTAATTTATTAGGAATCATGAAATAGTTGTTCACTTGAATTGAATGGATTCATGAAAGAAAATGTCGAGTGTCGTGAAATAATTCACGAGAAAATATCATACTGCTTTAATTTTGTGAACTAATGTTCCTAAATCTATGAATAAAATCATGAATCAACCTCTGGTTTTATGAATAATCTTCACAAAGTTGTGAACTAGAAAATCGATTTGGTAATAACAGGACCAAAACCATCCCTGCAGTTCACAAAACAAAAGCAAAATATTTCCACTAACATAAACGTTATGCGGGCGTTTCTGAAAGAAAATTGGACATAATTATAAAACACATGATTTTTGTTCAAGCTCCTGTTTTCGTAACGTAACAACGTAATTGTGCAATATGGCACTATTAATTTGGATTTTGGAACATTTTTTCCGTGTGCCCATCTATCTTTAGGCACATGCGAATGAAACAAAGATATTATTACACATAGCTTGTTACGGTTGCTCTTCGGTAGTATCAGGCTGTACATCGAGTAATCAAATTTTTGATTTACTATCCCTTGACTTGTTTTTCAATTTCTGATATCTCTGTAATAACTGTCTCTTCCTTCGTGTTGTTTAAGTTTTTACTTTGCGCGTGAGCATAAATGAATTCTGAAAATAACCAGCTAATAGTGAAATCGATGGGGATCAAAATTTGTCATCGAAGACTTCGACTTTCCGTTCAAAACCATGTAGATAGAACTCGGTCGCACCATATCTAATCTACTTTCAGATCAAAGTGTTTTAAAGATTACGTAAGAAATAATTTTCCGTGACAAATATCTCGTACGTTCGCCTAGATGAGCTTAGAATTGTGATATGGGGGACGGGCATAGACGATTGTCTTGTACGCAGCTGACCTGGGTTCGATTCCCAACCCCGCACATAGGGTTAAAGAATTTTCCAAAAGAGATTACTCTAAACCGAAAAGAGGCGAATGATCCTAAGGTTAAAACCTCTATAATCAAAATAAATATAAAAAAGAATTGTGATATACTGTCTAATACAAGCAAATGACATTACTGGCGGCAAGACTTTTATAAACGGCTACATGCCCGTTCACATCGTTGAGATCAACGGTGTGGTCACCGTTTCGAGTTGTTATACTTAAGCACGGGGTTAGCTATTTCAACGACCCCTTATTCCAGTGAGTGTGTGATTTTGAGATAACTGTATTTCCTTCAAACTCGTATCGACTGATCGATGCTGGACTGCTTTGTCTAGTTACGCCTTTTCCGACACGGTTCGTTTACTTGTTCTGCTGTTTGTATCATGCGTCATGGTTACCACTGAATACAAGCAAATAGGCCACTGTATGAATGAGGTACAGAGCACAGAGAATCGCGAGGATGACCCTTGCATTAGGAATACTGAAAACTGTGCCTATTGTGGATAGAGTCCACGTGATCTTACCAAGCCTCGTGTACAAACAGCGCACAGTGGCTGGAGGCCGGACAAAATCTCAAAAAGTTATGTTTAAAATATTGATGTTTCCTATATTGAATTGTATTGAATGACATGTATTCAAAATTAAGAATACGATTTTTGATAACAGATTAAACGTAGCAAGGTATGGGTTTTTTAATAATTTTCATTTCCGAAGCCCCAATTTCTATGTTTACGCATGTTGCTTGTTTGGTTTTGATCCGAGTTTAACAGAACTAGTTTAATTTTGTAGGGAAATGAAACAAATTGATTTGCGATTATACTTTATTCGCAAAATTTGCTTTGAACTATGCCTTTTTTCGTTTAATTGTGTTTGAGGTGGTCTGATCAAAAATACTTTTTTCGCTAATCGAATATAATGGTCACGTGCTTCGCTTCAGTACTCACACGGGTTAATATGGAGAGGCATGGTGTTTTGTGCAAGATAATTAGAAAATCTTCAGTAAACCAACGCGTTCTACAATGGATTTAAAGTATTGTACTTCATTTCTCATGTTATTGTTGATATTGGTGAACAGAAACAGAAAATCTACCATAACGATGGGATCGTAGTCATAAGAAAGGTTCAATGAGTGTAGAAAAATGAATCTAATATTGACTTTTGACATCAAAAATAATAACTTTTGACATCAAAAATGAGCTCAGTACCTCAAAATTAGCTTAACTTGTGATTTTCAGCCAAATTAGGCAACATTATAGGTTTTGTCTGAGTTTTGTTCGAAGATCCGTCACTATGCAGTGCCCAGATAATCTGAAGCGTTCCCTTAAAAGACGCATTTTTTTAGAAATTGGGGTGAAGCGAATTGATAAAAATGTTTGTACATTATAATGTATCACTTCAATAACATTCTGTAATTTTTCTATGTAAAAAATATTGCAGCTCGGTGATGAAGCTTTTTTGTAGAACGTCATTGGAAAAACACGAATTGCGGTATTAACTATGGGTAGAAAATACCTAACCCCTGCGTTGAGTTTTCGAGATAATTTTTACTCACAAAAGAGTAGAATTTATCGTAAGAATAAAAAGGTTTAAGGAAAAAAAATTGACGCCTGTTTTGAGCGGATTTTCTTAAAAAATGACTGAAAACATATTTCTTTTACCATGCTTGAAGGATTTTATAAATGATGTATTTTTTTTAAATTTTTGAATACAACCGGCGCTCAAAGGTGCACAGAAAAATACAAACAAATATTTAAAAAATAGTTAGGCCTTGGAAAAGTCGCGGAAATCGCTTATATATGACATTTTTTTGTTGCAAAAACTACCATTTTCATTAATCGTATTTGCGGAACGTATCTGTTACAGATGTTTACAAGCGAATAGTGGAATTAAAAACTGTTTTAAAAAAATCTTTTAGGTATATAAATGCTAACATTCCGCCCGGACAAAAAACATGTAAATTTTATGTAGGTTTTGAAAACATTAGCACGTTCAAACAAAAATTGCAGCAATGTAAAACACGAAAGAGTAAATAAAACGAACGAATAATAAGACCCCCCGCCCCCGAATCTCTGGCTACGCCACTGATGCGATATCAAGTATGACACTTAATATCGTCGAATATCAAGATAAACAATACAAATTATTCTCCGCCAGACTCATCTAAAGTTACTTCTACCTAATAAAATGGAACAAATGGTGTATTTTTCAACCACATTAACACCAGTATCTCCGTTGTATGTCAGTTTGTTCATCACTGTAAGATTCGCTAAAAGAAGTTATGTTCCTAAAAACAAAAATAACTTTAACCTGTTGTTTGCGGCTGCCCTATAAATAGCGAAAGACTTTGCGGATGTTCGAAGGCAAATACCGAGATTTATGATACTGATGATCTTGCACCTATAATAGACTCTAATATAGAGAGTGAGAGAGCGACTAACTGGCTTCGTTGCGCTGTGTGGTTACACAGATGTTAATAATTTTCTGATTGAAACGATCTTCACGATTGTTGTGGTACTTTCTATCTCTAACTATCGGTAACATCATAGTCATTTTGAAAGTCAAAACTACCCAAATACAACATTTGAAGAAAGTTGTTTACTTTTTGCATGTACATATAGGAAAAAAGAATTTTGGTTCAAATATTCACAGCGTTGATTAAAAAATCTATCTGTCTACGTTCTGTCGAAACTAAATCGGTTTTGTGCGAAAACAAATGGCCACAGTGGTGGTTCGCCATGTGCCACACAATGCTCGGCACTGACTGTTTTCGCGATGGAAAGGAAAAAAACGCGTATTCGCAACGCTTGAGTCGCCGAAAATAAATCGAAATTCCAGCAATAGGTATCAAACGTATCAAAACCCCTCCTTGAGCAAAATGCAATCGTGATTTGAACCGAAGTAAATTAAAATCGATCAGACGGTCGGTGGATCCCGGCGAAATTCCCGGAGCAACGATTTTTTTTTCAATTCTGATTTCTATGTCTATCTCAATGAAGGTTTCTGTTTATTCAATTTTCGGCCCATATGCAAATTGGATGTATGCCACGGAAGCAAATCGGTTTGAGTCTTGTTTTTATTGTAATGGATTAGCGATTGATTAACAAACTGCAACCAAATATTTGTGTTCTAAGTTCAAAGGATTAATGTGTTGAAAGGTTGATTGTTTGTAGCAATGTTTTACTCCATGGGTGTCTTCTTAGATCACGAATCAACTATCTATGGGATAGTAATACATATTCAATGTTGACAAATTTTATATTCAAGCTACAGAAATTGATATTAATTTTTCTTTTATGATTTCACAAATTTGTATCGTATTCGCAATATTATGGGTTCGATTAAAAAACAATCATTCTTCTAAGACAGACTTTGAATGAACGACTTCTGTCATCCTGCGCTATTGAATGTGCAAAATGACAGTTGAGCACGCATCCAATGCAATATGAAAACTGCCACAAATCAACGGCAAAATAATTTGCATTTTTTGTCAGTCAGTTTGCAAATCTCGCGTGACAGTCAGTTTACCGCTTCCAAGAGCATCACTTCCCCTTTTGCGAAGTAAAAATATCTGCGTAGGTATTCATTTTCGCACCAATTTGTATCACATTTGTTTGCATTCGCTTTCGTGAAAGTGTGCGCGCATGTTGTTATTTTTTTTGCTCTCTCTCCTGACGACGCTGCCGACGGTAAGTTGACATTTGTGTACTGAGGAGTGAAGAACATCTGTTTCAGAATTTGGCGGTGAAGGTTGAACGTAAAAATAGTGTTGGAACGAACCGAAAATAAACATGATAGAGATAGGGATCGATGTTAGTGGGTGTCTGTTCTGGAAAACTCAATGTCAGTGTCAATATACAGCATTTTGCACTTTGACATTAACTACATTGGTAGTGTACACTTAACAGCTTGTAAATTCCGTGCAGTGAATAAATCTTTATTTTACCTTCTTCCCACGGAGGCGCTTGGTAGTTCACATATTATACTAGTGCCTCCAGTTGTTGCTAACTCATCTACATTGTGTGCCAATAGAACATAACCAGCCAACAATAAATAAACACTGCCTCATCCATCACAACCGCGCCGAAGGTCGACTTTTTTCAACCACCATCTGACTGCAGGATGACACGCCACCGCAAGTTTCAAAAGAACATAAATTTCAACACTATCATCCTCAATCGCAGGTGAAAGCCGGCGCACTCCATTGTCGGTGACTTGTGTAAGTAGGTATTGCCTACGTGCTTTGACATAGGGGTGCTGCCAAGAAGTGCCAAATTGAAGCAGCGAAGGAAAATAAATGTATACCAGCCAATTCGAATGCAGGAAAAGGCAATGCAATAGCATCAGCAGTGAGAAAATGAAAGCCATTTTTTGGTAATCGGTTTGTAGTTGCTCCATTAGGATATGTTGAACATGTAATATGATACACAATTCGACTTATTTTGTGGGAGAAGTTTGACACGATCACGCGATTTGGACGAATGGTGGTAGCGAGGTCGGAATTTAATAGCCTACATTAGTCGTGCTTAGAAGTTTTCTATAATTGAAAACTACAAACATGTTCCATGCAAAAAGGATGGTCAATAAAATGTACTCATATGTCAAATGAAGTAAACAATCTCAAAAAAGTTCTTTTTATCCATATAGCAATACACAATTTTCATTTTTATCCAGTAAATCAGTACCGTGCGCAGTATTAGACCGTAAGGGAGGCATTTTTTATAAATATTTTAACAGTGTCGGACAAAACAATAACACCCCATATAAACATTGCAAAATTTGACTATTTATGTTGTTTCATTCTTTAAATATCGATTTATGTGAATCAATTTATTTGTCATTGCTTTTTAAAAGTAACGCGAGAACCACCTTTACATTAGAAGTTGAGAATATTGTAATCTTCAAAAATATTGCGACAAAAAATAAAACCAGCATACAGCACCGTAAATAACTTAAATAAGTTAATATTCCATTCTGAAGGTTCTATCATTAGTATTTGGTAGTATAGTGAAAACCCGTTTTTATCAGCCACCACTTTTGTCAGCTTTTCGACCCGATTTCGTCAGCCAGCCAAAGTTATGAGGATATGTCCAGGGACTAATGTTGAATATTTTAACATTTCGATTTATTAAAGGAAATAAACAAATACGTTCTGTCATTGCCCTCATTTTGTCAACCAAAAATAGACCAAAGGGGCTGATAAAAACGGGTCTTCACTGTATAGCTATTGTTTCTTAATAATTCTCAGATTGTGTTCGACATTGAGTGAGCCAAAGTATGATGTGTAGAAATGCTTCTTGTGTCTTCCTCCACGGTTCAATTGATTTTTAAACGATCCGTCACAATTTTTTATTTGGATTAGAATACGGAAATGTAGCTATCCTCTACTCTACATCTAAATAAACGAGCGCTTTGATGACATTTATCGCTCAGCATACGGAGGTATGGAATAAAATTAATAAATAAATAAATACAAAATAGTCAAACAATTTTCAGTTTTTTGAATTAACCGTGTTCCACCAAATACAATCATATTTTATCTTTATCTCGCCTGAACATTGGGTGTTCTACCCTTTTTTATTTTCGAAATCAACCTACTTGTGTTGCTCTTCGTTTTTGTCTTGTGAACTGAAGTCACGATTTCCGCTATACAATTACAAAATCGATTTTCTGTACATTCTAAACACTGTTCATAAAACCAAAGGTTGAATCGTGATTTTATTCATAGCTTTTGTAAAACATTATTTCTCGTGAACTATTTCATGAAACCCGGAGTATTATTCATGAATCCTTTCAATCATCGTGAACTAGTTCATGATTCCCAATATAATAATCACGTTTCAATATTTGTGCTCGTGAAATAATTCACAAAATTACAAAATGTTATTCATGTATACGTGAACTGATTCCTGATTTCTAGCGAATTAGTCACAACTCACCATTCATGATCATGAAATAGTTCAAAAAACCATGAAATAATCTTTATATATCCGTGAACTAGTTCATGATTCCTAGTATAATAGTCACGACTAACCATTCTAACTCGTACAATAGTTCACAATATCGAAAAATATTATTCATGTACTGAGTTATGATTCCTAGCGACTGACCATTCGTGCTCTTGAAATAGTTCACAACTCATTCATAGAAACGTGAACTGATTCATGATTCCTCATATAATAGTCACACCCGACTATGTGTGGCCGTGAACTAGTTCACAAAATAAAAAAAAATATCGTTCAAGTGTTCGTGAACTAGTTCATGATTCCTAGTATAATTTTTATGACTGATCATTTGTGCTCGTGAATCAATTCACGAAATCATAAAATTATGTTCATGGATTCGTGAACTGGTTCATGACTCGTAGTACATGATTCACGATCTATCTTGAGTGCTTGTAATATTTAAAAGACATCCGTAATCCGTTGGGGCTTTATCATGAAATGTCATATAGTTATGTACAGTAGGGTGGGACAAAAATTACATTCCAGCTCCGAGCAACTTTATAGGTACCATTTGGGTCCTAGAATAACTGCAAATGCTTAGCTCGAACCCTGTAACTATATTTGTGCGCCCGCTGTTTAAAGTTTACATGTGATTTTGTATGGGAAAATGAACATTCACAACACAATTCCTCCAGGAGTTAGGAAGCAATAGGTTAAACCGTCATGTGGCTTTTATAGGAAATTTAACAAAGAAACAAAGTTTCGAAAACTACGAAACGGTCTGATGCTTGAGAAAAAAGTTATTAAAGGGCGAACACGAAATTATTGCGACACATTCAACAGGGCATAACTTTTTTACCATTGGGTAAAATCAACCAAATTTTGCACACTTTTTCATTGATGTGTATTGTTTACATGCTGTCAAACTCGAAGTCGTGTTTTTCGATTCAACGAAAATGGAGGTGAACCAACGCGAGTCGAGGGAACAAATTCTTTCCAAACACCTGGTATTTCCTGACCTGTCGCACCGGCAGTTGGGAAAAATGTTGAACATTCACCATTCAACCGTCTCCAGAGTGTTGAAGCGGTTCCAGGAGCGGCTAAAAAGATCGGCATGTCGCAGAGCTACGTCCAGAATGCAAGGAAGAGAGCTGGACTACATACATACAAGGTACAGAACTTCCCAAACCGCGATGAGCGGCAACAATCGCCGGCTAAAACTCGGGCACGGAAGCTCTACGAGAAGATGCTGACAAAATATGGCTGCTGTGTGATGGACGACGAAACGTATATAAAAGCCGATTTTAAGCAAATTCCGGGGTTTTTCACCGGCAAGAGCAAATTCTATGTGGACGACAAATTTAAGGAGTAGAAAATGTCGAAGTTCGCCTCCAAATATCTCATTTGGCAGGCCATCTGCTGTTGTGGACTAAGGAGTGAGCCTTTCGTGACAAAGGGCACAGTAAATGGCGAGATCTACAAATCTGAGTGCCTCGAGAAGCGCCTTTTGCCGTTCTTGCAGCAGCACGACGAAGCTCCGCTATTTTTACCATTTTTTTGTTAACCATTTTTGTTAACGACCTATTGAGTCAATTTGTCAACAGTTGTTACGGCATTTAATTAGCAAGGGACTGGAAGGTGAAGTATATTTTTCAATATTTAGAGCCATAGTACTCAAGGGAGAGCAAGGAGTTGAAGGGAGAAAGTTTAGAAAAGCGTGGAAGGATCATATATGCAAGCTTAGAGCTCACCGGCGACTTAACTTTTTGTCTGCTACCGTAGGAGTCAGGGTCTTTTGGCATTAGAAATGCGAATCACCTGAGTCTACGGCATGTCCGGACAAGCGTAAAGTAACTTGTTACTTCATGCTGTCGGAACCGACTCCGCTCCGCTATTTTGGCCAGATTTGGCATCATGCCACTATTCTAAAAGTGTCCTGGAGTGGAATGAGGCCAAATTTGTCCATTTTGTTCCAAAGGACATGAATCCGCCAAACTGTCCGGAGCTGCGCCCGGTGGAGCAGTACTGGGCAATGATGAAGCGGGAACTTCGGAAGAGCAAGAAGACAGTCAAAGCCGAGAAGGACATGTTAAGAAAATGGAAAAAAAAACTGAGAAACTGGTACCGGATGACACTGTAAAGACTTTGATGGAGGGCATCAAGCGAAAATGCGTTCAATTCTACACTCAAGGCTCCATCGATTATTTTTTCTTTTGATTTTTGAAGTAAATATATGTATAAAACCACCCTAAAATTTTGGTTTGATTTTAAATTTCGTGTTCGCTCTTTAAGCTGAAATCGATTGATGCTCTGTCGATTGATAAAATATTCATTTTTTCTAGCACCACTGCTGTTGGTTGTCCAATTATTTGAAATTTTGTTTTAATCTTCTCAAAATGTGTCTAAATCAATTATCTGTGCTGTTTGGCCACTTCGCAAGAGTTTTTAGGGATAAATTGAGGCTTCTTTTATACATAATTAGAGAAAGTTAAAATTTTTGTATATAATTCAGGGCATCAATCGGTTTTTTCTTAATAACTTTTTTCACAAGCATCAGATCGTTTCGCAGTCTTCTAGATTTTGTTTCCATAATAAATTTTCTATAAAAATCAGACATCTATTTATTTTTAGGAGGTAACCGGCGACTCTTGGACGAATAATTTTGCAAAAGACGATTTCCCCATACGAAATCCCATGTAAACTTTAAACCGTAGACGCAAAAATATATTTTCACCAGTCGAGCTTAAAATTTGCAGAGTTGTTCTTGGAGCTAAATGGGACCCAAAAAGTTACTCCCAGCAATTTTTTTTTTTCATGCAACCGTGTCCCACTGTAATGTACAGCCTATAGCGACTAGTAATTGGTGCGAGCAGAGGATATAAACAAAAACAATTCGAACTTCGAACGTCATTATTCATTCGATAAGATTCAATGTGATGTCTGGAAAGAAAACGAAAACTTCACTGAGCATAAATATATCATAGATCCACAGATCTTGTTCGTGATGTACTTCACAAAACAAGATACCGTGAATCAGCTACGGTTTTATGAACCAAATCATATGTTACGTTACTCCGAGTAAAAAATGAGATAGTAATTAAACATGAACAGTAGTCATATTACTGCAGGTGTCAATTTCGAACGTGAGCTCAAGAATAAATATCACGATAACGTGCATATAAATTACGGAAAACCTGACTAAGATCCTGAAATCATTAACATAAATTAGACTACTTGTGATTGAAAATCGTGACTCTGATCCTGAAATCATGAACACAAATCACACTATGTGTGACTAAAATATCACGATAACGTGAATAGCAGTTACGGAAATCGTGACTGAGATTGAGCAACTCGTGAATAAAATATCACGAAAACATGAATATAAATTACGAATATTGTGACTTAAACCCTCAAATCATGGACATAAATCGTGCTACTCTGCCAAAAAAATCCGATATTAAACTCATGAATAAAATATGCATGACCATCGTTTTAGTTGATATACTACAAACCAGTGTATCCCCAAAGTACCACCCACAGTAACCCATTCAAAAATTGTAATGTAACGACATGTACATTTTTGCGCAAACTAGTTTTTAAAAAAACACATATAGTTTCATGAAGACGACGATTATTATTCAATTTCAGAAACTTGGTCATGATTTTCGTAAATCGTTCAGTTCACGAAATCGCGATTTTTTGTTCATGTATTAACGAACAGATTTTTATCCGTACTGAGATCTCAGTAAACAATTTTTTTGACTAAGATCTCAGTAAAAATGACGTTTGATAGCTAAAAATCGGAAAATCTTTCACCGAAAATCAGTAAACAAATCTCACTTTACTGACATATCAATTTCTGAACTTACTGACTACACGTATATTAGGGAATTACCGAGCCGAACTGAGTGTGTAAAACCGCTTAAAATAAGTTTTTGCGCTGTTTTCGATGTTTCTCCTAAGTAACGTATACGTACACATTAGTATTTAAACGGCAAAACATGGCAAATAATGAAACACTGAACAGATTACTCGATCTTCTACTTTATGTCACCTTTTTTTTGATGGCATCTCCGATGGAATGTCACTTCTATTTGCATCAGCCTACTTTTCATGCCGAAAAGTTGGCAATAGCTGACAATTGGTCGGTGTTTTTTTTATTCGTTTATTTGGCACGGCTCAAGAAACTGTTCGGTGTTAAGTTGGACCGGATTAAGTAGCATAATCTTAAAATGCGATAATGATAGCACTGGATAAATAATTTCTTCGGTTTCATTCGACTTTTGCCAGATTTGAAATATGTTGTAATAAGCAAGAGTTATAACAAAAATTAATTTCGAATTATAATGTAAAGGATGCTGCGATTGAAATTTTAAACTCGTTTTTCTCGAAATCAATACAATGTCACTTAGTCCGGTCTGACTTAACACCGACCATTTCACCTTCAGAATAGCTGAATATAATTATTGCACCAATATACGAAGGTGTGTTTGACGATGACATGGTAACTAGCTTAGCAAGTGTTTAGGTTTTTCAATGTTTCTTGTAATGTAATTTTGACTAAGTGGAACGTTTTTGTAGACTCCTTGAAAAAGGCCCGATAAATACCGCCGAAACGTCGGATGAAAAGTAAATATTCCGTTTGTTAAATATTTCAAGGACTGGAAGGTGAACATAACCCCTAAAAAAGTACTTTTAATCTATAGACTCGGAACCAAGGATGCAAAATGCCTACCTTTTCTGCGGCTGTAATTTTTCTGCCTACATTCTCATTTTTCTTTTGACGCTGCTGTCGTTCACTAGTGCATGACACCCAGCGCTGTACGGCAGTCTGTAAGCAAAGCAGTAACATGACAAAAATTACTGCCCCCAGTACAGCCACCAGACGCGAGCGGTACAGCTTCTCTTTTCTTATTTTACACTTTTTAATATTTTTAATCTATTTAACATTTTTAATCACAAACGACGACAATGAATGCGGTTCGTTTACGCCACGACCGGCATTAACGCTTTCGTGTGCGGGCCTCTCCCTTTGACTATGCAGAAAAAAGTGTACAAAGCGAGAGAACAAACTTTACAACGCCACACTCTCACCGAGCAGTCGGAGTATAGCAGCAAAACAAAAATGTATTCTACTGCTGTACGGGAAAATGTACTCGGTTTGGATACCGTTCTGGCAAGAGCTGTAGTGGGCTGTACGTTCTGTGCAAATGTAAATATACCGAAAAAATGTAGTTTACCGGTACCGTTGGCATCCCTGCTCGGAACACACTACATGTAAAATACCTTGATTCGAACTGGAATCATTCGATAAAGCTGAGTTTAGCAAAAACAGTATTGAATAAAGCGATGACAGACACTACCAAATAAACCAGTAAACCACAACATACCAACTCCTAATTTTCGCCCTGTTTGTACAACGATGATGTGTCCCAACGTTGTGGATTGTTTCAGTAGATTTCTCCACACTTCTAGTAGGGAGGGAGGTGGCATGTTACAAAGCGCAACCATCAACAACATCGATATTTTACACGGAAATCCTTGCAACTTCGTCTGGCTGTCCGTCATCCTGAGTTGTTGCACTTTCTCATTCCGACTGGTACAAACTGAACGTCGGTCGCTTGAAAACGCCTGCCCCCTTCCAACTCAAGGAAAACTATTCACCGGCAATGGCTAAATTATGTAGGAACAAATCGATTTAACCATTGCTACCACCTTCAATTATAAATGCTCAGTACAGACACACATTCAAGTATACAATTTTCAGTCGGCGTTCACATTGAATTTTGTCAGGTGGTGTCAGACTAATGGTGTTAAAATAAGATGTACTCACTAGTTATATCATTACCCATTCTAATTTGTTCCTTCGGGGGCTATGCAGAACTGACGGAGCATTTTGTCGAAATGTTTAACTCCTCTTGCAGTCCTTCTTTGTAGTTGAAAAAACGAATTTTGCAGAGCAAAAACATTATGTTGAATACTGCCCATGTTTAAAATTTTCTATTTTCGCACATGACGAGAAATGCTTTTTTGTGCCCTGCTTCGCAGATGCTGCAATTTTACTGCTAATGATTCTTAACCCATTCATACCCATGTTGTTTGTGGACAACAACGTTTTTAAACAGATGTAACTTTTGATTGAGGCGAGATTTGCTCACAAAAACAAGTAAGGCTCATTAATGTGATTGTTGTCTTTAATTTGAGTATTAACAGTTACAAGGATCAGCTCTAGAACTGAAGTTATTGCAATTAGTCTGATTGGATTCCAATGGAGCAGTGCTGCCAGAAACAGTTTACGTTGACGACCGAAAATGATTTTTTCATATATCTTCGTTATGGTGAAATATTAATGAAAACTGATAAAACTTATCAATTTAGACCGTCTTTGGCTACGTTTTCCACGTAATTGGACTATTGTAATTATTCTAGGAGAATTGCATTGAGCATTACAAGGTAAAAATTCTAGCTTCTAGCACTGCCATGGAAGCATCTATCATTATGAAAATAGGCTTTTCGTGTTTCTTGACCCCACCGTTTTCAAGGAAAAATACACGCACTAGAAAAAAGTTGGGCATGAAAGGGTTAAAAGTATACGTTCGTCACAAATTGGCACGAATCATTCGGACAAGAAAATGTAATCTTAAAATTCTTGTTTTGAAAATTCGGTTGAAAGAGATAATAAAATTATACACAATCACTGAGTTTTTCAAATTATCGATATTTTGTATCGTGTACACAGATTTGTAATATTATCCTTTCCTTGAATTTAAAAAAAGAAAGTTGGATCAAATGTTTCGAATTCATCTCGTCAGTAACTAGTATGAACTTGAGGCCACTTGTACGCTAAACCCAATCAGTCACAAAACTTTTAAAACGAAACTATAATAAATAAAAGTAACAAATTCTTCTGAAACGGCTCAGAATGCTAACTGCAAAAGATTAGCTTTAAACGGGAGAATACTTGAAAGTAGAGGTGTGCGCCGATGCATTTTTAATCGGCGGCGGCGTAAGCGACATTTTTGGCCGGCGGCGGCGGCGTTGGCGGCGTCACGCCGTTGGACCCTACAGGCGGCGGCGCGCCGGCGTGTGTCGGCGTGACGAATATTGACGCCTAGGTAACTAAAAAAAATTCTTAACTGTACAATTCCTTTCCCAAATTTTCGGTTTCTACAGCTCGTTACAGCTTAAAGAAAATCTAAAAAAAATCATCGCCCACGATGTACTAGCGACATCTGTTGAACACATTGCACAAAATGTAATTCTCGCAACCATATCAATTTTTTTTTTCAGCTGAAACTCCAATAGTGCCCACCCTGCTTGCCAAATGCAAGATAATAAATGAAAGGTGGAACTATTTTTACAGTAGTAAAATTTGAAGAACGAAATAGAAAAATTGTCGTTGTCGCATACTACGACTTTGCATGAAATAATGATTGCAATTGACAAATTTGAAGAATGCAGAGTAACGACTGCATTTCATTGACCCAAAATAATTATTTATTGTTCTATATTTGGGAAAATAAGCAACGGTAAAACAGTTTTTGTTTTGTTGTTGTCGTTTCATTGTTTTTTGTTTTTTGTTTCTATTTAGTCATCTTTACCGTAAGCCCGGGGACAATTGACAGCTCCCATATATTGAATTCATAAGCAAATTTTGGGGTGATTTGGTGATGTCATGGCGGCTCTAATGGAGTAAAATTTGAAAAAGGCGCATCCCATTTATTATTTTCCATATCCGTGGAAAATAATCAATTTAAGCATTTCTACCATTTCTTTTTGCTGCAAGAATTCTGATAAAAACACAAATTCTATTCAAAACGATTTGTTAAGCTTGGTGATGATGTACTTCCAGATAAAAAGCACCAATGATTTAACGATTTCAAACTTCACACAACAAGGAAATCAAAACATGTTTAGGAAGGAAAAGAGCCGGTTGTTAAAAACAACGACTTCCGGCAAATATTTAATAAGATTTTTTTTTCTTTTTTTATTAACGACTTATAGTGAGTCAATCTTTTTCCTTTTTTATATTGTAACGACATATAATTAGCAAGGGACTGGAAGGTGAAGTATTTTTCAAATATTAAGAGCCATAGTACTCAAGGGAGAGCAAGGATTTGAAAAATACTTCACCTTCCAGTCCCTTGCTAATTATATGTCGTTACAATATAAAAAATAAGATTTATGTAAATTTGCTGACGGTTATCAGTTAGGGATAAATTTATTCTCTAATAATAGTTTTCTTTATTCACATTTTGGAATAAGCTTTTTCTAAATGTTGTTCTGGCCGCGTTGACGGCGTTCATAACACACGTAACGAAACACGCTTTTCTCTCGAAACTTTTTCGTTTCGTTGTTCGTGGTACTCGTACAGAGAAGGCATACTAGCGCCACCATCAAATCGGTGGTGCATATATGAAACAAGCACTATCTGTCATGTTGTCCCTGGGTTGTTTACCGTCGCTCTTTTAGAATCCCGCAAATATCAGGAACCCTAACACAAGGCGTTATTATTGACATTACTGCGCAGAAATGTCACTTTTAATGATCGTGTAAGGACACCTTTCAAGGTGTTCATTGCTTCATTTTCCAGGCTGGTGTTTACTTTTACTTTTTGTAAGTACAAAATCGCTGATAAGGAATACGATTCTCTGGCACTACATTTTCTTACAACATATGGTCTGCTTCTATCTTGAGTGCAAAGTATGCTCGATGTGCTGGAATCATACAGATCTACACCCTGACGAAACCTAAATATACAGTTACTATCAATCATAATCATTCCACGACTTGACGTGTTAGCTCCTGTTAGGTTGAAACTGATGACTAAACAAGTCTGATTGAAAATGGTCTGAGCGTATCTCTAGTTTTCGTATCACCTGCACCCCGCCAATTTCTCCAGCAGTTCCGGGGACCAACAAATACTAATCCATTCGATACACCGAATTACTAACTAACATTAAATTACTAACATCCTGTTATGTGCTTACTCACCGATCGGCATCGTGTTGTAACTTAAGAAATGGTTGTGAACAACTCCCACCTTGGGCAGTTCGACAAGAATGAATTTCACATTTCCGGACCATATTGTTTGTTTTGGTTTGCATGAGATTTAAAAGACCGTAACGTTTTCGGGTGGGTGCGGAAACTAAGTAACGCATTTAGCTCTGTGTCAAAATCTCTTCACTAACGCTACCGATTTGTAATTAAAATCGACCTTTTTTTTCTACGAGTGATGAAAATTCATGTCGTGTTACGTCTTATTTGTCTGTGATACCGGGCTGGTGCAACTGACACTGAAAATCTTTCTTGAGTGGGGCTAGATCACACGATGAATAATTAATGAGACTAGAAATCTGACCCTCTGCATCGCCACATCTGTGCACCAGCGTCGCGAAAAGTCAAGATCACTTTGCTCAACTATTCTTCGAGAAAAAAAAATTTAAAATAGGTCACGATTCAATCAATTATAAATAAACCTCGTATTGAAAATGAAACATTGATTTGTATTAACTTTATTGATTAAAACAGTCAAGAATTGAACATCGTGCAACGATTTTCTTAAATTCTCGTCGTGTTATCGTGATATTTTAGTCTTGAGCTTACCGTTGGATTTTTTACACAGAGTCATGTGTCTTATAGTTTTCTAAATTATTTCACGGACATGAATTGTGGCAAGGTAATGTATTTTGCTCAGCGCAGTTTCATTTACTTCCGAGCATTTCTCTGAATTTTAACAAAGGAATAACAGGGATACAGGTCCTAGTAATGTCTTTGTATCTAATGCTCGTGCCTATGAGACTGGTTGCTAGCAGTTGTACACAATAGCTCACATAGAAATTTTCAAACCAAAAAGCAGAGTGAATAATCCATGAATAATAGTCTGAGTTCCTTGTAATTGTTTACGTAAGTATAATAAGATTATGTGGAAAATTAATAACTTCATGGATTACATCATGAACAGTTTCACGAACTCGACTGGTGAATCGTGTCTAGCATATTAGGAATTAAGAATCGGTTAAAAAATCAATGAATAATACGCTGCGTTCCAGTGAAATTGATTACGTGCAAAGATTAGGATCAGGCACATAATCGTAAATTTCAGGCACATATATCTTGAAAGCGGAAGTTTTTTTTTTTTAATTTGTGGACCATTTCACGCACACGAATAGTGAATTGAAACTTATATGCTCACAATCATAACCAGTTGACGAAGCAAGAATGGATCTTTGAATTATATAACGAGTGTCGTGTAATGGTTTTCGAGAAAATATCAAGATTATTTTAATTTAGTAATCCAATTGACGACCACTAATACCAAATAATGATCAAGATGTGATAAATCATCAATCAGTTAACGTCGTATATTCGGTCCATAGACAATGTTCCTAGATTTGTAGATAAAATTATGAGTCAACAATTTTAGAGTTCGCGAATTATCGGCGCGGGAAAAATGCATCGGCGGCGCGCCGCCGATCTACCGTTCGGCGTCGGCGTACGTTAAAAATTACCGGCGGCGGAGGCGTGGCGCGGCGGCGCACAGGTCTACTTGAAAGCAGTCATTTGAATATTGCGTTTGGATTATCGTTTGCGTCCAGTGGCTGCTATTAGAGCACGTCTGCACTTGCGGGACTTCGATTGGTTGTGTGCTTGGGAATACAAGTAGTGATTCGTATTGGAGCTGCTGTGGTCAAGTCAGCCTGCCGGTTACTAATGAGACGAAATGAAAACGAAAGTTTATATCTTACTAGATATTGTAGGTATTGTGCCTTTAATGCACAAAATGGTTATCTAAAACACCGTAGGAAAGTGTGCTATACATATTACAATTTCACTATTTTTGGGAATATATCTATGCTATAGAAAAATTCATATTTATCGATACCAGCTTCCACAGTATTTCAATGTGTCTAATCAATATCATTTTCTCATACCCGCAGAAACCATTCAAATCATGGACACATCCCCTATGAAAAACAACCGAAAGGTTCGCTTTTCTCTACCGGACAACAACATTCCAGCAATGCCAGCGGCTTTACAAAAACAGCGTCTATCCCACGGCACTTTGCAGTATGTGAACGGAACTCTGGTGAGCCAACCTGCAACGCCTGCTCCAAGCCCATGCACGGGTGCTCAGCTACAATCTCGCCCGGCCAAAGTCAAGGAATCAAACACAAAAATTGTTTTGCACCTGCGACCCTCAACCGGGATCGATAAATTCGACAACATGGAGGTTTGTCCAAAGTCTGCCAACGGTACACTCGATAAGGGTCCGCGGAAGCCACCCAGGTCAGGCATCCCAAAACTCGAAACAAGGGCCTACCGAACACTCCCACAAATCAATCAAAAGTTCCCCAGTAGTGAAGACCTTAATCACGCGAATGGCACAGCTCGAGACTTTTGTCATAGGCATAAAACAAGTGAGGATCTGGGGTCCAAAGGAACAGATGCCAATAACAATGTACAACAAATTAGGAAACAAACGTTTATGCTAAGATCTGTTTCCAATCTGAGTTCCAATTCTGCGCCAAAAATTCCTCCCGGTAGACCCAGATCGAAATCGATGGGTAAAATCAGTACCAACAAAAGCGGGAAAGCACTGATATCTTCGCACCTGCAGCAGCACGAAAGCAACGTCACCATCAAAGTGCTGGAAAGTACCTCAACACGAAGAACCTTTCCAGCGGAAAACTTCGAACTAAACTCAAACAAACGTCACGGTGAGCAAAGGAATTGTGGGATTGGAAACGATTCCACCAGCGGTACTGCTAGCACCAAACCCAACTCCCAGTATGCCAAGTGTAATTTTCTAACGGTGCCAGAGTTCAGCGATCGGTTCGATGGCATGGAAACTGCTGTTTCCACTTCCGTCGCTGCTTTCGACGATGACGAGGAAGAGGAGGGTGATGATGGAGAGACAAACCCCATCGTAGATTCTAGTAATCGAACTAATGGTGTTGACGTTATTGAGTTGAAAAAAAGTGGTAGTGGAGCCCATAGCTCTAAACGTGGTGCCAATGGGGCTGGGCTGGGGAGTAATGGTGGTAAGATATTTATGAAAAGACTGACTTTGGATTGGTTTCATTCGATGTGCCTATGTAGAGTAGCTAAAAATAGAGCGATTCAATGCGCTAAGGTTTAGATCACGCACAAAATGTTACGATGAAATTGTTAGATATTAATAGTAACACCTGTTACACTCTCCCTAACATCTTGCTTCAGAAAATGTGCACCATAGAATAGAGGAAACTGCATTTTAATGTATTTTTTAAATGGCTTATCGTTTATCGTTATTAAAGCTGTGGTTATTTACTGTAAAATTTATTCCTAACATTCTTCTTTATCATTTTCGAAATTCACGGCAAAGGTTTAGAATAATAAATTAATTCTCAAATTAAGGGTCGCTCATAAACCACGTCGACGATATTTAGTAATTATTGATCTCGTCTCGACCCTCGTACCCTTTAATGGACTTTTATAAAACGCCTCCAAACAACCAATGGTGGTCAAGAATCCGAGCTTTTCATGCAAAATTTCAACAATCTTTCATTCACACTGTAAACGAAACGAAAACCAAACTCGAGTTCGGTTTCAAAAACCGGTCGTCATTTTTTCAGAACAAGCTCAAAAATCCTGAATCTAAAATTTTGTTGTCAAACTTAGAATATATTCTTCAAAGAGATTTTGAAATGCTATATAAAGACTTCTTTTTCGTCCATTTGGCGTGGTAGAAGTGTCCGTTCAAATTCGTCTATTCAACGTAGTATAAGTAGTTTTTCAAATTTAACAGTGTGGCCGTACAATCCGAGTGTTCCGAATCATGACCGCATGTTTTATTGTAAACTTGCTGAGTTGTTCGAAATTGAGCCGCTTCTCTCCAGTATCTTGAACTTGTTCCAGTATCTTGAACTTGTTCCAGATACTCTGTTGAATATAACTTTACGTCGTCTCTCTTTTGGAATTTGCGCTACATGCCCAGTTCAATGTAGTTCAGTCTTCCGATGTCAGTATGTTGGTATAATTGATACAACTCCTGTTTCATGCAGCTACGCTATTCTCTATTTTCAATTGTACCACCGAGTACTGAGCGTGGAATTCTTCACTCATACACAGCGAACCGCCGATAGTTTGTCTCTTTCGACACGCACGTAGTACCAAGCAAAATAAAATATATTCCCTTATCAGAGTTCAATGACGTACAGGTTAATGAACTGATTCTCGATCGAACAGTATGGCACTATTTTATAATATCGGAATTAATTATATGTATAAAGAAAATCCAGCAAATTATGCGACTTTACCCAGTTAATAGCGTTTTTCCAAGATTGTACTCCTAACTAAACTTTATGTTCGCAACTTTTCACCTATGTAATTTTTATAGCTCAACTTACTTTTAACTCGTTGCGATCTTTTTCGCTCACTCATTACAGGGGTGACATGAATCACTTGCCAGATCTCTTGCCCAATGGGTGTGTCTCATTGGACAGGATACTTTACTCTGTGTTGCCCAAGATAGGTGAGCGCTAATCGGAGGTGTCCCTCTGATGATTTCAAAAGCGTTGTGTAGTGCTGTAGCCGAAAAGGTTTCCAACTCGTAATCGGCAGTGATGCAGACGTCCTTCACATCATTTGGGGCTGCTCAGATATCAATTTGAAAGGTTCTGTATTGGTTTTTTTTATTAAGCTTTATTTGACACGGCTCAATGCGTTAACACTGCTGAGCCGTGGATCTTTTAAGTTTTTACAATATAAGTAAAAATAAAAAATAATTAAGAATGTCTATCTGCCAGATCTTGTTGACGCAGTTTGCTGCTGCATGTTGAGATACTTTTCCTTGGCGGTGAAGCCGCTTGGGGTCAGTCTGCCTTCTCTCGCGTTATCGTTTCCGTCTATGTCATCATCGGTACTGCTTTCTTGCTGTACATGATCAGATGTTCTTATCTGTTTCTTGTCGCTGTTGTAAATCCGTCTTCATCGGAATTTGCTTCTTTGTTGGCGATGCTAGTTGTTGATTTGGGAGCAGTTGTCGTGGTCGTTGTATCTGCATTATAGGTTGATTGGATCGTTGTATTGATTGGTGGAATACTCAAGTAGTACGACTCTGCACGTACACAACATGGGAAAACGCCCAACATTTGCAAGTTGAGAGGAGTGTTAAATGTAACACTTTGCTCCGACAAATGTTCGCATGAGTCGGTGAATTAGATTGTTCCAAACTAGCATGAATCATCGTTATTTGATCACAAATACATTTTCTTTGATCATTTGAATGTTTCCTTTAGTATCGCTACATATCGTAATCCCAAAGCGACGAATGGTAGCCTCAACGAAACCCTCTTCGTAGCGACTAGATTTCATGGGTATTTTCAAAATATTGAAACTGCAAGTGATTTCAGTGAGCTCGTAAATACTACAAACAAATTGATAGTAATAGCATACGAATTGGCTTGTCCATTTTGAGTTGTGCGTGCTCCTAGACGAACTTTTTGGTGAAATAACTTTGCAGACTGAGATATCTGAACACAGGGGCTTGGAATCGCCGAAGCAGAGATTACATTCAAATCAGTTTAAAAAAATTAAAGAGTTGTGTACAGGACACGACCACGGTGACATTAAAATGCAGCTTTTGTCAAGAGCGTGCAAATGCATTTAATCTATCACAGTTATCGACTCACGTTCCGGCTCACTCTCCTGTTCCCATATGTTACAATTTGCTATACACCCCCCACATTAAAACAATTTATTGAAGGTCATTTAACGGTCATCTTTTATTTCAATTAATCAAGTATCTCTCTAGCTGATTGGCATTATTTAGCTGATCCATCTAGTAAAAATAGGCTGGTCTGTCCAGAAAATGTATTCAAAAGAAAAGCTTCATATTGAGAACTAAGATGAGGAAGTCATCGCTCGCCAACGGAAATATACAGTTTCTCCACGAAATATGAAACTTAATTTTCCAATTAAATTTTCAATAATGGTAAACAATCTTTAGGTTAAGTATTTCCTTATCGATTAATGGCCGAACAAATGAAATTATTTGATAAATTACAGTGATATACAACGGTCACACTATCAGTTAAAACGGGTTTTGACGCTATCTTGGTGACATTTTTCTTTTTGCTAATTATTATAACGTGTTATAACTCTGTAGTGTAAACATAGTATTACATAGTAAAAGAATGAACTGCATGTTCTGCAGCGTTTTATGTCATATAGTTGTTTCAATGTGGAACTAGAACTGACACAATTATATCCCCAGTACAGCGGTTTGGTTCATAATTTAAAACAGATTTATTTCAAAATTTGTATACACAACCGTTCTATTTGTTGTTTTATTTAAAACGCGTTTAGAGCAGGCCAGGACAGATACTCTGACTGGAGAAATTGGGAAAACAATTTTAAGTCCAGCAACTTAAGACATGACAATCTAAAAAGAACACCCGCTTAAACTGCAGCTGGGACAGTTCGTGCTTTCAAATTTTCAGTTTTATGCAGTATGAAACAAAGGCGTTCGAAATAATAAATCAAAATGTTCTGCTAGGAATGTACTTGTTTCCGTTCCAATTACACTCTCATATAAAATACTACGCTGCTGAACAGTGCTTAAGAAATAACTACAGAAACATGTTGTCAGATGCCTTACAGATAAAAAACGTGTCACATATAACCGAAATATGAAACATGTAGGTCATTCGTTTTCGAGCTCTCGGTTTATTTATTTATTTATTTATTTATTTATTTATTTATTTATTTATTTATTTATTTATTTATTTATTTATTTATTTATTTATTTATTTATTTATTTATTTATTTATTTATTTATTTATTTATTTATTTATTTATTTATTTATTTTATTTTCAGCTGACCTAGTTGGTCTTAATGAATATGAAGGGATGGGGAAAAGCTAATTTGAGTGAAACATTAACCATACTCAAATTGGCATAAAAACCCCATATCTTTTCAAATGAATACACAATACAGAACTTAACAATAAATACAGAAATAAATATAACAAAAACGAACTAATACAATAAAATAAATAATGTAAAAATAATATAAACAAAAGCAGCAAATAAAAATACAGATTAAAATGTCGTCAGAAAATATCTTTTTCAGACTTAATAGCCGGTTTTTGAAGGTAGTAGATGACACGTTGAAATCGAAATCCGCAAACACTTCGTTGAATGTGGCAGACATGAAGCGAATTGGATCATGGCTACCATACAGGGAGTTGTTCCAACAGCAAAAAGCTTCGTTGACGGAGTACACGTTCCGATGCATAGATGGGGAGTTGACCCAACAATTCCGGCGTATCTAACTCTCCTCACGATAACGGCAACGCGAACGAAATGCCGTTTTCGATGGTGGAGTTTTCACTCGCTCTCTTATCATGTAACGATAAAGCTCCAGGGCCAGACAAAATCAAATTGAACTTGTTGAAGAATCTGCCAGACTCTGCCAAAAGACGCTTGTTGAACTTATCTAACAAGTTTCTTAAGGGTAACATTGTCCCACACGATTGGAGACAAGTTAAGGGCATCGCCATCCAAAAACCAGGAAAACCAGCATCCGATCACAATTCGTATTGACCGATTGAAATGCTGTCCTGTATCCGGAAGTTGTTCGAGAAAATAATTCTATCCTGCCTCGACAATTGGGTCGAAGCAAACGGCTTACTGTCAGATACACAATTTGGCTTTCGCAAAGGAAAAGGGACGAACAATTTTCTTGCGTTTCTCTCAACCAAAATTCAAATGACCTATGCTAGCAAAGAGCAAATGGCATCAGTGTTCTTAGATATTAAGAGGGCTTTTGATTCAGTTTCTATCAACATTCTTTCAGAAAAGCTGCACCAGCATGGTCTTTCAGCGACTTTAAACAACTTTTTACTAAACTCGTTGTCGGAAAAGCACAAGCATTTTTCGCATGGTAACTTATTGACATCACGATTTAGTTACATGGGCTTTCCCCAGGGCACATGTCTTGGCCCCCTGTTATACAATTTCTATGTCAACAACATTGATGAATGTCTTGACAATTCCTATACGTTAAGGCAACTTGCAGGCGATGACGTGGTTTCTGTAACGGGACCCAAAGCAGTCGATCTACAAGGACCATTACTTGGTGATGCCACATTCGGTACCTGAAACAGAAATGCCAGCAAAGGATCAAATTTCTTCGTACAATAATCAGAACATGGTGGGGTCTCCACCCAAGATACCTAATTGGGCTGTATCGAACAACGATACTGTTGGTAATGGAATACGGAGCCTTCGCCGTGAACATACATATCATCAAAATCGAAAGAATTCAGTATCATTGTTTGCGTATCGCCTTAGGGTGCATGCAGTCGATCCATACGATGAGTCACGAAGTCCTGTCGGGCGTTTTCCCGCTGAAAAATCTATTTTGGTAACTCTCATATCGATTGTTCATTCGATGCGATATTTTGAACCAATAGGTGATTGAAAATTTCGAAAGGCTTGTCGATTCTCAGACCCGTTTCATGTCCTTGTACTTTGATTACATGGCACAGAATATTAATCCTTCTTCTTACAATCCCAACCGTGTGCATTTTATAAATACATCTGAATCTACTGTTTGGAATTCTGTACCACTTACGCCCACAAGTGATTCCAAACATTTTATATAATAAATTCCGAGAAGTTGACTGTTTTATGATGTTTTGTACTGACGGATCAAACCTCGAAGGGTCCACTGGCTTCGGTATTTTCAATCAAAAGTTCACCGGCTCCTCCAAACTCAGTGACCCTGCTTTAGTTTACGCCGCAGAACTATCTGCTATTCAGTATACCCTTGGAGTCATTGACACATGACTCGCAGACCATTACTTAATCGTTTCGGATAGCCTCAGCTCCATTGACGCTATTCGCTCGATAAAACATGGAAAGCATTCCTCGTATTTTTTGAGAAAATACGATAGCTACTGAGTGCTTTATCTAACAAATCTTTTCAGATTACCTTGGTTTTGGTACCTTCTCATTGCTCCATTCCGGGCAACAAGAAGGCGGACTCTTTAGCTGAGGTGGGTGTTTTAGAAGGTGACATTTATGAAAAATCAATTTGCTTCAACGAATTTCATCAGAGAACCCTCGAAAGATGGTAAACTTTGTGGAGCAATGCTGAACTAGGAAGGTGGCTACATTCGATAGTCCCCAAGGTATCGACGAAACCTTGGTTCAAGGGGATGGATGTGGGTCGTGACTTCATTCGTGTGATGTCCCAACTCATGGCAAACCATTACACGCTGGATGCACATCTCCGGCGTATTGGGCTCGCAGTGGTATCTGCGCTTGTGGTGACGGCTATCACGACATCGAGCACATTGTCTGGACGTGCACCGAGTACAGTTTCGCCAGGTCGTGGCTAATAGATACACTGCGGGCCCGAGGTAGATCAACCAACGTCCCTGTTCGAGATGTACTGGCAAGCCGCGATCTCCTCTATATGTCTCTCGTATACACCTAAACCTACACAAAAACCATCAATATACAAATTTAGCGCCCCTTTTATTTTTCTTATCATTCTCAGAAGTGCCCTCAACCCACGATGGTTTGATGCGACTCCAAGGCGACACAAAACATCTCTGTCGAATGAGCCAACAAACACGGGACCTACAGTATGAACATCATATGCGCAACTCGAAGTGTTACAGATCCACATCTGAGTCGTACTACGAAAGCCTCTGCCGGCTTGAGGAGGACCTCTTGGCGTCCCAGTACATGATTCTTCCTGATAAAGGCCACCAGTCTGTAATCTAGGCCGTTGATCCCGATCCCGATGCCTGAAACTGAAGCTTAATAATTTTCTCCTGTCATCTTTGTCCACCCTCGCTTCCCTGACTCTTATACCGGAGGTAACACCCCTACCCTCCCCAAATAAGCATTTAGCTCTTCGTGTCTCTTCTTGTCTTAACTATTATATTACATAATCTTGTTGAAAATGCCCAACTCTACTACCACATAAAAATAACTCTAATTAATCTCTCCCAATCTTTACAAAATTCAATCCCGCCCTCTAGTTATTCATACTTTTAAGATAGTTGAAGAAATTGTCCCCGTTAGTTAAAAATTATTTGCTCCAATTATCTCCCTGCTAAAAATGTCAAACCTTATTGCCATAAAAACTAAATGACCCCCCCCCCCCTAATCTTACGAAAATTATGTTACCCTCTTGTGTAGATATATCAGATAGCTATAAAATCTCCTTGGTTTCATTTAAAAAAAAATCAATATGTGATCCCCTAGTATTAAGTAGTTTAAAATGTAGAATAAAACAAAATTGGCACCTTTAAGCTAACGCAAACGTGCCTTATAAAATAAACGAATTGAATAAAAAAATGAAACATGTATGTCAATAGGCTCAATGCCTTACACACCTACAAAGCGCCGTAAACATGGATTGACAATCTACAACGCACACTCATGCATAAAAATAAATTATTTTTTTTCAAACGCAAACTCTCAAGTAGCACACACAAATCATTCTGTGACACCGTGCCAATATGGTGTATATACTACATTGACACCGCGCTGGTACCAGAGCTGCCACTTTTTTTCGAAGAACATCTGGCAGTTTAAGTAAAAATGTCTGGCAAAATCTGTCACATGACGTGCATAAATCGATTTTATTTTTAAATTTGGGAAAATATAACCCAAATTTCCAAAATGTGAGTTTACGCGCTTCTACAATTCAAAAATCTGGCAGAATGATAGAATTGTCTTTTTGTCTGGATGATGCAAAAAAAAAACTCTGGCTGTGCCAGATAAATCTGGCATAATGGCATCCCTGATGACACCTAGCCCCAGATAATGGAGTAAAACATTTTCAATGACATAAATGGCGTTTCCAATGGTATGCTATGTTATGTTCTTTTGCTAAAAGTACTATGCGGTTATGAAAGTATTCATTATTTTGCGCTTTTTTCATTAAAAATATGAAAATTGCTCTACATTTTTATTAGGAAGCGTCTTGGTCTAAATCGAAATTTAGAAAGAACATTTAAATCCGCATCCAACGACCTAATTATGATCAAAATCGGTTAAAAAATGGCAGAGTTATTATTTTTTTTCCAAATTAGAAATTTGCTCGCATGAACTTTTAAGGGGACAGTCTCATATATTTTCAAAAAAATAGATTTTTTTTGCTCGATTACGTATACATTCAAAAGTTTGTGTGTGAAATTTGAGCTTCAAATTGGAAAAAAAATAACGGAAGATATAATTATATCATCTTATAGTGCGAGACAATACCTCACCAACAACTTAAGAGTTCATGCGAGCAAGTTTCTAATTTAAACAAAAATTAATAGCTGCCATTTTTCAACCGATTTTGATAATAAATAGATCGTTGGATGCGAAATCTCTGAAATTTCATTAAAACAAAGAAGCTTCTTTAAAAGAATGATGAGTAATTTTCATAATTTTCATGAAAAAATCGCAAAATTATGGTTGTTTTCATATTGTTGACCCAAAACCGCAAAATATCTTTGACAACATAGCATACCGTTGGAAAGGTCATTTTTCTTCTTTCCAGAACACTCAAAAATTTTTAAATCCGTTGAAAATCGTTTTTTGCCATAAATTAAGTTTTTGAGGGCATACAGCATTTTTCAAACATTGTCTTGTGTTGCATTTGGTGAGATCTACAACATATACTAGGTCACTTGAAAAGTACAAAATCACTGTAGCACCGTGTTATTTATTTGACACAATTTATTTTTTTATTAATTTATAACTCTTATCATCGCTTAATCTTTCATTTTAATCAGATCATTTTGTTCTGTTCATTTTCTTTTTCTTTTCATTCATTTTATCAATTCTATTCGTTTTATTTATTTGATTCGTTTGTTTTATTTATTCATGTTCTTCATTTTACCAATTTCATTCATTTGTTTCATTGTATTCACTGGATTCATTAAATACATTTGATTCATTTCATTCATTTGATTCATTTAATTCATTTGGTTCATTTAATTCATTCGATTCATTTGTTTCTTTTGATTCATTTAATTCATTTGATTGAATTTATTAATTTTATTCATTGCATGGTCAGTCATTCCACTTATTCATTTTATTCAATTTGTTAGTTTGAGTCAATTAATGTATTCTACTAATTTTATAACTACATAAATATAGACTAGTTTTCTCTTTAATGAGCTAATCTAATTTGATAAAATACATCAATTTTATTAATTTGATTTATATTAATCATTCTATTCATTTTATGAATTTGAAAATCATTTTTTTTTAATTTTTCGGTTAATTTTCTTATTTTGTTCGTTTTATTGATTTTCTATAATTTATTCAGTCTCTTCGAGGTTTTATTCGCGCAGGACTAGAAACTGTTATGTACTAATTTGGCATGAGTTCTGCAAACTAATAAATGATCCAACAATGATATGTGTAAGAAATGTATCACTGCTAGGTGGATTAAGTTGGTTTTTCATTTAATGTAATACATCGAATATTTTCCGAGTTCTCAGTGATTGAAAACTGTTCAATCTTTTAAACTTCAAAATTTCAAAAATTCCTAATTTAAAAAATATGTCTTTCATCCAAAACAAAAAAAAATACGTGCCAATTATTTTTAGCTAAAGAATGCAAGAAATAATTTTGGAAGGAATTAAAATTTTGGTGTAAATGTAAATCTGACGTGGAATGACAGCAACGAAAGAGCTCGAGTAAAATATCTCGTTTTGTTTTGTCTACACTAAGAAGTACGAATGAGATACAAAACTCAAAAGTACGTAAATTTAAGGTTAGAGAACTTATTATGTGGATTGTTTTATTTTTCTGTGTAGACAAGCGTGAACTTTTTCAAATCGCGTGGTTTATGAACAGCCCATTATAGAATATCATTATAGAGCTTGCACCTCATTTAGTAGAATGATAATGTAGCCTAGCTAGTACACAATAGAAATAATAAAAAAATTTCACGTCCTGTATCTGTCACATTTTTCTATCGTTACATTGGTTACCTTATTTAATAAATTTTAAATAATTCATTATAAAGAAATTTATCTTCCTTCCATTTATTTTTCATTCTATCGTCCATTTCTACCCATCACGCAGCTAACGAAACGAAAGCTCCCACGGTGCTGAACGATGCGGGCTTCAACTGTATCCAAGACACCAACCTAGGGCGGGAAAGAAACGTCCTCCAGTTCTGGGACTTTGTCGAGCGATGGCGCGCGAACCGGACGTTGAAAAAGCTCGACAGCTCGCACGACAGCTTCACCCGCAGTGGTAGCAGCGGAAATGGTAGCGGACCAAATGGCTTTGCGAATGCTGGTTCCGACTCGCCAGTACAGATTGGCGGTTCGAGCAAGTCAGACGTGAAAAGGTTGGTGGTAAAAGTTTGTTCGATAGTTGAATAAGTCAAATTTAGACGCGCCCCCGCGCGTTTCAAGTACACAATTTGTCGGTATCTAGAAAAAGAAAGACAGGTTGTCGAAATAGTGCAATTTTATCATAGCTTTGTGGACCGACTGAAATATATATATTTTGGCAGTAAGTGCTTCAATCAATAGTTCAGTTATAGTGTGGCAAGTGTTTTTCGTGCCATCTCTGCACCAAACTGAACCGAAACGCGGCGAATTCGATCCGGACGCGTAAAAGTGATAGTGAGCGTGTTTGTTGTTTTTAATTTAAACCTTTCTCCAACAGTCGGAATCAAAAGGCCAGTATCGCGAAATAATCAAGGGGTAACTAGAGTGAGAAGAACAACGAATGTGAGTTTTTTTCCTCTTTAATATATGTATTTATAAGTCAGCAATAGTTCATCAATCGAGTGGATGTGGCTGGTGGATTATCTCAAGCCGTGCAATTTTTCCACCTTACTGGATCTTTTGGAAGCTCGTCCATAGTTGATTTGTTTATTTTGGAAAACGTTTTTTTGCAAATCAGAAATGTGAGTTATTTTTGGTTTTGCTAATAAATATTGGTTTTTGGCCAGTTGAACGAGTAACGAAACACGGCATAATTACACAAAATGCTCTACCGGCAGGGGCCGCGAGCTCAGCACACTTTTGCAGCGAAGGGTGAAATGAACATGTGCCCTCCGTCAGGATAGGTGGATATGCGCGGTGAACGGTGTTAAAAAGGTGTCAAAATTGAGGAGTTATTTGAGTGTGCTGCATCACTATGCTGATGTGCTCCTTCGAGTCACGAGATGTCGGAAAGGGGTTTCACGATGTTCAGCTGGCAGAGCTATCCATACTATCACATGATTTTTTGGAGACAGTTTTACATTGAATCATTTCGGGTCGAACATTAACTCGACATAAAGTAAAGAACCGTTTGAATGGCGCATTTGCATGTCGTTTCTCGACGCAGCGTCGCGTTACAGTGACTCAGCTGTTGTTTTCGCTCGTACGTGAACAGAATCTGCAAGATTCATCAATTAAAATATATTGTGTGAGGTCCTATATTTATACCGAACGATATTGACGGTATCGGCGATCGGTTGGCTCATTTCGATTTTCCGTTATTCCGACAAATGACGAACTAAAGGTTCAATTTCTGATGTTTCTTATTTAGATTTACATGACAAACTATGACTGAGCACTATGAGTGTAGATCATGGATATGGAACTAACACCCTATCACTTTTTAACATAATAGTTATATTAGCTTTCATTTTTTTTTCAATTTACATTAATATATTGGATGGTCCATCGCAATTGTGCAGTTAAATTGTTTATTTATTATTAGGATATAATTCGCCTTCGCTTACTCAACTGATGATTTCTATCTGGAAATTATTTGTAATACTATTCTATACTACTAATTAAAATCATTTTCAGATTGATTTTTTTAAAGCTTTTTCTTCCTGGTAGTACAACAATAATCGGTACAATCTGGGTGGTAAAAATAAATGCGTTTGGACTCTTTTAATTGCCTCTGTTTACAAAAACGATCATAAACTCGAGTATAATAACTTTCGAGACCGAACGATTCTCAATGCTGCCTGTGAGATACTCTCCCGTGTTCTGTTTAGCAGACTGCTCCCGTTGGCTGAATCCTTTACCGACGAAGACCTAAACGGGTTTCGGAAAATACAATCAACGATGGACCAAATGTTTACTCTGCGACAGACCCTGGATAAAACCCGGAAATACTACTCCTAAGATCGTCGTCAGTTCGTAGATTTCACGACGGCGTACGATTCAATGAAACGAAACGAGCTGTGGTAGATAATGCTTGAACATTGCTTTCCGGCATAACTGATTAAGCAGATTCGTATGTTATTGGATGGGTTGAAATTAAGCGTCAAAATAGCTGTAGCGACATCTGGCTCGTTTGTGGTGTTAAATGGATCAAACCCGGGCAATGTACTATTTAATGTATTGTTCATCATTGAGCTCGAAGGTGCGATACGAAAATCTCATATCTCATAGGTTTCTAGGTTTTGCGAATGCCATCGACAATACTGGCGTTGTCCACAAAGTGATGGAAGAGCCATTTGTCCTTTTTGAAAGAGAGCCTGCCAGACTGACCGTAAACTCTACAAAGTACATAGTAGCTGGTAGAGAGCGAATCAGGCCGAACGGTGTTGACTCCTGGGAGAAAATAGATGGGGTGCTGTGCGCGGTTGTCGATAAATCCATACATCTTGGTATACATGTGAAAACGATGTCAACCATGAGATAAAAGCACAGAGAATAGACAAGCAAGAACAAAAAAATTCCGGAAAACGCTCGAATAAAACTACGTTACAAGTTCCCATCGCACTTAATTTCCCATGCGTAAATAAACATTTGACCCAAATTTACACGCAAGGTCCGTAGATCAATTGATGGAAATCTGCTGTTCGATCGTATTAACGGCGATTAACGACTACTCGCTACTTGCTGATGTCATTTAAAAATGACAGTTATATTTCTTACACGCATTGAAAACTTGACTTGGATGTCACTTATTAGTGATAAAAAGGCGTGATTCTGCAGCGAATAGGCCCATCTATAGTTAACGTCATCAACTTGAATCCCGCACAAAGCTTACTCTATACAAATAGCTGATAATCCCTGTTGCTCTGCAGGACGATGAGGTGTTAAAATAAGTAGACTATCGATTGTGTACTTGAGAAAAGAATTCTTCGTTCATGTCTCGGCGGCAAAGTAGAAAATGGATAATGGTGGAAATGCATGAACCACGAACGATACCAAGTGTACAAACATGCTAACCTAATATAATCCAACGTGGTTGTCATCTTCTAGGTACTGGTGACGAAATCTGATCGACAGTGGATAGAGTAGCATAAATTAATTATCAGCATAAAGTTCAGCAACTGTAAATCTCCGTCTATCTTCTGATCTCGCACAAAGCAGAAACAACACAAATCACTACACTATAGGCAGCAGTGAAGCAAGTCTGCGCTTTGTTCCATATACAGTGCACAAACAGCATTACATCGTTGCCCCGGGCTGTGCAATGAAATGAGTCTGCCAAAGGAAACAAAAGTGCCCGTCGATTCCGATCGACTTTAATAAAACTGGACATACAGTTCAGGAGGTGGACCAACAACTTAAAGTTAAAATGGAGTTAAACCTCGCGGAAGATACGTACGTTCAACTACACCACGTCAAAAACTGTGTTATGATTACGCTTTGAAGTTAAGCACAGGCTGAAAATTTCATTGCAAAAAAATAACATGCAACACGACTTCGAATTTTATATCATCACTATCAAGATCTCCGTGAATATGGAAAACGACATGGTGGACGTTCGTATCCATGATTTGGCACCGCGCAGTAATGAATCTTTCATCAAACGAATTACGTCACTATACGGAGAAGTGAAATTTATTACGAATGACACACGGAGAATTTTTTTCACTGGTATTCCCAACGGCGTTTGTACTGAGAGAATGCGAGTGACTAAACTAATTTCTTCTTACATGACTATCGAATGCAAATCACCGAAGGATGGCGTAACTTGAAAGCAAACAATTCTGTGACTAGGCAACCCACTACGGAAAAAAGTGCGCCGAAGCAACTAGTCAAAACTCATCTACTACAGCCCTTGTTAGAGTTGGCTGTAGCAACGACAATTACAGATAAACCAATTAATCAATAATACATGGACAACGACCACAATAACCGTTCCCAAACCAACAACTAGCATCACCAATTCAGCAAATACCGATGAAGATGGAGTTACAACAGCGGCCCGTAAGAACAAGAACAAATAAGAACCTGTGACCGTGAACAGCAAGAAAGCAGTATCGATTGTGGCATGGACGTGAACGATAACGCGAGAGAAAAAACCCCAAGCTGCGACGGCTAACACAACTTGCTTCACCCCAAGAAAAAAAATCTCAACACGTAGCAACGAACTGCGTTAATAAGACAGACAGACATTCTTAGTATTTTTTTTAATTTTTACTTATTATAAAAACTTAAAAGATCCACGGCTCAGTTTTGCTAATGCATTGAGCCGTGTCAAATAAACATTTGGAATAAAAAAAACTAAATCTTACACGCCTTATGCAGAAAGGAAAAGTTTCACTAGCTTTGGTTCAGGAACCATATTTCCACAAAGGAAACTTCTATGGTGGTAAACAACTTAACACCGTTTTCGTAGCTCTCAGCAAATATGGCCCACGTGAAATGCCTCATGCCGAATTTACAACTCGTGAAACTTATACTGTCACATTCAACATGACTATTGATAACATGCACAGGAAATACGACTACTGTTTGGCATATTTGTCACATAATGAATCGTATCCTTCTGGTGGTTTCAAAAGGGTTGTGTCATACTATGGCATAAATGGGCTTTCATTCATAATCGGCAGTGATGCAAATTACAATCACACAACTTTTTCACCGATGGTTTAATGAGGAAACTTTATGAGCTTAGGTTTCCGACATATTATTTCGGAGGTGATTTTCATATAATGATCACCAGTATTTGCATTAACACCCTTTTTGAGCTGATGCAGCAAATGTTGTTGAACAATGTCCAGGGCCGTCGAGATCGGTGTCAGGCCCCAAGGCTTGCATTACTGCCGGGCCCTTTCAAACCTAAGCCCTCTAGTTCAGTAAGAGCCGATTTCTTCACCGTCGTATAACGCTTAAGCCAGGTTTAAACGTACTGGTGAACCTGGTTTAAAAGTTAAGCGAGGGTGAAGAAATCGGCCCTAAGTGAATCCATGGTTTCTACTGGTCTCCGGTTGACTCATATTGCCACGTCCACAGTTAGCGTGCCAGACATGTGAATTTCGATAGCTTCTTATTCCGTGGTATAAAATTGCCATAGCTACGAGTTTTTCAATACTAAGGAATCAGGAATCAGTAGCATCTAGCTCAAATGGTACGTTCCCCATGTTGATCGGAGATTTGTGCCTTGCCATGAATCGTCTTTTCATGATTTCCATGATGGGAAGTATTGGGGAAGTGGTAAGGTTAGGGGTAAGGAATATACCCAAGAGACCACGAAACATTATTTAATGGCTTTAGACATGTTCTATATTCGCACACTAAACATATTCTTTCCGGCTTCATAGTTCTATAGAGATCATTAAAGCACACTTGTTATGAAAAAGGCGAATCAGTGTGCCAGAATAGAGCTAGTTCAGAAGCACCTTAATGGCTGTCAGCAATGTTAACATAGAGCCATGTTTTTAAAAAAAAAACTTTTCCCTTCTTTATCGACACAGCAAAAGAATAAATTAACTTTCAATAACGTACTCACCCTTCCTCTCTTCTTTCGTTCGACATGCCGACTGTTTAAATTGACGATCTAGTGCCTATAGAAATGGGATTCGATCCGCAGTCGAAAACCTTGTCTCAATTTGGTATACGCGTTTGATCACTGATTTGTGATAAGATTTACATGTATACTTGGATTAATCCAAACTCTACCTAAATGTTTGGTTGAAATTACGCAAACGTCTATTGTGGATTATATTTGCAATTGTATTTTTTTCGATAAATCGTGCAGAATTGGCATTTTAATTTTAAGTTTATTGCATTATCATTTATTAAATGAAGGCATACGAGTTTCGGTAACTATTGAAACGCATACGTATATTTGGACGGCGCCGGTGATTGAGTGGTAAACGTGACCGCCACTCCTTCTAGTTGGCCTGGGTTCAATCCCAGCCGAGGTCATTGAGATTTTTCTGAGGTGAAAAAATCTTAGGAGCCGGTTTAGATATGCTGTGAGAATATGCAGGACCCGACAGCAATATAGACACAGAACGCAATAATAAGACGCAACAACTTAAACAACTGCGAGCACAGTGGGCAATCGAGTACTGCTGCTGTTGGATGAACTGAACTGATTTGATTTCTTTATTTCGCACATTATATTTAGGTTCATATAGACATGCGTCTTTGGCGAAGCCCCAAATCACCGTTTTATCTCAACACAATGCACTTTTAGAAGAAAAATTCCTTGAACGTGCTATAAAACTCCAAAAATATAAAAATTATGCATTTTAATCACCGGTTAATTAAGGTCAGTCTACCTTCTCATCTCGTCCATAGTAGAAACTAAAAATCGATCCGCTATAGACACACGGAAAAAACGGATTGTGTTGCTATTGGTTTTTGGAAATGTCCTATAAGAATAGCTACTCGGGAAGTGAAACAATTACGAAATGTACAGATTGTGCTCAATCTGGGAGAAGTTAACGCCCTGTAAATGCACCATATAAAACATTAAGCAAAAAGGGAGAAGTCCAGTCAAAGTTGAACCATCTTCAGAGGATGTTCAAGAGTGCTCGAGAGGAACCTTTTGAACATAAATCCACTACATGTGTTTCTTAAAAGAAGTAGCACTTTCTTGTGCATACCGTCCTAAGGTTACTTGGCTCTGGAACAGTAACCCAATACTTCGTACCACTAACCACACCAAATTGTGGCTCTCAAATAGTTACTTGGGATGAGTATACACTTGGCTGTTTGGCGCGAGAACTTGAAAAATACAAAATACGTTGTTTATTACATTGACGGTTCTTTTTGGAGGCCGAGCTAGGGTCGGTCTCTACTATCGTGAAATGAGATTAGACCCATCCCATTGGCTTGGTAAATACTATTCCGTAGTCCAATCTTCTTCGCGATTCTGTATGTCGTACAATCAGCACTTCAGCGGGAGGGAAGAGGATTTATTTTTGTTCTGTCGGTCAGAGTGCCCTCAAAGCACGGATTCAAGAACAAAATAAGTTATCGCATGTCGAACTCAAGACGAAGAACAATGGGAACCTGGTCATTCATACATTACTGGGATTGAATTGGCGAACGAATTGGCTAGTTTAGGCGGTGCGACTTACTTCGTTGGTCCATCACCAGTTTTACCACTCTGTATTAGATTCTCTATTGTGCTACATCCGAACCTGCTAACCATTAGCGTAACTATCAAACTTGCATTCAATCAACAACTTTTCTACCGGATGAACTTTTCAAAATGTCACAGAATTTTTTGCCCTTTTCAAAATACAATTGCATTATTATAGTTAGGGCACTGGCTGGATATTGCAAACTCAATGATGACATTATTAGTACTCAGTGTGCTGAGCATAATTCGTGTGATCTTTGTAAATCAGATTATGAATCTACATATCATCTGATATGTAACGGCTCTGCCTGAAAGTAATTGCGTATCTAGATGATTAGTTGTCCATACATAGACCCATGTACAATAAGCTAAAACTCTAGGGTATGTTTTTGTTCCCACTTCAGTGTGGTAAAGAGCTGTGGACTTTATAAATAAGGTTCATTATTCCATCAGAAGTGAAGAATGCAGACTGTTTACCATTTTGTTTTGTGTAATTAGAATCCAAACTGTTTACTATATGATGTATTTAGGCAATAAACAGCGAAGTTCTTCCCGGTTGACGGTAAACTGATAAGCTACGACACAAACTATGAACTTGCTTTGTATAGTTGGATAAGCTAGGAACTGATACCTGGGGAGCTTAATGTACTAGGAAAATACGCATACGATCTGAGTAGCATGATGGCTGATATTTCGTATTATCAACCAATTAGTGACCTCTGATTAAATGGGATTTCGAAAGATTGAGGTACAGCTACAAGTATAACATGTGGCCTTCGACTGGCATGCTCCATTCTCGTTGGTCCAAATGGCTTAATGATGGTTGGTGGATATGTGTTCCTACTTAAAAGTAAGTTGATCAATTCACTTGGGTGGAGCTATACATTGGTCCTGCTAGTGGTCACCTATTTGGACCATGGGTGTCATGGTTGGTCCAGGAAAGGGGTGCACCTGGTGGAATATTGATTGTTTCGCTCGACGAGTCACTTTGGCTTATGGAAATGATGAATTGCTTTTTTAAATCGGTATAATTTGTTAGAGTTGAATGCCCAGTGGTTCAAATAGGTATTCGGTCTCTGAGGGAATTTGTAGGCTTTGCCAGAAGGGCGTGAGAAATTTTCGTATCTAGAGAAGGAATATTGGTCTTGCAGAACTTAAAATTGCTGTCATAAGAACTAGCCATATCGTCGTATAAGATCAAGAAGAAATATAGCACAGCTGTAGGGAAATAAGTATTTGCGAGTGATGGCCAATACTACATATTTTATCATGTTTATTGTTAATCGTTCGATCCCTTTCAGACCTAGGAAACAAAAAAGGAGAACAGGAACAAGACAGAAGCGAACACAAATCGAATTTTGATTTTTGAACCTCTCCTCCCGCCACGTAGACAAGCGCGCAAAATCTCTGTACTCCTACCCCCATTATCCACGATGTCGTGGGCTTTTCCCATTTTTTTGTCTGATAATTCCTCAAAAGAGTTTTTAATTTCAGAAAATTATGATTTTTTCCAATGTATTGGACTACTCTGATGCTGCATGGTATCCTAAAAATTTTTTGGTAAAAATCTCATTTTTGAACAAAATCAGTTTAAAAAAGTTTTTTTTTATTTTTGTGTCAGACATATTTTTGCATTCAGCATAATAGGTAAATGGAAGTAAAATATGAATTCTTGAATTGGGTCGTGGATGAAATTATCAGAACCAAAAAACAATGGAAATTAACGAAATTTCAGAAGATTGGATCAAATATTTCTGATAGCAAAATTGTGTGATGTCAGTCACAGAACTGCATGCCCAATTAAAGGGTTTCTAACTATTCGGAAAAGAATGAAGAAGAAAAGAATGGCTCAATTTTGTTCTACACTCTAAAAATGCAAAAAAAAAAATAATCAAGAGTTCTTGTGGACTATTCTCATACCCCCACCTACTTCTCCATGGACAGGCGTAGTATTTTTCGTACCCTCTATCCTCCCCTAAACTGCCCACGTGGTATAAAAGCGACTCCTAAGGGACCATTCATAAATGACGTAGCATTATATGGGGGAGGGGGGAGTTTTGAATTTTGTGATGATGTGTGATGACAGGGGGTAGGGTGTCATGTTATGCTACGTAGCTTTTTTAAAGGAGAATAGATTAGAATTTTTAAAAAAGTTTACCGTGACAAGAGGGGGGGTGAGGGTTACCATCGAGCTACGTAATTACCAGGGGGATATTTGGAGATTTGTGACGAAATGCTTTTAAAATGAAGGGGGGTTTTAAAAATCACTCAAAAAATGTTACGTCATTTATGGATGGTCCCTAACGAGGACTTAACTAGAACACAACGACACCATACTCTTTGAGACAAAAAGCGCTAAATTTTGTCCTTCTCCCGAGGACTAGTGCACAGTGGTCCGAATCCACAATTTAGGAAGACAAACATGTTTGTAGCTAAACCTTATATTTTTGAGCTACGATGTCTTCAGGACAAATAATTAGTATCAAATAGGCCATCTCCAGATGTGGATGGTATTAGGGTGGCTCTTATTGTTAGGGTGTTTCAAAAATTATTTTCTGAATGTGGGGATATAGAATATTACAGTCTTCAGCAATATTGTAGAGGAACTTATGCCAAGCAACTTTGCCAAAGACGTCATTGTTGTATCTCAAAAGGTTTTCATTGTATAGCTATTTTAATTGAGCAACTTAGGGTGTTCCTAACAAAAATTGTTTTTTGCTGTAACGTTTTTATTTTTTATTTCTCGTAAACGGTATCTTCAGACAATTTTTAAAGCTTATTGAGACAATTTTTTTCATAATAGAAGAATTCAGATATCACTTCCAGAACCGAAGTTATGAGCAATATTAAATAAAATATGGGTCCTTTTAAAATATTTATATCTAAAATTGGGACAAACGAAAAAAAAATCTTCTTGCATTTCAAAGAAAATACATTCAGGCATGTTTAGAAAAAAAATGGCGAAGGTGATATTTCTAAAAAAAATTTAAATCAAGTTTGAAATTTGTGATTTGATATGTGCGCAAGTATAAAGGGATACACCACTAGTGAAAAATTGTTTCCGAGCCTGAGGGATAACCCTTTTGCAAATGAGTGGTTGGAACCGTGTATGGTGGCGCTAGTGTTCTAATAAAATTCGCGGATCGATATTTTTAAGGAATTTCCTCATAGTGTTATGTCTGTTAGTCTGTGAAATTATGGCCAACAATTTTTTTTTCGCAGTGTCCATCTAGATTTGGTTTTACAATGCCACATACTACCAAAAAATTGGATCCTCCACCGAAATTGCGATATCACCTAATTTGGGTGGCCCGTTTGAGAAATTTTGACTCTACACGGGGCATTTTCAGTAGTAAAATCACAAATTTCAAACTCGATGTAATTTTTTTTTAGAAATATCGCCTTCGCCATTTTTTTTTCTAAATATGCCTGAAAATATTCTCTTTGAAATGAAAGAAGAATAATTTAATTTCGTTTGTCCCAATTTTAAATATAAATATTTTAAAGGGAGCCATTTTTTATTTAATATTGCTCATAACTCCGGTTCTAGAAGTGATATCTGAATTCTTCTATTATGAAAAAAAAATTGTCTCGATGAGCTTTAAAAGTTGTCTGAAGACACTGTTTACGAGAAACAAAAAATAAAAAAATTACAGCAAAAAAACAGTTTTTGTTAGGAACACCCTATGTTGCTCAATTAAAATAGCTTACAATGAAAACCTTTTGAGATTCAACTATGACGTCTTCGGCAAAGTTGCTTGGCATAAGTTTCTCTAAAATATTGCCGAAGACTGTAATATTCTATCTCCCCATATTCAGAAAATAATTTTTGAAACACCCTAAAAATAAGAGCCACCCTAATACCATCTACATCTGGAGATGGCCTATTTGATACTGATTATTTGTCCTGAAGACATCATAGCTTTTAAATATAAGGTTTAGCTACAAACATTTTTGTCTTCCTAAATTGTGGATTCGGACCACTGTGCAGCGTTTACTATGCAGAGAGTCGCCATTTCGACAGATTTTGGGAAATTTAACTCACGAGGGTGGGATGAAATCCACTAAGCCATAGGCTGCAGTCCTATCAACGTGTACAATTTTTATAAGCTAAACAATAAACGTTTTTCATAAGCAAAGTTTTTTTTCTTTTCCACCTAGTTTTAAAAAATTCTTTGCAACATATATTATCCTTTAATTATTTTTATTCTAATTCGTTTTTTGACACAGCTCATCGTGGTGATTTTTTTTATAAAAATTTAACATTATCTAAAAATAAAAATAAATAAAAACGAAAACTATTGAGTGTCCTTCGGAACTCATCCATGCGACTTTCTATTGTACGTGGAGACCTTCTTTCGCGGTGGGAAAACATTTGTCTGCTGGCCTACTGCAGTCTGAAAGAGGTTCTGTATTTCTCTTTTTATGTATTATCAAATTTATGAGGGACCGTCATTATATTTTAGATGGAAATTTCGAGCTTTATTCGTGTAAGAAGAAATACCGATTTGATCCTTTTCACATTTCAGGTGTATAAGCGCACTGGTTTGATTGGATCCAACGAATAAATAAAGCGACAGCTCTTTCATTTTTTTTACCTATTCACGTAATTAAAAGTTAAAAATCTGCTTAGAATCCGGCACCTTGTATGTGACTTATTCTTCCATATTCTGTATTAAATTATTCAAACAGGTCATCAGTGCAGCAAAGATGCTAGAATTGTCGGTTCTAGTGGAACATAATGGAATATTGATTCCATCTTACATGGATACTAAATTGTATTAAGCATTCACTCGCATTTCTACTTCTTAAACCCACAAAACAGTTAGAATAACACACGAGATCATCTAGAAAACTTTCTATCATAAATCAAATATCACAGCAGTAGTTAACATAATTGTCATCACTGTTCGACTTAAGATTGATTAGAATATTATTTTCACATCCCAGCGCTAATGGAAACTGCAAACCAAAAGGGCATCTGCAAATAAATCTCCATCGCGTCGTTGTCACTCTGCATCGCTATACCTGTAGCTACTGACCATCGTTTCGTAACGAGTGTGGGCGGTAGTTTTTTGAGACGATCAATTCATTAGACTCAATCCAGTGGCACCGTTAGTGGTTAGAGTGCGAACAGTGGTAGATAATTTAAATCACGAATAAAATGGAACATTTTCCAATGTCGGATCCGAAATTATGGTTCGTGTGAATTTCGCCATAAGTACTAAATAGTTCAGCACACTTACGAAAATTTGTTTTATGCGACCAATCGGACTGACAAAAATTACAGCAAAGAAAATAATTTCATTGACTGGTGCGAATTGTTCTTTTAAACAGAAATTGGACAGTTCGTCCTAATCATAAGTTAGTCGAGTATAATTCTTGGTTGATAATAAAGCGAGTAACTTGTGAACTGAATTTATTGCGTTTAGTCTGCTTGAGCGACCACCTTTTTTCATGCAATTGGACTATTTTAAATAGACTAGAAGAATTCGTGATCTAACCCCGGATGTCGACCGTTAGATGGCATACGAGTACAATGATGATGTTTTTATTTTCATCTGTCAAGACGCATCGAAAAGTAATTTTTTAATTTTATGAAACTTAATCAATATTCTAATTAAATGCTATTTCTTCTAATGATACGTAATCTTGATGAAGAGAATATTTTTTACACATCTGAAAAAATAGGTAGAAGGTAAACATCACTAAGAATGCGTTCTTCCGGTTTCTGTTTATACTAAAATGAAATTCGGAGATTGTAATATGAATAGAAAACGCGATAGTGAACGAAAATCGCTGGATTAAAGAGTGCAGGTGTCGTCGAAGTTATCCACTGGTAAATCCAAATTCTTGGTGAACATTTTCCGTATATAAAACAACCAACCTAATCTCGAAAATACAAAAATAATACCGCAAATTTCGCAACAAAATATCGATTTCGACTGAATGTTGTAGTATCAAACAAAAAAACTAGTGTTTTTTTATTACCTGTAATTCAAATTTGTGTAAAACTATGTAATGTTTATCCTAAAATAATAAAAGTAGAACAACCATCCTATATCATCAACGTAGGAAAATACGTTTGTCATCATTTGACTCGTACCAATAATGAAACATAGTGTGCGCGTCGAGCGAATAAGTTTCATGTCTGATAGTGAATCATAGTGTGCGTCGCAATGTAAAATTCCATATACCTATTCCCGATTTTGTCAGCTTTTGACCTAATTTTGTCAGCCCATTGAATTCGTCCAAATTTGATGTTCATGTGGTATTACATAGTCTAGATTTATTAAAATTGACACGAACGTAGACGGTTATTTGCATTCCGAAGGATTGTTTGTGGTTTTATATAGTCCAACCACAAACTATAATAGGTTTAAAAAGGATTAACTAGTATTTTTGTAAAACTAAATAAAAAATATGTGATCCTATCATCATGCAAGAAAATCTAGTCAACTCACATGAAAATATGTATTACCATTTAAATACACGTTTAATGTTGCATTACTCATATAAAATGGAACTCGCAACGAAATCTAACGTGGCGGTTTGTTTGATGATCTCTAAATGACCAATCAAGCCAAGTTCGAGCAAATCTTTCATGAGTATATTTTTCTTATCTCATAAATTCAAAATATGCAGAAACATAAAAATTGTTATTAATTTTGCACTTAAGCGAAATTGATACTGCTTTTGTCAGCTCTCGTCCATGGCTTAGCTAAAATGCTGCCATTGGAGCAACAGATCGATCGTAAAGATCTTTGATTTATTTCTTCGAATGTGGCAATATTTGATTTATGCTCGTTTAAGTCCCTAGCCATATTCTCCACTCTGTTTGCATTTGACTGTTACGGTAATCAATCTAGAATTGGGAACGTTTATTTATTGCTCCTATACTCCGCGTCACGTCATCGTTCTAGTATGGCTGCATCATCGCAGACGGCCTCAAGGCAGCTAGATAAGCGCTTTCGAACATAATCGCGACAGTAATTGACTGCCGGGGTCTTGCGCTGACGTAGATTCGGTATGTGTTGTCTGTAGTGATTTCTTTTTTTTCCAGAACGATATAGTTGTTTACGGAGCAAGGAATTTGCTACTAAGACTAGGCGATATTACAGAGAGAAAGTTCTGTTTTAATCCAGCTAGTGGTGCAATCGTGCTTGAATACATGGCAGCATGGGTCCGCGAGCGAGCACTTGAAAACCACAAACCTGATTAGCTACAGATCGATACTGATTGGTAAGAAAAACTCTTGAAAAAATAATATTTAATTAGTTCAATCGGCATAGATTTTGAATAAATTGGCTCAAATAGCACGTACCAATATTTCTCCAAGAAAGAAATAGTGTACAAAAACTCTTCGTTATCATTTAGTAAGTTTTTTTTAAATTTCCTGTCATTGTTTACACAGAAGTACCTTGTCGTATGGTCTACCTTCAGTTCTCCAATACTATTTTTGAACAGCTTTTAAATTAAGCTATATTATATTCAATCTTTCTCAGAATAAAGTATCAGTGCACTGTTTCTTAAACATCTATATAACGCTTATTTAGGAGAAATGCATCTATTTTCAGCATAAATGAAAATAAATGTTCGATTCTGTGCATCACCTCAACGATCCAATTATAGTCTCCTGGCCATGGCAAATTTCACCTCATCGAAAAAAAATCTGGTTGAAACATAATATTCCATATGCGTCGATTCTAACTGGATATCCATATCATCCCAGCAAACCAGCAATCGTATATAAAAGTTTACAATAAATTACAAATAATGACAGACTAAATCAAAAATACAAATAGTGCAAGCAAAAATTATGTTTTGTTGTAAAAAGTTCACATAAAATGCAAATCTGTGATCGAAATACAATGTTGACTTGAAGTTATTTATTAGTTAACTACAACTTAAAACAAAATCGTAATTTTGAAACATTGTATAGAAATTAATTTGCAATTTCGTTCGCAAAATCGTTAAAAAAATAGTCACCTCCTTATAGCACTTCGCAAATTCTCTGCCAGATTAGTTCAATATTTGAGCAACAAAAATTGCTTGAGTACAGAATGTATGTTGTGATTTGACAGGTATAGAAGGTATCATTGGAGTGTCATATTTAGGTTGGATTATGGTATTTTTAGATCGTAATCATAAAGCGATAAAAATGATCAAATATAATCGTTGCTTGACAGTGTATAAATAGATGAGTAAATAGCGGCTATGCTGGTAATACGAAGATCTCAGGTTCGAAACTGGAAGTAAATCGTAGCAGGTAATTTTAATAATTGATGTTCCAGTAACTCCAACCTCACCCATGAAAAACATATCTACCAGTGTGGGCGTAACGTAACGTCTTATAACAGAATTATGGAAATTTCATCCTGATTTTTTATTTTCATAATATTATTTTTTAAAAAATACTTCTTGTTACCACATCGGGGACCTTAAGCTGCATAAACCTTCATGTGTGATTGTAAAGTTGATCATATATAAACTCAAAATGATAAGCTAGATGATTGTATAATGCTTCTGATGAGATCAAAATTCGTCGTAAATCACATAGTTCTACTATACCGATTTGTTGTACGTATATGGCCTCCACTTTTGTTCACATAGAAGAGATCTGTGCATTTTATACAATCAATTCATATCGTTGAAGAGTACAGTTAATCAAATTGCAACTTATTAAAGTGAATCAAAATGTTGGCTGGGATGGATGCCAACGCATGATTTCCAACCGATCAAAACAAACGTAATCATCATGCACACGAAAGAACCTCATCAGCTGTTAGAAGAAGAGCACATGGGGAGTATGGGGGTACAATAGGTATAGGGCATTATCTTTGCTACGTTATTGCAGAGGTCGCTCATCTTGTGTGAATTAGATACACGGTAGAGATTATCGCTGTTACCGCGGATCAGTTGTACTAGTTATGGCACCATTTATGTGTTCGCGTATTGTTCTGCGAAAACGCACTGTCTTTCATCCTTTGTACAGTGCATTTAATCAATGTATAAAATGTTAGGTGGGTTTTTTCGTACGTAAAAATTAATAAATCAGCCGTTTGGGGGCATTATAGGATCGTCTCACAGCTAATCAACCATGTGATCCGGAATGAACAACTTCAATTCCACACTCTGGCGACGACGAGGACACCGAAGATGCCATTCGCAAGTACAAAGCCAGACGCAGCTGCCGAAACAACATGTTTTTGCAACATTTTCTTTCGCTGTTTTATGATTTTTCACATTATTTGCCACTTCAAATTTTCTTACCTGAATGACGTCAATTTAATTAATTGTTTAATTTTTTTAGCGCCTGCATCCTGCTTCAATTCATTATGCGAATAAGGCGAATTAGAAGATATTTCAAGAAGGTGGTTTTATTTAAATTGATGGTTGGATTTAGAGGATAGTTCTAAAGAATTATGTGCACAACAAATAAAGAACATAACTTAAGCTTTTTTACACACCTGTTTTAGCCAAATAGTCAAAATAGACTCTACTGCTATAATAGGCACATTACCCTATTTGTGTACTATAATTCTAAAATATCCGCTTGATTCGCCAATGAGATGAAAATCTGAAAAAAGTTACATAAATTGATAGATTTTTCAATAACATCATAACTCTGCTTATACCATACTATGATATCACGGTCTTATTGGCGAGAACATTATGGGACCTTAGTATGATTGAGCTTCTGGTGATTTTCCTGGTGGTAAAGTTACCCATTCATAATCATTCATAAGCGATCCAGTTTTCCTTCCACAACTTCAGATGTCTTGCTAAATCATCAACTTGCTAGTGGTGAATTTATCTGATAAGGAAATTGAACTAACCCGTAGCTTCCCCTTTCCGTTTGACAAGGTAAAAATGTGGCTTCATAAAACCATGAAATCTTATTTAGGGAAAGGTGAACTGGTTCATGATTCCTAGAATAATAGTCACTTTGCGTGCCCATGAGATAGTTCCCAAAATCACAAAATATTGCTCATGTCTTTGTAAACTGGTTCACGATTTCACGATCTATTTTGAGTTATATTTAAAAAATATGATTAATCATATTCAATTTCATGCAACTCTGCACATAGTCATAAAAGTTTCACGTGAATTATTTCACAAAATTCAGATTTTTCTTGAAATATCATACAGTTATGTTCACTTCTAGCGACCAGTAACAGGGGCAAGCAGCAGATATGAGAAAACTATTAGGACCTCGAACATCGCTATTTATTTGATAAGGTTCATTGTGCTGTCCGGAAGAAAACGAAAACTGCGCAAAACACCAATAATACATTATAGAGGCACAAATCGTGTTTGAAAGTGAACTCAAGAATAAAATGTCGCGATACCGTGCATACAAATAACGAAAATCGTGACTAAACACATACCATTCTACTTACAACTAAAATACCCCGATAACGTGAATATAAATTACGCAAATCAAGACTAAGGTCCTGAAATCAAGAACATAAATCACGCTACTGTGCCAGAAAAATCGGATGAAAACCTTGTGAATAAAATGTTACGGTAACGTGATGGGAAATTACAAAAATTGCGAGAGAACTCCTAAAATCAAGAACATAGTTTAAATGGCGGAGCTTTTTGTTGATACACTTTATACAACCCACTGAAGAACCCCTAGATTGTGAACAAACATGTCCAGGGAATGTTTATATTACTAACAAAAAATATGCTAAATACAAGAATGTATAAACAGTATTCAACTCTTCTTTTAGAATACTTGATAAAGGTGAAAAAATCTATCGAAACATTGGAAGTAAAAACCATATTGTTGTTTTCGTTGTCTGATCCACGATTGATAAGTCAAAAAAACCCTCGGATGTATTCAATTTAAAACAAAAAATCATATTCGTTGCTAATTAGGCTTAGGGGAACCCGGGGCTATTCTGACCTACTTAAGCAAATCGTCCTTTTAAATGGAAAAATGTGAGAAAATTTACCGGTCAAAGGTCCTAATTGTTAGTTTGAAACCTCAGCTACATTTTGATGCCATAAAAGGTTCATTTTCACCACTCAACGGCAGCGCTAGGCGACGATTTGCAAACCTCTACGTTTTTCCATCCTTTTACAATGTAGGGGTAATTCGGACCTCCCTATGGGGCAATTCAGACCGTGATTTTTCTTTAATTTTTTTGCAATTGAATTATGTTTACCTATAAAATATTTATAAGAGAGGCTCCTTAAGAAGCAAAAAAAATAAATTCCTTTACAAAAACTTAATCTGGTATGTCACAGCTGTCGATTGGCGACCCATGTATTTTCTTTGCTGTGGCGTGTGCAATTGTGTGCGCAGCCGCAAGCCGCTGAACGGTGGTTGACGGAATAGGGGGTCCGAATAGCCCCGTTCGCTCAATTCGCGCAAATGTGGTGAGCGTCTCGAAAATATTTGTGTTTTCACCCAAACAAAAATCATTCCATAAAATAGGAGCCTCAAGCTTTCCAAAACATTTACGATTTATTTTTTCTCTTTTATTTGTTGCTTTAATCACGGTTTTTTCCATTATAATGATTTTTGTTTTGAGAATGGCAAAAAAACGAAACACGTTGTATCTCCTTTCTACAATGAACAAAGAATCAAATTCAGCTCTCAAAATTAATATTTCAGAATAGCGGTTCCACGAATATGTACGATAATCAGAAAGTCTTGCTATTTTCTGAGAAATCGAGGGGATCCGAATTACCCCCACTGTCTTAAAAGCCCCGGGTTCCCCTATATATTTCTCCATTACAGTTATTCCATCAAATAGAATGGTCTTTTTTGTAAGTATTGCTTTCGGCCAAATAACTTTTGAGCTAAAACCAGTCGGCCCATTGACGTTTGGCGAAATGACCTTCGGCCAAACTGTATTAGGTTAGACGGCATTCGGCTAAGTGGCATTCGGCTAAACGGCATTCGACCAAATGGTTGATGGCTTTAGGACAAACGGAATTCTGTCAAACTGCCTTCGACCAAATGGCCTGTATCTTCTTTCGGCTAAATGACCCATTCGGCCAAATTCAGCCAATTGGCCTTTTCTGCCAAGTGACAGTCGGCCAAATATCGTTCGGCCAAATGGTTTTCGGTCAAATGACCGGACTCCGTATAAATTTCAAGCCAATAAAAAAAACTTCGATTTTTGAAAAATGCTATAGTACACAGTGTTTATTTTTGCTAAAAAAGTGCGAAAAATTCTTAACGCGAAAGGATGTTTTATGATGATCCACAATCTTCATTTTGATGATATAATTATAATGATCAATCCCCCTTGAAGTGGGATATTTGCAGCAATTTTTTTGAAGTATGAAAGAAAAGATGATGTCTTGAATAATGATAAGCTAACAGCATGTTCCAGAAAGTATTTCGTCTTATCGAGATACATATCTTTCCAGAAGAGATAATTGATCTATCGCTTGTGACTTGGAAGTTATTGGTTAATTTTTGGTAAAATTAGCAAAACTCTTAAAAGTAGGCTAGACGAGCACTAATTCATCTCATTAGTCAGGATATCACACTATTTTGATTTTAACTCGACTTACAGTGATTGGATTTCGCTTAAATAAGTATCAGCAGCCTTGCTTCGTTTCTAAGAAGCAGCAACTTCAAAAATCTGACCAGCTCTAACGAATGTATTCGGATGGGTGGGATCAATACACTAGCTAAGATGAATTAGGGCAAAGTTACCCTAATAACTTTTGAACGGGCAGAACGGGCAGCCAGCTCAAGTTACAATTAGAAATACTACATCAACACTATAAAACTTAATAGAGTTCACTTGTCTTTCATTGTCTCCAGTCTATTGTTTTTTAAAAAATGTCCACTATCTTCGAAAACACCCGCGATTAAAAAAAATAACAAAATAACTTCGTGGAATACATGGAACCCGTAGAAATGATAATTGAATATTTTTTTTTAAAAATACTTTTTGGTCGTCATCCAAATATAACGAGTTATAATTTCTTAAGCATTTAAACAAGGGACTTCGTGTATTCAGCAAAGATATTCGTGAAAGCAATCTTCATAACATTTCCAATGTCTTTGCCTAATTTCTCTAAGCAAAAAAAAATAATGTTCAAGATGAAAAGTCGGTTAAAACAAAGTATTTTGTAAGAATCGGAAATGTTTTTTTCCGGTTTTTATACTGATTATCCTTTTTATCCGATTCTTACAAAGGACAGTCTCTGTCCGATTTTTATACTTGAAGTTTATATCCGGTTTTTAAATTCTAATATATTTAAAGCGGGTTTTACGAAGCATATTCTGTCCTTGCGACTTTTATTTTCGGTGACTCAAATGAAAAGCCTTGCTATTTTTGAAAAGTAGTTCGAAAATACTATTGAGGTAAACTCAGCCGTGTCCACATTAACAACCAATCACCATTTGAAAGACTTTATTTTTCAAAAATTGCCAAATTACTTGAAGAATACACGAGATATATTGTTGGAATATAGAAAGTTGTCCATTTTCATAATTCAAACCGTTTTACAAAACTGAACTTGTCAGAATGATCTTCAAATGGTTATATTAATAAATTGGCTTTAAAGTGATCATCCAAAACTAACAAGCAATAATGCTGGAGATACTAAGGATAAATCTGTCTTCACCAAAGTTGTTGGCAAAATCATGCTGTACCACTTTGCCGAAGACATAATTTTAATATAAGCACTTGTAAGAAAGTTGGTAATTATATCTCACTCTTAGGGAGAATAATAATTAAAATAACAATACCATATGAATGGGCTTGTAATGTCCATAATTTTTTTTTCGAAAACGTCATTGAGACAAATTAAACGATTTAGGCGTAATTATTAGATCGCACAACTTTGGCAAAATAAACCACTGTGAGTTGAAATGTTCTAAGATGATGTTCTCAATTCTTCCATCCACAGTATCTCAATGTTCCAATCGATACTAGCTCATAGTACTACACAAAAGAAATCCTCGTTTCCAATAAATTTATTTTTATAGTAATTTCAACCGTTCTATTTTCCAATACTACATCGAACTTATGCAGATTACACAAACCGGCGATCTTCCCAGCGTACATCGTACAGGCTACAATTATCGAAATAGCCCATCTCCGCAGCCAGGTTTCAACGAGTTGAAATAAATATTTATCTTAGAGCACAGCAAATCGACGTCATTGGAGAAATGAACGACGATTATGGCGCCCGGTACGCAAATCGTCTTGCGAGATACCGGGTGATAGAGAAACGTATTCCGGGTGAGAGTCGTCCTGTAGATGGTAGGGTAGTCGTTTACGCATTTATGTCTCAGTACAGTAGTAACGTGGTCAATGTTATGAACATACGAAGCTGGTAGGTTTTTAAAAGTCAAAAGTACGTAAAGTACTTCCAGCAGCTTCAAGCAACAAAATGCATTTTGAAAATAAAATTCTGGTGAAGAATAAAATGGTTTTCTTTGAAGTCAGTACGTCTCAACAGGTCCCGAATCTGATATTCGATTTTCGGCGATCTCTTTTCGAGCGGGGAAAGAGAATCATTTACAGTAACCGTTAGAGTAAACACTGTCAGCCGTGACAGAAAATACTGAACGCGGTAGAGCTAGTAGAACAAATTAGAATCAACCATCGAATGCAACTGACAGTGCAGCATGTGCGGGGTTAAAGTCACTTTATTGTTACTTGAACTGCGGGTTGTTCGGTTTCTATCCGATAATGGGATGCTGCCTGGCGTCTACAAACCAAGTATAATTGAATGTTGTGCGCAAATGGAAAACTGTGGTACCAGCCCCTTCACCTCCCACTGTTCGACTTAGTTGCGCTGTTAGATTGCGCTATCCAATACGTATTACGCACGGTCTTTGATTGACTAATAATGTTCGCTACTGCTGTTGCAGCATGTATCCCTGACAGGTATAAATCTATACGAATATATTTTCGAGGTATCTGGGAATAATATAAACAGACAATAGTGAGATTATGTGATGTTTCACCCCACTGGGGGATATTTTCATCGCCCCAGACTTCATTCTACACACGGTACCATCAAGCACCAATTACGAAATGAGTGCAGTACAATCTAGTTTCTTATCTGGTTTGTTCTATATGAGCTAATAAGTTCCCCAGCGCCTTGACCCGATTGTTGACACCGAGCAGGAGGTTTCAATTTCCAAATAAAAACAACGCATTAAGGCAGCCGGGAAGCAATTCTCCAGGGGTTCGTAAACGAATGTTTGTTGGCTTAAGCTACAATAGCGAAACCAAAACATTTAATATATGAGTGGATTGTCCGCCGGCTCCTTTTCGATAACGATTCAGGGTCAATATGTCCGAACCGCAACCGAACGAGTTTATTTTCATTAAGCGTTTGATACGCGTAGTCTCCTCATCGAACATGCGGTGCACGTACTTTCACTTCCACATACCCAGGCATCATCGGGAACGGTTCAAGTTCACAGTATAAGGTCGTTTGAAATGGATTGATGATTCCTACCTACTTCCTTCTTCAATGAATTTAGAATGATATTTGTTGACAACTCTTCAAAATATTTGTCTATTTCATTTTATTGGCTTTGTAGCTCCGCTGCCATTTAAACATTCTAAATACATACTATTTATCTAGATCACGCACCAACAACGGAACCCAAAACTTTACAAATCATCGACACTGTCGTCCCAGCGTATTTACTTCGGAGGCACTGATTCTAATGTTTTGGTGTCATATTATCGCTTGAAATTTCTGCGTTCAACCCGTAAATGTAATCTTGTTCAAACTGACCAAGAAATATTTCGTTTGCGTTCGTAGCAACCATTGCTTTGTGCTTGGCGTATCAGTAACGACAAAAAACCGTTAATTGTGTGATGATTCTGTATCAATAGTAGTAGTATGTCTTGAAGTTTGCAATTATTTCCCGGGTTGTTGTCGTTCGGTGGTTGCTAATGTTATTCGTACCCATCAAACTTTGCCGTGTTTCTGCCAATTAGGAGTATTATACTAATCCTTCTTCCATACGTTTATACTATATTCACACTACGAGATAAAACGAGCTTTTACGTTATCTCGATGACGTTTTTCTTGATGTTAATTATTATAATATGATTTAATTCTGTAGTGCAAACCAGATATTACACACAAAAATGGAAATTGTGATCAAACCCAGTTCAATATTTATTGTTATAAATAGGGTGACTGTGCCCTAATTCATCTTAGAACCTCTATTCATCCCACCCACTTGAGCACAAATGGTAGAATGAATAAGGGTGCGTTGTACTCGACTTTTGGCTTCGCTCTAACGCGAGTATTTTACATTTTCCACGCCAGATTTTTTTATTGATCTGCTTCTTAAGAACGAAGCAAAGATGTTGATATATATTTAAGCTCAATTCAATCGGTGTAAGCCGAGTTATCAGCGAAGAAGTGTGACATCGTGACTAATGAGAAGATTAAGGGTGCGTCTACCCTATTAGCCTTGGCCATCGTGGAGCTCCCTACTAGCGATTTCTAATGTAATAATGTAGAGTAACGTATACAATATGGTTTTCCTCAATTAGTTATGAAGTTTGTTTGTATTTCGACGTTGTCTCATCAGAATCCGACACTAACTTAGTGGTAGGACTAAGCTATTTAAAATCCATTAATTTATTATAACAATTTTTTAACATTTAAAAAAGTTAAATCTTCCAACTGCAACGAGAAGCAGTATACTAGTGGAAAAACACGAGCACGAAAACTGGTCGACGATCATTTTAAAATGCCAAAAAGTACATGGTGTGGCAAACCATATGTAATTGTGGATTGATATGTCAAATCTTCGGACCTACAAGCTCAACCAATCACCAAGTTTACGACGAAGAAAGTCTGCCAAAACAGTTGCTACCTTTCATTTGAAAGTTCTATTATTATTCAATTCGTTTATTTGATAAGGGACTTGAAAGTTCCATGTTATACTGGGCGGATCTAGCACATTAGCAACACGGAAAAGTAGCTCAGAAGAGGTACGAAAAAATAATATAAACATTGTACTGAAGGACTGCAATCCTCCAAATATCCCAGAACTTCTTCCGATTGAAAGATAATGTACAATTATGAAACAAAATCTAAGAAAACAGCAAGAGATAGTAAAAGATGAGAAAGATTTCAAAAATGTTGGTAAAGCTTCCTAACAGATAACCATTGTGAAAAACCTTACTGTTAGAATAAAATGAAAATTATTATTTGTATTTGGATATTATAAATCTATTCGAACTTATTTTATTGCTAATATGTTATCAACTTATTATTTGAATTGATGAATTACACTTGATTACAAAATCAATTAAATTGAATTTACAATGTTTGGTTTTCCTTAGCTAGATTTTACTGTGTGCATTCCTTATCTTTGTGTGTTTTAACAAAAGTATCAAAATTTTTATTGCTTTAATCTAAACAGTTACGATGAATGAATTTTAACAAAAACCCGATTTTTTCCACCAAATAGTTAGATGCAGTACTTCATACATATAACTATTAGCGCAATCAAGAGATTGCTGAATTAATAATAGAATATATTGCCAATTCGGTTATCAATTATTTTTTATTAAGGTTCAACTGACAAAGCCCCATAAAGCAATCAGTTTTTAACACAGTCCTAACACAGTCGTCTTGAAAATCACAGAACACACAAAACAAATGATCAAATAAATAAACAAATCAATAAAATAAACATAAAATAAAATATCTAAAATAAATAAAACAAAAAAATTATTAAAGAAAATTAAATAAACAAAATAAAAAGAGCAAAAAAACTAAACGAAAGCAGAAACATATAAGGTAGAAAAATAAATAAAATAAAAGAAATAAAACAAATTAATAAAATAAATAAAATACATAGAATAACGAAAAAATAAATAAATAACACAAACTAAATAAATAAAATTAATAAACTAGATAAAACAGATAAAGTAGGTTAAATGCATAAAAGAGATAAAATACATAAAATAAATAAAGTGAATAAATACATAAAACCCAAAATAAGAAAATAATAGACAAACAAAAATTAACAGAAATAAATAATAGACAAACAGAAATTAAAAGTTGGTGAAAAAATATGTAAAACCAACAAAGTGAAAGAAATAAGATAATAAACATTTATATGATGCAATAGAACAAATAAAATAAAATAGGTACGATAAATAAGTTAAATGAAATAAATAAAATAAATGAAATAAGTAACGATTCAAATAAATGAAAATAATAAATCAAATAGATTAAATGAATAAATTAAATTGAATAGATAAAAAACAAAATACATTAAATGAAAAGAAAGAATATAAACCTGTTTCAATCCACCAAGTGGTGCCATTGTGCCTTTCCCATTTGTCGAAATTACGATTCCATTGCTGGTTAAGTTTAATATAATGGAGGAAATATCTACTACATATAAGTACGATTTGCACCTACATACAATGGATCGACAGCCACGAACTTGAGAAGGTGTCGACGCTGAAACACTTGAAACCAGCGGCGGATCCGGGCGGTCTGGACCCCGCCAAAAAATTTCAACTTGTTAAGAAATTTTAAATTAGTTTCAATTTCGAAGTAGTTCCAAACTCAAAATCATTTCAAACCAATTTTTTCACTGGTTTTTATTGAATGCTGTTATTGCGTATTACCTAATGTGTTCATTTCAAAATCGAAATTTCAGACCCACTAGGAAAATTTATTCTGGAGGAACTAGGAAATCTAATTCGGGAGGGGGGCTTGTTGATGAAAGGGGGTTTAGGGAAGGGTGGTGTGTGATATGCGGGGACTGGAGGGGTGCTAACCCCTCACTACATACCCCTAGCTACGCCCCTGTTAAAGAAGTACAGAAAATCTATATATGTAAAAAAAGCTGGGATTAGGTTGACGATGTTCAAAAGCAACCTATGGGAACGTTATATCTTTCATTTAATATTAGATTTGATAAAATCGGTTCAGCAATCTCCGAATAACCGATGTGCATTTGTTGGTCACATACATACACATACATACACACACATACGCACACACAGACATTTGCCGAATTCGACGAACTAAGTCGAATAGTGTATGACACACGTCCCCTCGGGCCTGGATTAGGTTGACGGAGTTCAGCGTAATTGCATAACCTTTCTATATGAGAAAGGTAAAAATGTGAATTTGCTATGTGGCCGCACTCTTGAACTCGTAACTCCGGAACCGATGGTCGGAATTAAATGAAATTCAATAGCCTTCTATGGAAACATTGTATCATTTAAGACTAAGTTTGAGGAAATCGATTAAGCCATATCCGAGTAACCGATGTGCATTTGTTGGTCACATATATACATACACACATACACACAGACATTTGCGAATTCGACGAACTGAGTCGAATGGTATAAGATACATGGAATTGAGTTGACGATGTTCAGAGTGATTGGGTTACCTTTTTATATGAGAAAGGCAAAAATGTGAATTTGCTGCCAACACTCTCCAACCCGTAACTTCGAAACCGGAAGTCGGAATTAAATGAAATCCAATGGCAACCTATGGGAACGTTGCATCTTTCATTTAATACTGCATTTGAGCAAATCGATTAAGTCGAGTAACCGATGTGCATGTTTTGGTCACATACATACACACGCATACCCACAGACTTTTGCCGAATTCGACAAACTATGTCGAATGGCATATGGCACATGGCCCTCCAGGCCAGGATTAGGTTGACTATGTTCAGAGCGATTGCATAACCTTTCTATACCAGAAAGTTAAAAATGAAATAAAAATTAGATGAAATCAATATAATAAATACAAAAAAGAAAAATAAAATAGTGAAAGTAAATTAAATGTAAAAATAAATAGAATGAATGAAATATACCAAACACAAAAATATAAAGTAAATATAAGTAACATAAATAAAACAAACAAAGTAAATAAGATGCATGTAACAAATAAAACAACTCAATGAAATAAATTAACAAAAAAAATGCATAAACAAAGTAGGTAAAATAACAAAATAAATTTAGTGAATAAAATACATAAAATACAAAAAACGAAAGAATACTGAAAGAATAAATATAAACATGGAATAATATTCAGCCGAAATAAACATAAAATGCATAAACTGAAAAAATTAAAGAGTGAATAAAACAATGAAAAATAAAATATATCGAGTGAAAAAGGTAGAAATGTAAGTAAAATATATAAAACTTGCAAAATAAATAAGATAAGCGAAATAAATAAAACAACTAAACCAAATAAAATAACTACAACAAAATAAAACACATTAAACAAATAAAATAAATATACAGTAGGATTCCGCTTTGGCAACAATATTTTTTTTTCAGTTGTCAAAACTGAACCGTGCCAAAAATGGAACCTTACTTTAAAAGCTTTTATTTTCAATTTGTGACATCATAAATGTTACAAGAACATCAATTATATAAGAATATAAGAAATGGAATGAAACAATGGAAAAAAATCAGAAAATTTAATTTTATTCGCTATGCTCACTCCCATAAAATATACTAAATATGACTCTCATGTTTAGAAATAAAATCAAAAGTGATATCAATTATTACAACAAAACGTGCATTGAGCATTTTTAAGAAAGATTTACTATGTACAACAACAATGTTGCCAAAAACGGAATCCTACTGTAATAACTAAAATAAAAAAAGAAATAAAAAACCAAAAAAAAACACATAACCAAAGAAATAAACTTAATATAGTAAACAAAATAAATAAAGTGAAGAAAATACACAGAATAAATAAAATAAAGCAAATACAAATAATGAATTAAATAAATAGTATAAAAAGTATAAATAAAATAAAAAATAAAGAGCAATTGCAATAGCCTAATACAAATCAACCCCGTCATTCGAAAGGCGAAAACATAGATGCACAGCAGCATTTCATTGATGCTGTGCATCGTCGACAGATTTTCAGTGGTGATCTTACGTGACTTCTCGTTTGCCGGTTCTCATGGTAAGGAGGGACAAGTCTGTCTTTGCCAGGAGACATGTTGGTAGGCTTGAGTGATTTGTAGTAACACTGCCCAAACTGCACTCCTACCAGCAGAAGACAAAAGATTAGTTCGTAAGGTTTTAAGCCTGTTTCTAATGACTCTACCACTTTTGGTGTTCCGATGAACCACTAACGTTATATTCTGATGATTTTTACGCCCATATTATTTTTCTTGTTAACTCTTTCGGTAACCTAACCTCAACCGAATTTCCGACAGCGTCGAACGTTTGTCGACGCTTTCAAAAATAATAAGTTTTTTGTCGTTAAAGTGGGAATATGTGAACCAAGAGATAGGTGAAACACAATGAATGTTTTTCATTTTAGATATCATACCATAGCATTCAAATTAAATGATATTTCGTACTTTCAAAACAAAACAAAAAGCAAAAGGATAAACGATATTTTTTCATATGGTTCTACGTGTTTTTATAATTGTCGGAAGAATGGTTGAACTTTTCTTCTGGAGTGGTTCAAGAATCTCCAACCGTGGGGAACAATTTGACGTACATTTGTAAAAATACTAATAATTTTCATACACGTAAATTTTCATTGCCAGAGGTATTATATATGGTAAAGCAATGTTTGTTCTTTCAAATTCATGCACAGAAAATACTGCATATTGTGTGAAATATAGACCTTTATTTATTTAATATGCCCCCCAGTTTAAATCATTTTAAAGTAACACACTTAACATCCCCACTTGATCAATTGTCGGTTGAAGAGGAGGGGCACGTGTTCCCCCTCCCCCTGTCGCCGCCAGTAGTCATTATTTAGCCCCCAAACCGAATATTTCCGAATATTGCATTTCGCTCCCTAAGCCACGCCAATACCACATCAGCTTCTTAGAATACCGCCAATTTCGTCTTTTCAAAAACTGTGAACTGACGATATTACTTCATACCTATTTTCTGGTGGAAATGGAAGAAAGAGGCTATTCACAGTTCTACCGCCGCTAACGTAAACATGTCGAACACGGGCCATTCCCCGCCGTGTTGATTATTTTACTCATTCGCGGACGATTCGGAAGACCATTCTATTTCGATACGCAGCTGCCACGTGCTGAAAGGTGTTACTTATTACATAGTTGGATGCGCTTCTGCTGGACGATGAGTAGGCCATAGATCTCTGTCGCAAACGAATTCTGACGTCACTAAAGTGCGTAGTTAGTAGTAATTATGAACAAAGGTGCAGGTTGCTGTGACTCAACTACAAAGTAACTCAAGCTCTTTACAATGGAATCCATCAAGTTAAGATTGGTTAATCAGGCAATCAGTAAGCATAGGAACATCCTGCAAGTATGCCAACGATTAATAAATTAATTTATGCAATCAAACCACATTTAAAAGTCATATGAACAAAAATTTCCATCATCACAGGCATTGTTTACAGTTCGAAGCAATTCAGTAAATCAAAATCTTAATAATCTTCAAAAGAGACGCTACTTTGCCGAGCATAAACAAAGCAAATGTAGCACACATACGCACTACCGCACTCTGTCTCTACCAGCTGCCATACTGTGGGGGTCCATGTTCTCACTCACTACGGGAGTTGGATTTAGCTGCAGGCAGGTCGAATGGGGAATGCCTCCGGTGTATTTACGGCTAAATTTGGATCCTATTTTTATCTCTGAACACGTTCGGTATCAGTATGGGAGAAAGGTAGTACCGCTTGATTGTTATCCCATGTGGGAAATGTTGCACTATTTTATGTACGCACATGCCTCCTCTTTTTACTAGAGGGCGGGGGACAACTTAATTATTACGGGAAATTGGTTTGTTGAGTTTTTTTTCGGTGAAACACTATACAAAATATTGATTAAAAGATGTCTGTTTTGAACTCTATATATACAAATCATTACTTAAAAGATCGAAAAATAGAATAGATATAAAAAGAGAAAATATTTTTACAACGTCACTTAAAAATTATGAAGACTAAAACCTCAACAAAAGGCTTTGTATGTAATCTGCTTGCACATCTGATAACCATTTTAAACCTTGATTGAAAAAATTTGTATGGACGATGAAATGTGCGATTTACTACCCACCCACCACACCTTCCTACAGTGCCAAATGTAAATTCCGAGCATACGCAATCGGTTCCATACCTTGCGCGACTGATCTATTTTCACTCACTGCGAGAAAATAGCACGTACGGGTATGGCCCTACTTTCACCTTGAAAGTTTTTTTTGTTACAATATCAATGCGCGTTAGAGAAGCGCTGTCCAATTGACTTGGAACAGTACCGTTTATCCTATCCACACTATAATTGTGAAGCGCTAAATCTGGCGAAAAATATGATAAACCTAGATGGTGGGAGCTGTGTTATAAGCCACTAAGTTAAGCCACTATCAGGAAGAATTCCCAATGTCGGTAAAAACTAGGAACTCAACCCTACCATTGTCCTGAACACGGAGAATCGGTGGCGTAGTCCAGGCCCGAGCGCAAGGGGGGGTTCAAACCCCTCCCATGAGGGTTTCGATTTACTTTTAAAAACTTATAAAGTTTCTGTTCAGGAAAGAAATATACTGCAAAACATTTTAACACATAAAATGTCATTGAGTTCAGTCACCCTAGATACAAGTCGATGAAGAAAACAAGGAAGAAACCCTACGAGGGTGGCTGGAAAGGGATGTACGTCAAGTTGGTCGGCTTCTCTGATGGATCGATACACGTTTCGAGAAGTATCGATATTAGTAACAGTTGTGAGTAGACCAGTTCCACAGCAGATGTCGGTCAGCGGGCTACAACGGGAACTTAGGAAGAAAAACACGAGGTTGGAGAAAATCGTGATATCGCTATCTGGAGGAATTTCACCGCCGATGATTACTCCGCCAGAGTGGCTGACAGCTAAGTAGATCGTGCAAATGGGCATCGGTATCAGGTGAAATACTGCCGCCAAAGAACTCTCAGATAGTAGATAATCAGAAACGAGTAGCATCAAGAAGGATAAGAAACCATTCGAAGGTGCTTGTGAAGAGATGTAAATCATGGTCTACACCTCCGGATCGGTTTGTGTCTCGCCAAGTTGCAGCAGACCAAAGCAGGTCAAATAAACCGTGGAGGTTGGACAGCTAGCAAAGAAAAGCAGCTATGGACAAAACATGAACGATTAACACAAAACAAAAAGAGTAAGAGCACAATCTCTACTGAAGTAGTACCTAACGGTTGCCCCAGATGGATGAGGATTTCGAGATACAAGAGGTTTAGGTTTAGTCAGAGCCGTAGCATGCGTTTGGCCAGGTCAAAGCAGACAGCTAAAAGGCGTATAATTGAGACTCTACCAAAGACGCCAGTAGACTATGCTACGGTCCTGTTAGTCCAGAATAAACAACGAACAAGACAAAGACTTAAAATTTCAACAAAAATAGCGAAAAAAATTCCAATCATTTTCTCACTTTCATAGGAACAAGGGGAACTGAGTCATGAGAAGTAAAGCAGGCCGCCTTTGTATAGCTGTATCAACGATCGTAGAGTAATCTAGATTAATTATCATCGAGAAGATAAACCCATGCCGTACCATGAAAATTGATGCTCGATGCCGGGAGAAGTTCCGCAATATCACAAAGTTGCCGGTTCCCAACCTAGGTTCAACCAATCCTACACTAAGTTGAATCTCTGGTTGAAATGTCACATGGAATTTTTTGTGTTCCTGGAAGCGTTGGAAACACTTTGTTTATTCTGAATTTTCTCAGACCAGGTGCTGTTTGCTTCGGATTTGTGGTAGAGTTTTTTCTTGCTGGAAGCCTCATTTTCTTGTAATTAGTGTAATACTGCATGCCTGACGCACAGCACAAACAACCGACCATGCAGGTGATTCTTGTCGAAGAAGACGCAAAGCAGTCTTGCAAAAGGTCAACGGACACTAGTTTGAAGGGACACCCCATTTTGTCTCGTCCAGTGCGATTGTCTCTCAAAATCTTCGCTCACTGGAGCAAGAGGTTATTGAAATAGACAATCCCGTTTTTCAGTAGATCTACGCATGCTAAGTTCGAATCGATAACAACACCATCGATCTCAACTTTGTAAGCGGGCATGTAAACGCGTAAGTTCTGCATGAAAATCAGTAACGTCATTTGATTGCTTTAGACAAAATATCACAATTCTGAGCGTATGCTGGCGAGCTTTCGAGAGATCTGGCACAGCTGAATATTTTTGTGTCTTGTGGAATATTAAACTACTTCGCGAACTATCTTTCAACCGAAAGAAGATCGGATACAGATGAACCCAGTTAAATGTGTTTGATTTCAAATGGAAGTTTGGAGTCTTTGGGTACGAATCTTTTTCGACATCCATTTTAGGATCATTTGGGTCATTTCAGGAGAGTTTATTTATGCACGGACCTAGAGCCAGACGCAAAGTGAAAACTGAAGAATAGGAAAGAAGAGACATAAATCATTTGAAAGTTAAGTCTGAATTTTACGGTGAAGTAATTAGGTGGTCATCTATCTCCACACGATATATGGCTGGATGCAACCTATTTTATTAGAAACTGGAACGAAAATTATGTTAAAAACATAATCAGCAATAGATCATAAAAGCATCTTTGTTTCATTTGCATGTGAAAAAAGATGGGTGGATGCTGTCTGGAAAATAACCAGAATGCCGTGACTGCCCTTGGACTGATAATACAAATCTACTAATATGCACCGTAATCAACAATCCACCAATCAATTCTAAGATGTCAGTATACTTGATATACGGTAGGGTGCCAATATTTATGGTCTTCCTAAAATTTCAAATCGGACACGGGTCAAAAGTATTGGTACCTAAAAAAAGAGTTCCCATACAAAAAGCGCTATCGAAAAACAATGTCGTGAAGCATCGAGATCTGGTGTAATGTTGAAAAAATGTCTTTCAATTCAATTAAATGTCGAAATCTGGTGTCAATTAAAAAAACAATTTTTCTGATTTTTATTTGAAATTCTTAGAACTAAAATTAAAAGAACCAGAGAGACAACTTTGTCAAGACGATTTTTTGAGAGAAGATACAAGATCCGTTGTTTCATGCATTTCTAAGACATTTGGCAAAGAAAATAATTTAAAAACAGCCTTTTCAAACCCTAGTATCAACTCAAATCCAGAATTTTCCACAAAGGCTATCTCAAAAAAAAATTGGAGGGGGGGGGGCAGTAGAACTCGACGTTTCATTCAGAGCCTAAAAAAATGACATTTCTGCGTGAACTTGAAAGAAAACGAAATTCAATTCATGCCCGCTGCGATGAATGAAATGTTTGGTTCGTTTCTCTCGTCATTCGTTCTCCCGACGCAGCGCATTCAGGTTCAGACATGTTCGGTTTCAGAATCAAAGCGAATTTTGTCTTTATGCTGCCTCTGAGATGGATTAATGAGCAAAAGTGCATCAGATATAGATTACGCAGTTTACTTATGCTCGAAAATGTAGAAGATACCAACTTTTGCCTTCAAACTGTCGACATAATAACAAATGAATGTTTTGGTTGGTGAATGAATTTAAATTTCCTCTGCACTCAAGCATTCGATTCTGCATGAAATTTCAGTCAGTTGGAAAGTGAATGAATGAGAGAGGCGTTGAATCTGAATGTCGGTTTTGGTAAATACAAGTAGAAATAGGTGATGATTTTGAAATTTCATGGCTCTGGTTTCATTGCATCCTAAGCCATTTAGCATCAAAAATTCGAATTCAATTTTTGAATTTTCTATGGGTCCTTTTGTGTTTTTTCACGGGTGAAAATTTTTGCACTTTGGCCGTTTCGAACAATGCCTTAATCGTGCCGGATTGAATACAAAAATTGAATAAAATTTTGCAACGAGACTTTTCTCGAAGTGTTAATTCTATTGAGGTGCGCCTGGTTATTAAATTCGATGATCAACTGTTTTCCATACATGACATAATATACAGTCTTCTCAATAAATACTCCTTCCGTCGCCTTCAAACGCAAAACTCCACCAAGGGCGCTAAAAGACCACGCTACGGCTCTGGGTTTTGTCAGCAGGCTTAACTACTACAAACCAATCCGAATCTACTACCCTGTTGCCTGTTGATGATTCCTTCTCGATAACAAACATTTACTTAATTTGTTAAGCTGAGACGATTGGTACACAATACTCGGTTCTCCAGGCCTAAACAATATCATTCATGCATTTGTGGATCTACTGTCTACCTTGCGTGTTTGTGACAATGACGGTCCATGAGTTGATGGGTCGATATGGCCGGTGTTAAGTCAGACCGGACAAAGTCGCAAAAAATGAGATAATGATAGCACTGGATAAAGAATTTCGTCAGCTACATTCGACTTTTGCAGATTTGAAATATGTAACAATAAACAAGAATTATGGCAAAAAATTATTTCCAATCATAATGTTAAGGATGCTACGATTCAAACTTTAAACTCGGTTTTCTCTAAATCAGTATTTTGTCCCTTAGTCCGGTCTGACATAACACCGACCATATCTAGTCCAGAGAGTGGGAGTCTCTTCTCTGGTGTCGCTGATTGGCCTCGTAGCGGAAATAGGCCTTCGAAAAATAACTAGAACTAGAACAATGTTCAGTGTGATGTCCGTACAGAAAACGAAAACTGCGCTAAGCACCAAAAATACACACACAAATCGTGACAGTGTTATAGTTCACAACACAAGATATCGCGAATTAGTCAAACTTTTATCATCCAGTTCATAATGTTACGTTACTCTGAGTAAAAAATCCGATAGTAATCAAAAAATAACATGGTATGCTGGTATCATAAACATGAGTCACATTAATATTGACGTCAAATTCAAAAATAAGCGAACAAATAAACTATCACGATAACGCGCACATAAATTACGAAAATCGTGACTAAGTTCCTGAAATCATGAACATAAAGTACACTACTACCGACTAGAATATAAAAAAAAAATCGTGACTAGCATCCTGAAATCATGAACATAAAACACTCTACTCGTGACTAAAATAATACGTGAATTACGAAAATCCTGAGTAAGATCCTGATAGCATGAACATAAATCATGCTACCCGGCCAGTGTAACCCAAATTATGAACAAGAATCATAACAACACGTAACCCAGCAAAACTTTTGAATGTAACGCCATGTATATTTTTGGCGCAGACTAGTTTTTTTTTGGAAACACAAATAGTTTCATAAATACGAGTTTTATTATGCACATTTTCCGAAACTTGGTCACGATTGTCGTAAATCGTTCAGTTTAAGAAATCGTGATTTTTTCATGAATCCGTGATTTTTCCAAAAAAACACGGCCTCATATGTTGTATCCAGGCTTGTTATTTGCACACACAATGAGCCACAAAGAGCGAAATACACCGATGAAAAATAGAGCAGCACAAACACTGCGATGTGCAGAAGGACCGCGCAAAGAGAAACTTGAAAACGAAAAAGAGAAAGATCTCTGGACCAAGAGTTGCACAATTTCGCACAAAGAGTCACCTTGAAGAGCCACTTTTTTGTGCGTCCCCTCACTGGAAAGCAGGTAGGAAGGCGAATTAAACTACAATTCAGATAAAGTTTGATCGGAAGAACGTTTTAAAAATATGTTTTGGTTGCCTTCTCTACTTACGTGACCGTGGGACCAAGATACACACTAAAGAGCCTCTTTATTTCTACTCTTTGTGATGTGCAGCCATGGAGTAGAATACACTGTGGGAGCAACACACATCGCACAGTGGCACGACGCACAGAGGAGTAACTGGGGTCAAATCCTGGCCAAAATTGTTTGTTGTTACTATTGCTGTTATTATGCCTTAAAATGAACAAAAAATAGACAATAACAAGTTTTTGGAACAATTTGGCATCTATCCACCTACCAGTGCAGAGGTTAATTTTCTAAATCCTTTCGAATACTAGTAAGGTTTCGAGGTGATCTTTGTGAATACATTTGTTTTTAAAGTTGCACAATCAGTTGATCAGTGGAAAAGGAGGAAGAAAAGGGACGCTTGTGCATATTTTCATAGCGATACATTTTGAAAAACATAGTATTTGGCCCTACAGTGTTTCGGTGTACTTGAGGTACTAAAAATTTCAATATTTCAAATCGCTTGGAATTTGTGGATCGGACAAGCTCGGAAGAGTTCTTATGTTTTGCGGATAGCTGGAATCTGGTTTTGTAATACTGCTTCAGCAACTTTGCCGGATCTTGCCGTATAATGTAACTTTTTATCATTCAAGTTTGAAATAAAATGTTAAAAAAACGTATTTTTTAAAGTTGGTGCAATGCACATCAACACTAATACTTTCAGTTAGTTTTAGTCTGAAGTTATACAAATTGTTGTGTTCAACTGCGTTTGCAATAGTATTGTCTTACTTAATACAGTCATCATCACTAGAAAGCGATATTGCTGGATATATAATTAAAATGATTAAAAAACCTCTTAAAACATCACCATTTTACATCCATGCAAAAAAAATTTAACAATTTTTGACATACTCCTAATTTTGCCACGTTATTCAGCAGGTTTTTAGGTATGTAAAAAAATACAACGAAATTGAAAATCAAAAAAAAAATTTTGGTTATTGGCCAGGAATTTGTTCTAGTTACTCCTCTGTACGACGAGTGACAAAACCCCAAAAATCAATGTCTTGTAATTCTTTTGTAAATATTTATTTTATTTTTCTCTGAATAAAGATATTTCAAAATTTTACTATAATCGGATGAAAAATGAATTTTTAACATGTCGTTGAAGCAAGTGATGTCGAGGATTTCTGTTCAATTCAATTCATTAGAATTTTAGTACCTTAGAGTTTCAAATGGCGATATGTCAAGAACTACACAGCCGATTGGAGCAATTTTAAGTTCATTGAAAAGAAGAAAGAATATGCTGATCTATAGATGGGAGATTTTTGTGCACAACTGATTTACGTTTGTTCTGCATCAAAAAAATCTAATTAAAAAGTTTCATATCATATCAGTAATTTATTTTTATGCGTCTTCCAATTTTTGAGATGGCCTCCCATGCGTCACTTATCACAAATCTGACTCAAAAATTAGTGTAGTTTCAAGATATATATGGCTCATCTTGCGCATTTTTGCGCCGAAGTTGGTATATCTATATTTTTGAAAATACCCACCTGGAGACGCCCTGTAGCTCATAAATCTACTTACAAATTAATTGCCTAAACAACATCATGTTACTGCAAAATTAGTGATTTTTACTAGTTTTGTCAACCATTTCTGCAATCCGATGAGATTGGCTACAATGATTAATGTTTATATTAACCCTTTAACGACCAACGCATTCAAATGGGTTTACATAAAAGTAGTCGAAAAAATAAAATATAGAATATCAAAACTGATAGCAGAAATGGATTCAACGACCCAAAATCAGGTGAAACCCCAAGTTTTAGCCACATAGACCAATTTTTATAATTTTGTCACAACTTTGTATGAACAGGTGCCACTGTGCATCGGAGTGAAGAGGTTTATTGTGAAAGAGAAGAGCGGTAGTTCGCATGAAAAGTGCAAAGAGCGTTTGTTATTTTTCTCTTTAATTGCTCTGAGATGCATAACATCCCTGGCTGTATCTACAAGAAATGGTCGAAAAAACAACCGAGGCATAACAATCCACTAGGTACGCTCCAGTGTTCTGTTATGCAGACTGGGTCCCATTGCTGATTCCTTTGATAGCGAGTACCAAAGCGGTTTTCGAAAAGAGCGATCAACGGTGGACCATATATTTACTCTGCGACAAATCCGAAATAATATTTGCGAATAAAACATGCGGACTCATCATCTGTTTATAGATTTTATGGCAGCGTAAAATTCAGCGAAATGAAATATATAATAAACCGATTTTTCGGTTTTTCGCTGGTCTAAAATGCGCTTTAGAGTCTTAAAAATGATATCCCAAACAATGGAAAACTACAATTCTACTGCAACGCCTGTTAGGTAAACCCCGAAAATTTTGAACGCGTTATCGTGGAAATAACTTTTTTTGAGCCGACCGGAAATGTGACTCGAAAGTCTTCATAGTATATTCAGAATTGTTATCTGCAGCGACGAAACTTAGAATTTTATGTGTTATATGGCATAGTCTTTGTTTTTATTTTCATATTAATTAACGTGTCGATTTTAGGATCAGCGTTTTTCAGCTTTATTATAAAAACTGTGCCATTTTGCAAAAAAAAATCAAGATGTCGAAAACCGTCAAGCAATTTGATTGCTATCGTTCTAAGGAATCGAACAAAACGTTGGTTTTTGACTCTAGATCGAAAACCACTGTAGATGTATTTCCAGTCATAGCGCCATTCCAAAATCAACGCGCCTACAGGTAAATGCTGCTCAGCCGCGATTTTGTGACAAAATTACTTGCAAAAATATATATTGTGGGCTTCACAATTAGTAGTTTAAATCTCATTTTACAGGATATCAATTTTTCTTTTTTGCGCCATTTTATTCGTGCGCTGGTCTTTTTGTGCCATTTTTTCATGCGTTACAGTGCGTTAAAATAGTCGGAGAGACATCTGACGCGTAAATAGCGTTCGATAGATTGAAGCAGGACTTTTAAATTGGTTATGCATCTATTGTGCAAAGAGACGGAACTATCATCATAGCATCTCGTCTACCTTTTGGCTTCGCATCATTAAAGTCGATCGTAGACCAGTGAAAGAGGCGTTTGTACCTATTGAAAGAAAAGTGGCGAGAATCGGACGGATTGTCAACTCCGACAAGACAAGGTGCATGGCTGGCCGAAAACGACGTAGTACGAATTGTTTTGATTCCGAGATAGGAATAGATGGGGTACCGTACGAGGTTGTCGACAAGCTCATATATCGTGGTATGTGGTAATGATGTTGGCCACTATGTGAAAGGCCTTGCTCTATACAAATCACTGATACTCCGTATGGCCATGAGGCGTGATGTCACACGAGATATACTGTCGAGTACTCGGTTTATTTGAGAAAGTAATTCTGCGTTCAATATTTGGCGGTAGTGGTGAAATTCGCTATGAATAACTTTTGGAGAAAGTTCATCCCAGGTGTTTCCAATTACGGTTGGCAGATCATTCTTACCTACTACCTGATCATCCCATTCAGATTTGATCACATTAACCATAATCACACTACTATGTGCCAGTTCACGAAAGTAACAGATTTTTTTAAACCTCTGCCTAACTGTCCAACATCGCCGTTGGGTTGATTTAGTTGAATTTGAAAATAATTATTGATAAGTCGAAAGACTTCATCTCTTCAGAGTTTAACACTTGATCAAAACCTTTTACAAATGTTAGTCTACAATTGGAAATACAACTTGTAACCCACACCTAAACGACTTCTAATTTTCTATAACCCATGATTAACGAAATAGTGGGTCACTCATTCTGCAAAATGAGATTAAAATAATCGCAACACCCTACCATCTTTCGCGGCCCACAATTTGCACCACATGGTTGCAGTTTAGATTCCACTCTGCCAGGCCGATCCGAATGGTCTCCTGCTGCATTGGATTCAGACCACGAAGGCCTATGTATTCAGTCCCTAACTACTGACAGGTTGGGAAAAATAGCAACAGCGAAAGTCATTCACCTTGCGCTGTCTTAACGACGTGAAAATCCGTGTAAGAGTGCAACTTCGGTTGCTCTATCCACAGGGGATGATACTGCGGCAAAAGTGTGAACTAATTTTAGAACAGTGATCCTCCCGCAATGCAATGATAGTTAGTGGTTAGCATCGTCTCGTGCAACTTTCACTTTCGCATTATTCTAAGCATTCGAAGTGCACATGTAGCATGCACCGTTCAGTTTAGCTTAGTTCCTCCGCAGCTGTACGTTAGGTGTTAAATAAGAATACATTGCACTACTGAGCTATGTGAAAGAACGAACTCTTGCATTCCAATGGAGCTGCACGGTATTCCGTGTGGCATTTTCGCAACCTCAATTCTAATTCTATTTCTAGATAAATAAGCAACTGATAGTCACTGGCTGACCTTGCAGCAGTGTAAAAACACCATCGAAAAATGTGCTCTACCTACCTATCCTTATTACACGTTTCACCTTGACGTGACGCCCCATGCGGAAACAAAGTTTTATAGCAATTTTGTTATACCATGCTCTCTCTCTATTTTTTGCAGCCCAACACTCAGCTCCCGGATACGAGCACTCAGGATGAGCATGGAACAAGTGCCCACAGTGACAACGCTGCTGAGGGCCTCACGCGATGCCAACGAGCACCTACTGAAGGAAGTGTTTCGGGACATCCTGGAGAATGGCATTTCCCGGGAGAATCTCAACTCAACAGATCGCAGTGGACGGGTAAGTGAAGTTCGTTCGATTGAGCCGTAGTGCCTGATTGGCCGAGTGCATCCACCACATTGCGGGACATAAAACTTCCCAGTGCCCTTTTCGAATAACAATGGACGCCAACCGCTGTGGTCGAGATGGTTACACCCGGGTACCTTCTTATTGAGGCCAATAAATTTTGCCCCATTATCAGCAACTCTCCCATATGAATATCTTTCGCACGTAATCCTTTGGCGCGTCGTTGTGAAGGATTGTAACGAGGACGATGGATTGTTTTTTTTTCTGTGCTACGCTGCGAATGTCATATGGGAAAATAACTAGGTCTAGCATTAATGGATGGAGTTTTTATGTGTGTCATTTTCGTTACGGAAAGCACTCGCTTCGTTAAGCTGATGGTCTGTCAACAGTTGCTAGTGAGGTGGCGTACGTTGCTGTCGTTTAGTGCCTCTGCGGAATCATATGCGCTATTGGCGATTGGTTAAATAACAGTAACAGGGAAGAATCAAGCTTCAATAATTGTTTTATTACCAAATACGAGTATAAGTCGACTTGCCCTTTGCCTCTCGGAAGGTAACAATCTAACAAGGATTCAAAAATTTAAAATATTCAATTCTCTCAATAGTACCATAGCATTGTCTGTTTATCTACTGCAGTCACGGGCGTTGGCGATATATATTTGAATAGCCTGATGTAAATTGTACTCGATTCGGTTATTTGCACAAATCTTAACCGACAGACACCTTAATTAGGAACTTTTATCTTATTCGAACTATTTGGAACAATCCAAACTTCAAAGCGGAATAAAGTACATACCCCAAAAGTCCTTTGATCGTTTGTCTACATAGCATAGCTTTATTTAGCAATATGCACTGCTTTGACGTAAGACGACGGTTTTGCCTTTCTCATATGGAAAAGTTATGCAATCACTCGGAATTTCGACTATTATTCTCTATTCAGACTACGCTACAGTGACGGATTTCCCTATAAACCTGGCCAAAAGTCGAAAATGGTTTTGATTGACCTGCAAAAGTACATACCACGGTTTTTTGGGGCGTAGATTACGATTTTGAAGTCAGATTTTCAAAATTAAAAATGATGAATGGGATCATCCATAAATGACGTAGCATTAAATGGGGGAGGGGGGTGTTTTGTATTTTGTGATGATGTGTGACGACAGGAGGGTAGGGGGTTTTGTCATGCTACGTAGCTTTTTAAAGGGAAATAACTATCATCGTTTTTTAGTTTTTTTTAATTTTGCGGGGACAAGCAGGGGGGTAGAGTTACCGTCAAGCTACGTAATTACCAGGGGGGGTATTTAGAAGCTTGTGACGAAATGCTACGATGGGGGAGGGGGGTGTTAAAAATCGCTCAAAAAATGCTACGTCATTTATGGATGGTCCCAATACAAAATGGTCGACATTTAAATCTAAATATAAGTACACACGAATGAAGATTTAATGGTTCCAGTGTATGCCAATAACGTTAATAATATACCGAATTTTAAATAGGGTCTAGTTAAATGATAGAATTTGTTGATTTGCTCGCATTTAGATGTGTTGGTGTCTAGATGATGTAGCTTTTATGAGAATTGATGTTATTAGTCATTTCAAACTATGTATTTTAAAATATTATACAACATAGTTACAAAGGTTTTAAACTCTCTGTACACTTATTATTCTCTCTGTACGATTATTGTTCAATTACTGTCCGATGCACATATTTCTCTAAGAACGAAAAATAGTATATTTCTGTTTGTGAGCTGTTTGGTCAATTCACGGCCGGAGATCCCAGTATTCTTTTGTACTACTCTACTGATTTTCGCTCGTCGTATCCTGTTACATATTCCACCTCTATATTTGTTTTGCTTTGCATGATCAAACGTCATAGTTTCCCGGTAACGTTTAAGCATGGAATTGATAAACGATTTTTGATATTTGGAACCTTTGATCACTTCTGTTGACCTCGTTGGTTTTCAATATGAACGACCAAAATTAATTACTTTGTCTTTTGCGTTCCACTTTTGATAACTTTTGAACATATTTATGAATTTCGATGAAATTTTCACCACTAAATACAGAATTCTTCCTGATCAAAATACAGTATTGTGCGACTCATTATGACAACTGGAGGTGCAGCAATAATTAAAAGTACGAAACCAAATATTTAACTGAAAATCTTATAAACCGCTCTCGTCTCCACTTAATCTAAGATTACTGAAAAACAGGCAAATTTGTGCAAGATTTGTATAATGTTCCAAATGGAGAATCTTTAGAGGAACACAAATTTCCTTGAAACAGAGTGGACATATGTGGACAAAAAAAGTATTTCAATAATTTAGCAAAAACGTGTGTTGAAACCATCTGCTACAAAAGTATGAAAGTTATTGACCTTTTCTATAAACAAACAAAATACTATCAATACATGTAAATAAAGTACATGCCGTCAGCATAATTTGCCATTATTCCGAATTCGAAACCGGCACTTTTATCAAAATCCAGCTACACTTGAATAATACTGATATTTCGAACGCTCGATGAAAAATATGAACAAAGCGATGGATTAAACTGTTTGGATGTGCCAACACCTCAAATATGTAAAATATATGATTTCGTGATATGGATCATTTACAAAAATCGTGACCAATCTCCTGAAATTATGAATAACAAACCACGTATACATGAAACTATTTGTGTTTTCAAAAAACGAGTATCCATGGCGTTACATTCCAATGTTTGACTGGGTTACTATAGATGTTTCCGGGACATGTTTAGTTTGTGTTATGATTCTTGTTCATAATTTGGGAATACACTGGTCTGTATAAAGTTTATCAACTAAAACAAACGATATTTAAACAATGTTCATGTTCAGGAACTTTGATATTATTTCTTTAATAGCTCATCACGTTACGAGTTTACCATCGGATTTTTTTAGCAGAGGATTTTTTTTATGTTCATGATTTCAGGATCTTAGCCACGATTTTCGTAATTTATATGCGCGTTATCGTGCTATTTTTTTGTTGAACTCGCTTTTGAATTTGACATGTTCATGATATCAGCAGTTTTATGGTTTTCGAAATTTCTCTTCGTCTTATCGTGATATGCTATTTTTATTTTCAATCGGATTTTTTGCTCGGAGTAACGTGACAATATGGATCATAAAACTGTAACTGATGCGCGGTACCTTGTTCTTTGAACTATATCATGAACACGATTTGTGGATTTATATTTTGCATTTTAGGGGTTCAGCGCAGTTTTCGTTATCTGTCCGGACATCACATTGAACCTTATCAAATTTTGTGGGATAGTTTACGTGAAAATTTCATGACCATTTGCCGAATTGCATGAAATTGAAAATAATTAGGGATATCTACTAAATAACACAAACACTCAAGATCGATCGCGATTCATGTAATGGGAATCATGAGCCATTTTACGAATACATGAACAACATTTTATAAATTCGCGGGCACGCATTGTCAGGCATGACTATTATACTAGGAATCAAAAGGCAGTTCACGTTTCCACGAACAAGATTTCATGACTTTGTAAACTATTTTACGAGTATGGATGGCCAGTCGTGACTAACACTAGGAATCATGAATTAGTTCAAGTATAAATGAATGAGATTTTTCAATTTTGTGAACTATTTTACGAGTACGAATGTTCAGTCGAGATTATGATATTAGGAATCTAGTGAACTAGTTCACAAATACATGAAAATTATTTCATTATTTTGTGAGCTATTTCGCGAGCACAAATGTTGAGCAGTCACTAATATACTAAGCAGAGCTTAAAAAAATTGACATCGCCGTATGAACTTGAAAGAAAATAAAATTCAATTCATGCCCGCTGCGATGAATGAATTTTTTTGTTCGTTTCCATCGTCATTCGTTCTCCCGACGCAGCGCTTTCAGGTACGGACATGTTCGGTTTCAGAAGCAAAGTGAATTTTATTTCTATGCTAGCTCTGAGAGGGATTATTGATCAAAAGTGCGCCAGATATAGATTACGCAGTTCACTTATCCTCGAAAATGTAGAAGATGCTAACTTCTGCCTTCAAACTATCGACATAATAACAAATGAATGCTATGGTTGGTGAATGAATTAATATTTCCTCTGCACCCAGGCATTCGATTCTGCATGAAATTTCAGTCAGTTGGAAAGTGAATGAATGAGGGAGGCGTTGAAGCTGAATGTCGGTTTCGGTAAATGCAAGCAGAAATAGGTAACTGATTTTGAAATTTCGTAACACTGATACTAAGAAGCATGAACCAGTTCACGAATATTCTTTATTCCTAACAAATTTGTTACTACTCACCCTTCGTGCTCATGAAATAGCTTACTTCCATGAGCACGAATGGTGAGTAGTAACAAATTTGCTAGGAATAAAGAAACAATTCACGTATACATGAAAAATATTTTATGTTTTTATAAACTATTTCACGAATACGTGTATTGAATCGTGAATCATGAACTACTTCACGTTTTGTAAAATAGCTCACGAGAAAATTTGTTTTAATATTGCGAAATAATTCACAACCACGAAGACGAGATCATGATAAAGATGTAATAAAACAGGAATCAGTCCACATCGTATAGTCGAATTCTTAATAAAATCTATTAATAAAATTGCAAGTTAGCCTTTGGTTTTATGAATAATGTTCATAAAGTTGCAAACTAGTTCACGTACAGAAAATCGATTTGGTAATGGCATAGCGGAAAACGTGTCTGAAGGTCACAAACAAAAACAAATGTCTCCACCAACAAGAGCGTTATGTAGGCGTTACTGAAGGGAAATTGAACATAAATAGAGGGTATTTGGTTCATGGTTAAGAACCTCTCGATGGGTGATTGACTGCCATATTAGGTGAAAAACCGTTGCAAAGTTATTGAGCTTTTTGTGTTAAAAACTTATTTGTCTTAAAATACCTTTAATCCAAAAAGTGTACTTTGTATTTCAAATCTTTTAGGTCCATTGGGCAGGTGAGAAAATTTTCCATTGAGTGATAGCCTCACATGTTTCAGCTAAAAAGTTTAAGTACCCTTTTTCAAAATAATTTATTTAAAATTTAACAATTTTGATCGATTTTTCGTTCATTTCTCGAAAATCTTCAAGGTTAACATCACCATTTTATTAATTTATATTATTAGTCTTGAAGAGCTGCATATTTCGTTCTTTGATATGATACACTTATTTTTTCTTGTTTTCATGTGTTTGGTTTATTGAAGTTGGATATTTTTATCTCATTTTTACTAATACTAGCTCTAATTGAAAAAGTAATTCACTTATTGTATTTTTGCCTTTCTCAATAGAAAGGTATTGCAATTGCTCTGAAAACCGACTTTTTAACGGAGGCCCGGAGGGCCGAGTGACATATACCATTCGATTCAGTTCGTCGAGTTCGGCAAATGTCTGTGTGTGTGTGTGTGTGTGTATGTATGTGTGTGTGTATGTATGTGTGTGTGTATGTGCGTCTGTGTGTGTACGCGAACACAATCTCACTCCCTTTTCTCAGAGATGGATGAACCGATTTTTACAAACTTAGTCCCAAATGAAAGGTGCAACGTTCCCATAGGCTGCTATTGAATTTCTAATGGATCCGACTTCCGGTTCCGGAATTACAGGGTGATGAGTACGATCACGCAGAAAACGTCGATTTTAAGAAATTCTGCAATGAATGTATAATGGTGAAAAATTTTCCAAAATGTGACCACAACTGCTTCGATTTGTAGTACTAGGTCATTAACAGCCATTCAAAGTCTCTTTGGTCACATTGGCCACCATCATCGGTTCCGGAAGCCCCGGCGGAAGTATCCAAATTCAGACTAACAGTCACATCGGTTTCTCGGAGGTGGCTAGACCGAATCAACCAAACTTAGTCTCAAATGAAAGATGTTGCGTCCCCGTAAATGGCTATTAAATTTTATCCCCAACCGACTTCCGGTTCCGGAGTTACGGGTTGTGGCGTGCGATCACATAGCAAATTGTGATTCAAACCGATACCCCGATGGAAGCAAAAAAGGTAAAAATTTCGCTAAAATGTCTCTCAAATAACTTAACTTTGCAGTTCTAGGTCACCGACGGCCAAACAAACTTTCGTTGACTACATTGACCACTATAGATGGTTCCGGAAGTGCCCGGGAAAAGCGGCCATCTTTCATAACTAGCAAACTCATATCAGTTTCTCGGAAATGGTTGGGCCGATTTTCACAAACTTAGTCCCAAATGATAGCTCTATTATCCCCACAGATGTCTGTAAAATTTCGCACGGATCGCTTGTATGGTTCCGGAAATATAGACTGAACGGTCCGGTCACACATGAAATTCCCATATAAGCCGGAACTCAAAATTTTTTTCAAAGGGGGGACCCCATGAAATTTCAAAAATCGAATTCGTATTTTTGATGCCAAACATCTTTAAAATGCATGAAACGTCGAGATTTTATGTTATCACGAAATTTTTTTTTTTTTTTTTGAAATCGACTTTTTGGGACTTTGCCGATTTTGCACCTTTTTGCCTTTCTCATATAAAGAAAGGCTATGCAATCACTGTAAAAATCGACTTTTTAACCGAGGCCCGGAGGGCCGAGTATCATACACCATTCGATTCAGTTCGTCGAGATCGGCAAATGTCTGTGTGTGTGTATGTATGTGTGTGTGTGTATGTGTGTGTATGTGTGTGTGTGTCATTTAAACTCACACAATTTTCTCAGAGATGGCTGAACCGATTTTCGCAAACTTAGTTTCATCTGAAAGGTATAACGCTCCCATAAGCTGCTATTGAATTTTTAGTTGATCCGTCTTCCGGTTCCGGAGTTACGGGTTGAAGAGTGCGGTCACACAACAAATTCCCATATAAACTGGTACCACCATAATGTTCAAATGATGTAAAACATATTAAAATTGATGTAACATTACTCTAGTTTGCGGGTCTGGATCACTAATGATCAATCAAAGCAGCTTTGACCACATTGGCCACCTATGACGGTTCATGACGCCCTCGGGGAACCCGCCAAGTTCCTAAGCTAATATCACACCCATTCCACAACGAATTCTCTACCGATTTTTACGAACTTAATTTCAAATGAAAGATACAGTAATGCCATTGACTGCTGCTGAATTTCATTCGGTTCTGACTCTTGCTTCCGGAGTTACAGGGGTGTTAGTAAGGATACACTGGAATTTCCCATATAAATCGGTACAATCGTAATACCTCAGAGGCTAAAAACTATTGAAATGGTCACCAAATTACTTCTAATCGCAGATCTAGATCACTGATTGCCAATCAAACATTCTTTGAATATATTGTCCACTATCGACGATTCCGGAAGTCCGGAATTCCGGGCATATTCCACAATTAAAGTCACATCGGTTCATCGGTGATGACTGAACCGATTTTCTCAAACCAAGTCTCAAATGGAAGGCAAAATATGCAGTTGAGTATTGCGTAGCCGCCCCTTCCCCCCTCCCCGCCTTGCCCTTACACCACCCTCCTTCATCACTCCCCTCTTCTTGGATCACCCTCACGCCCAGATTTCCTTCATCCACCCCGTATACCGAAATAAGATGAAGGATTTCTGACGCATTCTCCACACCCACTCTACTAAACCCCCATTCCCTACACGTTCAAACGCATTCCACCAACCTTTGCAAATTATAATCACATGAAGATAACATTGAACTCATGCTTATTAAGCTAATTAAATATTATTCTTTTGCCTTTCTTATATAGAGAGGTTATGCAATTGCTCCAAAAACCGACTTTCTAACCGATGCCCGGAGGGCCGAGTCTCATATAACATTCGACTCAGTTCGCCGAGATCGCAAAATATCTGTGTGTATGTATGTGTGTATGTATGTATGTGTGTATGTATGTGTGTGTATGTGCGGATTTGTTAACAAAATGTCCACATCGGTTACTCGGAGATGGCTGAACCGATTTTTACAAACTAAGATTCAAATGAAAGGTATAATATTCCCATAGGTTGCTATTGAATTATTTTCAACCGACATCTTGTTCCGAATTACGAGTTGAAGAGTATGGTTACAAAACAAAATTTGTTGATTTTTCCAAATCGGTTTCTCGGAATTTTCTGAACCGATTTTGACAAACTTAATTTTAAATGAAAGGTCCATCAGCTGCTGTTGAATTTTGTGTGGATCCGAGTTCTGGTTCCTGAATTACAGGGTGATACGTACGATCACGCAGCAAATCCCGATTCTAACGAATTCTGCGATGAATGTAAAAAGGTGATTTTTTTTCCAAAATGTAAACACAACTGTTGAATTTGTAGATCTAGGTCCCCAACAGTCATTCAAAGTCTCTTTGGCCACACTGGCCACCATCGACGGATCCGGAAGCATCCAAAGTCAGAATGACGGTTATATTGGTTTCTTGAAAATGGCTAGATTTGCTCAACTTAGTCTCAAATGAAAGGTGTTGCGTCCCCAGAAACTGATATTAAATTCCATCTCCATCCGACTTCCAGCACCGGAGTTACGGGTTGTGGAGGTCGATCACATAGAAAACTCCGATTCAAACCGATACCGCGATGAATGCAAAAAGGTGCTCTTATATATACTTACCAAGTGTAATAAGAATGAAAGACATTTCCATAAAGTTATATTGTACGAACCAGCTATTAAATCATAGTTTGGAGAAATGAGAAAGGCACAATTGCACCTCTAGGTGGATTAAAACAGGTTTTTTCTTTTCATTCGAAAGCCAGGAAAATTTTATAGAAAAAGATGTATTAATACCTTTCAGTTAAGTGAATTTAGTATTATTTTAGAAGTAAATTAGTTAACGTTAGTGTTATTATTTTCGTTAATTTTCTTAAAATAATAAATAATAAACATCATAATTATTTGTTACACGGTTGCGTTTCGGCTTCGCCTCATCAGAAACCGACACTAACTTTTTGTCGGAATAGGTTAGCGCCGGCTTGACGCAAATCCCTTAAAACTAAAACACACTTTGTGTTTTAATCGAACGACTGATCAAACGTGATGTCCCGTCCGAGCAGAATTTTAGTGTTTACCCAATTTACTCGTTAGGGTGAAATTTAGCATAGATCATAATTATTATCATGGAAATAATGCATCTCAGCAGGTTCTACACTTCTTTCTTTGACCTCATTCAATTATCTCTTTTTGTTTCAACACAAAATCAATCTTTAATCCTCTCATGTCATATGCAAAAACAACGATTTCGAACACACTACATTTGTGGTGACGTTATGCTGTGTTAACTATTAAATAGCAGCGAAATGAAAAGAGATATAGACAAAGTATTAAATAACAAGTTATAGAGAATGGTAAGAAGCACCAAATGAACAATAGTAACGATAAATTTTGTTGGTTAATAATTAGAATAATTACAAAACTCCTCGAAAACGCTAATTGTGAGTAATTTTACTAGTAAAAAGTCATTTAGTACACTTAACTAAAAGATATTTGTACATACATCAATAGAAAATTTTCTCAGCTTTCCAATGAAACCTTGGAAATAACGATATAAAGTATATTTTTTTAGATTAGAGTCTTTTAAGCACTTGCAAGTCGTTTACAGGAAAAGTTGAGTACTGAAATTACAAAGAAATGAGAAGAGATAGGAATATGATGTTGAAGAACAAATTATGAATCGTCCTAAAACCCAACTTTTGGATAATGGATATTGCTATAATCATAATTCATTATTTTGAAAAAATTAACATAAACCTCCTCAAAATCACAAACTTTTGGCTACTTTACAACCAAAGGTAATTAAAACTAATTAAGTGAAAGATATTAGAACACCGTTTAATAGGAAAGTTTTTCACCTTTCGAATGGAACTAAAAAATTTAAAATGCAAAATATACTTTTTGAGTTAGAGATATTTTAAGACAAATTTTTTTTTTACGCAAAAAGTTCAATAACTCTGTAATAGTTGAGATTTAATAGTACGCGTAGAACAATTTTTTTCTTCAAATATGACAGTCAATCACCCCTCGAGAGGTTCTTAACCATGAATTAAACACCCTGTATAAAACACGTGATTTTTGTTCACAGGTCTGTTTTCGTCACGAAAAAACGTGATAGTTCCAAAATTCATGGCACTTTATTCACACGATGTAGGGAACCATATTCAACGGAATCACGTTTGTGTGGGAAATGTTCAAATTGTTTTGTCTGGTCTTATTGGTGTTGGTGTTGACAGGTAGTGCGGTGGATTCGAGGATCATTGGATATGTTCAGGCTGATATGTTATTTCTAAATGCGACTTCGGGACAAACTCCGCACTCACTGACTGTATGCAATCGAGGATGATGGGCATGCGGGTGTTACGTACAAGGGAACTATAGAGTAGTGGTCCAAGATTGAGCAACTTGAGAGTCTGCTATACATTCGGTTATGGTTCAGAACATTTTTACATCTGCTCTTTTAACTCAAAGGACCTCAGGGGCCCCGAGTGATGACTGTGATTGACAATCAGCGAACTAGACCAATTTGGCTTCCATTTTTGGAAATTGAAAGATTTCATAAAAAATGCATTTCCCCTGGTTTAAATTTATGATTGAATCCACCTTTCGGATCCAGCATGAGTTGCATACCCGTTTATCCCAATTTATCGTGAAAAATAACTCTTCAACGAATGAAATAAATCGCTGCGTAAATAGTCTTACCAAGTATTACACTAAACGCATCGTCTCCAAAATAGCTCAAAATATATTGATGAATAACTTCCTAGTACGCAGTGATCCAGGAAGCAAAATTACCGGGAAACAATTGAATGTGCGTTTTCAAAAGAAGGTATTCCAGACTTTGATCGAAACTGACTTTTTGGATTTTTTTATAATTGATCAAAGTATTTCGCATGTAGTGGTGTCATTCGACAAACTTCAAAATTATGTTTATTTTTTTGCTTTTAATAATCAAAGTTTACCATAAATTCAACCCCCGTGCTTATCCTGCATAAAACGAAAAATCTGGTGTCCCAATCATTTGTTGTCATCGACAAACTCCTTCTTTCGGTTGAAGTGGTTAGGGATGGTCCTGAAAAACCATAGTTCCAAAAATTATTCTGAAATCTAGTTTCGCTGCTTCTTCGAAAATTGTATAGAGCAATCAAATCAGCAATTTTGCCAAAGAGGTAAAATTTTCAGCTCTAATCTATCTCATTTTAGAATAATTTCTACAACATAACTCATGCAGTCTCCAGAAAAGAAGCATGGCAATGAAAAATTGTTTAATCGCGCGTTAAGGGCACAAAACCTATAACTATATCAGTTATGTTATTTGCGTTTCGACTTTATCTCATCAGAATCCGATATTAACTTAGTGCTGACAGGACTAAGCTAGCGCCGGATTGACTTTAGCTGCAAAAACAAGAACACGTTTCTGATCAAATCCCTAGTTTTGCAGGACATCATTTAGCACTAATGATTTGGTCAAAAACACAACTTGTCATCTATTTGGAGCTAGCGTCAATTCGGTGCTAGCTTAGTCCAGTCACTAAGTTAATGTCGGATTCTGATGAGACGAAGCCGAGACGTAAAATCCATGACACTCATGTTTTTAAGACAAAATCTTTAAATTCAAAGATGATGACATGAACAATTGTTTCCTGCTAATTTCTCTCAGCTGCATTAATAATGTAGCACCCGACGGGAACGACACATGTGAACAAACAAACACCCTACTTCCGAGGACAATAGATTCGGGCTATTTGTAACATGTATAGAAAAAAGGGGCAGCCGCAAAAAGTATCCTGAATAGTGGTCGAAGTAGTAAAGTTCCCACTAACAAGAAAAATTCGCTCTCCGGACCACTGTGTACATTGTGGTGCATTTGATTGATAAACTACAAAGTTGAAAACAATATTTCTAATTTCATTAAGACCACCCTAGGTGTACCTGACTAGAAAAAATGAAAAGACCCTTTAATATTAAAATGTTGTATTCAAGGTCAAAATGTTTTTACCACTTTTTCTGTAATCTGACCCATTATGCAGTGTTTGTTTAGGATCGAAAATATATAAATCAGAATGTCTTATAAAACAGATCCTACCAGTCGATTGTTATGTATCACTGTTTATTACGATGGCACGCTGTTTTATGAAATAAACACAACAATTTTTGTGTCTTGCTCCGGCCCAAAATTAACTATTCGAATTTTGGGACCAATTTGTTGCAGCCCCACATTCGGTATTGTGTTTATAGTTTGTATAAAAAGTAATGTGAGAAAATCTGCTTTGTCGCATCTCCATTTATTAGGATTTCTAGGATTATTTATAAATTTGTTACAATTCTTCATATCAATTGAGTACAGGAATTTTATGTTTCACTTACACGCGCGTTTGATTAAGTACGAGAACAGAAATATAGTTATTAGAGTCTCCCCCAGTGCGGGTGCAATTCCTTAATTATGAGTATGGTAAACAGGTGTCCTTATATTAGTTATTCCATTTACATTATTCAACAAGCCAGCGAATAGAATTTGGAGAATCATTTGACACGAAAAGGAAAAAAACCGGATGAAACCGCTTTTGCTTTGACAAGCTGACAATTATCGTAGTCATTGTGCAAAGATATTCTCCCTCGATATGGACATCAAAAACATCCACCTAGATAGTCATCTACTTACAATGTCGTCTACCCATACCTAGACTAGACCCCACAAGACTCAACTCCTGCCAAACGAAACGAATAAATCAGCAAAGCAAACCGCACCGATGAATCGAACATCACCAGTTTGTGGTATTTGCTGCTTTGTAGTTATCCGGTGAACTGACAAATGACAAATGAAGCCATTCGCTGAGTTTCTGACAAATATTTTAATAATGGATTGCTTGACCTTTCGCCAGATGGGCTAAGCAGAAGACAGTCGAAATATCTGCAACACATTAAATATTTGATTAATAACAAGTAGCATGCGTCGTCGTCGTCGGTTCGCTTTGGTGGAGACGCATGGCATAATGTGCGTCAGTAACATACAATATTTTCTGTTATTGCGGTATGCTATTCAAAGCCACTTGAAAATGATCGGAATCTGTGACTCAATTGTTTTTTCTTTGCCTTTGAACAGCTTCAACCGAATGCCAGCCAGTGAGAGTGTGGAAAATGCGTCGAACGATTCCTCCCGATCGGTTTCAGAATCAGCAGCGGTCGATGTGTTTGCTTGCACACAAACACGGGAAAAATCTGGCAATTGCTTCCAACAGAGTTGCAGTGCAGTCACTCTACCTCGCTTGTATGATGCTAATTGCGAAAACATATGTAGTTAAATACCATGATGTCTGAAAACTCGTCAGCAACAAATCGAGGGCGCTAATAAGGGGTCTCACTTGGGGTTTGGTTGGCAGGATAATTACTTCACCGAAGATGTCTTACTTATAGTGGTGGTTTTTGCCCCATCCCAATCTATTCGAAAGTCTAAAATGTGTGTTGATGTCAGAACGAACAAAGTTTAAATCTTTGTCTCAGTATTCAAGCCTGAATCCAGCCCTCCACCGGCCGATCGATGGTTTCTCAGAATCTCAATCAGTGGAAAACATTGCCGGGCGTTGTATAAACACAAATATGCGTACCGGTGTTTTAACGGTCGACACGACGACGCACAGTGGTTTAAAATGAAAAAATTAACCGTCATTAAATTATTTGCATTGTTTGTACTACTTGCTGGGGTAGGCTAGCTTAGTTGGTAAATCGATTGCCTTGTACGCAGCTCACCTGGGTTCGGTGCCCATCCCCACACCTATGTGTGGTTAGAAACTTTTCTAAAGAGATTTTTCTAACCCTAAAAGAGGCGAATGACCATAAGGTAAAAATCTCTATTATCGAAATAAAAAAAATTCTGCTTGCTGACACAATATGAGACTCCAAAAAAACAAGTAGCCTTATTTTAATGGATCTTTCCCAAATAATCCTCTGTATGTCTAAAACAATTAAAGCTCGGTTACCTTCGTCTTTGGCAATATTTCATTCTGGATAACATGCATGCAGTTTTGATATTGATGTAGTATCGTATGTACTTCTAGTAAATTAGAAATATTTTAGTTTTACAACCAAAGGTTGTCCACAAAATTAGTGCACTACGTAGAAACTGTGACCAAAAATTAATTTGTTATCCATTCGTTATCCAAATTAGGAAAAAGATTCAGTTTGTGATATGTAATAATTAAAAACAGTTATAAATATTACTTATAACCCGATCAGAAGAGCATAACAAAACAATAATACTATTATAACTAAGGTTGATATTTATAACAGCTGGGATTATATTCAAATAACGGAATTGAAAGTGAATTGCGGACAATTTTTTTATACTATCAATATTATAACATAATCCGTTATGAAACGATCAATTTATGAATTGATCGTTTGTTATCAGATTACTGTCATAGATGATTATACCTAATACAGTTTCTATCTAATCTTTTAGAAAAAAAATATATCTCATTTAGTTATAACTTGGTAAAATCATATCAAATTTTGTTACAATTTTGTTATCATTAGCCAGTTTTTTGTTTTATTTTTTGTTATTTTAACAACCAACCAGCCGGATTTATAAAAGGTTCTGTTTCAAAATATTTTGGAAATACATAACTCCAGTTGTTATAAATCAGTTCTGCCCTTCTGATCGGGAAACTTTTACACAGTAACTGTAACTTCTCTCCCAGCTATTTTATACTTTCATTACATTTTCATATCATTGTTAGCAATATCGAATTTTTGGCTGCTGCTTCGTAATTGCCCACTATCTTTCTATTTACTGAAATTCCGGGCAATTTGGCGTACTACAGTCTGGGCACAAAATTTATTTTGGTGATTCTATACATTTCTATAACTGATAACTTGCATAACGGCACGATGTCAAATCACGCCAAAACACCTGAGAACTACAGTCTTGTCTAAAAGAGACATTCTTTGTAGTGAATTCTTCGCCCTGGTTCATAATCCCAGTTGTGACATAAGTCTGACCTCGTTTGCCGCAACAGCAGATTGCTTGCCAGACCAAAATGAAAGCCTCACCAAATTTGAATTATTGCTTGTTTGTATTTTTCAATGAGATTAAATCTATAGCTGGTGGTAAATATCAGGTGCTCTCGAAACAGTGGCATTCACTGCCCCGAGTCGTTTGTTGCGTATGCGATGGGATCATTGAAAATGTATGCGATGTGTTAACTGAATTTTCTAGTGTTTGCTTAGCTGCATTTCTGGTTATGTTAATTTATAGAAAGAAAACTCACCAAATTTCTTTAACTTCACAAAGATATTTCACCAAATTTTCAAAGTATGAACATTACACGTTAAACTGTATATTAACTAAATATAATTATTCTGTGCTGTTCTGAGAAAGACTCCTGGCGTAATATTTTCGAGGATAGCATTAAGAGTGTGAAACCATACAAATCTGAAGATAGTATGAACCAATAAAAATCAAAATAGATGAATATGAATTGTTCCCTATTTTGTTCGTATTTAATGTTTCAAAAAGTCTTATGTTGCAGCTGTAGATTTCTAAACTAGTAATGTTCGCCCATCTATCAATGAAGATTGGCAGCTTTTGATATATACAATACATGTCGCAATATTCACGTAGTTATACATAGTCGAGCACATTGTTTACGAAAACAGCCTAAAACACGTAATGAAGTACGAAGGAATCTGTTTAACTAAAGAGGCCCCGAGTAGTCTTAAGACGATCCTGTTGAATTACGTAATGTAATTTCGTATACAAAGACTTGTTCTTGTTATGAACTTTAATAGTGAAGAAAAGAAAAATAAATATTTCGAAAACAGTTTTTACGGTCAATATCATATAGTTTTGAAACTGTTTGCTTTGGAGGTTTAGTATCTTCGAATAATTTTGCGCCGTGAAACATTACCTGATAAAATAATTTTGGTGAATAATCCTCCCAGAATGATGCATTAACTCTTCAAACAAATTTAGTCTCGAAAGACTTGGTGTCTTCAGCAAAGCTTTCGAGAATATTACTACAAATAACTTGGCTGAAGATATGAATGCTCCATATATTCGAGATATCGAGATATATTAGTCTATTTGCCAAAGAGAACCTTCAAAACAAGTTATTCTGAGATTACTGTATATGATTAATCTTTTCTGCTGGTGATAAAATAAAAAAAGAAAACTGGATCTAAGGAAATTTTGTCAATGTCGTTTTATATCTTGATGTTACAGACATTCCTAGTAACAATTGAGGTTTTATGGTAGTTTTATAGCCTCTCATAAAACTAAGATTTCACTTGTAGCATACTATAAAACTTCAATTGTTACTTGGGATAGAACTTTCAAATCTTCAATAAAAAGTTTTAAATGAAATTCCCAGCAACTTTTTTGAAGACACCAAGTCTCCTATTATTTTTTGGAAAGTTGATTCTCCTTGATTATTCCTAGGAGGGTTTATCACTAAAATTATTAAATCAAAAGATGTGTTGTTTTATGTTGGGAAACTTGCTGATAAATTTTAATTTAAATACTTTACTTACCAATCAGTCTAAAGCCGCGTTGTCCTTTGCTATTTCAAGAAATCGTTTCCAGTTCGCTCTGTCTATGGCTGTTTGTCGTCTCGCAGGGCACGAAGACTCCTCAGGTCTCCTTCAACTTGGTCGATCTCCCTTCTGTGCAGCTGTCGGATTAGTTTCTAGAACAATTTTTACCGAGTTGTTCACCATTCTGACGACATGCCCAGTAGAGTGGGACATGGTTATATGAAAAAAATAAAATTTTGCTCCGAGTAATTTTGTGGGTCCCATTTAGCTCCCAAAACAACTCTGCAAATTTTTAGCTCGATCGGTGAAACTGTATTTTTGTGCCCACGGTTTAAAGTTTACATGGGATTTCCTATGGGGAAATCGTCTTTTGCAAAATAATTCTTCCAAGAGTCGTCGGTTACTTCCTAAAAATAAATAGATGTCTGGCTTTCATAGGAAATTTGTCAAGGAAACAAAGTCTAGAAGACTGCGAAACTATCTGATGCTTGTGGAAAAAGTTATTAAGCAAACACCGATTGATACAATGAAGATTGATGAAAATTTCAGTTTTCATAGCGTCACTGCGGACGGTCGAATTATGTACAATTTTTTTTAACTTTCTCTTATTATGTACTAAAAAAAGTCTCAATTTATCCCTCAAATCTCTTTTGAAGTGGCCAAATAGTATAGATAAATGATTTAGACACATTAAGAAAAGATTAAAATAAAATTGCGTATAATTGGACAACCAACAGCAGTAGTGCTAGAAAAAATGAATATTTTATCAATCGTCAGAACATCAATCGGTTTCTGCTTAATAACTTTTTTCTCAAGCGTCAGATCGTTTCGTGGTTTTGGAGACTTTGTTTCTTTGTTAAATTTCCTATAAAAACCACATAACGTTTTATTTTTAGGAAGTAATGGGCAAGTCCTGAAGGAACTATTTTATGGAAGTTAATTTTCCCATTCAAAATCCCATGTAAACTTGAAACAGTGGGCACAAAAATATAGTTTCAGGGATCGAGCTAAGAATTTGCACAGTTGTTCTAGGACCCAAATGGTACCTAAAAAGTAACTCGGAGCTGGAATCTAACATTTGTCTCACCCTAATGCCCAGCCCATCGCAGCCGCCCAAATTTCACTGTGCGAACAATGGGTGGTTCTCAAAGCAACTGTTGCAATTCTTGGTTAATACGCCGTTAATATCCCATCGTAGATTGTTCTCAATACGTTCCATTTGAAAACACTAAGAGCGCGGTCTCCTGCCAGCATACTCCAGGTTTGTTGAGCGTAGAGGACAACCGGTCTAATGAGCGATTTGTAGAAGGTTAATTTCATGCGGTGTCGTACATTCTTCGATCGAAGGGTTTTCGAAGCTCAAAGTAGCAACGTTCTTCTACTAGAGTCCGTTTCCAAATTTCTCTGTTGGTTCCATTATTGGTCATTAGTGAACCCATATACACGAACTCATCAACCAGCTCGATATCGTCGCCATCAATCGATATACTCGGTCGGAAGTGTAACCCCTTATTCTCATGTACCATGTCTGACGGTTTTATGACCAGTTCAATTCGCTTTACCTAAACCGTCAGCCGAATGTATGTCTCCGCCATCATCTTAAGATTGTGTGTCACGAAATTGACGTTCCGGGAGCAGCTAAAAAGCTGAACAGACTTCCGGAAAACCGTGCCACTCGTGTCAATCCTTGCTCTTCTTATCACACCTTTCAAAACGACAAGAGAGGGCCCCAGTTTGCCGTAGCCCTTTCCGAGTATTAAACGGACTCGAAAGTATCTCCGATACTCATCACACATCAATTTATTGTTACTTGTCCGGGAATCTCTATTTGAGTATTATATGCCTATTGTCTCAACGAACTCCCTTGCTAACGGTGATTGGCGGCGACAAAGAATTTCAGCAATGCATTCGCTCGGCAACTAGTTGCAGCAATCTCGCTTAATACCCTTTTGGTAGGTAGAACATGCTACTCCATCCATCCAATCCTCCGATAAAATCTCTGTCTCCCAGATCTTCACAACCAGCCAGTGGAGTGCTCTAGCCAACGCCTCTCCTCCGTGGTTCAGCAGCTCACATGGCAGTAGATCATTGCCAGCGACTTTATCATTCATCAACCGTCCGATCACCGCATGAATCCTAGGTACATCCTGCGCTGGGAATCTGTCATCGACTGCGCGAGTCCCCAGGCTGGTTCTAGCGATACTGTACTCATCTATCGCTATTTAGATGTTCGTCATAAAACACTTATCGATCACCTTGCCTCGGTCGTGAGAACATCTCCATTAGCGTCTCTTCGTATGTCGGCTTGTGGCCTTTGCTAGAGCAATTTATTTACTCGTAGAATTTTCGAAACTGGGTACAGGTGCTCGATCGCCTCGTTATGCCGAGCTTTCTTAGGCATTTCCGAATCTACATTCGCAACGTGCGAACATTTTTGGTGTCAGAGTAGAAATTGCGGTTCATTAGAACGTGGTCGATTTGGTTCTCAGTGTGTCGATCAGGTGATCTCTTCATGTCACCGATCATGAGCTTCACATTCTGCCGCGGTAGTTGTCATAGATATGCTCCTAATACGCGTAAAACGTATCTTTCTCATTTTTGGCTCTCCCTTCGTTAGGGTAGTGCGCGTTAATGATGCTGTAGTTGATGAAATGGCCTTTGATCCACCCACATTTCGCTTTCGCTGATCGTCTGCTACTTTATCACGCGTTGGCGTATCTTACCCAGCACAACAAAGATGATTCCCAACCCGTGTGTTGTGCCATCATGCTAGTAGAATGTAACCGCTCGATGTCCGCTTTTGTACACCTTCTATCCCGCCAAGCAAAGTTCCTACAATGCTACGACTTCGAAGTTGCGAGATTTCAGCTCATCGTGAAGGATTCGTTCGAACTTTTAGAAAAAGTATTTCCCTCTATTTTCACTATGTTATGAAAAACTGCGATGTCTTAGACGAAACATTGGTAATGACAATAAGAAATATTAAGCGTGTTTATCTATGTAACGCATATTAATTCTTAAAGTTCATTGAAGATGATTACAATATGTTACACATTAAAGCGAAATATTTCAATCCCAAAAGTTGAACTTAATTCCAAAGGTTGAACTGTTTTTCTATCCAAATGATTGAAGAAAATAAATTACGTTACTCACTTTTAGAAATATTAATCATCGATACACCGAGATAAAAATACGGAGGGTTTCATCCCAAGAAACTTCTTCAAAAATAGCGTATCGCTAAAATCAGTAGTTTTATCGCAATAGGAAAAATGCCTCCTTTTTACACCCTGGAACCACTGTGCACTGTTCGACGGTGGTGTTGGAGCATGAATCACGCCTTGTTTTGACGCTGGTTTCGAACCAATATCGAAACAATTTTCCGAACGCGCATCCTGCGCAAATGATCGGATTGAAGTAGGACAGCGTTTAATTTTAGTCCAATCGGTAGCGATTCGCGGGACGCTGGAGGGTAGAAAAATGTGCTACCGAAATTTACCCGAATTAAAGCAGCCCATGTCATAATTACCGTGTCTTGAACGTTTATGTGTTGTTTTTGCGTGCAATGTTTATACACCTCCGAATTCACAGTTCGATTTGATTACAACGAGGGGTTTTATTTTGTTTATCGATTCGTCAGGTTTTGAGCCCACGTGAAATGCGTGGCCACCAGTAGCTTTCTTAACCTTGGGATAATTCTTCAAAACACACATGGCAACGCGGTTGACAATGGCGTCTTCGTTGCTAACACAGTACGCTTTCTTTGAACTTTATTGTTTATACTAGCTGATGGACGGCTAACTACATTTCATATGAGTAATCCGATCTTGTTCGAGTAAGAAGCTGGTTAGAGGACTACCGCTTCGATTCGTATGTTTGAATACTTCGATTTTCAGACACTATTAATATATAATGAATTGAAAATCAAAATATAGCCACTAAAACTGATTCTTGTCTGCTTCCATACAACAGGACCATCACACTTCGGCTCGTTTAACCATTAATATTTAATTAACATTCAATAGCTGAAAGTTGAGTCTCTGCGACATCCTCGAAAATCTCCAGGTGTAGCTTTTTATGCTATAAGATTGATGGATTAATACGAAAGGGCTGAGGATCAGATGCGCGTAGAATGATTAGTGGACCATACAATTAATTATGAAATTTGCGTTTTGCCTTCATATCATCAGAATCCGACACTAACTTAGTGACAGAACTAAGCTAGCACCGGATTGGCACTGGCTCCAAAAAACGAAAACACTATTTGTGTTTCTGATCAAACTCCTAATCCTGCGTGATGTCCCGTAAGAAATGTTTGCGAATTCCAGGCCCTCGCCCACGCCTTAGCATGATGAGCAAATCATTCACGAACAGTAAGAGCAGTAGCGGACTCCGCATACTACCTAAAATACAACGGAATTATAAAGGACGAGTTCGGAGGCAGTATCTCCAATGTTAACAACGACTTCACGGTGTGCAAGGTAGGATTGAATCCCTTGGCAGAATAGTTTACTCTATCGATAGCAATCTTAACCCATTCATGCCCAATGTTGTTTGTGGACAACAACGTTTTTAAACAGCTATAACTTTTGATTGAGGCGAGATTTGCTCACAAAAACAAGTAAGGCTCATTAATGTGATTATTGCCTTTAATTTGAGTATTATCAGTTACAAGGATCAGCTGTAGAGCTGAAGTTATTGCAATTAGTCTGATTAGATTCCGATGGAGCAGTGCTGCCAGGGACAGTTTACGTTGACGACGGAAAATGATTTTTTCATATATCTACGTTATGGTGCAATAATATTGAAAACTGATTAAACTTATCAATTTAGACAGTCGTTGGCTACGTTTTTCACGTAATTAGACTATTGTAATTATTCTAGGAGAATTGTATTGAGCATTAGAAGGTAAAAATTGACCAGCTTCTAGCCCTGCCATGAAAGCATCTATCTTTATGAAAATAGGTTTTTCGTGTTTCTTGACCCCACCGTTTTCAAGGAAAAATAGTTTTGAAACTCTACATTCCCTAGAAAAAAGTTGGGCATGAAAGGGTTAAAAATATTTTTAGATCGCGTCCACCTGCAGTTTTAAAACATTTACTCAGTTCAGAACGGCTTGTCTCAGTTTTTAGACTTCGCAATTGACAATCATCCTAAATAGTAGTCCGGATTCTTTACTTTTCATATTAACGACCAGAAGCCGCGGCAACCCGAATTGTGTCGTACGGTACCAGCATTGGGGCATTTTGTGAAAATGTGGGTTATTTAATGTTCACGCCATGACTTCACTTTAAACTGTTTTTGTACATTCTTTAAAACTGAGCTCTTCGAAACTACGAAAATTATTATAATTTTGAAATTATATTTAGTACTCACTAAAATGAAATCCTGTCTTCCACAAATGAGACATAATGCTCACCCAAACTCTGCAGGCAAAGATAATCTCAAATTAGCTTCCAAATCCTACATATAATGCAACTGTGCTGTACACGAACATTTATTTATTTTCGTCGATACACACCGACCATCTGTGTAAATTGTTCCGGGCCCTTTATTCGCCGACCTCAACCGCCCAAACAAGCAGGCTAACCGCATCGTTTCAAATATTTGCATCGTTAGCCGTCGTCGTGCAATGGTGAAACTTTCTGCAGCATAGTTTCTCGTATCATGCAAATCAAGATACCCGGCTTCTACAGTGTTGCAGAAGGATTATTATTTATTTACCGTAGTATGATACGTATCGATGCTGGTGCTCTCATACTCGTCGCGTCGTAAAATATTCACTTGTAAAAGCTTTCTTTTTTTTCTCTCTTCCTATATTGCAGACAGCCATTTCGTACATCTGTTCTACAAACTTGACAAACTTCTTGGAACTATTTCTGCAGATACCGGGAATCGATGTAAACAAACCGGACAACGAGGGCAACACACCGCTTCACTTTGCTGCACAGGCCGGTGAGTGTGATTTTTACAATGATTGATGATTCTTTGTTCGTTGCGCGTTGGATGCATCTACGATAGCAAGCATTACTTGTGCGGTCCATCAAATTTATTTGCGGTAAGCTCTGTGCACCTCTCTCGTTCCGCCAAGCGCTCCCATATTCTGGAAGAAAAATTCAACCAATTCGGTAGTCGGTTCTCGAAAATATTTGTTTCTGTATTATATACACCTGCACTTCTAAAAATCCCTTGCATTTCACTACCTGATACGTGCTGCCTATTCACTTAAAATACGGCAGCGCCTTTACTGGTCGATTGTGGAATGTTTTGACAGTGATTTAATCAGAAAATAAACCTGTCTCGTATTGAAAAAGTTGTGCTAGGTAGAAGATGAGAATAAAAAATTTACTGCACTCAAACGTCCAAAACCCGACGTGGTTAGTAATAAATATCGCGAAAATGTTAAAAATTACCGTTTCTGTGGGTTCCCGGACGAAAGTTTTATCTGGTTAAAGCACAGCAAATTCAAATTTATTTTCGCCGGTAAATTCACCCGGAAACTGAAAATCAGACGAGAAATTTGCAGAGGCGAACTTAAAACCAAGCATTTCAATCAGTAGGAAAATTGACTCGAAGCTGTATAAGAAAGAGTATCTGGAATAATGAATTGACAGGTTTGCAAAGCTTTTTTTACTGTGCAGCATAAGGCCAAACTATGTCGCCAGTCACCTCTACTACAGAACTCCTATCCCTCACCTCTCCTCGGTCCCAACCGGGGAACAAGCCCCCTTATGCAATTTTTGCTTGGACCCGGAGTTGGGTCGTGTTCTGATCAAATTGTTTAGTGCCTAAAGCCCCGAAAACCCATTTTTTGCTATAAATCAATATTTTAAGGGTAGGGAACATGGGGAGACTTGACCAAGCGCAAAATTATATTTTTGGCTATGGTGTCTTCTATTCGATTCTTAATTTTTTTTCAAAAATATTTGTATACTTGTTTCGATCTCTTAAGGTAATTTTAAAAGTTTGGAATGAAAAATCCTTTCCTTACCGAAAATATTACGTGATTAATAAATTTGCATTAAATGATGTAATTTTTTAACAAACTTTGTATGGACATATCTACTCGACTACCAATTACTATTAATGTACTAATATACCATCTTAATCCTTGTGAAGCTGTGAAATGATTGTACATAAACTGGAACATTGGAATAGTTATTACTAGAATTTGCATGCCATTGAACGCAATAACTAATGTTGGAGAGACTTGACCAAGATTTTATGGGGAGACTTGACCAAGTGGCAATTAGCTGAAGAAAGATACAAAATTCCTGATATTTATTATACTTCTGTATCTACTGTTAATGTTAATCACGCCATACAAAAATCCCACCTCAAACATAAGTCTTTATATTTTAGTATTAGTAAACAAAGTTAGCAATAGTAGGACTGATTTCGTGACGTGTGAACAGGCAATGCAAGCAGTACAGTTAATCCTTAAAAATAAATGCATTAAAAAAATCGAAATTTATCAAATGCAACCCTTTTATATTTTTTACTGCTACCTACGGATCTCGACAAAATGGAAAAAAAATGATTACAGTATGTTTTATGCCATTATTTTTTGTTATGATTTTTGAAAATTCTCTTGGTCAAGTCTCCCCACGCCTTGGTCAAGTCTCCCCACTGCGGGAAGATCACATAAAAACTTTTGTAACTTTTCAAAAATTAAATTAAAAATTCTGCAAAAAATCCTGAAGACGCACAATAACTTTGCACATTATATCTCAATGACTTTTAAGGGATTGAAGGCTTTTTTAAAGATTTATGTAGTTTTGGCTGAAAACCTGGTTAAGTCTCCCCATGTTCCCCTATACAAAATTGATCAAAGATGGTCTTGTGTTTTATTTGACCAGACCTACACTGCCCCTGATCGCAAATCAGTCCCATAAAGATAGGAAATCACATAGAAAACGAGACAAATATGCGATCATGGGCAGTACAATGTATACTAGATCATTAGAAAGATGCCATCCATTTTTTTTTTAATTTGTTGCACCGTGTTTTAGTTCAAAACCTCAAAACACCTCAAAAATCGATATTTTTGTCAACACGATTTTTTGCTGGAATTTTTTTTTATAGGGAAACCAAACCGTTCAACTACACCATAATACAATTGGCATCAATAGTTTTAAAACTTTTTTGAATTCAGTTGAACGGTCCACCTTGGAGAGTGTTCACATAGGCAAAAACCTGTTTTAATTCAACTAGTAGTGCAATTGTGCCTTTCTCATTTCTCCTTAATGTGACTCCATGGCTACTTATGTTCAATATAATTGTGGAAATATCTATTATACTCCTAGTACACTTTGCATCTATACGTAATGGATCGCCAGCCATGAAATTAATGAGCTATTTGTCGACGGTGAACCCCCTCTTTGTATACCCATAGCTACTCCCCTGTTAAAATCCAGTTAGTCAAAAAAATGTAGGTTAGGTTAGAATGTGCAAAAATTCCAAAAGTCAATTCACGTTAAAAAAAAATGTCGAGATTATATCAAATCTCGATGCTTCATACATTTTAAAGACATTTGGTTTAGTAGTCGTAGATGGCCAATGTGGTCAAAGCGACTTTGGTTTGTCACTAGTGATCTAGACTGGAAAATCCATACAATTTTGCACCCATTTTAGTGAGTTTTGCGTCATTTAGATATCTTATTAGTACCAGTTTAAATAGAAAATTACTGTGACGCCGCACTTTTAAACCCGTAACTCCGGAGCCGGAGTTTTGATCGACACAAAATTCAATAGCAGCCGATTGTACCTAAGTTTGTGCAAACCGGTCCAGCCATCTCTGAGAAAAAATGACTTACATACACTCATATACAGATTTTTTCCGATCTCGACGAACTGAATCGAATAGGATATGGCATTCGGTCGTTCAGGTCGGGATAAGGTTGACAATTTTTAGTGTTTGCATAGCCTTTCTCTATGAGAAAGGCAAGATTCATAAACCTAGAACTTATCACATTACGGGACAAATGGAAGAATGTTACTGCACAACGTCCTAGCTCTTGTTTGGATATTTACTGGTTCTATTAGGTCTGAAGAATCGATGCGTGCTGAATACAAATCGGCAAATCCTAAATCTCTTGCTATATTTCTAGGTAGCTAAAAAGGAGCACACAAAGCAAACCGCATAAATTTGCGTAAATGCCTTCAATTCGATTGCTACCGTTCAGGTAGTGCTGATTCCAAATGATCTAACAATACTCTAAAGATGACCGAACTAAGGAACAGTTCAGACTTTTTGGAAGGTATATATCCGTGAATTATTTGACAATACGGAAGATGAACCCCAGGTTTCGCAATGCACGACCAATAACATATGAGACGTGTTGCTTGAAACACTCCTGAGGAATAAGCAATCCTGATGGATCATAGTTGAAATTGATAGATGCTCTTTTCCTAGAGAAGGTAATTGAAGAACATTTTGCGGGATTTGGGATCAAACTGTTATCGATGCAACATTCGCTGAAGGCTTCGAATTGTTTCTGCAAGAGTGCGTCTGCCAAAGTCCTAATGCGGTTGAAGATTTCGGGGTCATGCACGTACGGCAAGTGGTCCTCCGAGTCTATAATTCTCATCGTTGAAGAAAAGTAGAAAGATTAGTGGTCAAAGATGGCTTCACTGTGGGACGCTAGGCTTAGATGCAAACATTTCCGAGTAGTCGCCACCTCTATCCACGCTAAGTTTGCAGCCAAAGAGATGAGAAACCAACGAAGAAGTTATCTCGTGCATCCCAGTATCTAGTTTGGCGATGGCGATATCGTGATTAGTTTTGTCAAAAGCGGTGGATAGATAGCATCGGTCTGCAAGCCATCTTCAGAGACGAATAAACTGAACGACAATATATTCGTCATAGTTGATCGGTAGGGCATTGCAAAGAAGACACACATTTTTGAAATCTCAAATGCCCCCCTTTCATATTGTGACAAATGTCAAATTAAACTCAGGTGTCAAATTTCACATCATTTGGACCCGCCCACTTCCCTTGTAGTTTTAACATTGGCACTGTTAGAACATTTCAGGGTATATTAAATGTTATAACTTTTAAAGTAGCGCTCCAAAAATTACAATTTATACAATTTTTTGAAGAAAAAGTTCATAGCATTTTAAAAAAAAGTATCGTTTTTCCCTAAAAATAGCGGAAGTTGGAGTTTTGGAGTCTTTTGTCCAAAAAATTCACCAACAATTTAATTAATAACAATTTTTCTCTATGCTGCAACATAAACATTTCTTGCAATTTTCTAATATGGAAAAATAATAGAAATCGAACGGCTCTTTTGCGACCTTTGTCAGAATATGAGAAGTCTGGGTTCTAGGGCATTTTGTCATTCATATTAAATTTAATCATTTTTTCGTGAATATGTCTCTAATATTCTTCAATCAATTCACATTCCGTTTGTCTTGTTGAACGTGGAAAATTCTCAGGAACAAAATGGCAATTGATTCACAATACCTATTAGTTGCCAATAAAATTCAGAAATGTTAAATTTTTTAATATTTGGCCTAGAAATCTCATTTTTCCATCAAATGCCCTAATACCCCATCTTCCTGTATTTTTCCCGAAATAAAACATTTACCATGTGATACCTGAATATTTTTCACATTGAAAATAGTAAACTGTATAATAAATTATTGTTAAATGGAGTTCATATGTGCTATTTAAATGTGGAATCGAGACTAAATGTCAATGAATCTAATGCATCGGAATTTTATCGATGGTAAATCTAGTTCTATTTTGTTACTTAGGATTTTTTACGTTCAACAAGGTAGATTTAATAAAATTGATTGAAGAATATTAGAGATATATGCACGAGAAAATGATAAAATTTTATATGAATGACAAAATGCCTTAGAACCCCAACTTCTCGTATTCTGATAATGGCCTCAAAAGTTGGGTTTGATTTCTGAGACTTTCACATTAGGAAAACAGCCAAATATAAATGATTTGCAGCATACAGCAGAATAGCTGTAAGGAATAGGGATTTTTTGGACAAATTGTCCCAAAGCCCTACTTTCTGTATTTATTTTGTATTTATTTATATTTCCTCTTAAAAAAGGTATAATATGTATTTTCGCAGTACTACATCAAAAGTTACAACATTTACTATATTTTTTCCTCATATTTCATATTTCCAATATCAAAAATTTCAAGCAAATTATCGAAATGATGTGAAATTTGACATCTTTACTTTGACATTTATCACAATATGAAAGGGGGAGCCTTTGAGAGTAAAAAGAAAATACTTAAGTCTTCAAAGCAATAGACAATAGAGTGGTGATATCTTATGTTAGAGAAACACGAATAACTTTTAATAAGGGCATGATTTTGCAAATTAACTGTTTTTGTTGAAATAACACTCCAAATATCTCAACAACTATCGCATTTTTGAAGATTTTATGTGCATTTTGATTTGAAACGACATTTAGAATCATATTCGTATAATAAAATCACAGTTTTGTTTGCCAACTAGTATGAATTTTAAAAGCATGTATAATGTTATCGTTAGAAAAACTTTTTTACTAGTAAGTTCTCCATCATGCAATTACATTCAAAATGTTTCCTTTCTATTTGAATTTTTTTTAACAAAATAAAAAAAATCAAAAAAAGGTTTTATTTTGCAATTTAATTTATTAACAATAATGTTTGTTATTGTTAAAAATAGCATTTTTGCTGTATAAAATACGGTTAGTGAACTACAATAACTTTTTTTTAAAGTGCTATATACAAAAACTCCTACGTCCATTTAAAAATTGTTTATGAGTCAAAATGTTCTCATTGATTGTGAAAAATGTTTATTTAGTCTTCCATACGGTGAAATGTGTATAGTTTCATGGAAATCGTAGATGGCTGTTCACGATTTTAAAGATTTTCGGACGAATCTTCGTTGAATTCCTCACGACTCAAAACTTTTAGTACAAACAGCATTTTCGTAAATGAGGGACAATGGGGCAATACCCCGGAATCCGAGACTGTCCTGCCTAATCCGGGACGTCTGGTCACTTTAGTTTAGCTCACTCGTTCTCGTTTGTTATACGATTGTTCTGCTGAAGTGTAGCAGTACTATAACTACCTAAAATAGTGGTGGCACCCGCTTGAAACATAGACTTTTCCAAATCAGGGAAAAGAGATCCGCTATGAGCTGGTCACCATTTAATTGCAAACAGATATAAATCGCCCACACTTGTCCTGTGCTATTCCACTCACCATTCGAGATGTGTTGAGCTTTGAAGCCCAAAGCGCACAGCTAGTAATACACCTCCACCAGATGTTTTACAGTCGTTGAGAGGACATCGGCCGCATCTGAGGACTTCATAATCAGAATCAATTACCTAATTTGACGCAGTTTTATCGCAAATTTGCACCTGCGACGGCACTACTGCATTGCATTGATTGTGTAAATCTACAAGCTGGAAGACCTAGAGCACTGTAGTTAGAGTCTGGCCATGAGGAAGAGGAAGAAACATGACGTATACAAACGAGCATGAAATTCGACGTATTTCTATTGTGTATATGTTAAATTTCATGCTCGTTTGGATACGTCATATGTCTTCTTCTTCCTCATTTCCACACTCTAACCCCCTCTCCATTACCAGACGCAGAGGCAGGGCGACTGATGACGCAGACTGAAAATGGTGTGACTGTGATGAAGGGATTGAGGGGTTCCCATTGTGTTAAGTACAGTGCACCCCGGCAGCCATCTATTGTCGAAACAGTTGAGAAAGTCGAATGAGCTGCGGGGCTGGATAGGTGCAAATCTTTCCCCAATAAAAAACGGCGCATTGTAATTAGCGGGGAAAGTAAAGAACTATCTGGATGAATCATGGTTTCGTCACATAAAAAATACTTACCAGTAAGTAGTCAGACTGAGACGACTGATGATGCTGGTTGCAAGTGGCGCGACTGTGCTGGGGGGATTGAGGGCTTCCGGCTGCGCCTTGATGTTTGACGCCATCTTTTGACTGGTCGCTGCAGATGTGTAGAGGTGCGTTTAGCGCAAGCGATTATTTGGCTAGAGCGCATATACCATCCTCAGAAACACTAGTGTCAATGTGGGACAAATAAATCGAACTTTTTTTCACAGGCTGAACATATTTTGGCGGTACCTGTTCTGTGTCGATCTTCCGTCTGCCACAGGTTAGATCAGGAATAACACACTTAAACGGTGAACTAGTCTCTTCCGGTTCTCGGGCACGCTTGACTGCGGTCGGCCAAAGTGGGAGTTGCATGTTGAGCTCGAAGTGTGTCTAGGGTTACCAAACACCCATGTTGTAAAGAACATGATTTAGACGATCTTGGGAAGCGTTATTTATTTTACTTCAACGGTCCTCAATTTTAGTCTCATATTTTGGCATATATGAAATTTTTCAAGATCAACTTTATTCCGTAATAAAGAAACTTTGTAATCGTCATTTTAACTGGTTACTTCCTTCTAGCGTGTTTTAGTAAGAGAGTGGCTGGCTTGTTTTCCTAAATCGAAAATGAGTCAAATTTGTTAGATAGTCCAATATTAGGTCTAATCAACATGGGTTATCTTCATCCGGCATTGGTATCACATCATTCCATTTTGTCTCGGTTGAGATTCAATGTTCCCATAAAAAAAATCTCCAGACTAAATCGGTTTACGTCGGCACTATCGAACTATTTATGCAACCGAGTTTTAGGTCGATTGTTGCGCCGGCTCTTAAAGGAGTGTCGACGCGACAACCGATTGATCATGGCCGAAAAAATCGGTTGATTAGTTGGCATTGATCTGGAACTAATTCTAGACAATGCTGGCAGCATCGATACTGTTCTCGTTTTTGGAGACTACAATCTTCCACACCTTCAGTTGTCGTTCGATAACTGTTGCAACACTGATGCCACAGATCAATGTTGCGCTGTGCTATAAAAATGATCGTTCGACTGAGTGGACGAGCCCAATCACTTACAGACGCGAAACCACTTGCACCACCACAAGCGCGCAATGTAAGTGATAAGGTTCTATCACTTCTGCTGCCCACCATCTCGATCAGTTCTGTTAGTACCATCGAGTCGATCACACGTTTGTTGTACTGAACAGGTTTAGTTAGAGGCTAGTGAAATATATATATCTAAACCATCAATTAAAGTTTTTGGCGAGCAAGTAAATTGCCTTGTTATTAGTGAGGTTTGATGTGACATCTGGACATCCGAAACCCTGCTTGCTGTTCGTCAATCGAAAAACTCGGCTTGGGCTATTTTTTACTCACCGATGAATAGCCGCATGTGCTACTGCTGGTTGATCAATTTAATTGCATGATTGCCCGTACCGTCGTTCTATCAACCATCCCTGGTATTTCCCAGCCTATTTCGATCCGGTCACAACAAATTGGTGCCGTGACCAGGATTGATATTGCATGTGCATGCGATCACGGACCATTTGCCCGGGAACATAAAGCTGGGAAACCATTGTAATTTGCCACGCGGTTTGGCCCAGGACGCCATTGCTGTGATTACAATTGTAAGCTGTAGACCGCTTTGTTTAAACAATTGGCATCCGCCATTGTACATTTCATTCCTGATACCACGAGAGAAGCTTCAGATCATCCATCCCAGAAAGCGAATTAGCTATTTGAAACAATACATGGCCTGAAACCTTCAGGCAGAAGGTTAGTACCTGTCCAATTTAATCTTTCTATCCGCTGGTACGCTCTAGATTGGATTCTCTTTCTTCCATTTTCATTGAGGATTACCATCACCACGCTGTTTCAAAGGGATCATCCAATCGACATTCCGGACTGTTCATTCGTGTTTGGTTACCAAACGCAATACGGAATAATTCTGTAAAACTCCACTGCAAACTTGATCGCGATAGCTGCGAAGGGCAAACGGACAACCGGTGGCAGTAATTCGCTGTTAATAGTCACCCGACCACCAGTTTTAGGGACGGTTCCTGATCATCCTGTTCCGATACTGGAAGTACCAATTCGTGATTCTTATCAAACGCTCCAGATATTTATTTATACAAGGCACATTTTTGCCTTGGAAAAGGTACGTACCTCTCCAAGCCGAATATACTTCCAGCCAGTGCTACTGGTCTTAATATTTCACAGACATTGCTCGCATCTACCGGTTCGTCAAGAGCAGCAAACATGGCCGACGTGAATGAGTTGCGACCACTGGCGCTTCGTCGTACATCGCTATTGGCTTCGGATCGGTAGGATCGGGATCGGCTTGAAGTGGCTCTCCGGCTCGAAAATCTGGACACGATTTGGCGAGAGCTAGATGATATTCAATCCACCTTGGAAACCGCCGAGGAGACAAGCGAGGGTATGTCGTTGAATATTAAAATCCGTGCTAATTATGAAGGGCAATACTTTCGAATAAAGGCTGGTCTGATCTCGAAGTTGCCTCCTATTGTTCCTGCAGTTAATGCCTCCTTGTCCTCCCCCCTACGGTTTCCTCCAGTCTGAAAGGGCTTAAACTTCCGACGATCACATTACCAGAATTCAACGGTGATTTCAATGAGTGGTTAGCGTTTCACGATACATTCCTCGCGTTGATCCACTCAAATCCGGACGTTCCAGCAATCCAGAAATTTCACTACCTCAAATCGGCAGTTTCAGGCGAGGCCGCACAGGTGATTGAATCGTTCGCTATCAGTGCCACTAATTACCCATTGGCTTGGCAGGCACTGATATCCAGGTATGCAAACGAGTACCTCCTTAAGAAGAGACATCTGCAGGCATTGTTGGAGATTCAACGGGTAAAGAAGGAGACGACAACTTCGTTACACGGGATCGTTGATGACTTCGAGCGGCATACCAAAATTTTGCGGCAGCTTGGAGAACCAGTGAATGCATGGAGTACGATGTTGGAACATTTGCTGTGTGTCCGCCTTCCCGACGATTCTCTCAAGGCATGGGAGGATCATGCATCTACGATCGAAACTCCATCCTACGAGTCCTTAATCGAGTTTCTGCACCGCCGAATTCGTATTTTGGAGTCAATTTCAGTGAATCATGCTCATCCGTCACCACAGTATGTCACATCCTCTCATGTTTCAGCAAATCGAACTTCCTCCCACATGAAATCGTCCTCTAACTCTGCATTCGATAGTGCACCTAGCAAATGTTATGCTTGTGAGCAGCGCCATCCGTTGGTAAAGTGTGCGAAATTTGAGAAGATGAGTCCTGCGGATAGATTACACCTAGTCAACGATAAACGGTTGTGTTTGAACTGTTTTCGGAACGATCATTTCTCCAGAAATTGTCAGTCGAAATATACCTGCAGGTTTTGCAGAAAACGTCACCATTCGCTTCTCCACTCTGGGTTTGGGGACAACTCCGGTCAATCCCGCTCCGACCAAGTCCCATCTACCTCTGGCAAGGCTGCCCGTATGACAACCAATGTGAACTTGTCTTCTCCGTGCGACGATTCCGCATCTTCAGTCCTTTCCGCTGCTACAGCCATTCAACCGATGGAAATCGCATGTAGTCTACCAATGCAAGGTGTCGAGAAAAACGTTTTCATGTTGACAGCAATCATTAAGGTCGTCGATCGCTATGGTAAAGAGCATTTGGCACGTGCTCTGTTGGATTGCGCATCTCAACCAAACTTGATCTCTGAGCAGATGGCTCAGCTCCTGCGGCTCAAACGAAGCAAAACAAACGTTCTGATTCAAGGAATAGGCAAGCAACCTCAGAACGCTAGAGAATCCGTGCACATCCAAATCCTTTCCAGAAAAGAAGAATTCTCAGTGGATGCTGATTTCCTGATTCTTCCAAGGGTCACTCCTGAGCTTCCAGCACATGATATTCCAATTGATCATTGGAAGCTTCCATCGAACATTTTTCTCGCTGATCCACAATTCCACAAGCGTGCACCGATCGATATGATTTTAGGAATTGAGCACTTCCCGCAGCAAAGAATCCTCCATGCAGCATAGTAGCTGTATCCTTGTTCACTCTAGAAGAGAGCGTCGAACGTTTCTGGCAGGTGGAAGAGTTGCCAACCCGATCGGATTACTCGATAGAAGAGAAGCTTTGCGAGAAAGTGTTTTCGGATACTACTTCCAGGACCGCAGAAGGGCGTTACGTGGTCCGTCTACCTCGTCGGTCAAACTTTGATGAAATGGTGGGAGTCTCAAAATCGATGGCAATGAAACGATTTCAACTCCTTGAGAAAAGACTTGCGTGTAATCCAGAGCTGAAAGAGGAATACCACCGGTTCATGACGGAATACCTCTCCCTTGGACATATGCGATGTGTGCACGAGGACGACAGGCAATGTTTTTCATCGTATCTGCCGCATCACCCAGTAGTGAAGGAAGCCAGTACAACGACGAAGGTACGAGTGGTTTTTGATGCTTCGGCCAAAACTTCTACAGGCTTTTCTATCATCGAAGCGCTGTTAGTAGGCCCTGTGGTGCAGGACGATCTCCTTTCGATAATACTTCGGTTCCGCACATTTCCTGTGGCGCTAGTTGGAGACATCGCTAAAATGTACCGTCAGGTTCTCCTCCATCCGGACGATACTCCCTATCAAAGGATTTTGTGGCGATTTGATTCAGCAGATCCTATCAAAAGCTATGAATTGATGACGGTGACGTACGGATTGGGTCCATCGTCGTTTCTTGCGACCCGAACTTTGCAGCAGCTTGCAGACGATGAAGGTGATGCCTACCCCCTTGGCAAAGCCGCCCTCCGTAAGAGCTTTTACGTTGACGACTTTATTGGCGGAGCTCAATCCATTACTGAAGCAATTCAATTGAGGGCGGAACTAAGCGAGCTCCTAGCCAAAGGTGGCTTTGCTCTTCGCAAGTGGACGTCAAACCAACTACCGGTTCTTGCAGGATTGTCATCTGATGAAATTGGCACTCAATCGGCTATCAAGTTTGATACGAATGAAACGGTTAAGGCGCTTGGTATCTCCTGGGAACCCGAATCTGATACACTCCGTTTTGACTCCGAGATCCATCAACGCAAAGGAACACCAACAAAACGCTCAATCCTTTCGGCGATTTCACAACTATTCGACCCCTTGGGGTTAATTTCACCGATTGTCATCAATGGAAAGTTATTGATGCAACGCTTGTGGCTGCTACCATGCTCGTGGGATGATGAAGTACCGGACTACATCGCAACTGCTTGGGAGAATCTATCCGCACAACTTCCTAAGGTTGCCAACTTTCGTGTCAGCCGATATGCCCTTCTACAAAAGTCCACCATCCAACTTCATACGTTCTGTGACGCATCGGAATCAGCGTATGGGGCATGTACATATGCAAGATGTATCGATCAGAGTTAAAAATAATCGAAGCTCTTTTTTGACGGCTGAAAATGAACCTGTTGCGACTCGCGGTGAATAGAAAAAATATTCATTCAACTATCCATCTTATTCATTCAGTTGAATATCGTTCAATATATTCATTACACTAATTAACTAGGAAAATGTTTTCAAATGCCGATAAAGTATATGAAACAACAATAATCATCGCTTACATTGTGCCAGGGCCTACTTTGAAGCGTTTGATTCGTTGCTGAACGGTCGCTTCGTGTAATAATCGGAGACGAATGAAAATATGCATGGATGAATGGGTGGTTTGTTCGTTTGACGTTGTCAGCTGCGTCACTGAATATTGAAAATGAATGCGCCTGAATATGATCAATTTTCATTCAATGCATTTGAATATTTTTAACTCTGGTATCGATTCAACCGGACAGGTTCGTGTACAGCTTCTAGCATCCAAATCTCGAGTGGCGCCGTTGAAGAAGATATCGCTACCTCGTTTAGAGCTGTGCGCTGCTGACGTTGGAGCGAAACTATACAACCGAATCGTCGAGGCTCTCCAGATTCCTTTATCAGGATCATATTTTTGGTCCGATTCTACGGTTACCCTGCAGTGGCTGCGTGCCCCTCCCAATACATGGAAAACCTTTGTGGCAAACCGGGTGTCGGAAATCCAATCCTCAACCCACGGTGCATTTTGGAATCACGTCGCAGGAACGGAGAATCCAGCGGACCTTCTCTCCCGCGGCATGCACGTCGATGATTTTCTTAGTAGCAGAATTTGGAAACATGGCCCAGAATGGTTGTTACGTCTTGAAGCCGACCGGCCTATCACCAAATTATCTGAGTATCCAGCAGACGGGAAGGAACGACGAAAGGTGATTGTTGCTGTAGCAAGGATAAAAACTGCATCTAATACCGTCAACCCGATCTTCGCCCGATTTTCCTCGTATGAGCGCCTGCTTCGATCCACTGCCTACATTCTACGTTTCATCGGCAACTTACGAAAAAAGACCCGTACCCAACCATCTCCATTCACTGGATTACCGCCTAGTATTTCTCTAACAGTAGACCACCTAAACGCCGCAGAAAGGATGATTATTAAACTCGCACAGGCGGATTCATTCCACGATGAAATTAGAGAAATGCAACACAACAAAGCAGTCTCAAAACGTTCGCCCATTCGTTTGTTGACTCCGTTCATAGACCCTGAGGGAATCATTCGAGTAGGGGGGAGACTGAGGCTTTCAGACCAGCCATTCCTTGTCAAACATCCTGCATTACTGCCAAATAACCATCCTATATCCCGGCTTGTTGCTAAATCCTTCCACCTAATGCTCATTCACGGTGGCGGCCGCGTAACTCTGGCTGCCATGCGAGAGAAATATTGGCCAGTGCACGGTCGACGACTTGTCCAAAGTGTCATTCGCAGCTGCTACCGATGTGCCCGAGCCGATCCCGCAACGACAGCCCAGCAGATTGGACAGCTTCCTTTACATCGAATCACGCCCAGTCGACCGTTTGCCATTTCTGGAGTCGATTACGCTGGACCCGTGTATCTGAAGCCGATACATAAACGAGCCGCTGCAATGAAAGCATATATTTGCATCTTCGTCTGCTTCTGCACCAAGGCGGTGCATATCGAGCTGGTGAGTGACTTGTCGACGCAGGCCTTCCTTTCCGCACTTCGCCGTTTCATCGCTCGCCGAGGACATCCTTCCGCAATATACTCGGACAACGGGAAAAATTTTGAAGGCGCCGCCAATGAGCTGGAAGAGGTATACCGAATGCTGCAGGACGAAACTCAGATAAACCAGATCACGTCTGACACCACTTGCGAAAGAATTACATGGCACTTTAGTCCACCGAAAGCACCACACTTCGGAGGGCTTTGGGAGGCGGCGGTAAAGGTGGCCAAGCGCCAGCTGTACCGACAACTCGGAAACTCTAAGTTGTCCTTCGAGGATCTGACCACCGTGCTGATGCAGATAGAGGCGAGCATGAACTCGCGGCCCATCGTTCCGTTGAGCGAGGATCCAAACGACTTAGCTGCAATAACTCCGGCTCATTTTTTAATCGGGAGTACTATGCACTCTTTAGCAGAACCGAATCTTTGCGGAATATCACTAAATCGACTAGACCACTACCAACGTCTTCAGCGCACATACCAGCAATTCTGGCATCACTGGAGGACAGAGTATCTGCAAGAGTTACAACGGGACACCAAAACTTGTAAACCTAACACCGACGTACGGCCAGGAAGATTAGTTGTTCTGATGGACGAGATGCAGATCCCGGTGAAGTGGCCGCTTGCCAGAATAATTGCCATTCATCCCGGGCAAGACGATCTAGTGCGAGTCGTAACACTGCGTACCAATCGAGGAATCATCAAGAGGCCAATCACCAAGATCTGCTTGCTTCCGCTGGAAGAAAGGGATGCCGAGCTACCTCACGGAGGCGATCAACCCACAACCCACCCTGCGGAAACCCAAAAGGATCACACTGGAGAAGAACTCTAAATTTATTATACTTGAATTTTTTTTATATAACATTGTAATATCTATAATTAGTAACCATTAGGAAATTTGAAATCTATATTTCAAGGTGGCGGCGATGTTGCAACACTGATGCCACAGATCAATGTTGCGCTGTGCTATAAAAATGATCGTTCGACTGAGTGGACGAGCCCAATCACTTACAGACGCGAAACCACTTGCACCACCACAAGCGCGCAATGTAAGTGATAAGGTTCTATCACTTCTGCTGCCCACCATCTCGATCAGTTCTGTTAGTACCATCGAGTCGATCACACGTTTGTTGTACTGAACAGGTTTAGTTAGAGGCTAGTGAAATATATATATCTAAACCATCAATTAAAGTTTTTGGCGAGCAAGTAAATTGCCTTGTTATTAGTGAGGTTTGATGTGACATCTGGACATCCGAAACCCTGCTTGCTGTTCGTCAATCGAAAAACTCGGCTTGGGCTATTTTTTACTCACCGATGAATAGCCGCATGTGCTACTGCTGGTTGATCAATTTAATTGCATGATTGCCCGTACCGTCGTTCTATCAACCATCCCTGGTATTTCCCAGCCTATTTCGATCCGGTCACAACAATAACTATCTTAATGTTACCAACCTATTAATGCCTCATCGAAACAAGAAATAGCTGTAACGGAGTCTATGGTTGCAGGTGATTTGTACCAAATCTGCTCACTGACGAATGCGAACGGGAGGATCGTCGATCTTGTATCGTAAACAACACGGATGACGCAGAGCTGCTTGAACCTCTAACTGCTATTCTCAAAGACGATCCTTACCACAAACCTGCAATTAGATGTACGTAACAACACTGGAGATTGTTCATTTCACTGATAGCCACTATCAACTGGACCGACTTAATGTGTAGTAATGATCTTGATGATGCAGTCTCGTTGTTCTATTGCAAAGTCTATAATATACGCCAAAAGGTTCCACTGAAACAAGTCAACAATTAGGAAGATGGATTTCAAATATCCATGGTGGAAGGCTAAGATTCGCCGTTTGCGTAATGTCTTGCGAAAATCACGTCAACGTTATTTTCGCAAAAAATCAGACGAAACCACAGTTACTCTTCGACGGACAGAACTGCAATACGAAACTGCCCGGAATTTCGCTTTTCGCGATAATTTGAATCATGTGCAAAATAGCCTTCGCGATCACCCTACAACATTTTGAAACTTCGTTAGTAGCAGAAAACTATCCGGTAGTACTCCCACTGACGTTTTTTTTATTTATTTTTTTATTTATTTATTTGGAAATATTGTTATCGTACAACATAAATCTCCCTCATCCCGTTGGAAGTCGAAGCGACGTCTTGAAGGCTCTGACTGCTGTTGATTCGTCGAAAGATGGTCGTGACCCCGATCATCTTTCGCCCCAATTTATAAAAAGCTGCCCACACGTGCTGACTCTTCCATTGTGCATCATTTTCAATCGCTCTCTCACTGAAGGCATTTTTCCTATCGCCAGGAAATTACAGAGATATCTCATCAATAAACTATCTCTCCAAAGTTCTCGAAGAGCGGGTCTACAACGTCACGTATGCAGCTGCATCCCACATTATTTCGGAGTATCAACAAGGGTTTATCCCGAAATGATCAACAACTTCTAACCTGATAGCTTACACTTCTATGTTGTTTCCCGCCATCGAGAAGCGTCATCAGATGGACGCAATTTATTTTTCAGATTGATGCAATTTCAGATTTTTCAAAAGCTTTCGACAAAGTACCGTACATCATCGCAATCCTGAAATTCAAACGTTTAAGAGTTCCCACCTGCCTGACTAACTGGTTGCAGTCTTATCCTTCCGATCGCTCGGCATTCGTGAGTATAAAAGCGCTCAAGCACTTGCAGACCATCCACAGGTTACCCGCGAGGCAGTCATCTGGGCCCTCTTATTTATATTTTGTTTATCAACGATATCTGTAGTCGTTCTGGAAAATTGCTATAATCGGATGATCTTAAAATCTTCCGAACTATCGCTTCGGTACATGAAGCCATAGTGCTTCAAGAATAGACCTGTATTATTCAAGAATGGTGCACGTTTAACGATATTGAAGTCTACGTTAATAAATGAAAAGTAATTAGCTTCGGACGCTTGCTTACTCCAGGAGGGATGAATACATTCTACAAGGAAGAACAATTGAAAGCGTCGACTCAATCCGTGACTTGGGAGTGCTTTTCGATAGGAAATTGGGCTTTTCCGACCATATCCCCGCGACAACTGCTAAGGCTTTCGGAATGCTGGGCAGAAAGCGGTGTGGGCACCATTCCATGCCGATCAAAATGACCGACTACAACGTATACAAAGATGTTTTGTGCAATTCGTTTCCATGGAATGATCCAGTTATATTGCCTCTTTACGCCGATTGATGTATACTACTCGGTCTGCAGACTCTGGCGACTCGCCGTATTTTCCTGCAAAGAGGTTTTGTTTTCGACTTGCTGTCAGGTAATATCGACAGTTCAGACCTTCTCTAGGGCGTTAATTTGTATGCGCCTCCCCGTGTTCTTCATAATCCCACTTTGTTGTGGATCCCTAGACATCGTACTCCATATGGACAAAATAATCGACTGAAAAGATGTTGCCGCAGATTTAACAAAACTTCTTCATTGTTTGATTTTAACATTTCCAAGCATAGATATAAGTTATTATTAAGAAATATATAGTGTTAAAAGGTATCTGTGCGGTGTATACCGACGATTAAAAATAAAATTAAAACTGAATTTACACAGATAAAATCAGACAATTAATATGCTGACGAAAATTATTCACCGACGAAACCCAACTTAGTTGGTTGAATATCGTTTCAAGAATATAAACAACAGGCAAATTAGTCCGGGTTCATACAATGATTTAACAAGAAATCTAGGGATGCACACCAAAAAATAATGAAATTTAAACGACATGTAAATCAATACGAATGTAAACATACGATTGAATCAAAAATTTGATTGAAAATTACGTTAAAATCAATTGGAGCATCAAACAGCATACAATTTTACACTTTCATTCGTGTAATATTACATGTCATTCATTTAGCAGCAGTATTCGAGTAAAAATACATTGAAGTGCATTGGTTTTCCGTTTAAAGAAACTGTAATTTTCAATCCACGTGTAAAATTATAATAAAATTCGTTTAAGAAAGCACGACATGTCGTGTGTATTTGTGGTGAAACTTAATTTTACATTTTTATTCATGCTCCAAATATGTGCATGAAAATAAACTTAAAATTACAAAATATTTTTTTCTGTGTGTGGTCGATATTGAGGACTGTTAGATTTGACCATTTTTTCGTCAGTATCCACGCATACCAGGAAAAGTTTTAACAAAATTCTAAATTCGATTTAGCCAATATTAAATAAGATATATTTTGCGAAAAAGCGAATTCCCTTTTACCATCAGGCTGGAATAGTCTACACAGATAAAAAAATTCATGTAAAATTATGCTAACTATACTGCACATAAAGGGAACGCGACCAATGGTGTAAAATTATACGAGTGATTAGGTTTACATTGACCACAAATTGTACTATAAATTACTTACGTATGTATTGGTGACGAGACCGACATAAAAAAAATCCATTAAGTAATACCAACACTTGAACCGACAATCTTTGACTCACCAGAGACACCCCCTTATGGACTAGACTAAAGCGACACATAACAATGTGACTGCAAAGTGGCGTACATAAACTTCGCTTGAGCGTGGACGATCCAAGCGCATTGAGTTGCGGCTCGTGCATGTATGTGTATGACGCAGTTAGCTTTTCTCTCTGCTCAACACCGTTTCGTTTAAAATCGTGTAAAAATAAGATATTTTACCTGAAAGTTGAATGAATAGCGCGGAGGTCTCGAGCAGAATAATGTAAATTTCCATAGGAACATACAGATTTGCATGATTTTCAGGGGTCAATTTATATGCATGATATATAGCGGAAATTTATTCGTGAAACATAATTACACGAATAGTTTTTCTGCGATATCAGGAAATACGCTGAAGTTAATTTTCATATTTTTTTGCTGTGTAAGGCAAGAATGCTTTATACACACACCAAAAAATAACGAAATTTAAACGACATATAAATCAATACGAATGTAAACATACAACGATTGAATCCAAAATTTGATGGAAAATTACGTTAAAATCAATTGGAGCATCAAACAGCATACAATTTAACACTTTCATTCGTGTAATATTACATGTCATTCATTTTACAGCAGTATTCGAGTAAAAATACATTGAAGTGCATTGGTTTTCCGTTTAAACGAACTGTAATTTTCAATCCACATGTAAAATTAAAATTCGTTGAAGAAAGCACGACAAGTCGTGTGTATTTGTGGTGGAACTTAATGTTACATTTATATTCATGCTCCAAATATGGGCATGAAAATAAACTTAAAATTACAAAATAATTTTTTCTGTGCAGGTGTTGATTGAGAATCCGGAACCTTGCACGTCTCACACCAATGACACATCATGCTACATCATGTGGTTGTGATGAGCATTGAATTGTTAATTGCGATACGGAGGACTGATTGATATCTGTCGGGACTTGAATTCTGTTGTATATTCAAATTGTTGTTATCGCACCCCGATTCATTGAGTACAGGTTCATTCAAGTCGTTTCGTTCAATGATTTAATTCTTTATATGCACGAACCAGTCTCAGGAGGATGGTAACACAATAAATGAATGGTAAAGAATCTTAATAGACAGTCATTTGTTATCGAACCGGTAGATATGTTTTTATTAGCTAGTTTGCTTCCGCACTTTGATCGTTATCAAAGGCCACTCGTTCAGGGCTTGTATTTATAACGGCGACTCAGTAAATGGACAGTACGATAAGAATTTATATTTCCTCCTTCCAGGACTCTCTGACATCGTCAACATGCTAATCACCAAGTGCCGAAGTTTGGTAATTGATCCCAAAAACAACCTTGGCTTCACACCACTGATGAAAGCTGCCCTCCAGGGAAGGACCCGTTGTGCCAAGCTGTTGCTTTTCGCTGGTAAGCTCTTAGATAAATTTCTATTCTCTTCCTTATGACTGTAGGAATGCTAATGATAGATACTTTCTATCGTTTCTTGTTGTTTAGATAATCATTACAATTTACGTACGTGACTTATGTTCTATTAATTTCTTTTAAATTTTCGGACAGGGGCATCGCCAGTAGAGACCGATACCGGACGGGGATTTAGAGCGGAGCAGTGGGCTCGATTTTGTGGAAGGTAAGACTAAGCTTTGCGTTAACCTATTCCGAATATCGAATGTGTTATCTTAGTAAATTGTTGAACCTCCATTTTCCAGACACTCGTGTGCCGAGACGATAGAACAATGTGCCCGAGCACGACTGCTGGACAAATCTACGCCATGTGGCAAGTGGTCCCATGACATAAATCTTCCGATCGAAAAGAACGCCTTGAAGGCAACCAGAAGCAGCAGTATCACACCACAAACAACTAGCCAAAATGGTAGGCTGTAACGTCATAGAGTTTCTGCTTTGATACTAACGATTATGTTGTTGTAGGAATTCGTTCCAAGTTCCGCAAAGTATTTCCCTTCAATTTCTCTTCAAAAGACAAGCAGGCTTCGAAGGAAGTTGACGAGAACTATACCAAAGATTTGGTAAATTATCTCAAATCAGCCACAATTTGCGTCAGCGGACCAGCGCTGTCTGCCAACAGGAAGATTATTCAGAGCCTTATCCGACCACTAGAAGTGCCAAAGTAAGCCCTAGACCACCCCGGTCATAGTAATACTACTTCGTGCTTGATGCCTAACCGATTGAACCTTGAAACCAAACACGCTGCAGCTCCGCTTATTTTACACTTAATCCTGTTCACAACTAACCAACCATTACTTAACACTTACCCAGTAGAATTATCGCTTACCTTACGCAGTAGAATTACCCGGAAATGCTAAGCGAGACTAACCAGCTAACCATCATCACCCCTCTCCAAACCATAACCGTAGGATTACAAACTAAACCAACAAAGCTTCTTACTATAAGTACTTGAAATCAAACAACGTTGAACCTTTACCCGTAGACTAGAAGTGACTTACGCCAACAATAATGCACTTATCAAAAAGTACGAAGCTGCGGATTACGGCAGCAGCGGTACGGAGATCGTAGACGAGCGACGAGAGTCTTCACCGGTACCAACGGCAGCGAGAGGAAAGGTCAAAAATTAGTAGCCAGTGACACCAATTCTTCAATACTCTAAGTTTAAATAGAGCAAAGTAATGCTTGAATATCATAGTTTTTCTAATAAATAGTTCTTAATCTCTTTATCAGTAACTGTTAATATTTCTTATACATAGTTGATACACCAAAAAGTGCATTGAGTTGACATACCAGCGTTTTCTGCTATAGTGTCTAAAAACCTGAAATATTGTATGTAATCTTCCTTGTCGAAATACCTTCTTCTCTAGCTTGTAAGTAAGCATTATTAAAATATAACTACTTCGGATAGACTGTAACGGAGAAGATTTCCTTAACGAAGACTATTTACTACATGTTTACATGAATCTCTACAGATACGATATAGTAACCATGATTGTAGTGAATAGAGCTTACCAATCTGTAATACCAACAAATACATGAATAGTACTTTTTACTCAAGCTGATGTAATTTATTTAGGCATAAGAGCACTCACTGCTGGGCGAAAAAAATGTCCAATAAAAATAGATATTAAATAATTGCAGGGTTGTTGGAGTTATTCGACTTTGAGCCGTCGATGACAACATTTCAGAAATTGGTGTGTTCTAATTCACGTTCAAACAATTAAGCCTATCTATCTATCTACGTTTTCGATATGAAGAACACATAAAATTTTTCAGGGACTATCGTCTAAATCCAAACAACATTAAATTTACTTTATCTTATATTATAAAAAACAAGTTCAATTCAGGAACGATCAATTAAACACTGTCACTCACCCGAGATAACGGTATGTATCTGTCTATATAAAACTGAGCGTCTGACCTTATCACTCTAATAAATTCGTCAGATTGTCTTGTTTTACGTCACTAAAAACAACAACGATTGTCATCTATCACGTGTGAACCTTTATTCTACCGTCGATTCCCTGCATCACCGGAGAATGTTCCTTTATGTATTTTTCAAAAGCGTCAACGTCAATCGGACCGTTTAATGTATTCCGGCCGTACTGGGGGAACACGGTGAATCCGTCACCCCCGCCGGCTATGAACGAGTTTGTTACCACTCGGTAGTATTTGAGAGCTTGCAGTGATTCGTATTTAGGAACCATGCAATCGTAGCAAAGTACCTCAACTGCTAGAACCCGTTGCCCGACGGGATTGGTTACGTTGTATACCACACGTAGCCCGGACACCTGCAGCATATTTGCAGCGTTAAATCTATCCTCGTCCCTAGCTTTCTCCACGGCGTATTCCAGCATACTGAGCACCCGGTCGCCTCGCAGTTCGACACATACTAGCATGTTCTCGAAGGGCAGCACTTCGATCAGGTTCATGTAGCTGATGTCTACAATTGAAGACAGTTTTGCTTTAGTAAGCCTTAGATACTTCCAGATCCCTTTCAGATTATTTACCTCCTTTGAACATGTTCACGCGGAGCCCTCCTACCGCGATTACACCAATAGCAGCATACGTCCAGTGACCGGGTTCGGCCAGGGGAATGAAAGCCGCCACCATGGAATCGGCGACAAAGCTTCCCAGATTGCACTCGCCATAGCCGCAGCTCGATTTCAGCAGGTTTACTGAGGTAGAACCAATTCGTCGCCCGCCCGCCTCATCAATAGCTTGTTTCCAGGGGATGAGCGCCTGAACGATTTCGGGATCTGTTGAATGGAATTCAAATATTAATGACATTAAATAGTGCAGTTCAGTCGGCTTCCTCCTCTCGTACAGATCAGAAGCCAAAAAGCGCACCGCTTGCGAACAGCATACAAACAAAAAATACCACCTGCCCCGCGCTACTCTAACGTGTACGTGTAACATATAGACACAGTAAAGTCCCGTTGTCCGCAACTATGAGTAAAATGAGTAAATCGCAAAATAAATTATGCCCATTACGGGAGACCACAATCGCGATTGACTTTTCGCAGACCTGCCATAGAACTACAGTGCGCTAGGTGGAACAGATGACCAAGGTGAAAATTGAACTTGTTCTTTCAGAATACAGCTACATCATACGAGACAAGTAGTACTGATCAGAGCTTAAAAAATTGACACCGCTGCATGAACTTGAAAGAAAACGAATGCGCTGCGATGAATGAAATTTTTGGTTCGTTTCCATCGTTATTCGTTCTCCCAACGCAGCGCTTTCAGGTACGGACATGTTCGGTTTCAGAAGCAAAGTGAATTTTATTTCTATGCTGACTCTGAGAGGAATTATCGATCACAAGTGCACCAGATATAGATAACGAAGTTCACTTATGCTCGAAAATGTAGAAGGTGCTAACTTCTGCCTTCAAACTGTCGACACAATAACAAATGAATGTTTTGGTTGGTGAATGAATTTATATTTCCTCTGCACTCAAGCATTCGATTCTGCATGAAATTTCAGTCAGTTGGAAAGTGAATGAATGAGAGAGGCGTTGAATCTGAATGTCGGTTTCGGTAAATGCAAGCAGAAATAGGTAACTGATTTTGAAATTTCGTAACACTGGTACTGATAACCTTCACCTACTTAGCAGAGGCAGAAAGCTTCACAACGAAGAATAACATGCAATACGACGTCGAATGTCAAAAAACCTCCAAACCGAGATCCCCGTGTATATGAACCTTGATCTAAAGGAAATACGTCTACACGATTTTGCACCTCGTATTAGTATGGATTATATGAAAGAATTCATGTCGAAGTATGGAGAAGTGAAAGCCGTTACAAAGGACATTTGGAGAAACCTATTCCCTAGCATTCTCAACGGTGGTCGGGTGGTACGAATGCGTCTGAACCAACCTTTACCGCCTAACATGAGCTTCGAGGGCTTATCATTCCAAGGTGTTAACTACATACAAAGCCCCTCCCCCTCCTAGATTGATGGGTTTGACGGAATTGCAAACATCATCAAACATAATTCGTGCATCAATTTTAAAGAACCTCCGACATACGATTGCATTAAGATGGTTATTGCATTACGCCTCGATAGTGGTGCATCGAGGAGACCGAAAGAGCTTATGGGCCTTTTTATGTTTTGTGTACTCTGCACCAGCCCTAACTAACGATCAACCACAAGCCTGTGCGCGCTGGGGACACCCAAGCTCATTAAGTTTCCTCGACAAGCAATCTGCGACAAGGTTTCATAGAAGTGGCGACAGCTCAACACCTTGAGGACATCCGTCGACACTTAGTTTCCTTCTCTCTACTAGTCTTAACGATGAGCACAGATGTTCGTTGCTAAGCATTGCGTGTATCCAGTTCGTGATATATGAAGATACTCCATGACCACGTATTGCTTCTAAAAAGGATTTCAAAGACACGTTGTCAAAAGCACCTTCAACATCAAGAAAAACTCCTAAACTTGATAGCTTTTGCAAAAAAGCTTTCTAAATGTTGTAGATACCATTGTGTAACAGGGTGGTAGTAGACCTATCCCGCTGATATGCATTTTTCATTGCATGCACCCAAGTCAACATCCCGAAGAAGGTCCGACTGTCATAAATGGACAAACCACTATCTGCACATATGGTGAAATGTTTTCAAGGATCGTTTATCTCGTTCCCGGTAGGTGCTATCAAGGCATTGAAGCGGTACAGCTCAAGAGGGCTTTCAAACCAAATGTAGAACTTTATACTTGGGAAGGTTCCATAAAGTATAGGGCTATTAAGCAACCGAAATGGGACGTAAAGACAAATATTACAACCAAGGCGCGGGCTTGAAAGCTGCATGCTCAGTATCTCATCAAATTCAATAGATGCATCCTTATGGACGATTTAATGTATGCTAAATTTGACTTGAAACAGCTTCAGCGGCAGAAGTTTTATCTTGTCAGGGATCGCGGAAATGTTTTCAAAAAAATATTAATTTGTTTTTGCGGACAAGTTTGACGATTAGCTGATGAGCTGGGAAACTGCAGTTGTGACCAGAAGATTTCGATTTTCATCACAGCGAACAATATGAACCAACCGTTATACATCAACGAATGTCTAACAAAAATGTGCATTGCCGTTCATTATATCCCACCAGGGTCTCCTTAATATTCAGACTGATTTGACGAGTTGTTCACTACAGTAATAACCCGACCAGAAGGAAATAACACAATTATAACTCATGCTGATATTTTGTTACGAAAAATTTCCTATCAAATTTTGTTATAAAGTAGAATCCGTTAGGTGTTAAAATAACAAAAATTCTAACAGAAAATTCTCTACTGATATCAAATTTATAACAAACGTTGATAGCAAAATAACACATGCAGCAAAAGCTTTTATAGCATTGCCCTATGATTGCATACCTGCTGGCTGATTGTTATTATGAATATATGACATGCAGATTATTATTTGTCGATATTGCCGCTTTGAACCTGGGTATTCTGAGTTTGATGGGGAAGTTTCCTGCATGAACCAACGACGTTGTTTTCGACTGATGTTTAATGTTAGCATAATATTCCACGCATCCGTCAAGGGCAAAACGATTATAAATGCAGAAGACGTTTCCAGAACGCACACATTGAACTTAGCCCAAGCCTACGTGCTGTTTGTTTTCCTGGTGTCATACGCTTTGTTTTTATTCAGTTTTAATCACTAATACAGTTGCATATATGACGATAGACTGAATAGCTTTATAATATCTTTTCAGATTAGGAAAGAGGGGCTATTTTTAGATTCCAAATAGTGTGCTTTGGCGTTTCTCCTGTACGTTAATGTGTTTTACACGGTTTTTAAAAATATTGTTGATGCGACATGATAACATTGAGCGGATATTTTACGTACATTATTTTACGGCGAATACGACAAATCTTATCCAGGATTCCTCGTAAATTTAAAGCAACATATGAGTTTTGAGGTTTCATTATTTTGTCTCTTTTTGGCACTTTTGATGTGGGAAAGACTAAACAAACCAGTACAATTATCTCGCACCTAATAAATTGCTAAAAATGCAAAATCTTTCACAGAAGTTATATCTATCAACTGCGAATATAACAGATGTATGAGAAAATTCGAGAAATTTTTGATGTTTCTTTGATGGGACGGATTCTTGAATATTTCATGTTTTTTCTGTTACACATTTTTTCCCACATTTGATTAAATTTTAAGGAGGAAATTAACAATATTTTTGCATTAAAGTTTTTAGATATTTCAAGGATTATCTAAAACGCATTCAAATCATTTGTCAGTTCATGAGCATGAGCATGAGCATGATGACCGTACAATTCGTAGTTGCTACTCCGTGATTGACCAGAACAAGCGAAATTGCACAAAGAACCAACGAATGGAGCCTGGGAGTAGCTTCCCATCCTCAGTGTGCACGTTTCGAGAGTTTCAAATTTTGAAGTGTCAATAACGGCGCCGGCCACGTCCTTACAGTCATCGGGGAAGGAAGGGAATGTTAGTGTGATAACCGTTGTTATAGAGACCGTGTATACCTCTGCATCTCCACGGTTACCACGGAAAGGAGGTTTTGTTAGTGGGATGGGATACATAGTTACATAAATCTGGATTCACCTTGGTATGTGATACAATCTATGCGACTCTCAGAAGCGTTATAAGTTAATAATTGCTCTGGGCAGCCGGCTGCCGAGAATTTCAAGAAGATTTATCGTTTGTTGTATTAATTTGGGAATTCTAGGCTTAAAGATATGCAACTTAAACTCCGGACAGCCGACCTCGGGAGTATTGCTTTTCTTTGATTGAACAAATATTTTTATAAGACAAGGGAACTTTCAAGTTTCTTTACTCCGACGAAGATCGAAAATCTTAGAACAATAACATAGAATATGATACGATTGTCTTAACTCTCCGGAGATACCCGTCGTAATGGAAAAGTTGTTACTTGACTGAATATTACTATCTTACTATCTTAGTATAATTATCGAGATTAAATCGCGATATAAGCATATATACTTTCTTTATACAGTAATGAGGAACAAGCCGGTTTTTGTAACTATTATTCACGCGCGATGTTATGCTATCTCACGACGAATTCGCGCTGGGGTATGGTAATGTTTGTTTTTATTTTTCATGGTTCATCCCAAATGAAAAACCCTAATTTTAAGTATTGAAAGGTACCTTGAAAGGGGACCGAGAAGTCGCCGCTGGGGGTCCGCGAAGCAAAATATCCCCTCCGAGTGGATATAAAAAAATCAAGTCTTGCTTCCCAACAGACTGAAAATGATATATTGACAGCGATGTTTAACATCGCAGGGTGATTTCTAAGGGGCCCGTGGCACGAAAATGCTTCAGAACCGCTGATATAGACCGATGCAGAGAATCCCTTCTCAATCCAATATTCCCAACGTTACTCTCAATGGAAGCAAACTACATCCCATCGACTTACAAAATTTTGGACTCTATATACAGACTCGCGAATCGTAAAAAACGCAACCAAAAAGGAAAAAAACGTTTTGACAGTCCTTCTGGACGTAATCCCCGACACCTCGCAAGACCGGGCGCAAAGAGTCTATAGAAAATCATATCCGCAGAAAACCGTTAACAAGAAAATACATAGGTAATACATGTAGTAATGGATTTTTTACACGATTCACGCAGATAATCGATTAATCATTATAGCAATAAAAAAAATCAATAATCGGCTGTCAGTTTTCCGAATATCCAGTAACTCAACCAACTGATATCCGTTAAGCACCACAAAATACCACAAAGAGGCCACCACCCAAGTTTGAAAATCGCGGAACAAAACGGGAAGACTGTCCAAAAACACCAAGCCACTCATACCTGTACGCAGTAATCGGTTGTTACGGTCTACTAATCGAATACACCAATCGGGCTCTCGAAAATCACTCGACCAGCAGATAACAATTTGTCAAAATCGGACATCACTAAATCCAAAAATTTCGCACAACTTCTATGTCTACTTTCACCCGCGGTACACCCAACACAACACCAGACCAGATGACTCGCAAGCCATCAAAAATCTCGACTCGCACCTCTCCCATGTCGCTGACAGTGCACTACACCGGTGTAGCAGTGCACTACACCGGTGTAGGTGTAGTTTTTAGCTTCCGATGGCCCTACATTTTCTGACAAAGTGAAGTTCAGGAATGTTGAGATTTTTATCACTGTTTAGGAAAGCAAAAGTACACTAGCTTTAGTGTCAGGCCTTCATGAGACCTCAAGAAGTCACTTTTGGAGGTATTCGTTAATGTAGATTTGTCGGTAGACGGTTTAATTAAAAAAAACTAATTTAACACATCTACAGATCGCTTGCAACATAAAAAACTTTTTGTGCAATTTGACAGCTCCATCTTAGGCCAATTCAATAAATTCCCTACATGAAAGTTTACTTTTGTTAAAAAACGGTTTTAAACCAAAGCTGGAGGTTAAACCTTGGCATGGAAGAGCCGGTATATTAATATATGCTATTACTTAGTGTAGAATTAGATTTTGCCCTTTACGGCTATTATACAACCGCCAGAAGAAACTTAAAACGTTGGTACACAATCGAGAATAGCGAATCAGAAAAGCTGACTATATATCAGTGATTTACTAAATACAGAATGGATAATGGTTATGATGTATGGTCCGTCCAGGTTAAGTCTTCGGTACGGAGCAATACCTCGACCTAGGAACTCCTAGCATGTTGTTAGTCGCCTCTTACGACATGGGAGCAGTCCCCAGAGGTTCTATTCTTGGCTGAAATAGTGCAAAAAGATTTCAGCCCGCCGGACACCACACGGCTTGCATTCAAATCATTTGTCAGTTCAACCATTAAATATCAAATTTATTTTAAGGGGCATGAAGAGTTATAATACTCAAGTAAACTCAAACACTTTTTATGCGGAGGATAAAATAAAAAAGTCGCGATAGTTTAAAAATTCAAAAAACGCACAACCTAGAAACCCACAAACTGGATAAGGTTTGAGTGCTCATAAAAACCCGCATAAATTGGAGAAATCGCACTGAAAGTCTTATCAATTTCCTCAAAATACGCTACGAAAATTTTGGAGATCAGAATAATATATATTTGGAGATCAGTATATATCAAATAGTTTTTGTGACCTGAAAATTCGTTTTCGCAATATGCAGTTTAGATTAGAGGAAAATTAATTATATTCTCATTTGACTAAGCCATAAAAACTAGTTTTAAAATGCTTTTTGATTTCAATTCGCGTTTCTTCATTTCATGTGGACTGTTTCATACTACCTCCTACTCGACGTAATGTGTCAGACGAGTGTCTCAGAAAATAGGCAAGTGTCGTCTCTTAATCTAACTACAACCAAGTAAGTTCATCAAACACCTCACTGACAAGTTCTCCGACCACTTGCATATAAAACATGTCTATACTCAAAACGCAGAATTTTGAAAATCTAAATAAAAAAATCAAAAACTTCGAAAATTCACTTTAAAAAGTTGAATTTTGACGCATAAAAAGAGGCTTCAGTGTATAAGCAAATAGACTGTCATTTGTGTAACCGTTAGCATTCAAAGATGATTGTGAAAGAATATATAACTTACTGTAACATCATCGTTGTATGCGTACATTAATATCATATTATTAATCCAATGATAGCACCAGAAGATATAATCTTGATATAGTTTTCTTGCATTCCTGATCGGTATATCATAAAGATAACACAGAGAGTAATAAATATTTACATGAGATATAAATTTGATAGCTTTCTGTTATGATGTTCTGATCGGGAATGCGCAACAGTGGTACTGCGATAATTACACGGACGTCATTGAAAAAAGAGTGAACCCACCGGATCTCCGCCCAATCGAAATATATTTGGATGATACACTGAGCTAAACTGAAGAAAAGTGGAAAAGTGACTAAGAATGCTATTTCAATGATCAGATGCTGGAAAAAGCAACCGGCGAACTTAAACAGCAGCTTGTGCAGAGGGAGATGACACATATCAGGCACCAAATTCAAATTTTTATACGAGAGGGATCAAACTAGCAAAGCATATACAGTATCTTTAAACTACAATAAATACTTAGTAATTTTCTGGCAATAATGTTTTATTTTAAACCAACAGATGCTAAGATACTTGCGATTGAGCGCGTACCAATACCAAATTGGCAGAACTTTAAAAGAAGAGCAGCTTGATATCAGATCTGAGGGGGGCGAGCACAACGTGGTTAGTAAATCGATTGCCTTGTACGCAGCACACCTTGGTTCGATTCTCAACCCCGCACATAGGGTTAGAGATTTTTTCAAAAGAGATTTCTCTAACCCGAAAAGAGGCAAATGACCCGAAGGTTAAAACTTCTATAATCTAAATTAAACAAAAATCAGATCTCGACGATTCATACATTTCATGGGTGAAATTTTTTGAACTTTAACGATTTTGCGGAACCTCTTAATCATGTTCAATTGAGCTCCAATTTTACATAGGAACTTTATTCCAGGTGCTAAAGCTTTTGCACTCAACCCATTTGCAAAATTTAATGGTCACTTTTTCCCATTCATTCCCATGGTACACATTTCCCTGACTGATTATGAAATTTGCAATAATTTTCACAACCAATTCTACATTATAGCACAATTGTATAGTAATAAAGAAATGGCACTCACCAGGTACGACACTCGTACTCAAATAGATTGGATTCCCCTCCCACCGTTGAATAATACCCGCTTCGTCGAAAAACAATACTATATCACCAACGAGCTTAGTGTAGGCTGCCGCTTGCACAATCAACACTTTATGACCACCTTGCTGCGTAACAACCACTGGATATTGGTCTACCGCTAGACCGGGTATTCCGCCATGCTCGCCTGTGTACAAGAACGTGTGTGAATGACCGCCAATGATTATGTCAATCTCAGGTCCGGCATGGGCCGCAATTTCCCTATCCGTGTCAAGGCCACAATGAGACAACACTAGAATAATATCAATTCCTTGCTGCTTCAGAACTTCCGCTTCTGCTTTCACGGTCTCAACTTCATCCTCGAACACCAGCTTTCCCGTGCTTCCCGCAGCCGTCAACTCATTCATATTGCGTAAGATCACCCCAATGATTCCAATTTTGCGCCCATTCCGTTCGACTACCATCGACTTCCTATAGTTTCCAAATCTAGGCTCGTCACTATTATCCACATTCGCCAGCAACACCGGAGAATTTATGCGTTCCATGAACGGTATTATACCATCCAATCCGTGATCAAACTCGTGGTTACCAAGCGTCATAGCATCCGCTGGGAGCATGTTCAAAAACTCCACCGTCGCATTCCACCGGTGCATGTTGTACCACAACGTTCCTTGGAAGTTATCTCCCGCGTTGAAGTACATCGGATTCGTTCGTTCTGCAAGCAGTTGTTTCACAACGGTCACTGTCCGAGCATATCCACCTACACAAACCGCTCCAGTTGACGAGTCACATGTCACACTATTCGTATCGACCTCCTCGAAACGCGCGTGGAAATCATTGATATGAATTATGGATAACTCGTACGGAGCTTGCTGGCCTCCCGCACTCCAGGATAGAGCCACCAATGCTAGCAACAGTAAGCTACTTCGAGCCATCATATTGCTACACTAAAATCAAAATAGCCAACAGCCGCCAGTGTAAGACTGCAAACCGATACGGCCCCGATTGAGGGCAACGAACAACTAAACTGGCGACTGAGTATAACCTCCGGATGTATAATAGGCTTTTAACACTTATACAAACGAGAGATAAACGATTGGCCAATATTTTGCTGTATTTCATATAGGTATAAGATTTTTGCTTGTCCGTAATCAGCTGGGGATATCTCAGAGCCGAACAGCGGTAGGTGATTACAGGCAATTTATCTTCTCATTCTTTCTACCCTATCTCAGACCATTATCGCTGTCATGGGGATGAAATACTTTGGTAGGTACCAGACGATTCCTCAGGAGTTTTGGTCGATTGGGAAATATTTGTATATGATGACAAGTGCCAAATTATGTTAACCCTACGCTGTCCAAATTATTGAACGTTGTTTTTGTATGGAAAAATCCATATTACCCGTTCTGGAAAATCACGATTTTTTCAGTAATATTTAAAAACTGCCTTAACCATAATTTGACAAATCAAGTTTTTATATTAATAACTACAGTTTCTAGTAAGTTCACAACGGAATTTCACAGCTACAGTAGAGTACTTTTAGCAACTAACCATTATTTATTTTTTTCAAAATTTCAGATTCGTGATAATTTTTAACTGAACCATGTACAAAATAGTTGTTTCACGTTACACAAATTTTAAACTTTCTATGTCAATTTCATGCAATATAATGATTTCCTCGTGCAAACAATAGAACTGAATATTTTGTGGGAAATTAAATGAAACCTATTTTGAATAGTTTACAATTCCCCGTAACCTGGCAAAAAGTAAGGTTGGGCATCTTAGGGTTAACTATCAAATTGCCTTTAATTAAGCTGGAAAATCCTGGATTACGAAATGACTATAACTGTGAAAGGTATAACAATCGCGTCACGCCTTGGTCATTTGAAGTTCTATCTATACATAGAGTAATGTGGCTATTATGTCAGTAGAGCCTATTGTGACCCTATTCGAACCTCTTGATTTTGAACCAAGCATATGAGAAAATGACAATATCTATTTGACTAAAACAGGTGTGCAAAAATAAACTCAAGTTATACTCTTTATTTACAAATTTATGTGGTGAAACTACTTTAGAACTATCCTCTAAATTCAACTTTTAACTAAAATAAAATTTATACTTGAATTATCTGCTAATTCGCCTAATTCATGTATGGAACGGAAACAGTAGACAAAGGTGCTCAGTAAAACTATGTACTGAGCCGACAATTACCGCCTCATATCTCGCTATTCCGCCACAACTATGCACAACATTGCACTGATGTACACCTTTATTTTAGCTGGAGAATCCATTTATGATTGATTCACTTTAAAAGCACTCGTTGCACGCTACGGTAGGCCTAGTGTTATAACAGTTTATTCAGAAATACGGTGGTACATACTATCACCATGATTTTTCCGATACACAAGCACAATCAAAACAAACTTTCTGTACCCAGCACACAGGAAGGAATCAGCAGTGCGGCCAAACATAAAACATGAATTTAATAATATATTGCGCTGCAATTTCAGGTATAAACAATCTAGTAGTTTCAATTCATTCAGTTAATTGCTAATTGCGGAGATTTTACTTTCATCTGGACATAAAATTCGGCTTGAGACAAAGCAATGGTTGATGTGAAACTAGTCATTATCAGTTGTTTGCCTTTTCGTGATTGTTTCCTACGAGTGCAATACTGGGCGCTTTTCTATTAACAGCTGTCGAAGTTGTTTCATGTGCGTGATTATTTTGATCGTTTATTACGTTTGTTTTGATCGGCTGAAAAAAAATAATCCATTTTACAAATAATGCGCTGGCGTCCATGATCTGAATACACTCAGGTTTTTTACACGGGGGATACCTACCGCGTAAAAATCGTTAATTGGAAAATCCGCGTTAAAAACCCTCAGCAAAAGACATAGCAAATATTTTTGGAAGTTTTTTTTTGTGTGGATTTCGCAAAAATAATTTCCTTTGGAATGCAAGACTTTCATGAAAAAAATTCTAAGTCCTTTTAAATGCAAAGAATTTTGGATTTTTTTTTTTGCGCGGATTTCACAATTACCACGGTTTATGCAAAAAATGTTCTAAACCTTTTTGAGTGCAAAATACTTAGAATATTTTCGAAAAGATGGAAGAGACGGGTCTGGAAGACTCCTCAACAATACGGGTATTTTCGGAATGGACTTGAGTAAGTGCCAGAAACTTATGTTTGACGCCCTTTTGAAATCCAAGATGGCGACTTCCGGTTTAGCAAAATTCGCTATAACCCATGCAATATGGGTATTTTCGGCCGAAAAAAAACGCGTAAAAAAGCCAGAGTTTAGTAAGAATCGACGCAAATAGATTATCAGGTATTGCATGTCAACCATATTGTTTTTCGATGAAATGAAATTTGGTACGGCCAGTAGGCGTTAATTCGATCGATGAAGTGAGAATAGATGCACTGAAAAGAACATTTATTTTCATTTGTGCTGGAAATAGAGACATTTCTGCTAAATAAGCATTATATAAATGTTTGAGAGAAAGTACACTGATTCCTTATATTGAGAACGGTTATAGATAAAGGGCGAACACGAAATTATTGCGACACCGAAAATGTCATGCCAATTTTCTTATAATGTTTAAAATCAAGCCAAAATGTTAGGGTAGTTTTATACATATATTTACTTCGAAAATCAAAAGAAAAGTTAATCGATGGAGCCTTGAGTGTAAAATTGAACGCATTTTCGCTTGATGCCCTCCATCAAAGTCTTTACAGTGTCGTTCGGTACCAGTTTCTCAGTTTTTTTTTCCATTTTCTTAGCATGTCCTACTCGTCTTTGACTGTCTTCTTGCTCTTCCGAAGTTCCCGCTTCATGATTGCCCAGTACTGCTCCACCGGGCGCAGCTCCGGACAGTTTGGCGGATTAATGTCCTTTGGAATAAAATGGACAGAATTGGCCTCATACCACTCCAGGACACCTTTAGAATAGTGGCATGATGCCAAATCTGGCCAAAATAGCGAAGCTTCGTCGTGCTGCTGCAAGAACGGCAAAAGGCGCTTCTCGAGGCACTCAGATTTGTAGATCTCGCCATTTACTGTGCCCTTTGTCACGAAAGGCTCACTCCGCAGTCCGCAAGAGCAAATGGCCTGCCAAATGAGATATTTGGAGGCGAACTTCGATATTTTTTCCCTCTAAAATTTGTCGTCCACATAGAACTTGCTCTTGCCGGTGAAAAACTCCAACCCCGGAATTTGCTTAGAATCGGTTTTTATATATGTTTCGTCGTCCATCACACAGCAGCCATATTTTGTCAGCATCTTCTCGTAGAGCTTCCGTGCCCGAGTTTTAGCCGTCGATTGTTGCCGCTCATCGCGGTTTGGGAAGTTCTGTACCTTGCATGTATGTAGTCCAGCTCTCTTCTTTGCAATCTGAACGTAGCTCTGCGACATGCCGATCTTTTTAGCCAAATCACGGCTTGAGACGTTGGGATTTGCTTTACTCATCCGCTTCACCTTTCCCTCCGTCTTTTTGTTCTCCGGTCCCGGTTTTCTTCCAGCTCCTTTGCCGTGGTCCAACGTCAACCGCTCCTGGAACCGCTTCAATACTCTGGAGACGGTTGAATGGTGAATGTTCAACATTTTTCCCAACTGCCGGTGCGACAGGTCAGGAAATTCCAGGTGTTTGGAAAGAATTTGTTCTCTCGACTCGCGTTGGTTCACCTCCATTTTCGTTGAATCGAAAAACACGACTTCGAGTTTGACAGCATGTAAACAATACACATCAATGAGAAAGTGTGCAAAATTTGGTTGATTTTTACCCAATTGAAAAAAGGTAATGCCCTGTTGAATGTGTCGCAATAATTTCGTGTTCCTTTAATATAGCTTCATTTAAAAATTATTTAAAAAATAATGCGGTCAAAAAACCTCCTTACACCATTGCAATTTGGTTGACTAATCACACGGTTAATAGAACAGCGAACTGGAGGTTTTGACTTTCACCAGAAAAGAGCAATCCCTATAATAGAATGCACAGTTACTAGCATACCGACAGAAATAACATTAGTAATTTTACCTTATAAGTTAACATGCGTAGTGTGAGGATGAAGAGTTTGTTGGCCAAGATTCCGCAAATTCACCATTCGAACTTCTTTGTCCTGGCCAGCAAGAAATTTTGCATACTTCAGGATGTGTTCGGTTATGTATAACTATGTAAATATTAAAAAATATATTTCAATTGATATTATAGATGCAAATCTTCATTGATAGATGAGTATAAAACTTTTTGATACATGATACGGGCCTGCACATGTGAAATGAAATTGTCGAAAGTTGTGGTATTCGACAACAAGCTCAGCATTGTAATATCCTATCAAATGACATTGCTGGCGACAAATATTTTATGAAAGACTACCGCATCTATATACTCGACCGCAAAGTTGAGATCGACGGTGTGGTCATCACGGAGTTTACTGCTGCAAGGATCCCTGGCTCAAGTAAGTAAAGTTTTGAATGGTAAGTGCGCAAATAATCATTAGAATATTGTGTACCGTATGAAAAGGAGTTCTGATTAAGCTGATGAGAATTAATTTTCTCGCGGGACATCACGCAGGAACACAAATAGTGTTTTCGTTTTTTTTTGTAACTAGTGTCAACCCAAGCAACCAAAAGTTCGTATAAGGGAGCTGCATAAGCTTCTCGTTTTAAGTAATTTTTCAGTACGTTTTTATGTTCTAATAGCGGCTTAAGCAGCTTTCAAGTTCCATTAAAGCTTAAGCAGCTTGAAAGTTCGCAAAAACTTTATGTGAACTTTAAAGTGTGTTTTTTAAGTATTATCCGAACTTCTGGTTGCTTGGGAATCCGGCGCTAGCTTAGTCCTGGCACTAAGTTAGTGTCGGATTCTTATGATACGAAATCGAAACGCCAATTCCATATCTTATTTAGTTATAGATTTTGTGCTCCTCACGTTCAAAGATGGTTTTACGCAATTTTCCCCTAACAGAGAAAACACAGTTTTTGCCACTTAGAAGAAATATAGCATAGTTGTTCAGTTAGTTTTTCGAAAAATGATTTAGTGACTAACTGGAAATGGCTCACTGATTTTTATTTTTTTCTGACTTATTATTTATTTTTAAAGTAGTTCAAGATTTCAGCACGTTCCTAGGGCTGGCGCCGACGGTGGGACCAACCTGGCCAACCGCACGCTACGAGTCTGATCATTGGGCCATTTCGTGTTATCTTATCACAAAATTGCATTGTGATGTACCGCACGAAACTAATTCATTATAACTCGGCCTAAAAATGATGGAATGCGTATAAATTGACATCCACGGCTTTGCTTCGTTGTTAAGAACCAATCTAATCACACAAATGCTCCGAAAACGATGAAATGTTCTTGTTTGAGCCCAACGTAAATTCGAAACGAGGGCCCCAATTGTTACCCTTTCATTTGACCCAATGCGTCGAACAAAGATGACAGACGCTGCTCCAACCAACGGCTTCAAATGGGTAGGATGAAGATATGCTCATTACCCTACATTAATGGATGAGTAGAATTTGCAATTTAACCTTGAGGTGTCCGTCTTCACCTACTTTTCTTTATACCTCGCACAGATAATCTTGAGCCTGATATTGTTTGTTAAATCTGCCATTTTTCGTCGGACACGTCTCATTTTCTTTGACAGTACATAACCAAACAGATTGTACCAATCAATGTTATTAGGTGCGCAGTGCGATCCATTCACTATTTGACTGAATTGGCCGATTAAGACTGATCATATTTAAAACCATTTTTACTATGACAGCTAGTGGATGTTTATTTACATGTGAATATGAGTTTTTTTACTATATTAATAGTCACGAACCCTCAACAATCGTCATAGCGTAGTTCATTGTGCGGTACACACGAGTAAAACCACATTTGTTGTCCCAGAAACCGCAGATACAAATCGAGATTTGATTGCTTTATCTGCTTTGTAAGACAATCGTGAAACACAAAATACACAACTTAGATACATCAATGTGATTGATATCATTGGTTTAGTCTGGTTTGTGTGATATGCGTTTTACGCGAATCTTTTCTTCCTTATCTTGATAATAATTTACACATATGGGTCTCAATTGTGCATACAATTAAAAATCTTAAACAAATTGAGTACCGTAAACCGGGGTGACATTGATCACTTTTCGAAGTAATCATTAAATATTTTTCGACGTAACACATTTTTTTTCAAGTTTAATATTTTTAAACCATGTACTGATGTATGAAGGACATGATTGGATGGTTCTACCTGAAATTCTCTGCTTGCCACTATGCTTTCAAAAATCATTACAATTTGAAGTCCGTTTTCATATTTCGGGGTGACTTTGATAACCTGTATGTCCACCCACATTAAGTTCTTGATGTCAATGTTTTTCATTCAAATGTTTGTTTAAACTAGTGTTAAAAAGATATCCATTGTTAAAGACATGTTAATTGGCATTGTACACAGCATTTCAATATACTGTAAAATTGAACTGATTAAAATTCGTATAAATCGGGTCTAACTTGAATAAAAGTATGTAAAAACTTGTTTAACTGCAAAATTTGTTTTATTTCAGTGGTTTATCAATTAACAAAGATTTTCATCTATTTTAACATATTGGCGTATTGCAAATAAACAATATTGTGAATTTAAGCTTGAAATAATTTGAAATAATTGCTAACTAGTTTTACAAAACCTTTTTTTTTTTAAATTAAACAAGCTCTCAGAAATCGATTTGGCACATCCGATACCAAAGAAAAATAAAAACTCGCTTGGAATTTACTATTCTTGCTGAAATCTATGATTTATTTGTTGTACATAAAATAAACACTTTAAGAAGCTTAGTCAAAATAAAATAAAGTAAAAGTTTAGATTTTTGCATATTTTGTACTCAAAAATCGAATAATGTACTCAAAAAGTATAACAAATCACTACTTCATAAGTTTAGAGTAAAACTCATTACAAATTTGAATGATTAGGTAGACTATTCTAGCTAAATATGTAATCTACGAAAAAAGTTTCGAGTGATCAAAGTCACCCCGACGATCAAAGTCACCCGGTTTACGGTATTAATTAAATCATCTGACATGATATTTTGAGATACCATTGTCGTCAGTCCGATTGCTAGCGGAAGGTTCAAGGTTTTAAATGCCAATCGGTTGCGATGATTATATGATACATATACTGCCGTTATACGCATTATTGTCCCATTTATAGGGAATCCCATAGAACATGGGACAATTAGGCTATTACGGCAGTACACCTATAGCAAATTGTGCTTAATTTTGTAAAATTTGACATGTTTGTAAAGACATCTCAACCGTAACGCAAAAAGTTACACAACTTCAAATGCACCAAATCTTTATAGTCCTTAGGAATAGGGAAATTTAAATGATCGACTTCTCAGTGTACCGTTGCTTCTGTAGTCATCTTCAACTTGGTGGATCCGACTAATGTGTTGTTGACAGCCCTCCTAAATATCTCGAAAACGAATTCTGCTGCCTTTCGACCTCGTCTCATCAGTACCTGACAAACCGAGTTGGCCACCAGACAGACGTTAAATCAATAGTGAAACACCACTAATGTTTACAAATAAACAACTACTCGATGATGAAGTTCCGCTAGTTCTGATTGCTGGTGAGATCAAAGTTCTAGTATGCCTAGGATTTGTATTTCAAATTCGTCTCATAATCGTCCGGCAGACCAAATTGATCACCAGATAGCGCAAAATGAAACACTACTTGTGTTCACAACCGAATAACTGAATAAATAGATAGTAGCAACGTCCAAAGCCAGTGGCCCTGAGATTTTAGGTGGCCGCGATGAAGATAGGCGCATAAAGACATACTAGCTGTCTGCATTGCTGTCGCCATGAAAACATCAAAAGAATAGAGCGACGCAATCTTAAATTGTTTCGAACAATATTTGGACTAGCATTCTTGGATTAATATATCGATCACAAATAAAACATTCTTGAGCTGCTGCTTTAAGTATTGGTTAAACCGTACTAATGTCAAACACGAAAACGAATTATGAGTCACGGCGACAGACAGCCGACCTACCAAAGAATCGTTATTCCTTATCCTGCAGCAAGAAACGCAAAACTCAAAAATGATTCAACCTGATTCTAGCTAGATCATCTGAAGCGGATTCGCCAACACAATATTGATTGCTTTTAAAGCCTTTGGTTAGCGAAGTGAAACCACATTCTATCCAGTTGCGTCACATCGGGAACGTTGTATTGCTCACTTTCAATATATTAAGGGATTATATATGTTGAGATGCGGGAAAAAATGGAAAAGTTTGAATTTTTATAAAGGTATGTAGCCATAGAAAAATGAAAAACGCTATAACTTTGCGTCTACTGCTTCGATATCTATAAAAATTTTAGATAACATTTTTAAGAGCTTGAAATTAGCGATAGAAGGATAAAAAGTATTTTGATTTTTTGGCCAACCTCAACATATGTAACCCCTTAAGAAAACACTTTTGTAACTTCCGTAGTTTAAACCTAAAAATATTTTTTTGTGAAATACGTTCTTTTAAAGTATATACAACTTCTCTCGCAGCTTTCTTCTAATCTCATAACATTTTCGTTTTATTTCTAGAAACATCTAATTTTTTAGCTGCTTCTTTCTAAATGCCCATTTACGATTTACTGCAGTTCCTGGTAATCCGCATTCGGCGAAATAACAGTATTTAGCTCATGTAGAAAATAATCCGATCTTGCTATTTCTAAACCAAGAAGTGCGAGACACCTGTACTGCAATACGCACAGAAACTATTTGAAAATATCTTATCATCGTCAGGTAGTCTCTCGCAATTCCGACAAATTTCGACAATCGGTAGAATGATGTACGGACTCCAGCACCGTTGTATGAATGGGTTTACTGCAGATAACTACCTTGAGATTAAATTCATCGATGATACTATTAAGTATGGCATATATTGCTTTGATAAGATAATCCACTTGATTTGTTGGTTTGGTGATAAAATGATTATTTATAAAGTGCCATAAATTCTGGGACAATAACATTTTTACGTCACATAAACAGGGCCGTGAATCATGTGTAATTATTTAATTATTTGATTAAGTTATAATTGTGTTCAGTTTTCTTTCTGTAACGCTTCTATTTGCTGAGCTATTCGATTTATTACCTGTAGTCACGGATTCCGATATGTTAATACTAAATCATATTGAAGCTCGTTAGCTAACTCACAATTTTATGAATATTATTATTCACGGACTCGCCTTGATTTTTTTAGGTGAATTATTTCATAAAATTTGAATAATATTTGGATAATATTATTTTTTGTAACAATTGTTTCTTGAAATGTAAAATAGTTCTGTCTTTACCTGTCCGGCAGACATCAACAAATGCAACGGGCGGAGAATGGCTATTAGAGATTCGAATAAACTGTACTGGCATTTGCGTACGATTCAAGATGTTCGGAGATTCTGGGTACTAGGCCCCCAGAACTCATACAAAGTACCATAATGAATACTCACGTTTAAATAGAAATCTAGGAGATAGCTCGAATAATTTTAAAAAAGAAGATAGGAAGACTTCCGTCATTGTCGCTTCTTAAAACGTGGGAGCAAGAAGCAAGTGGATCAATTCTTTGCTTCAGTGACCAAATGCTACGCGGCCTCTTTACTGGATTTATTGGGAGACCGATGCTAGTGATATCAACAATCTAGTGGATTCCACCTCCTTGTTGTATACAAGGGTGTGTGTTAAACAGCTTTTTTTAATAATTTATTGTATGAAAATGTCTTACTCATGCTGATAAGTTGACGTAAATTCTTTGACTTCTAAACTAAGGTATTGAGTCCTTCGTACACGAAATGTTTTAATCCAACTTTTTGCATAAGGAGAAATATAACGCTACCATAATTTGATTTAGTTTTTTTTCAGCAAGAAGAACTACTTGAAAAAATTGACTTACTAAAGTTAGGCATTGTGCCCGTCATGCACAAAATGGTTCAATCCAACTTTGATTATGGTAGTAAGAAACTTGTGAAAATATTTTTTTAACAAATACTGTACTGCTAATAAAACGATTTCTACTTATAATTCATTCTAAGTTTTGAAAAAAAAAACGGACGGGACATCACGTTTGACGAGTCGTTCGATTGAAACACTAACTGTGTTTTAGTTTTAGGGATTTGAGCCGAAGTCGAAACGCACCCATGTAAAAGTAAGGATTTGTGCCCTTCAAGTGCAAAGACTGGTTTTACCAAAAAATTTCGTCCTTGTGAGAAATTTTGGTGTTTACCCAATTTTTCTCCTTAGGGTGAAATATAGCATGGAAACGAACCAAGTTGATTTCGAGTAAATAAAGTAAAAAAATGTTATATCTTAGAGTTCCGAAATATGCAAAAATGATTTTTTTTTTAAATTTTGCTCCGTCAGACCCCATTAAGGGAAATTTAAACTAAATAATTAGAAAGTGTTATAAGGATATATCTAGGGACCAAAGAAGCATATTTTAAGAGCTTCGGTTTATTAAAAAGAAATAAAAATATATGTCCCGGTTTAGCAATGCAACGTTTTATCAGCCTAACATTCACCTAGGGGCTGATAAAATCGGGTTTTCACTGTATTCAGAAGAACAAAATATTTGTTTTGTGGTTCCTACAATCAGTAATATCTTAGCAAATAGTTCATGCGATGTATAAAAAATAATTCCGTTCGAAAACAAATATTTCTGTCATGTTTCGATTTAACATAAAATTCGATTCAACGTACATATTTGGATCGGGAAATGTATATTAAATCGAGGTACCTGTAAAACGGAACAACCTAATTTGGAACGTAAGCAAACTGAAACTGACAACCACAGCAAAAAGTTCATAATGCTCTAATCCAGCATCACACAAGGACAACTGTCCTTGCCGATTTAGAGCCCAGAGTCGTACGAAATACTAGATTATACACTGCTATAGAGAGACTCTCAATACCCCAAATTTTCTAGATCATAGAACAGTTGTCTCCAGTGGGGGTATTAAAAACGTCATATATCACGGCGTCTTGTGTTTTACCATCTTTTGACATCAAGGTGACCTAGGGTTTGGAATTTTGCTATCATTATCCTCCAATCTCAGTTTTTCAAGAAGCAATTTAATCGTAATCATGATACTAAAACTTGAAAATTGTCTGAAGACTATATATTTGATATATATAAAGCAATTATCGCAGATCAAAAATTTCGCCAATTCCAACAACCAGAGTTAAAAGTTTTAGTTCATGTTCATGTTTGCATAAATATTGTTTCATTAAACTTCACTTGTGCATTCTCGTGATATTGTTTTTATTCCCGCCAAAACCCAGTGCATGCGCATTGCATGCTCATAGCTGCAAAACTATGGAAATACAAAGCCCTAAACATTTAGACTTATTACAAATAACATTTTATATTCATCATCCTCAATTGTTGCGATACAAATATTTAATAAAATGCAACCAACGCTGGATAAAACTACAACCATCGCAACAAACCATTCCACCCGGAATCGCTCCCCATCAATCGATTTATCCAGCTTGTCCCGCTTCAAGAACCTCTCACTCTCCGGACTGCGAACGTCGGACGAAAGTTCACTGCAGCAAAACTCCGACAACCCGAAGGACAGTGGCAATGAAAGTGAAAACGAAATCGAACTAGTAGGTTACCGCCGGATCCGGACCGTGGGGCAGGGTTCCTTCGGGATGGCTGTTCTCTACGAACGCTTGCTCGACGGTCAGTTGGTGGTCATGAAACAAATCAACCTGTCGGATTTAACCAAAACCGAACGGGATCTGGCGATGAACGAGGTTGACATTTTCTCCAAACTACATCATCCGAACATCATTGCGTACTTTGGAAGTTTCACTCGAGGTGACTGTCTGTTCATTGAAATGGAGTACGCTGATGGAGGGACACTTTCGCAAGTACTCATCGAGAAGAGCCACGGCGAGCGGCTACCGGAACGGTTTATATTGAATATGCTCGAACAGATCGCGAGTGCCATCAACTATATGCACTCGCAGAATATTTTACATCGAGATTTAAAGACGGCCAATGTGTTTCTGAATAAACGGGGCATCGTCAAGATTGGTGATTTTGGAATTTCAAAGATCATGAGCACGCGGAATCAGGCACAAACTGTTCTAGGGACACCGTACTATTTTAGCCCAGAAATGGTAACAAAGATTGTTTAGTTCATGGTTAGTACATCAATCAATTCTTCTTTCAGTGCGAGGGAAAACAATATGACGAAAAGAGTGATGTGTGGGCTTTGGGGTGTATTTTGGGTGAAATGTGCTGTTTCAAGAAGGCGTTTTCAGCTTCTAATTTGTCTGAGTTAGTTTCCAAGATTATATCGGCAAAATATGCTCCCATCCCTGAAGGTTACTCAGATGCCCTCAAACACTTGTTGAGTCTAATGTTACAGATTGATCCCCATAATAGACCCTCAGCGTCGGAGATTATGCAGTATTGGATTCCTCTAATCTACAGAAATTTAGGAAAGAACGATGGGTGAGTTCCGTTTATCAAAATGCAACAAATTTATGATTAATTCAAATCTTAACAGGTTTAAATATATCTCAAATGATCCAAATGAAGGATTGGCATCCTATGATAAACAATCGGTAGCCAGTACGACGATTGGAACAGCTACTAGAAACTACATGGAAGCCTCAACTGCCACTACAAACAATCTGCCATTGACAGAACGTTCCGTTCTGTATCAACTCAAATCATTCGGATCATCGACGAATTTGAGTCCCTTGCAATTGCCTCCAACGGCTAGGATAAGACAGCTGGCTACAAGCGGAACACACTTCGTTGTGGTGATGTACGGTAAGAATTTGTTTAAGTTAATATGTTACTATGTTTCAATTCCCGAAAGGTTCTACTATATCGATTTTGTTGGCTATTTTCGGAAAATTTAAGACTAGGAGAAACGAAAACAATGAAATTGAAAGATGAATAGGAATTCTAGGGCGAATCAGTTATAAACTTAGAACGAAAAACTAAAACTAACCTCGACAGTGAAACATGATGATGATTTATGTTCTATCAACGACTTGGGTGAAAAGGTTTGAAATGTTCAAGGCAAAAATTGTTGGGTTCGATTTATTCAAAACCCGAACCCGACCCGTACCCGATAATGCCAAACTCGAAAAACCCAAAATTTCTAAAACCCGAACCCGACCCAAACCCGAGAATTTTAAATTTGTAAAAACGCTGACCCGACCCGAATCCAAGAATTTTAAATTAAAAGCACTAAAACCCGACCGGAAAACCACTGGGTTGGGGCCGGATCTGGGTTTCGGATCCAAAAACTCGAACCTAACCTTGGCCATGGCGGAAAGTTTTGCTATGGAAAACAACAAGCTATACGTCGTTGAGCAGGACAATGTTGAAATGAAGATACCCGTTTATATGCACGATGATAAGATTGATGTGCATCTGCACGATCTATCTCCGCGTATCACCGATAAATTCATTACAACCATCATGTTGCAATACGGAGCGGTGAAATCCGGTAATTTTGAAGCATGGAGAAATTTTCAACGCCGTCCATGTCAGGGCCGTCTTAAGAACAGTCGAGGCCCCTGGGCACAACTGAGCTGAGGGGCCCCTATAATTGAACAGGTATAAACTGCTGTAGAGTAGGAATACTAAAAAATGATCCCCAGCATCAGGAAGCCATTTCTGCTACTTAAAGATTTTTTTTAATTTAAGCCAAATCGTTCAACCATGTGAAAGTATTGAAAGGTTTGTTTGAATCAAAATGGAATGATGATTTTGAATGATCTTAAAGATCGTGACCAATCTGACCGAAAGTGGCAAAGGGCCTAACACACTATATGCGGTTGTGGGAGTTCAGGTAGGCTGTGTACAGTAAAATGGACTTATCAAGCGCAGCTATTCCCTCCCCGTATGATATAGTCTATCTTCATAGTTGTAAGACATTGTTTGCGGCCGAAGCGTGTATCCGTCAATAATGAGAAAGAATGGTGTAAGGCGGCTTTAACATCCACTCTGCAATGTCGACGATTCATTCAATAATTATCCTTACGCTATGACAATATAGGAAAAATATTTAGCAATATGCCAATAATACTTGTTAATAGATGACGACTACGTGATTTACAAAAGTTTTATTAATTCGTACAATGTTGTTCTTGATTTCTTACTGTTCCTGATATGATGAAACTGGAAAAGGCCAATTTCCAGTTTTAAAAAAGCCAAATTTTTTTCAATCATAATTTAACTAGATTTACAGATGACAATATTGAATATTGCAACCATAGAAATCAATCGATATTGAGTCGAATATAAGTGCGCGATGCGAGGTTCATTCATTTTAGATAATCGCATTTTTCGTAGCAGGAATGGAATAATTCTTTGAAATCGTGTCTCTTCATGTACAAATTGTTGGTTTGGAGGATTTTGGTTATATAGTCTGGCAGAAGTTTTGTGTTTTCTTTTATAGTGAACGGTTCGGAGAGGTGAAGATAGCAAGCAAGTGCATTATAAGTTAATATTTTCATATTCAATGAATTAGTATCTGAAAGACTGTGCCGGTAGTTAAGTGGCAAGTCTGGGGCCGTACACTAATTACGTAAGGCTTTTTTAGAGCTTTTCAACCTCCCCCTCCCCCCAGATAAGAGTTCGTAAGATTTTGGTGAACTCCCCTTCCCCCTACATAAGATCTTATCATGATTATCGTAATTAAAAAATCGAATTGTTAATTCATCAAATAATAAGATAGCGAAACCGATATGCATAGAATTATTACAAGAAAACTCATGATTAAATTTAACTGTAATCATCTGCAGAATTTTAATTGCATGCCAATCTCGCCTGTAGAAAGAATAACTGTTGTCAGATATTCAGTAACTCCAATTTGGTCCACATGCTCTGCTTTACTTTATTCCAGTTCCTTTGAATCTATTTTCTTGTGATGTAGAATTTAAGAGAGTTTATAACCTCTTCTGGCATGAATTTATTCTGAGTTCCAGCTGTGACGCTTATCGTACGCATAGCCCCGAGTCAACCATCTTCGAATTTTCTTGAATTAAAATACAGTTCACACTCTGGAAATATTCGACATTCAAGATCTTTGACAATCGCATGTTACAATATTTTCCAGATACCTTGCGGGTTTGAATCGAACGTTTGAAAAGAACAAAGTCGGTCTAACAACACGAGGGTATCAACACTTCTTAACTTGTAAGGTATATTGTGACTCCCGACAGAACAATGTACAACCAAGAGCCAAAAAATCACTCATATTGTTTGATATACAAGGATTATATGGTACAAATGAAAATAGTTCCCTTTTCTTATTAAAAAGAATATTTTCCTTATGAATTTAATTTTTTAAACTCATTATGATATTACGTAAGAAAGGACAAACCCTCCCTCCCCCTCAGATAAGAATTTGTAAGATATTTTGAAACTCCCCCTCCCCCCATATGCCCTTACGTAATTAGTGTATGATTCTGATTCATTGTTATGTAAACAAACATTTTCACTTACAGTGATAATACAATACATGCAGTTCCACCTAGCGACAAAAATGCGAGTTAGTAGGTTTTCTCCATGTAAATTGTTCAAAAATCCCATACAAACTTCAGGCACGTTGATCCGGTATTGCTTCAAATTTGATGCAAGTACTCTTGGTGGGACTAGGAATCGAATCAGGTGTGGGCCGATTGCGTTGTCAAAAATTCATTATTTTTCTGGGCAGTCTACTGCAATATTTTACAAAATGTAAACCCAAACATAAATGAATAAAAATTTAAGTTAAAAAAATTTATTTCAATACCAGTCATGTAAAACAGTCGAAATAGGAAAGACATCGAATGCTGCCGTGAGGCATAAATCCTCGACTACCTACGAGATACGTTCTATTTGAACCAGTATATTCTGATTTCTAATTCTGACAGACTAAATATTTTTGTAAGACGGGTTGTCGCACAAAAATAGTATAATTTTTTCTGTTCCATACTACGACGGCATAGTGGAAAATGCCTAATATGGCCACGAAAGTATCGTGAGACCTCAAGGTGTCCAAGAGTCATTTTTAGAGGTTTTTATGTAGATTTGTCCATTCACAATCCCTGATGTGATGAAAAAATGAAAATTTTCCACATGTGCGGATCGCTTGCCAAACAAGGATTGTGAACCGAATTTCGATATCTTCTTCTTCCACTTTCTGTACAGCTTGCTTGTGCAAATATTGCCACATTGTTGGTTGTCGCTCCTGCTTGGTGCCTTTCGAACCTTCAATGCGTGTTATAGAAAACATTTTATTGTTTTTGCTCGAAATGAATTGAAACTTGAATCGAAATGTGGGATTGACGTTCGAATTGGTCCAATACCATCCTGATTATGTTGTGCCTTGTTTCCTACTGCTACAATCACTTCGCTTGATTTTCTGATACTCTTTAACCCTCCGGAAGTCGCGCGACTTTGGCCTACCGAACGAGTAGCCGCCGGTGCCCTCAGACGATTTCGCTAGGTTTTCAGAGCAGCGTGCAGTCAGTGCACTAGCGCGACTGCCAGAAGGTTAAGCGTCACATGGGATAAGGTGCAATGTGTGAATACGAACAACTGATCCATTGCTACCTACACAATAGGGTGGCACTATTTTTTGGAACAAAGTTTTCAGAATGATTCTATATTCATCCAAAGTTTGAGGCCCCTAAAAGCCCGAGGCCCCTGGCACTGGCCCAGTGTGCCTATGCGTAAAGACGGTACTGGTCCATGTTGTAAGAATGCGACAGATGAAACCTATTCCTTGTAACCTGAACTTTCAATACGGAACAGAAGGCGTCACCAAATCTCAAATCCCGCTGTGCACATATGAAGGACAGACCCCTGCTTGCCAGTTCTGTAACAAGAAGACGCACTACTGTAAACCATGCACAAAACCTCTAACTAAACAACATTAACTGCAAGCAAACACAACGTACAGCCCTCATCAACAGCAACTTAATCACAAACAAGCGGGGTTGTTGCTCAGGCACCAACGAATGCTGGAACAACAGAACCTACGCGCAGCGCGTCCAAGCATTGTGATACGACTGCTACTTCCAAAGTGCGCATGTGTGCGAGATGAACTACTTCCAAAGAAACTGAAAGTACCACCGACCATAAAGTAAATATCAAAAAATACGGACACGATCGTGACCCGTAGGACGAATCAAAATCCAAACCAGTTAATCATGTACGCATCAATAGTGAGGGTAGCGTGGATGAAAACGATAAACCGAGAAAAAGCGAACTAAGTGACTCCCAAGCAACAGCAGGCGACGCAGCTAATGGATCTTCAACAAGACAGAACTTTAAACGAAATAACAAATCGCGTAAACAAGATCCGATAATTATATTCGACTTAAAAGATCCACGGCTCAGTTAAGCTAGTACACTAAGGACCGATTTCTTCACCCTCGCTTAACTTTTATACTAGGTTCACCAGTACGTTTAAACCTAGCTTAAGCGTTAAGCAAGGGGGAAGAAATCGGCCCTAAGTCGTATCAAATAAGCAAAAAAAAAGTTTCATGCTGCAGCATTAGCTTTTTTTGTATCTCGTCGATTACTTTGAAAGTAATTAGACGTTATATTGAAAAAATACTCGAAAAGTATTTTAAATTTACGTTGAAACGGCCAGGCTTACGTCAATAGCATCTTCAAAATATATATTGCAAATGCCAAGCCCTTTAATTTGGTGCTGTGTTATCAGTGATTAATCCCCTTTAAAGTGGTATTTTTAAATGAATTTTTAAACAGATATAATGAGTCAACTTCTTCAGCAATGCCGTGGAGATTTCTTTTGCAAACAACTTTGCAGAAGACACCAAATCTTGTCTATGTCTTCGATCTTATTGTTTCATATGTGTGTATCAGAAAAACTGTTCGCAAAAACAAGCTCTGCGACGTTGATTAATTTGTTTACAATTGTTTATCCTACATTAAAGTTCTTTTTCAATAATTACTCCAAAATTTCAGATGGATCTGTCTATACCTGGGGCGAAGGTAACAAAGGTCAACTCGGTCATAATGCACTGGAAACATGGCGCCATTATCCTACTAAAGTCGAGGCAATACGGAACTATAACATCGTTGGGTTTGTACATTTTTACCAAAACTTGTGAACGGGATGAACAATCTGAAATACCACAATTTCAGAGCTGCCACCGGAGCTGGTTTCACTGTATTCTACACAAGTCTAGGGGTGGTCCTAAGCTGCGGTGATAACAGTGAGGGGTGTTTAGGACATGGCGATAGAAATTCACTGCTAGTGCCTAAAATAGTTCAAAGTTTGAACAATATCACGATAGTACAAATCGCTTGTGGAGAGCACCACGTGGTGGCACTTTCGAACGAAGGAGATTTGTACACCTGGGGTTCAAGTGCTGAAGGAGCACTAGGTCATGGAAAGCAGGCGGTGACCAGTACCGAACCCAGAAGATTGATAATTTCACGCATGATTCCCGATATCAATGCAATACACTGTGGGCCAGATTGTACCGTAGTTTTGACCGAAAGTGGGTTGTGTTACTGCTGTGGCAGTAATAGTTTCAACAAACTTGGGTTTGGCTTGAAAGTGACGCAATTGTTCGGCTTACAGAAATTAGCGTATATTAGGCATAGAATTGTAGGCGTAAGTATTTCACAATCGTGGGTAGCTTTTTTGATCGAGGGTGGATACGTCGTGACATCCGGGGACAACTCCAATGGCCAGCGTGGGCTTGGTCACACAAACCAACATGTGGAACCTTCTGTACTGAAAAGTATGACCTCGCGTTTTATCACGGTCAGTTCGTGGGATTCATGGCGAGTTTATATGATTTTATACTTTTTTATTATTATTCAGAGCATCAAATGCTTTCCTACATATGCCGTTGCAACTACAGACGACAACTGCGTGGTGTTCTGGGGCACGAGACTAGGAATCCCTGAAACAGATATCAACGTATCGTCTAATCCAAACTCAAGCAATAGGGTAAACTGTTGAACTTCAGATCACAGTAACAGCCATATGAATTTATGTTCATTGCTTTTGTTTGCAGGTAACGGAAAACACCTCTATCGGTAACAGTACAGCTGCCTTCACTAATTTTCTGACGTCAGTGCATAGATACGAGTCGATATTGGACCCAATCGATATATTGGCGTATGACCACAGATCATTACGATTGAAATAAAACATTAAATAAGTTGACTTTAATTTTAGGTTGCATTCGTCGAAGGAACAACAAGCGAAGGGAAGCTTCGTCAAATTAGCTTGTATACAGCCACTTCTACATAGCGTTTTAATCGTTGTCGACACAACATGTTCACTGGTTTGAGTAAAAATCAGAGTAAAATTATTTTTAAAGTATATTTCCATAAAATGAAACAGGAAGAACTGCTTTATTCCAATACAACTCATTTAATAAATATTTACAGCTCAACTCGAAATCAAGTCAGTTCATAGGGTTAAAGCTTACATCTGGAAGCACTTTCCACCGCCAAAATTCCACTAAAGATCCTCATTGGACTTCTTATTTCGCTGTCGTCTTTTGGATTTGATCTTACTAAGTACTTCATAAGCCTGCTGAATTTCCATGAACTTCTCCTGAGCTGCTCGACGCAACGATTCATCTTTCACTTTATCCGGGTGATTCTCACGTGACAACTTCCTCCAAACAGAGGTGATCTCTGTTTGGGAAGCTGTTGGACTTACTCCTAAAACCTTGTATGCATTCTGCTCCCCATCGGCATCCATCGAATCTATGATCTGCTTCCATACCTCGGCCCATCCGTTATGTTTAGCAAATTGGATCGTGTCGGATATGGTTTGCTTCAGGTCGGTCCACCACGGGGATTTGATAAAATTGTGGATTGCCTCGTGCACTGGCACCTCATCGCCATCTGAATCAGTAATCGTTCCATTAAAATAGAAGAAACATCCCCACAACGATAGATACAGCAGGACACAGGGTACGATGATCGCTGCACGTCTGTGAATAAAACCTCTTAGTAAAAGCTCTAAATCGTATCGTTCCTATACCTACTTCAAAGGTTTCTCGCGCTTCGGAACGTCCAGATTCCACTCCTTAGAAAAGTGGTCGAAAGCAAACGCCGAAGCAAATGCCATCAGTGTAAACCAGTAAGCCTCGTCCATCACAAAGTATCGCAGCGGGTACGAAATGTAAGCTCCAACTAGACTGTGCCAGAACACCCCCTTCTCGCGACCAGTATTACCAACCGTCCACACACCTGCAAATACAAAACCATTTATCGCCTCTACCAAAACAAACTTTTGAGAAACGCTTACCGATCGCTACGCCTAGCGGAATACACCAATGCAAGAAACTCCAATCAACCCCGGCAAACACTTCCTGCGGTATCGAAATCATAATCACCTGACCGAACAGAAACCCAACCATGATGGCCATCAGGAATCGAGACGTTGAAAACGGTGGCTTCTTGTGCACACGTATCTTCTCCCGAAACTCCTCGACAAACCTTGGATCTTCGTTACAATCCCGTACCATCGCCGGAATTTGGTAGATCTCGGACAGCCATCCTACGCCAAAGTATCCTCCCAGTGTACACCACCACACGAAAGCTCGACGATCCTGGTGCAGGTATAGGTGGTGCAGCCCGAAGAACCCACCAAACAGCCACAGCACGTATGCCACTACAACGGATTTCTGCTCCGGACGTTGAACCCCTCCGACGAACTGAGGTGGAGGTGAACCGAACAATTGGTTTAGCTTTTCCTCCCTACTTTTGCGCTTCGGTGGGGTCTTCTCTTTGGCTGGTTTCTGACCATTCTGTTTGCCAGGGGATGTCCTCCGGGGTGCGGTAGATGTAGATGGGGATATTTTTTCGCCCATTGTTCACTAAAAATAAATAAGATAGATGGTATGGGTAATGCATTTACAGCTGTTAATATTGTCTGGAAGGGAATAACCGGTATCACATCACTATGCGCTGTGTCTAAACTGTTTGAACTTGTAATCGTAGAGCATTTTTTACACATTACAAAACTACCTGAGCAATGACCAACGCCGTTTCATGCCCGAATACTCGTCTACTATAAATTTACTATGTCTTTTGTCATGCATAACTGAGGGCATGGTAAAACAAAATCAAATGGATGTTATGTACACTGATGATGTTGCAACGTTGCTGAGACTAGGACCACATGATTTGTTCCTAAATGGGACCAACTGTTATATTAAAGATCAGTGTACATTATTCCGGAATGAAAATTTAGCGAGAATTTTACGTTTAGCTTAACCTAGATAGAATGCCCGTAATTACAATACGTGATTGACTGAATGAGTTAAAATACACAATGAACCAAAATACTTAACACTTGAACATACCCAACACTTTCATAAAATGGTCAATAATGACACCGTCCACGACCAATGCTGTTTTACTGGGGAAGGCAAGGAATGTTAGTTTGACACTCGCTGTTGATAGAGACCGAGACTACCTATGCATCTCCACGAGCATCACGGGAAAGAAATTGTGTTAGTTGTAAAGGGAAAAGATCAGGAGGTATGTCTTGGTAGACAATATGATCTTAGCAATGTGTACGAAAGTCGTTCGCGATCAATTTCCGGCAATTTTAAACGAGCAACTTGAGCTCCGGACAGCCGGCCATCGGGAGTGTTGTTTCTTATTTACACTTCAATGATCATTTCAAGTTTTTTTTAAATTTCGTTAAGCTTGAGCTTGAACTTCACGTTAAATAGCGAGAAAATGTCTTGAAACACACTAAATTGATATTTTTTAAATATTTTTCACAGAGGGAAAACTAACAAAGAAAAAGAAGGAAATAGTCTCGAAAAATGTATCAAGAGTAGTAAACTAAGTGAAGCTACAACAGAAAACTCGATTTTATTTGTGAAGAGAATATGAAATAAGTTTGAGCGGCCCAAAATGAGCATTAATTGTACTGAAAGCTTTACTTTGTAAGTTCAAATACATTAACAGTTTCATGCATCGTTTGTTCCCCTTCCCTGTCAGCATACGACACACGAATCTTCACTAATGCAGCCAAGGATGCAAAATGCCCACCTTTTCTGCGGCTGTAATTTTTCTGCCTACATTCTCATTTCTCTTTCGACGCTGCTGTCGTTCGCTAGTGCAGGACGCCCAGCGCTGTACGGCAGTCTATAAGCAAAGCAGTAACATGACAAAAAATACTGTCCCCAGTACAGCCACCAGACGCGAGCGGTACAGCTTCTCTTTCCTTATTTTACACTTTTTAATATGTTTAATCTATTCAATATTTTTAATCACAAACGACGACAACGAATGCGGTTCGTTTACGCCACGACCGGCATCAACGCTTTCGTGTGCGGGCCTCCCTTTGACTACGCAGAGAAAAGTGTACAAAGCGAGAGAACAAACTTTACTACGCCACACTCTCACCGAGCAGTCCTAGCACAGCAGCAAAACAAAAATGTATTCTACTACTGTACGGCAAAATGTACTCGGTATGGCTACCGTTCTGGCAAGAGCTGTAGTGATGCGTCACTGTAGCGGGCTGTACGGCTTGTGCAAATGTAAATATACCGAAAAATAGTTTATCATTACCTTTGGCATCCCTGAATGTAGCTCCCGCCCGAAGCGAAACTGAGTCAGGCTACAACCCCAACAGCTGTCAAATTGTATGAACTGACAGCGGTTGCGGCTAGAAGTCGACCCAGCCCAGGGTCCAAGCAAAAACGGCTTTAGGTAGGTCGTACCCCGGTTGGTACCGCGGGAAGGTATGGGATTAGACGTTCTGTATCAGAGGTGAATGGCGCCATAGTTTGGCCTCATGTTGCACAAGAATACAGTTTTGCCAACCATATTTCTTGCGGGGGTCACCCTTGACTACGGGTCTGCTCAGGAACACAAATGGTGTCTCCGTTTTTTGAAACTACACACCAAAAAAATATGAATTTTATCGTTGACGTAATTGCAAGCATGATACAATTTAACAAACCGTAATTCACGAAATGACGAAATATAACCGTGCTCCGTTCAGTTTTACATGGAACATATACATTACATGCGCAATGACATAAAATTACACTTACTGCCAACAACCGTTATATGTGGAGTAAAGTTACGTGATTTACAAAATTCAACGTCATGTAAAATTAAAATCAAACTTAAAAGTAAGTAATTTTTGATGCTCGTATATGCCAGGGTCAGAAGACGTAAATTTATACGATTTTTTCTAGGTGTATAGCCAAAGATAAACTCAAGATAGAATGGTCATGACTATTCCATGTACCACTCAAATGTGACCCCTCGATGATTCTGGTTCACTGTCGAATTGACAGCGCGATATTTCAATAATCAGCGTCTTTTGAAGCGTCGTAGACATGACAACTGCCAATTGTTAGCATATAAAGATTACACAAAATGTATCTCGATTCACAATAATTTTCTATGCGTGAAAATTTTCATGTATAGAATTACTGCCTAGAATTTCGTCTACGTAATAAAGAAAACCGAAAAACTATTTTAATCAGCGTCGTTAATAAACGGTTGAATCATTTGATGAACTACTGTCTCCATTTCGCGGTTCAATTTACGAGATCTTATATCAAATTGAGTACTTACGTTTGTAAAACAACATTACGGATATGTTTCCTTACACAATAGATTTGCCCAGATATTTCACCACAGTTGAGTAAACTTTCAAACGCGTACACGTTCTGAAAGAAATCAGTTTTGAGAACATGAATATTCGGTCGAATACCGGGAATGTTTATTGTTTATGCATGGTTTGCTAGTATCCATGGCGTTTCTATGTAGATGTAAAGGCGTTCGAATCCAAGGGGCAAGCAAAAGCACACTATTAATTGGTTCACCGGTTCACAGTGCATGAACCATACATCATAGCTGTTTTATAAGGGACATAGTAATCTTGAGTTTATCTTTGGTATAGCGTCAATCCGACGCTAGATTAGTCCTGTCATTAACTTAGTGTCGGATTCTGATGAGACGAAGTCAAAACGAAAATTCCATATCTAATTTGGGTATTTAAAGTTTTTACGAAAATTAAACAACTTGGCCGTATTGTCTTTCGTAAAGTTATCGTAGTTTGCGGGTAGTTTTTTTACTGATCGCTTATATAAACAATATAAAAAATAAGAAACACTACTTTAAATCCATTGTATAACGTGTTGGGTTACTTCAGATTTTCTAATTATCTTGCGGCTCCAAATCAGTAACAAAAATTTAAAATCTTTTTAGACCTACTAAAACAAAAAGATTAGATTCACAACCTTTTGAAAAACACTGAATCTGCTTTAGCATAACTCAATTTCCTTGCCTACCGTCAACTATAACCTATATTCGAAATATACAGGGTGTTTGGTTCATGAGTAAGAATCTCTCGGGGGGTGATTTACTGTCATATTTGGAGCAAAAACTTGTTCTACACATACCATCAAATCTCAACCGCTACAGAGTTATTGAACTTTTTGTGTAAAAAACTTAAAACACCTCTAACTCAAAAAGTATACCTCGTATTTTAAATCTTTTAGTGCCATTGGAAAGGTGAGAAAATTTTCTATTGAATAATGTCCTCATATCTTTCAGATAATAGTTCTAATTACCTTTTAGTTGTAAAGTAGTTAAAAGTTAGTGTTTTTGATGAGGTTTTTGGTAATTTTCTCAAAATAATGAATTAAGATTATGGCAATATCTATTATCCAAAAGTTGAGTTTGAGGACGATTCATAATTTTTTCTTCAACATAATATTCCTATCTCTTCTCGTTTCCTTGTAATTTGACTTCTAAACTTTTCCTGTAATTGACTTGCAAGTTCTTAAAAGACTCTAATCTAAAAAATATGCTTTATATCGCTATTACCAGGACTTCATTGGAAAGCTGAGAAAATTTCCTTTCGATGTATGAACAGATATCTTTTAGTTAAGTGTACTACATGACTTTTTACTAGTAAAATAACTCAAAATTTGCGTTTTTTGGTGATATTTGTTATTATTCTAATTATTATTCAACTAAATTTATAGTCACTATTGTTCATTTGGTGCCCCTTAATATTATCTACAACTTGTTATTTGACACTTTAGCCCTATCGCTTTTCATTTCGCTGCAATTTAATAGTTAACACAGGATGGCCTCATCACAAATGCAGTGGTTTCGAAATCGTTGTTTTTGTATATGAAACGAGAGGATAAAAATGATTTTGCTTCGAAACTAAAAGAGATAATTGAATGAAGTCAAAGGAAGAATTGTAGAACTTGCTGAGATGCATTAATTCCATGATAATAATGGTGAAGTTTATTATTTACTATTTTAAGAAAATAACGAAAATGCTAATAATAACACTAACTTTAAACTAATTCACTTCTAAAAGAATACTAAATTCACTTAACTGAAATGTATTAATACATTTTTCTCTGCAAAGTTTTCCTGGCTTTCGAATAAAAATAAGAAAAGGTACAATAAGTGCCATACTTTTTCAATAAGAGCTAGTATTAGTGAATATGAGATAAAATATCCAAGTTCAATAACCCAAACCCATGAAAACTAAGATAAGATAAGTGTATCATGTCAAAGAACAAATTATACAACTTTTCAAGACTAACAATTTGAATTATTAATATAGTGATGATAACTATTAAGATTTTCGCGAAGTGAAAGAAAAATCGATTAAAATTGTTAAATTTCAAATAAATTACTGTGAAAAGATTACTTAACCTAATTAGCTGAAACATTTGAGGACATTTTTCAGTGGAAAATTTTCTCACCTATCCAATGGATCTAAAATATTTGAAATACAAAGTATATTTTTTGAGTTAGAGATATTTTAAGACAACTAAGTGTTTAACACAAAAAGTTCAATAACTTAGAAACGGTTGAGATTTCATGGTATGTGTAGAACGATTTTTTCTCCAAATACGACAGTCAATCCTCCCTCGAGAGGTTCTTAACCATGAACCAAACACCCTGTATGTCTGTAACATGTCTGTCAATAGGCTTATTACCCTACGTGCCTACAAACCGTCGAAAACATATTGGCAAGACACTAGATAAGGCCATCATTTTCATTTCCGATGGGTGGCATACACACACGAAAAGCCGATTTTAAATCATCTGACCGAAGCTCGTTCGTGATTGGTTCCCGCTAATTTCATGCATCGAGCCGCAAATCTTGAACAGAAAGAATAATGATTTCAATTGGATTCGGCAAGCCAACCAATCTTGTCAGATGTTCGGAGACTGTCTGTCAACACCGGGAGAGACGGTGATTATTAGGATTCGTCTCCGTGGATTAGTTTGTGCAGCTCCGTGATAGTAACCAGGGCCATTTCGAACAAAATACTCCCATCCGGAGTATATCTTCTTTGGCAAACAAATTACCCCGTAACAGTTCTATCAAACCACTCAAAGCAATTAAATTTGAAAATCTTTTTCTTCGCTAACTATTGTTTTTATTTTCGATGAGTGGAAAGAAGCATACATATGGGAAAAAACCCTTCACTTCACCAAATATTATCGTTTTGATTCGCCTTGAACTGAATGAACAAATGTCTGCGCTGTCTGATTGGAAAACAAAGTTTTAACTAATTCCGTAGAATGTACAATTATTGAAAATAACGGAAATAATAGTTTTGGTGAAAGAATTTATTATCTATCTATCGATCAACGGACCACGCGACAAAACTAGTTTTCGTTCGAAGCTCACCTCTTTGACGATGAAAGTGGCATCATTCGTATGTTACACTCGTGCTACACTACACATACGCTCGATATGCCTGGAAGCGGTAAAAAGGAAGGTTTAAGGGAAAACCAAAATCTCGCTCGTTTCGTGTCGGTCTCCAGTTGCCTGTCGGTCGAATCCACCGGCTGTTGAGAAAGGCCTACTATGCCGAGTGTGTCGGTGCCGGAGAATCCGTCTAGTTGGCGGCCGTAATGGAATATCTCTCCGCCAAAATATTGGAGCTGACAGAAAGCGCAGCTTTTTGGAAACAAAAAGACCTGAGTTATCCCCCTCAGCTGCAGCTGGCTATTCGAAATTGCGAAGAGCTACACAATATGTCAAAGACATTACCCATCCAGCCTTTATTAATTATTTTTCTCTACAAACATAAGATTTGGGCGTATAAGCAAACTGTCAAAATTTACTTTGAGTGGGTATTCCAGTCAAACCATTACTCATCAATCACAGATGTAGGTAGTAAACAAAAGAGAAGTTTTCTCTTTCATTATCTGTTGTAAACTATGTTCGACCAGGAATGGGTTGTCCGGAATTTCCTTTCATAGAGAATTTTGACAGTTTTTCGCCGTAATCATATGTTTGTCGAGAATTATAAATATTTAAAAGACACACTGCTCCGTTAAGCTCAGTGAGCCATGCCAAATAAATTAATTATAAAAAAACAAGTTTACAGGTTCGTTTTGAACTGACACAGATTTTGCCTATTAAGCAAACATGTTTTTATTTTAAGAAATTTTGCGTGAAATTTTGTTGGAATATTTTTCCATAATTTATTTGCATCAACTAAATTTGATTGAGGTATTTTATATAAAACATTGTGGAAACAGCAATAACCATAATATTTGTTATTCTAACATTCTTTGTGGAAAAAATACTAATATGAATTTTTATCCAGCTCACCTCTTCGTTCCCATGTTCTTCATAAACAACATTTTTAAACAGTTATAAATTTTGGACATTTACAAATATGATCACAATAACTTAAGTCATTGCAATTAGTCTGATTGTACCCACTGATGCAGTGCTGACAGATACAGTTGTAGTTAACGGTGAAAAATAATGTTTTTTGCATCTTTGTTGTCCAAATTTGTTTATGTGTCTTTATTGAAAAGAAAACCTATAAAAGCTATCAAATAAATTATAGAATTGTACTGAGCATCGAAATAGACAGCTTCTAGTACTTTTTTAAGAAAACATACATTCTTCAAATATGTTGAAGTTACGCTAATAGTATAGCCTTGAAAGCCAATGGTTTAGTACTTATAAATATGAAGAAAGGAAAGAAACTCGTTTACTAATTAAAAGCAACAATAATTTGATATATGTTATAACAGATCTAGTACAACAGAAAAGGAAGAAAGGACTACTTTTCTTACCTCTTCCGCAATGCACAGTGGTCCAGAATGCAAATTTAGCGGGAATTTTGAGATTTTACTAAAACTAAACAACTTAACCTTATTAAGTCTTTGGAGAAGTTTTCGTAGTTTATGAGCCCTCTATTTTTGTTAAAACAACAGTTATGGTGGTTCTAATTTTACCAAGATCAAAAAATTAACTTAACTAGCTAGAGCTAAACGACCTTCAGCGAAGTTGTATAACGACAAAAATTTGGAAAAGTTTGCTGAAGACATGTAAGCTCTATCTGTCATACTTTTTATTTTACAACAAATTTAAAGTCGGAGCTTAGGGTGTTTCTTCGAAATACAGTTTCATTCCAATAACTTTTGCTGTATTCATTTAAAACTGAAGTAGTCTTCGGACAACTTTAAGATTGTTTCAAGGCGAATAATTTGTTTCATGGCACCGTATATCTAGCTATTTCCGTTGAAAAGTTATGAGCACTTTTTCGCCAAAAATGGGGTTGTTTGGAATAACTTTATCACTCATTTGGGGTAAATAAAAGATAATTCTTTTTGAACTATTAATGAGGTCATGATTAGAGTTATAATTGAGCAAAAAATAGCGAATACGATATTTTTTTAAATTTCATAAAATTGATTTAAAAAAATATATTTTTGAAAGATTAAGTGCTTATATCTTTTGGACAATAAAAGCTAGAGTTTTGATGTATTAGAAAAAAAGGTTCGTCTTCAAAAACTGAAAAACATCTGAAGGATAGGTTGGAAAAACATGAAAACTGAAAAAGTTATATTAAAAATTTGGTTTTTCATGAATTGACTCTTTGTAGTATGTTTAAATTACTTTCACGGTGAACAAAATAGTAGTTTCGTTTTCATGATAAAATATTGCACTTTACAATACTTTTCTATTATTTTAAATAGTGGGTAGGGTGGTTCAAATTTTTTTAAAATCAGAAAATTAACTTTTTAATGGTTCGAGATAGTTTCACTGTCTTCCACAAAATTGAAGAAAATTTAATTTAAAAAACTTTGTCAAAGACGCTGAAACTCTATGTCGTGTACTTTTCATTTTACAATAATTTACCAAAAAAATTTAGGGTGTTTCTTAAAAAAACTGTTTTCTTTGTATAACTTTTGCAGTTTTGATTTTTCATTAAGTTCACTTTAGAAATACTTTCAGATATTTTGAAGGAGAAGAATTTGTCTTAATATATTGAACATCTAGCTTCGCTTGTTAGAAAATTATATATACTTTTTACTAAAAATAAACTACTTTTTGAATAAATATTGCAAGATATAAAACAATCGTATTTGCCATTTTTTGGTGATCTATACTACAAAGCATGCTATTTCATATGAAAGCATCATTATTTAATGTTCAGTGCCCGAATCGAAGATATTTCTATTTGAAAAAGTTATATTTTTTATATAAAAGTTCTTATAACTTTAAAACGAAAAAAGCTAAGTAGTTGGTGTTTTAAAGCAAATTATGCGCCCTAAAATAATCTTCAAGTTGTCCAAAGGGTACTTTAACGTAAAATAAAAACGTCAAAAGTTAGAAAAAAACGTTTTTAAAGAACACCCTAAAGCTTATATTTTAATTTCTCGTACAATGGAAAATATATAAGCTAGAGCTTGTATGTCTTCAGCAAATTTGTCTAAAATATGTTGCTCTACAACTTCATCGAAGACAATAAAGCTCTATCTCAAATCGTTAAAAAGTTCTATTTTAAATATTGCTAAATTTGGAACCCCCTAGCATCGGTTTAAACAAAAAGAAGGGCCTAGCAGTCATTTAATTTTAGCAAAAAGTTAAAATTCCTGCTAAATTCGCATTCTCTGTGCAAGGGAAGCGGGAGCTATAGTAATATCAAGCACACCTAGTGGACTCCAGCGCCTATGAATGCATGGAAAGGTCCAAATTACGTGCCAAGCAAATATGTAGGTATAAATAAATGTGTTAAAATCTAGTTTTAAATAGTCAAACATTGACAACGAAAAACGATGAAATACTTGCGGTTAAAAATGCATTAATTAACAAAAACACAACGGCTCTTTTACACTCAATGCACCAATGCATCTTGGCATAAAACGTTCTTCAAACACCTGGAGTACCGCAAGTCACAACTTACGACGTTGTCACACATGCATCGTCGCAACTTTCACTTATGTCTCGAAACTGTGTCAGCGTGGTGCCCCATATCCCTATGGCGTACTTGTTCAATTGATTGATGATTTTCATCGAAATCTTTTCAGTCACCAGCTAGCTTAGATAAACCGACTTATAAAGTTTCAACGCAAAACAATCCATTCCACCATTTTAGGTACCAAGACATTCTTTCTACCCGAGTGATTCAATAAATTGCAGAAGGAATTGCAAGGCAAAAGCGAAGGAATACCGTTAGGTTCACTTTTTCATTCATAACATTATTTGCGACTTACCTGCTTTTTCTGAGTGAACTAGCGATGGCGATATTAAAACTTTCGTTACAGAAGAATTCGTTCTACTTATTTTTTTAATCGCAAATCATCCGAATATCAAAGTCGATGCCAATTTTCTCCAACGAACCTTTCCTCGATAAGAAAGTAGTTCAAACGATCCTACACGCTTCGTTTTCTGACTGGTACTGATCTTCAGCAATGTCAATGCCAGAGAGCGACGGAGAGCATCCGAGCCAACTCTCCGATTGAGTGTGCGTGAGACGGCGGTGATCGAGCAATGATCGCTCGCGAATCCCGACAGCCAACCGCCGGAGACTACGTCATGTTTTATGTTTCTCAGCCACCAGTACAAAACAATCGAATTAAAAACATAAAATCTACGCTCTTGCAGGTACTGAACTTCACCGGTTTTATTTTGGTTTGTTCCTTCGTGTACGCGGCTGAAAATATAAAGATACGGGTGGAAGAAGTGAAATGTCAGAAGACCCGTTGTTATAGTGCAGTTCGTTGTGAATGTAATTCAGGCGGGTTTCGTGCTTACTGAAGAATCGAAGTCTCTATATCAAACGCTCGTTCGTCTTTTGTTTTACTAATGCTGGTTTCGTTTTTGGTTTTGTGTTAGGGTAGGTTCGCTTGAAGCAATCAGTTTTTAATACTTTCGAGCGAACCTATTCTGACTCGGATCATCCAAAATCGAAATCAATATAAAATTTATGTCCAACTACATAGAATGACTACACAACCGCATTCCTCCAGTTTTCACCGTTAAGTAAAAAAGAGGTAAATAATACAAACGCCAGTTTTGGTACATTACCACGATATTTATTTTGAAATACTTGAAACTACTAATCAGATTGTAGTTCCACTTCTTTCTCCTAGTTTAATACGCATGTTGCTCTCGATTTTCTAACCTTTGTTTTCGTTTTCAAAATCTAAATTTAAACCTTTTTAGAAGTTATATGACAAACGCATGTTTTGTTTGGAAAACGTACAATTGTCTCTTTTAAAATTTCATTTATACTGCTTATCCGTCTATTATGGTTCGATGGATTGGTGAGAAAACGTTGTTGATTGTTTGCGAAAATAATACCAAACGCTTCGTAACATTGAACACTTTGCTAAACAAATCGGACAGATCAATAAACCGAAACCCGTGTTTCAATATCCTTGGAATAAGTTGCTTTTGGGACTGAAGAAGCCTTTTGGCAGTGCTGGCAAATATTTATTTTTCGTACACAAGCCTGCCAATCATCTATTTTGTGAACATCAGTGTGTGCAGCACAGTATAACCAAAGGCTTCAAGTCTTCTAAACCTGATAACAACATGCTAAGCGGTTGAAGATCAGTATTATCTAATTATTTTCCTTTTTCGAACGGAGCTATTTTAAATGCGCAGCCAACAAGCGAACAAATGCGGCTGCTGAAAGACAGTATAATGTTCAGTTTTTTTTGTTTGCGGAAAACTATGTACTTACTTGTTAAGAACGTTATGCTAAGTTAAGATTTACGATTTTGGTAATAGACACGTATCCCTAATGTGCTATTGAAATTCGTTATGAGAATTGAAAATCGGTTCTAACCAATGCGTTTAACTGATCGAAATCTACTACACTATGATGAAATATTGTATAGGTAAATATGACCAATTGGCCAAAGGACAAAAACAATGTATGTAATACAAATCCAACCATTTCGGCACCAGTAGAGGTAACCCAAGTCGTAAAAGTAAGTTGGATAAATTATGTAATTGTACTTCGAAGCCACTTGATCTTGACTAATATTTTAACCTAACACATTTGGTATACAAAAACACTAAAGCAAGGGTCGCAATGTAGAACAGATTGGGTGAACTTTTTATAAATTAGAGCTATGAATTCTATATCTTCATTTAGTATTCTTTGCTACTTTATATGATATGAGAACTTTCCCCTCATTACCACACTAAACTGGCCACTACAGAGACTTCTCTTATAAAATGATTCAATCTGTGTAAATTTGTGCACTTGCCAGCTGCATCCGCATAGTTTTCATCACATAAATTATGAACCGATAACCGTTTAGTAATTCGTTCTAACAAATGATACTCATTACAAACGGAAACGTGGGTATATCTGTGTTAAAAAGTTTGAGTCTTTTCATGCTATGTCTTTTTTATTCCGTTTCGTAGCTATTGAGGACAGATCCGTCAACATCTTAGCAGGAACATCGACCTCCCTCGCCTCCGCTGCCTAACGTGAACGGTCCCAGCCCATTCGAGCCGGGTCCGTTCTTGATCATATCCTGGAGGCCCTTCTGGCGGTCACCATCGTCGAAGTTTTCACCCTGCAAAAAGATATGGGATCAGTAAAGTACGGGTAGGAATATATGGGTATTTCAGCTTAAAAAAAACATACTCGATGTTCTCGTTGTTCACGTATTTTTCGAGCCAGTGTCAGGAACGCATCTTCTATGTTGATGTTCTGCTTGCAGGACACTTCGAAGAATGGCATGTCGAAATTTTCTGCAATCTGAGAAGGAAAGAAATAGCATTTTAGTTTCATTAGATAGCAGTTTAACTGAAAATATATAGTTTAAAAATCATCGTAACGAAACTTCAAAATATGCTGGTAAAATACATTGTTTAAAATATATAATAAAGTAATTCGGTTTAAATGATTATTTCGGAAAAAAAAATTATAAACAAATAATGCCATCTGGATTTTCAACGCTGTTTCGTCATTATTTCATATAGAGATTGTGAATGTAGAACTAAAAAATTGTACCTTTTTGGGGCATTTTTACGCCAAAAGGAAGTTCTTTTACTCCTTCAAATTATTGCTTGGTTCTTGGCGAGAGCCTGCCGCCTGCGAGTAAGTCTAAAGTTCTTTACCACATTGGATAAGGAACTTTAGTATGTCTCTGAGTATCAGTCGTCCAAGCACGGTGTCGTCTATGTAAGAACGACCGAAAACTCCGTAGTCGGATTCACAAAGATCAGATGAGAATGACTCGGCGCGCTGAATAGTTACAATGTAATGATTGTATTTGCAATGGAGCTTCGAAAAATGTAAATTTTTCGAAATCACTGGGCACAGTTGTTATACGAATGCCTTTGTTTGGCGACACGTTTGTAGATTTCTCCAATAATTGCGGAGCTCGTACAAAACCCAGGGCCGTCCAGCTTGTCGAAATCGGCAGGACGGACATAGGGCAAACGAAATCAATCGCTGCACATGCCCTGGCCAATTCGTCAGCCCATTCATTTCCAGTAATACTGGAATGTCCGGACACCCAGACAAGGTACGGTAAAGTGTCTATTTTCGCCATATTAAGGGCAGTGCTTCACTAATTCATCAATTACTCGGGCTACAATTAATGATTAATGAAGATATTAACACAAATGCCCTGATCACGGTGAAATACTCGTGTTTAAGCGCAATGAGCACTCGAATCAAGTACTCCGATCGTTGCGCCACCATTTGACTCATTACGTTGAACAAAGATGGCAACAACCAATGGCTTAAAATGGGTAGAGTGATGATAGAAACATGGCGAAAATAGCCTCATCACCCTAGAGAGAATTGACAATGCTTAGTTCTTCGATTTGGGTTCGGCACGCGAACACTAGCTTCCTGAGCAAATTATCATGGCCTCAGACGCCTTACGACCCCTTGAACAGGCCACGATCATGCCAAGTTTCTCAACCACCAAAACACCATACCTCAATAACCCATAAATAGATCAAAATATGGTTTTTATATGGGATCTACCGAATTACTTTTAGGGTTTTTTCATGGATTGAAAATTTCTGCTTGGAATATCGTACAGTATCTAACTAGCGAGTGAGATTGCTCCAATCTCACTTCACGATAGTAGACACCAGCCTCAGTACGTCCCTTAATTTTACTGTAAATTACTACTAAAAATTCACGATTATTTTCCTATGTTCAAAAAATGTTTCCATGAAATTTAGTCGCAAAGTTAGATTTAGGAATACGATATGTTTCTACATTGAGGGATTTATGGTTTATGATCTATTAGAAACGGTTCAGTTCCATTTGGAACCTGTCAGTTTTCCAAGTTTATGCGAAATTCTTTCAGAGCAAAGCGTTATGTCTAACACCTCCTCTCTCCCAGACCTCGCAAAAGTTGGTCGGTTTCCCACATTCAGAATATAGAGATTTGTACTAAGTGTAAGTATCTACTCCCTCAGTTCAAAGCCTCTCAGATTAATGTCTGAGCTGTCTCAAATGATGTGCATCACTGCTAAGCATTGCGTTTATCCGACTTGAGATACATGTAGATACCCCATGACACAGTGTGAAAAGCGCCCTCAATATATACAAATACACCCGCACATCGGGTTGGATGTTTTTCCACAACACATATAATAAGTGGCCGTTCTGAACTGTTTCACCTGATTGTACAAAATACATTTGTAAAAAAAAAGATTTTGCTATCAACCCGCTTAAGACATATTTGTAAAAATAAAACACACTTAAAATCAAATTTGGCAAACATGTTAAAATTATCAACAAAGTTATTCAAATGCCCTGTTAAATTAAACTAGTTGTGCTCAAAACGGATTAAAATTGAAAGAGCAACATGTTTTTGAAGTGATGATAGTGTGATTTCGAAAATGAATTTCATTTGAATTTTTTGGCACAGTGACGTTTAAATTGCTATTAAAAATCAAATTCTCACTCGGCGGTCACAAAATTTGGAGAATATGTCATTCAATACATAAGAAACCTAGGAAAAATAAAAAATATCAATATTTGAAACATAGGTTTTGTTTAGCTTCCGGGCACTGTGCGCCAACGAGTCCGAATCATCAGAATGAGATCTGTGAACATTGTACAGAAGAGGCAGATGACCATAAGGTTAAAACCTCTATAATCAAAATTAAAAAAAAAAAACATTGTTCAGCTCCGGATCGATACAACCTGAAAAGTGTGCGTCGAAGAGACAATCAAAAGCATCTTAAATTAAGTTTTATTTTTTGTGTTTCAAATTAATCTCGTCAGTAACTAGCACCATCTGGGTGTCTAGTTAGACGATGTATCTAAACTAGTACCCAAATTAGCACTAGTACCCAGATGGTGCTAGTTACTGATGAGATGAATTCGAAACACGAAAAATAAAACTTAATTGAAGTTGGGTTTTGTGCCCTTAATGCACAAAGTGATTCAGTCCAATTTTCCCTTATGGGAATTTAAGATTGCGTAAAAGCATTTCTTTGTCCGTCACATAAACACCATCTCTGGTTTGAAAATTCATTTGAAAATCTTGATATTGAGAGAATTTTATTAATCCTCCTAACTCATTCAGACCAGAGGCATTAATGCATAGGTTTTGCCGGCCAGCCCACTCTGCAGATCTAAAACATTTCTTATATTCCCTACTAGCTGACCTGAAAGCCATGGACTCATCACCCTGACGCCGGTTCAAAACTCTTCTCATGTCCTTCTTTCAAGCTCAGACCTCCACCAAGGGGTTAGTCGATTTAACAGTACAAAGTGGACAAGCTTCTTCGTAGGATGCTACTATGAACGAATTTGTCGTATCCACGATGTCATCGAAGTCGTCCAGTTGAATTATTGTTGGAAAATATCCAATTTCAATAAGAGGTCCTAGTTTGTAGATTTAGGATTACGATACGTTACTACATTGAGGGTGACATCTAGATGATTGAAAAATGTATATTTATGATCGGTTAGAAATGGTTTGGTTTCTTTCATTTCAGTTTCTTTCAGAGCAAAGCGTTATGTCTAACACCTCCTCTCTCCCAGACCTCGCAAAAGTTGGTCGGTTTCCCACATTCAGAATATAGAGATTTATACTACTTATGTACTCCCTCAGTTCAAAGCCTCTCAGACTAATGTCTGAGCTGTCCCAAATGACTGCTGATAATGAGCGGAAGCCCATTTCTGTTACAATATGATAAAACGGTTTTGAAATCGTCAGAAAGAGATGAACCATTGTTGATTTAAAACTGTATATTTCATTTCCAACCAGTGTTTCAAAAATCACTCCAATCAGCATGCGTTGAAAAAACCATAGTTTGACAAATCATTAAAATCCATGATTTCGTCACTCATGGTTTTTTTGGCTCCTGAGGAGTGAAAACCGCCAAGGAGTGAAAACAGGTTACTATACTATAATTGCAGCATACAGTTTAAAAGCCCGAGCTCAATTTAGCTTTTCAATTTTCATTTTATCGAGCACAAAAGCAAAACAGATCCTTGGTACAGTTCATGACGAAAGCTTCTTTTCGATAGACCTCGAAGATCAGCATTTAATGGTTAGCGTACTAGGCTAGGCTTAGGCCATTACAGTAATAAATAGTACACCTGTTTTACATCCTTCCACTATGCATTTGAACTTTTGGATTTCATCACTTCAGCCGAAACATTTTTGCACCGGATTTGAGATTTGCCCGTGATAATTGTTAGAAATATATATTTGTTAAAGAAAATTAAATTGAAAACAAATGACTTGCTTCAATATATACGAGGTGCGCCATCGCGATGTATCCTATTTCAACATTGAACAACTCCGCCATTTTCCAGCCGATTTTGACAGATGAAAAAAATTCTGAAACCATTTTGGGTATAAGTCGATTACACCAAAACAACGCGCTGAAATCGTAGCGCTTTACATTGAAAACGATTGTTCAATAGTGAAAACTGCGTGCTTATCGTAAAAAATATGGCAGGCCCGCTTCACCCTTTCCGGCGGAGTAAATTGTAGAATTTGGGGGACACAGAATCCACACGTCATACATCAAACACCACTGCACGACCAGAATGTAACTGTTTGGGCCGGAGTGTGCTCCAAAACAATCATTGGTCCTTATTTTTTAAAGAGAGAGAGAGACCATCGACATCGCACGCTACCGCTGGATTTTAGCGCACTTTGTCTGTCCACAAATGCAGAAAAAAGGTCTGAAAAACTTCTATTTTCAACAAGACGGGGCATCTTGCCACACCGCAATCAAGTTCTTGCAGAGCAAATTCCCAGGATGCGCTGTTTCAAAAAATGGTGATTTGGAATGGCCTCCTCGTTCTCCGGATTTAACGGTGCCAGACTTTTTCTGTAGGGTTACTTGAAAAGTAAAGTGTATTCTAGCAAACCTAAGTACCTTGACGAACTCAAACCTAATATACGAGCTGAAATTGCAGCGATTATGCCCAAAATGTTATCCAATGTCATGCAAAATGGCCGCAAAAGAGCTGCTTTTTGTGTTTCAAATGGGGGTGGTGATTTAATCAACGTTATTTTCTAAACCTGGCTTATAATAAATGGCATAAAATATCCTAAAAAGACTTGTTTACTTGTGAAAACGGCTAAAAATGGCGGAGTTGTTCAATGTTGAAAAAGGATACATCCAGCTGGCGCACCCTGTACCTTCTGCTGGGATAATTGAGGAATTAAGCATACAAATTTTGAAGACCTGTTATCAAAGTTTGTAATTAAATTCGATCTATAAGAGGCGACAGAACAAGAATCACAAACCGGAGTGGACAGGAGGAGCCAAAACCAGGAGTGAAAACCTAAGAGTCAAAACCCACTTTGATTGCTTTGATTGTTATACTCACTCCCAGAAACGTGCATAACAATGATTGGTTTCCACCGCTCCTTTGGAAACAGGCTCCTTGGTGTGAAATGTGTGGTTTATTTGAAACACTGTTTCCAACACATATTGCACAACAACTATAGAAAACCAAGCATATTGGAATGTAAAAGCGTGTAACGGGCCATATTAGGTTTAAATGGGTCACAATCATTTGATTCCCACAATTTGCGAAGAAAATAACGGTCCGCTATGTCAGAGATTCGCAAAACACAGTAAAGGCCAAACCCAAAATGCTCCGTGCGCGACTTCGTCGAATGATGCCGCTCTTGCATACGAGCCCTGGCTTTGCACTTGATTCAATTTATTGTTCGAAGCCAAAGAGCCGGCCGTCGAACAAAAATAGTTTATTTTCATCGTCAAAGAGGTGGAGCTTCGAACGAAAACTAGTCTGGCTCGCTTGTAATCGAATTGTACGGACCAATCATGGTGCATATAATAACAGCTTTGACAAAATCCATTACTTCCGTTACTTTTAGTAATTGTAATTTTTACAGAATTAGTTACAAAATACGTATTTTCAATCATATAGCATATTCTAAACCGCCAAAATTCTACTTCTACCTGAGTCAGAGCAAACAGAGCTGGAGATGAAAATGGAGCTTAGGCTTAGGAAAGTCACATATCTTCATCACCATCACCTCCGCAATGCAGTACTGATATCATTTAACAGTCAGTCTAAGCCGAAAGCTTTGCTTTGCAACACAGCTTTAAATACGTGGTTGAACGTGACAAACGTTGGATAAATATTCCCGTGTATATGCAAAATTACGGTATACAGGCAAGGCTATGTGATGCAAGAAAATCAGTAAACCGTTCGCGAAAGAATTTTTTTCACCCGCATGCAAATCGTATCGCGTCATAGAAAAACTGATGCATATACATACATCATTCGACCGTCTCAACGGATCTCCTAAGGTTCCTGGAAAACGATTTTTACCGTTATAAAGACAGCACGATCAAAAACAGTTCTTTTGGACTAATTTGGCGTCATGCAACTATTTCAAAATCGTACAGGAGCGGTATACGGATAATTCGGTGGATTTTGTGGCATGAACCTACCAAACTATCCTGAACTCCATCCGATCGAAACCTGCTGGTCATGATTAGGCGTAAGCTTCGAAAGACCAAAGAAATGGCGAAGTACGTCAATCACAAATGTCCAGCATTCTACTCAACCTCATTCTAAAGTTCAATGAACGTATATAAGCAGAAATTAATGTATATATATATATATATATATATATATATATATATATATATATATATATATATATATATATATATATATATATATATATATATATATATATATATATATATATATATATATATATATATATATATATATATATATATATATATATATATATATATATATATATATATATATGAATCACCCTTTATTAGTGGTTCGCGATCATATGGTCCTAATTGCTTCTTGCATTTACAGGTTATGAGTGTGAACCCGTCAAGTTTCATAAATGATCCCTCATTTATGATGCGTGCTGTTGATGTTGAGGTACTGCATGCGGCTTTTGCGGTCATTATGGCCTGAACGAGTTTTTCTTAACGGTATCTGAACATGGTTGTGCCATCTGATTACACAATTGGTACTTACGTAATACATTGTATTCTAAATGTGCAAAGAGTTGTCTGTCTAACGGTACCACATTGTGTTTTTTTTCCTGGATCACGTAGGATGGAATATAATCCAGAATACGTTTTCCAAAAATAGTAACTTGCGAGGATTGTTTTTATAAAACTGCCATCATGATTTTAAGTTAAAAGGGTTAAATTTATCGTGAAAAATTATCGTTTCTATCAACACTGCAAATGTTCGAGTACCCAGTAAGTTCAGCCAGAATTTTGGCTGGATCTAGTTAGTATTCTGGTTCCAGCGACACAAACGATTCTAATTGGAATCGATTGTGTCACTAGAGCCAGAATACTAATTTTGCTTGATAACAGCTACCTTTCAACCCTAAATATCACTGTAAATAGTTTGTTCATAGCAGAAAGTTGAAATATTCGAAAGAGCTTTTCAGAATGATTTTTTGAATTATATAAACGTAGTTGGGAAATCGAAAAACTTATATACTTCATCTAATAGTGAGATTGAATCATTCTGATACTCATTCATTGCGTATGTTACTTCCATTTGATCAATCAATTACCATGATCTGTTGATACTAGTCCCATAAATAAGCAATTAACACGTTAATCATTTTTATGAAAAGCCTAAATGCTTCTAATACTTCAAATCCTTTCTTATCCAGTTCGACACTTTCATTTGTCCCGTAATGCCGCCAAGAAATCGTTTTTGGGCTCATTATCTTGTTAGCTGTAGTCTAGTGCTAGTTCATAGTTATTAAGATTGTGCTGTTAGTTTTAACTGTAGTTGTAAGTGTCGAATTTTGGATATTTGTTATCTGTTGATATGCCTGTTGATAAGATGAGGAGGTTTTATGCCTGTTGGATTCAGCTCCAGCGGGCTTTTCCCTGCTCCCAAATAAATAAACCAAAAAATAAATGAATAAACAAATGACAGCTTATTTACGTGTCTTGTATCTCCAGCCAATTCGTGCTAAATTATACCCGAATGGTGCAATTTCAATGTTTCATGGTGAATTTAATCGGTTTCTAGCGCTACGTCCAATAGATTCAGAAAATTTTTCTGAAAAATTCATTTGAAGACACCAAGTCTCTGCGATGATCATAAAATCAAAGGTATTCACAACATTAGTTCAAATTTCAGGAATTTATATAATTCGTTCCAATTATTAAATTTTTTCTATGAGGTAAATGAATATAAATATATTAAAAATGTTGTTTTTTTCGCTTGAGGTTTTTAAATGTTTCTTCAATCTCCGCACACATATATTTTTATTATCAGGTAAACATGTTGAGGTCGCGGGCCCGGGATCAGTTATCCGCTGACTCCCCTCCCCCTTTCTCGTTGGGCCTGCTATCAAGCATACGACGCTATGAACCCATGGGAGCTAATTCCTACGTGCATGTACCACTGATAACTATACATACAAGTCAAGTTTTCAATGTGTGTAAGAAAAATAACTGTCGTGTTCAAATAACAGCAGCAAGTAGATACTTGCCGCTAGTCGGCGCTACGATCGGTCAGCAGACTTCCAGCAATCGGTATACGGACCTTGCGTGCAAACTTGGATACGATGGTTATTCACGTATGCGAAATTGTGTACAATGGTGATTTGTAACGTATTTTCATTCGAATGTTTACGAATTGTTGTGCATATACTGTGATCAAACAGCACACCATGGACAACCTTACACAGAAGATGTAGAGGATAATGCATCTCAACCGACTTCCTACCCACCAACGGGAAACCAATACAAAGCAAAGCATTCAATATAAATACCCGAATTACAAACGATTGTCAAATTTGTGGCAACTATTCAGGCCATGATGACAACAGCAAAAGCAGCATCTAGCACCCCAAAATCAACTGATAGCATCATCGACGAGGAAAATAATAACATGAAGAAGGGTTCACACTGGCCACCGGCAAGTGCAAGAAGCAAAGAAAAACAGTTGACCACGGGTACCAAAACAAATTTTACGATGATGGCCTTGACGTGAAAGTGATGCAGTAGGTGAGCTGTCAAATCTTTCCCCGTCGCGAAAGAAGATCTCCACGCGCAATAGAAATTTGTTTTTTGGTCTAGTTACTCCGCGCTTTTTTGGTCTAGTTACTCCGTCAATTCTATTATCTGCCACCGTTCGATGCGCTTCAATGAATCGTGTACCTCTCTTAGAATATCAAGAAGCTAATTTGTAAATAACCTAAGTAAAGAAATGCCTTGGGTACACTACAGCCCATAGTATTTCCGAGTCACCAAGCAATGCACTCATTCTACCAGCCAAAGCTAACCGTATAACGCCAGCGTTAGGTTGACGCAAAGAAAATTTTACAAAAATGTTCATTCGCCGCCGTTATAGAAATCAAAGCTTCATAAATATTCCGTGCGTCGCCTGTTTGTCTGGAGAAATATTCATTCCGTACAATGCATTGGACAGAAAAGTGGGTTACCAGTAATATTCCACCTCAATACACAACGTGTATTGATTTCAAGCTTCACGCCATATTTCCAGAAATGTTAAAATTGTAGCAACACACATTTCAAAATAATCGTATATGTGTGCATTTATAGAATTACGCTTGCCATTGAAGAAAAGTGGCAATCATTTAGGTTGGCGACTAGCAGTCGTGCTATGCATTTATGTATGCATTAATTTAAAATGGACTCCAGCAATTATGACGATTCGCCGCGTAGTTGTTTTTATTTCATGACTGCCTTTTTCCACAACAACAACCTAAAGCTTGATGCTTACCTTGTCTCCCCGTTCTTTGTCCACCGCTCGCTGGGGTGGATTGCACTCGCATTTGTTACCCGCCAGTACCTTTACCACGTCCGGTGCAGCGTTCTGCGGAAGTAATAATTTTAGCAATTATATTTTCGTCTTAACATAAAAGACCACAAAATCACTCATATACATACCTCCTGAATGTTCCGTAGCCAGTAGGACAGATTGTTGAACGATTCCAGACTGGTTACATCGTACATTAGCAGGATACCCATGGCACCCCGGTAGTAGGCAGTGGTCAGTGTGCGAAACCGTTCCTGGCCGGCGGTGTCCCAGATTTGCAGCTTGATTGGCACTCCGTCCAGGTTGATTAACTTCTGCTTAAAATCTATGCCTGTTGATGGAGATATGGTTATGGAATTAGGAGAGAAGTTATATAAATTATTAGGTACGATGCGCATGAATAATTGTGTGGATAATCAATTTAGGGGCCATTGTTGTTTAAGTCTTGATTCCATTTTCACTAATGTCCCACATTATTCAAAGCTAGCCCAAAATTACCCAAACTGATGTAAAACTCGTATTAGTAGAACCGCCGATGCTCCACTAGAAGCTTAATGTACAAAAAAAAACGATTTTTTCTTTCGACAAGTTCTGACAGCATTACTTTGTCTCTTGGACGAATGAAAAGGAGACTAGAAGTAACACCGAAACTAAAAATTTCTTATTCTGAATTTTGAATTGCGTTTCCAATTTATAATTTTATGGCAATAAATGTAGAATGCCAAATCTCCTCTTCGAATTCGTGAAACACAAATTGCTTGCCTCAAAAATCTGAATGATTTAAACAGAGCTTTTTATTCCGGTCAGGAACCGAACAAATGGAACATTCTTTTAGAAACCAAAAAAACTACGCCACATCCACCGTATATATACGATCAGTTTTACCATCACAAGCAGTACTCCCAGGCAACGAGTTCAGACTGTTATTTATTTTATTACAGTTCTTTTTCCCACAGCTCGAAATGCCCGATTAAAATGTTTACATTTGAGTCACCAAACTGGTAGAAGACAGCAACAGCAGCAGAATTTACCAGCCAGCAGCGAAATCGTGTAGCTCACATTTTCCCTATATTTACGACAATTTTCATTGCTTTTCCTTCTCCTGCTGGTTTCAACCAGCAGCCAACGGCGCAGCTCAGCATTTGCCGGTGCCAGCCGATGATGGTCCAGCCCAATCATCATGTCCTACCATAAATTTGTCGTGTCTGATGTGAATTTTTTGTACCGGAGGATGTGGCCGCATGGTGTCGCGTATGAAAAATAGGAGATCATAAAACAGGGTGGAACATCAAACGGAAGGAAATGGTGATTCAGCCATGTTCAATGTGCTATAGGTAGCTTTAATGTGAAACTTGAAATTATGCATTCGTGGATATAGGAAAGTTCTCAGTAATGTATACAATTAATGCGCGAAAAAAGGCTACGTATCAGGAGGGGACGAGTCTTGCGTTAATGGCTGTCTGAGTGGTTTTCTGCGTTCTGGCTGCAAATTCGAGTTGGAATTATCAACAACAAGTGCATGCATTATACAGCGAGTGATTATAAGAGGACCATGAAAGGGAAATTGTAGCCTGCTGAACTATATGAAAATGCTGTTTTTTTCTGAGACACGGACATGTTTGAATTTCACTTCACAAAACGTTCACAGTATCTTAGATTTCAACAGCAGAATAGTACAGGAAAGTCAAATATTAAAATTATAGTAAATCAAAACAATATTGAAATCTCAATTTGACTTCAGTTTAAGATTGCTAAATATCAAATTTTGTTTTTATTTCGATAAGCTTACAATGCATTCCATAAATATTTGTATTTGTTTTCATTTGCTTGATTTTAATATCAAATCGAATGCTTGTTTTGTTAGCAACCAGAAATTATCCAGTATTTGTAGAAAAAATATGCTCCCCGTCAGAATCACTCACTACAATTGCAGACGAGACGAGAAATACCACCCACTAAAACACTGCTTAACACCTTCATGCCCGTGTTGTTTGTGGACAACAACGTTTTTAAACAGCTATAACTTTTGATTGAGGCAACAAAGTAATAAATGTGACTATTGCCTTTCATTTGAGTATTAACAGTTACAATGATCTGCTATAGAACTGAAGTTATTGCAATTAGTCTGATTGGATTCCGATGGAGCAATGCTGCCAGGGACAGTTTACGTTGACGACGGAAAACGAATTTTTCATATTCCTTTGGTATGCTGCATTATTACTAGAAACTGATAAAACTTTAGACTGTCTTTAGCTACGTTTTCCACTATTGTAAATATTCTAGGAGAATTGTATTGAGCATTGGAAAGTTAAAATTGAGCAGCTTCAAACACTGCGAGGGAAGCACCTATATTTACGAAAAAAGGCGTGTTCCTTGACCCCACCGTTTTCAAAGAAAAAAATTTATGAAACCCTACATGCACTAGAAAGAAGTTGGGCATGAAAGGGTTTAGGTCAATTGCAGCGGGCCGTGATTCTGAATGTGCTATTCATTGGAAGAACTTAACGATTGCGTGTATCATCGCGAAGAGCTCAAGCGTATGTACGTCCATCGCGTATGCTAACGTGAATGTATATAAATTCGATTTTATACCCATGTGTCCATTCGCATATTCGCGTGTGTTCGTGTATGGTCGAGTGCGGATCGTGAACCTGATACTTAGTTTTGTACGGTTCAGATACTAGAAGAGAGAGTGATCAGTATTAGTATTAGTGGTACCCGGCAGAACAGAGAGCGGCACAAGTAAGCAAGAGGAGCCGAAAAAAGAATTCACCGCAGAAAGAAAAAGCAGTATTAGGAGAACGTCATTACTGAAGCATTATGCGGAAATTTTATTAAACTGTCAATGGCGTAAGGAGAAAAACAGCGCCGTCTCCCGTCATGTGCAATGACCGTGAAGGTAACTTGCTGACAGATAAAACTATGGTAGCAGTCAGGTGGAGAGAGCACTTTGAGATATTGTTGGATGGAGAGAATGTTAGCGCGTCAACGAACAGAATAAGTAAAAGTGACGATGGATAAGCTGTGTAGCCTCCGACGCTAGAAGAGGTGAAAATGGCAATCAAAGAGCTGAAAAACTGTAAGGCTACTGGAAAGGACGAGCTCTCTGCGGAATTTTTGAAGGTATCGGAAGAAGAAGAACTACCTTCTGCCTGGCTAGAGGGCCTCATTTGTCCCTTATACAAAAAAGAACACAGACTGGAGTGCGCCAATTATGGAGGAATATCGCTCCTCAATTCGGCGTACAAAATTATGTCACGTATTCTGTTCAACAGATTGAGGCCGTTGAAGGAGTCTTTCGTCCGCGAATATCAAGGTGGTTTTCATTAAGGCCGATCAACAACGGATCAAATGTTTACCCTTCGACAGATCTAGATAAGTTCCGGGAAGGGTCTACTTTCTACTTCTGCCCAAGTCAGACGTACAATCGAACCAAGTGAACAACAACTAGCAACCTGTCGATCTAGTGTGCATTGTCTCGAGAACAAAGGAAACTTTTAATTTATTCTTGCCATCATGAGTAAAGTTGACGAAAAATCTCTGCTCCGACCCAACACAGTTGTCGTTGACTTTAAATTCTGTTCAATAAGATTGAGTTTTCGTGAAGTGGAATATCTGCTGAAGGTGAAGATGCAGCTAAAACTCAAGGAGGTTATGTATCTACAGTATCATCATCTTCGCAATGTAGTGCTCATATCATTCAACACGTTAGCACAAGCCGAACGTTTCGTTTTGCAGAACAACTTGAAGCACGTGGCTGAAAGTGAAAAAGTTGGAATTAAGATTCCCGTTTATATAGAAAAAGACTATGTAGATGTAAAATTACATGACCTATCACCACGTATCCCTCCTGATCTAATCGCAAAATACATGTCGCAATACGGAGAAGTAGAATCCGTTACACGTGATACGTGGAGAAATTTCTTCCCGGGTACACCTAACGGTGTTCTTGTGGTGAGGATGCGGATCGAAAGACCTATCCCCTCCCACTTGACTATAAAACTCAAAACCCACGAAGCTACTATTAATCAAACTACGTTATGCACCCATGAAGGGAAAACTCCTACGTGCAAGTATTGTAATCAGACAGCGCACCACGGACAACCTTGCGCGGAAGATACAGAGGAGAATGCATCTCTACCGATTACCAACGCATCCACTGCAAACCAACCCAAAAAAGAATTTTCAATACCAATACCTGAACAACTGCCAAAGCAGCATCCAGCACCCCTGAAACAACTGTAAGTAACATCGGTGATGAAAATAATAAGAATGACGACGGATTTACATTGGTCACCCGTAAGTGCAAGAAGCAGGAAAGAACATCTGGTCGCGAGCACCAAGTCACTTTTAACGATGATGACCTTGATGTGAAGGACAGGAGAGAATTGAACGGTCTCCATGACGCAGTAGGCGAGCCGCGAAAGAAGGTCTCCGCTCGCAATAAAAAGTTGCGCGCACGAGATCCAATGGATAATCAATAATATTTGTTTTTATTTTTATTTTTATTTTTTACATTTTGTAAACACATGAAAGATCCACGGCTCCGTTAAGCTACCGCTATGAGCCGTGTCAAATAAACGAAATAATAAAAAAAATCCGGGAATACAGCTTGCAGACACACCATCTGTTTATTGATTTCAAAGCGGCGTACGATTCAGTGAAAAGAAACGAGTTATGGCAGATAATGGTAGAACGTGGTTTTCCGACGAAACTGATTAGGCTGATTCGTGCAACTCTGGATGGATCGAAATCAAGTGTTCGGGTTGCGGATGAGATTTCGACGTCCTTCGTAACCTTAGACGGATTGAAGCACGGTGATGAGCTATCAAACTTGCTGTTCAACATTGCTCTTGAAGGTGCCATCAGGAGAGCAGGCGTGCAAAGGAACGGTACCATCGTCACTCGGTCGCATATGCTCCTAAGGATTTGCGGACGATATTGATATCATTGGAATCGACCGCCGAGCCGTGGAAGAGGCATTCGTGCCTTTTAAAAGAGAGACAGCAAGAATTGGCCTCACAATCAACACCAGCAAGACAAAGTCCATGATAGCTGGAAGAATACGTGGGTCCAAAAGTGATGTTAGTGGTGAAATGGTGTTAGGTGGTGATAAATTTGAAGTAGTGGAAGAATTTGTGTACCTTGGAACTCTAGTGACGTGCGATAATGATGTTACCCGCGAGGTGAAAAGGCGCTTCGCAGCTGCATATAGGGCTTTTTACAGACTTCGTAGCCAGCTGAAGTCCCGTAGTTTGCAGACGAAGACAAAATTCGCGTTGTACAAGACATTGAGAGTTCCGGTTGCCTTGTACGGCCATGAAATGTGGACGTTAAAGGTAGTTCATCGTAGATCGTTTGGTGTCTTCGAACGTAAGGTGCTGCGAACAATACTCGGTGGTAAAGAAGAAAATGGCGTCTGGCGGCGTCGCATGAATCACGAGTTATACCAGGTATGTAAAGGAGTGGATATTGTCAAGCTATTAAAAAATGGCAGGCTGAGGTGGCCTGGTCATGTGGCACGAATGCCGGAAGAACGACAGGCGAAGATAATATTCAGTAGAGAACCGGGAACAGGCCGACGACTCAGTGGCAGGCCGCGTACGCGATGGCTGTTTACAGTGGAAGAGGACCTAAACGCACTCAATGTCCAGGGTGACTGGAAGAGATTGGCCCAGGACCGGGTCCAGTGGAGGAGACCGGGTCCAGTGCAGGAGCATTCTTCTGTCAGCGTGAATTCAACGAAGCGAATTGTTGCCCATCAAGTATCAAGTAAGTATCCCGGATTCCATTTAAAATAACTACTTCGGGCGGAGGGAGGGCGGTCCTCGTGGACTTCACTTGCTTCCAGGTCTAACTGATCGTGCTAGTTCGCTGGTCTCATTACCGCCATATCAGTCCTGCGCGGCATGATATTGTACATGCGCTACTCTCTGCATTGACCAGTTAGATCACGTGGTCGATCCAGAAATTCCGGTTGGAGCATGGCTTCCGGTTTACTGATGCCCCGACGACCCTATACGGGTAGTTTGTCGCGTTCAGTACTACTCGGCGAAGTCCCCAACGGTAGAGCAAGCCTACCTCAGCGAAGACTTTCCCCGACGAAAGTATGTCTCCCAAAACCGTTGACGGACGCGTTATTCTTCCTTCGATGCAATCAAGCAGAATGCCGCGGTCTGTCCAACGATTCCGGATGGAAGATTTGTGTCCGGTTCACTGATGCCCCGATGATTCAAGCCGGCAATTTGCTAAGGACTACTGCAAATACTCCCCGACGGTGGATCTTTTCTACTCCGACGAAGATTTCCCCTGCAGTGGAAGATCTTCCGAAACCGATGCTACCCGGGCAGATGCCGAAGTCGGTCCTGCGATTGTAGGTGGATGGTGACTTCCAATTGAAAGGCACCCGACGACCATTTGCCGGTACTACTTTACAATCTACTCGTACTAATCCCCGGCGGTGAGCCTAGTCTACTCCGACGGAGATATTTATTGACGTCGAAACCGTAATCTCAATACTGGTCGGTTAAATGCCGAGCTCAGTCCTGCGATTTCAGGGGGAGGATGACTTAAAGTTCTCAGGTGCCCCGACGACTTACGATGCGTGCGCTCAGTCTAGTCCCCGGCAGTGGATCTAGCTTACTCCGCTCGCGCCCACTGGTCTCATTTATCTCTCTTCAGCAGACTGACTTGTCGAGATACAAGATCAGTACGGCGATTCCAGTTGGAGTGTTCATCGGTGCCTTGACGACCCAAAGCCCCGTCCGGCTACGTTGCTGGTCGTTACTCCTCTCGCCATCTTCATTGCAACGCTGACATGATCTAAACGATTGTTCTGTTCATCGCGCCCCATTTTTCTTTGTCAGTACACATTCTTTGGACGATACTGTTCAAGTTGACGCCCTCACCAACAATGATTCTCATTTCGTTTTGCTCGAGCTCGAATTGTGAGCACTTGAAGACCACGTGCTCAGGTGTTTCCTCTGCACCACCGCATGCGATCTAGAACGGCAATCCCGCTTGGTCAAACCCGTTTGGATACTTCTTGAAACAGCCATAACCAGACAAGAACTGCACCATGTGGAAGTTCACTGCACCGTGCGCTCTATTCACCGACACCGACAGGCACGGAATTAGTCGATGGGTCCATCTACGGTTTACTTACAGCGTTATCCCACTGATGTTGCCACTTGCTGAAGGTATCAGATCGGGCTCGTTTACGGACTCCTCTCGTGCCTCGATCTCTATAACACTTGTTATCTTCTTCGAGTAGAAGGTTTATGGGAATCATACCACACACCTAGAAAAAATCGTGTAAAATTACATCTTCTGACCCTGACATATACGAGCATCAAAAATGACTTAGTTTTACGTTTGATTCCAATTTTACATGACGTTGAATTTCGTAAAGCACGTAATTTTACTTCATATGTGGCGTATGTTCTGAATGATAGTAAGTGTAATTTTATTTCATTGAGCATGTAAAATATGTTTCATGTAAAATTAAGCGGAACACGGTTATTTTTCGTTAATTAGTGAATTACTTGTTAAATTGTGTCATGTTTGAAATTACGTCAACGATAAAATTCAGAATTTTTTGGTATGCAGCTATCACGAAGGCTGCCTCTGATGAGATAGTTCGATACGCGCTGGACACCCGCATGACCATCAACCTGAACGTGCTGTTCATCTGAGATGTGTTCCTCTTCGTCTGCGTCACCCATGCAGGTCCTGCGTATCTGAGCACTGATGTGGAGACATTCACCAGTAGTCTCCTTCCTTCCTACTGCTTCTGATCGCCGAATTTTTGGGCATGATGTGAGATGGTATTACTTCCACATGCGTGATCGATGTGGCTATCAAAATTCGTCGAATTCCACCAGAAGATTCGCACGCTCTTACTAATGCCGTTATCACTTCATCCGCAGTAAAATACAGGCCCTGACTCTCTTCTCGAACTTCGTTGTTTTACTCGTCCGCTCGTTTGTTGGGTCACACGCACTTCCGACTTGTATACCGGACCCTCGCACACTCTCCGATTCAATCTTTCTGCCAGCTCAAGGCTGCAAAAGGTTCCGTCAATAACTGATTCTCGATCTTCCCGGCGGTAGGTGCTGGTTGTACCGTCGCTGGCAACATCTACGTTCACCTTTGCAAAGGTCTCAAGTAGACTACTCCCCCTTGAGTTAATAAAGCGATTGCCCAAGTGTTGAAATTGCCGGCAATAACGACTGGTCTCCGATCAATAAACTTATCAAGCATGTCTATGAATCGATCGAACGTCCACCGCAGAGGTGCGTAGCAGCTGCAGAAGAAGACTCAATTAGTTTTGACGATTACAAAGTCTTCATCTGCGCGATAAACCACAAATTGAAATGGATATCTTTCCGTCGTCTAAATCGCCACTGATTTTGCGTTATCTGATATCCAGTTTCCATCGCTGGCCGGGATACGGTATGGCTCCAACATGATAGCTACCTCGCACTTGGTCTTCGCTACAGATTGCCGCAGCAAAGGTTGCGCTGTGTCACAGTGGTTGAGGTTGATTTGCGTTAGCTCTACTGTAACTTCGTTACAGTCGTCTGTTTGACGCCAGGACATTGAGGTCCTCCTGTAACGTGGTTGTTACCTTCTTTGCTTGTACAGATCAGACATCTCTTCTGATGTATGTATGTATGTGTCAAATGATCTCACCCATTTTTCTCAAAACTGTCTGGGCCAATTTTAACAATTTTATATTAAAATGAAAGGTGTAACATCACCATATTGCTATTGAATCATAGGCTGTGTAATTCTGTAGCTCACTCCCAATTAAACCCTCTTTGGTGACTTTGGCCACCAATGATGGAACTAGAAGCATCGAGAAAGTGACAAAGTCCCTGAAATAAAGGGACACTGTTTTCTCCAGCGTGGCCAACTCACAAACTTAGTTTCAAATGAAAGATATGGCATCCTTATCAACTGCTGTCGAATTTCATTTAATCGAAGTTCTAGTTCAGGAGTTATGAGTAGAAGAGTCCCGTTACCTTTTTTAACCATTCGACTCAGTTCGTCGAGATCAGAAAACATATGTATGTGTGTGCGTGTGTATATGTGGATTTATGTGAGTATGTGACAAATAATCTCACTCATTTCACTCAGAAATAGCTAGGCCGATTTTAACAACATAAAAATGAAAATAAAAAGTCGTCGCCCTAATTTTATTTGGATTAGAGCTCTGGTCCGGAGTTACGCGTTAAAGAGTGCGATCACACATCAAATGCCAATATAAACCGGTATAACTATCTAAATGATGCAAAAATTTTAAAAAATATTTTATAAATTGTTGGGATTTGTAATTCTGGCTCAATGACGTCAAATTAAACTTTTTTTGACCCCGTTAGTCACTTACAACGGAGCCGGATGCTTCGAGGATGTGACAAAGTCCCTGAGTTTAATACACATCTCTTGCTTATCGACGGCTAACTATATTTTCATAAACTTTATTTTCAAACAAAAGGTATAATCTCTTCATTGACTACAGAGCTGATTGTCATTTGCTATTCGATTCAATTGAAACTTAGTTCCCAATATACGTTATACCGCTCCCATAGTCTGATTTTGAATTTTTAGTTGTTCGGATTTCGGTTCCAGAGTTACGGGTTGAAGTCACATAGCAAATTCTTATATAAACTGGCACCACCATGATGTCCAAATAATGCAATACATATTAAAATGAATGTAACATTTCTTAGATTTCCGGGTCTAGATCACTAATGACCAATCAAAGTAGATTTGGCCACCTTGGCTCCCTATGACGGTTTTATTTTCACAAACTTGATTTCAAATACAAGGTACAAAACTCTCATTGACTGTTATTGAATTTCATACAGATCTGATTTTTGGTCTCGAAGATTATTACTGTGATCACATAGGAATTATCAATATAAAATTCCATATATTTATTTGGACATCAAATTACTTCGATTTGCTAGTCTACATAACTGACAGCCAACTAACAAACAAACAAGTGCACACTCAACAAATTTTTTTTTAAATGTATTAAGGTTCAATAAAGCTTGCCAGAGAAACTACACCAAATAAAATGATACTAGTCGGAAAATCTCAGGAAAGTAATGGGATTGGTTTCATTTTATGCAGAAGAGTGGAAGTGGAAGATTCACAACCTTAAGTGCAAATAACTACAAAACTGCTCAAGATATCAATAAATAATAACTAGAACTTTGTTTATTTTAACTAAATCATTCAAGTAATCAACGTGTATGGCTCTTAAAATGACCGAATAGTATTTATTGACAGTTCCAGAACAATAAAATGGCCAGGGATAGTATTTCGAAATCATCAATAATTTATTTAAAACTTCCTTCAACTTGATTTTTCAGATACTGTTACAAATGCTTTCTCTTGCATTGCGAATATAGAATATTTACAACTAAATAATTCAGTTTAACGACCCACAATTCCCAACACAAAATACCAATATCCAAATTCCAACTCAGGATTTTTTCCCCAATCCGACCCGATTCCTATTGACTATAGCTGTAAATTTTCCCCCCTACGCACCGGGAACATACGTACTTACCTATAGTGGAAATGTATGTGTCATAATATCTTTCATCACAATAACGATGCACAATGCAAGTTTTGCCAACGTTGGAATCGCCCAACACCAGCACTTTGTATGTCGCCGCAAAATCCAAAGCCATTCTGTATCGTCCCTTCGTGCAGCTCAGCCAAGCTTCAGAGATATTTTCCTGATTGAAATAAACGAAGGATGTTTTCTCGTTTTTTTCACCCTCGTATCGAGTATCCTTTTAAAAAAATCTTTTGCGTCTATATACTGCTCCTTCAATTCGTGCCAACAGAAAGACTAATTGAATCACAATTGGCTGGATCTTTGTTTGATTCCAGATTTTTTTTATATCACTAACTGCAAAATCGATAGCCAAACTCCAATGATTGGCAATCTGCCAGATAATACGGCTTCAATATCAGCAACACTTTGTGAGTCACAATTTTTCACTTTTCACTAACAAAACTTGCAAATTTTTCCGATTCTCTTGGTTACATGTTGCTACTCTTTTCCTTTATCCCAGCTATGATAACTGCACTAGGTACGCACTTTCCAACGGGTGCAATTCTTTCCGAAGTGATGCTGTCTGTTAAAGATGGTGAAACGCAAAAGATTCCGACTGGCAAATTTGTCGTCAGGTGAGACTCGGAGGTTTTCAAATGACCTGAGCACAACCAGACACCAGTCTGAGTCTCGGCTAGCTCCGCTCCTGACAATGCAATAACACGGAAGGGTATGATTCAACAAACAACTTACAGGAAAAATCGATACCTATTGGGCGCATGCGTTACATCATCTGTTTGGCTGCTGTTTGCTAACAGCCTTTTATTTCTGCGAATATTGCCTCCCACACAGTGTGGGTGGCAAAACAAACCTTTTGTGTAAGACTTTTCGTGTGTTTTTATTTTTTTATGGAGAACCTAAATTCCGAAATATTGTGAAAATAAAGTGTCATTTAATTATTTGTTTCTTCTGGGACTTGTCGCAGTTAAGATTATGTTATCACCAACCAACCATCGTATGTTAAGCGGACCCTACACGAGCAGAAATGTTGACAATAAATCATATGTTGATCAATATATTGATGGTGTAAGGTGATCTTGAAAATATTGATTCTGTAGAATTTAAATGGGATTGATGGATTGAAGCAGTCTTGTCAATATATTTATTGACAATATTGCTGTATCGTGTAGGGTCCGCTTTATAAGTCTAAGCCCCAAGGGTCTGTAAGATCGTTGTACTAACTAGCGCTGGCTCCAGTTAGGGGAACCAGACCAGAAGCTGTTTTGGTAAAAAGATATTTGCATTTCCCTACTTCAATACGTTAATATTTTAGAAGCGATCAACAAGGTGATCGATTTGTTTTTGCCTTTCTCATAATAAAGAAAGGCTATGCAATCACTGAAAAAGTCGACTGTTCAACCGAGGCCCGGAGGGCTGATTGTCATATACCATTCGATTCAGTTCGTCGAGATCGGAGAATGTTTGTATGTATGTATAAATGTGTGTATGTGTGTGTCATTTAAACTCACACAATTTTCTCAGAGATGGCTAAACCGATTTTCACAAACTTAGTTTCATCTGAAAGGTTTTACGCTCCCATAAGCTGCTATTGAATTTTTAGTTGATCCGACTTCCGGCTCCGGAGTTACGGGTTGAAGAGTGCAGTCACACAGCAAATTCTCTTATATACTGGTTCAATCATGATGTTCAAATGATGTAAAACATATTAGAATAGGTGCAACATGACTCTAGTTTGCGGGTCTGGATCACTAATGATTAATCAAAGCAGCTTTGACCACATTGGCCACTTATGACGGTTCATAATGCCTCCGGGGAACTCACCAAATTCCTACGCTACTATCACACCTATTCCCCAGCGAATTCTCGACCGATTTTTACAAACTTTATTTCAAATGAAAGATACAGTAATACCATTGACTGCTGCTGAATTTTATTTGGTTCTGACTCTTGGTTTCGAAATTACAGGTTGGTTAGTAAGGTTACACTGGAATTTGCCATTTAGAAGAACATGGGGAGACTTGACTAAGGGCAAAATTCTATTATTTGCTATGACGTGTTCTATTAGGCTCTTAAAATTTTTTCAAGAATATTTTTATACTTAATTAAGTTTTGTTTTTTTTTGTGTTTCGAATTCATCTCGTCAGTAACTAGCACCATCTGGGTGTCTAGTTAGACGATGTATCTAAACTAGTACCCAAATTAGCACTAGTTAGACACAAAAAATTCCAAACAGTTCTCACGACATATGTGAACGCCTAAAGCCACATATCCCGAGTGATGTCCCGGGAAGCAAATATAGCTCTGGTTTGCTGATGAGAAAGCGAAGACGAACTCTTGTCTTTTGGTTCAAGAAACCAAACGCCTGGTATTATGCAATAAAAATTGGACTAAACCGTTTTGCGCGTTAAGGGCACAAGACCTAATTTTAATTAAGTTTTGTTTTTTTTTGTGTTTCGAATTCATCTCGTCAGTAACTAGCACCATCTGGGTGTCTAGTTAGACGATGTATCTAAACTAGTACCCAAATTAGCACTAGTTAGACACAAAAAAATGGGGGACATCACTCGGGACATGTGGCTTTAGGCGTTCACATATGTAGTGAGAACTGTTTGGAATTTTTTGTGTCTAACTAGTGCTAATTTGGGTACTAGTTTAGATACATCGTCTAACTAGACACCCAGATGGTGCTAGTTACTGACGAGATGAATTCGAAACACAAAAAAAAACAAAACTTAATTAAAATTAGGTCTTGTGCCCTTAACGCGCAAAACGGTTTAGTCCAATTTTTATTGCATAATTTTTATACTTGTTTCGACCCCTTAAGGTAGTTTTAAAAGTTTGGAATGAAAAATACTTTCCTTAAAGAAAATATTCCGTAATTAATAAATTTGTGTTAAATGATGTAATTTTTTATCAAACTTTGCATGGACAGGACATATCTACTCGACTAATAATTACATTTTAAATACTCATATATCATCTTATTCCTTATGAAGTGATGAAATGGTTTTGCATAAATCGGAACATTGGAGTAGTTATTACTAACATTTGCACGACTTTTTACGCAATAACTAATGTTGGGGAGACTTGACCACGATTTTATAGGGAGTCTTGACCAAGTGGAAATAAGCTGAAGCAGCTGAAGCTCTAAATTTCTGATATTTGCTGTGCTGTGGTACTTACAGTTAGTGTTAAACACGTCACAAAAAAATCCCACCTCAAACATCAGTCTATATCTTTTAGTACTAGTAAACAAAGTTAGCTGTAATATGGCTGATTTCGTGACGTATAAACATGCAATGTAAGCAGGACAGTTAATCCTTAGAAGGAAATGCATAAAAAATCGAAATATTTGAAATGCAATCCTTTTATATTTTTTACTGCTACTTAAGGATCTCGACAACATGTAAAAATATGAAGACAGCATGTTTTAATTTATTATTTTGATTTTACAAAATTCTCTTGGTCAAGTTTCCCCAGGCCTTGGTCAAGTCTCCCCACGGTGGGGAGACTTCACCAAAAAAACTTGTCTCTGAAAAACTTTTATCACTTTGGAATAGGTAAACCAAAAATTCTGCAAAAAATTATGAATATGCACAATACTGCTGCGCATTAAATTTAAATGAGTGTTGAAGGATTGAAAACATTTTTAGACATTTACGTAGGTGCAACTGAAAACCTGGTCAAGTCTCCCCATGTTCCCCTGAATCGGTACATTCGTAATACCGCAGAGGCTGAAAACTATTGAAATGGTCGCCAAATTACTTTGATTCGCACGTCTAGATCACTGATTGCCAATCAAACATTCTTTGGATATATTGTCCACTATCGACGATTCCGGAAGTCTCGGATTCCGGGCATATTCCACAATTAAAGTCACATCGGTTCTTCGGTGATGACTGAACCGATTTTCTCAAACCAAGCTTCAAATGAAAGGCAACATTTGCAGTTGAGTATTGCGTCTACACCCCCCCCCCCCCCGCGCCGTTGCCCTCACACCTCCCTCCATCATCACTCCTCTCCCCTTGGACCACCCTCACATCCGCATTTTCTTCATCACCCCACCCGTACACCGAAATAAGATGAAGGATTTTTTATGCATCCCCCACTCCCACTCTACTAAATCCCCACCCCCTCCACTTCCAAACCCATTCCACCAACATTTCAAATTATAATCACATGAAGATAACATTGAAGTCATGCTGATTAAGCTAATTAAATATTTGGGGAACCCGTTGTTGCCGGTTGGGGTAAGTTGGTGGAATCCTCTTTGCTCCGTTTCTAATAGACATATACTGCCGTTCTACGCATAATTATCCCATGTATATAGGAAATCCTATAGAACATGGGACAAATATGCTTGTAACGGCAGTATAGCACTACCTCTCATCTTGTACCTCGAGTTATGTAAAACCCATTATCCAATGTGTTTTTGTTAAAAACATTTTGTTTTGTAGAAGTTGTGGGCGATATTGTGTTTTCGAGCATTCCAAGTAAAATATCTAAATTTTAAGTACTTTGTGTTATTGGGTGATTTTCAATCTATTTCCCAATTGATTATATTTTTCGATAGTGCGTAAAAGAGCTTTTAGTATCCGTATAGATATTAAATCTATCCATGAATTAAAGTTATTTAAAGCTTTTTTTGTAAAATATGCGGTTGGGGCAAGTTAGCGGCACTATTTACAGTGCGAATATAGACATAAAATATTTTTATTTTTGGAATTCACTCCAAAGTAAAACTTTGTGTATCTCGGCAATGCAGGGGATATTTACTTCGGCCAACGCCTGAAAAATTTCGAAAATATGCTTTTGGATATGGAATACGCGTCAAAGTAAAATGCCAGGGTATTGAGACTGAAATATATTGGCATTTGTCGGTTAATAACCAATTTTATTGAAAAGACATTCAGCACGTGTGTAATTAAATCGCCATTTTCTGGCGAATTCATACCGGGGCCGGGGTAAATTGGCGGGTTTCCCGCGTCACACATTTTTGTCAATAAAAACAAAGACAATGCAACAAACACTTTGATAAAATGCAGGCATGTTGCCAACAGTCTGCTCTTTCATGCCACATGTTCTATTTTGCAAGATCTATCTACACCAAAGTGGTAAAAAAAGGAAACTGAAAACACCGCAAACTAACCCCGGTCTCCCCCATCCTTTTTTATTTAAAGTGAGTCAGCGTCTACTTTCGTGGTAGTCGTGGGATACGTGCTAAGTGAAATAAGAACGTAATAGGCATTTCCACAATTTTATTGAACAAAACCAGCTAATGAATCATAGTTTGAATAAATGAGAAAAGCGCAATTACACCACTAGGTGGATTGACAGGTTTTTTAGTTAATAATACCAAAACTATTGAAAAAAAAACAGATTTTAGTTTGTGTCTTTTTAAGACAGTAACATATCCAAACCCATTGAGTTCTTGTCGCTCGGTCTCACGAACACTTCTGCAGCTTCCTGGTTGAAAACAATCCCATTTGATTTTGCCGTCTTTGTTTATTATTTTACACCAGCTAGTGATGTAGTGTTTGTGTCATGTGACGTGTACGTACGTGAGCCGTAGAAAAGTCTATGAGACTAGTACGACTTTATAGGTATAGAGTACTTGACAATCTGTAACTGTATTAGTGTGTTCAACGATTTGTTTTCCTCCACCTGTCATAATTTCTGATAGCTGGAAGAAAAATCGAAAAAAGCTTTTCGGTCGGACTATTTGCATGGTGGATCAAACCCAAGCGGTATTGTAGTCTCCGGAATAAGTTTCACGGTGACACAGAGCATTTAAACACTATTATAAAAACTTTAGGCAAGCAATTTAAAACGTTTAAATTGATTGAAAGCTTTACATATGACAGCTGGCGGAAAACAAACCCCCAAGTAGTGTGAGTAAAATCATTTGTATAGAACTCTATAACCTCACCAGATCTACTACTGTTAACTAAATGCACAGACTAACAGACATAACACTATTAGGAAATTCTAATAAAAAAATACCGATTCGACAATTTTCTCAGCACACTAGCTTCACCTTTTATACACGGTCCTAAACAATAATTTTTTGAAGGGTTACCCCTCAAGCTTGGGAACAATTTTACGCTAGTGGTCTATCCCTCGCATTCTTATTCAGATGACAGTGGCGCCCTCATTGCGGTCAAAGCCCCAACTACAAATACATATATTTAAAATGACCATTAAAGCGGGCGAAGCTTTGTTCTCGAGTATTATGTCAGATAGTCTGTGGTAAAGCGTTATTAGTCCAGGACGACAATGCATTATGCTGCTATTACACCGTAGAAATTTACACAATCCCACAATTGGAAATGTATTCATGAATTCAACTTTATCAGAGTATTAAAACAATCCTGTACTAATACATGCTGTTCTTCAAGGATGCATAATTTATATATGGTGTTGGGCGTGAACTAAATTATGCTAATAACCTGAATATATACTTTTTGTTTTTTTTTTCCTTTTATATTTCTATTATTGTAGCCATAGTACTCAAGTGAGAGCAAGGATGTTAAATATACAGATCGGAATCCTACAAGTGGCAGGGTAATAAGAAACAGACCTAAAATCTTACGGACTAATCTTTTGCCTTCTGCTGGCAGGAGTCGAGCTTAGGCAGCATGTCTCACGGCAAAGACACACTTGTCCCTTTTTACCATGAGAACCGACAAAAGAGAAGTCACGTATGATAACCACTGAAAAACTGTCGACGATTCACACCATCAAAAAAAATGCTTCTGTTCATCTCTGCTTTTGGAATGCCGCGGTAGATTTCTATTACGCTATTGAAAAATCCGCAAATCTGCAAAAAATTGGGACAACATACATGTTTTACAAATTTGCGCAAGACTTTCCCTAACACAGACTTCATCTCGACACATTTCATCGCTTGAAATAGAAGGAATGTTTCTGACCGAATGTCTTCATTACCATGTTTACTCTGCTATTACTTTTTACAAAATCTTCCTGAATGTGTTGGCTTTGCGGCTTTCGGTCGCTTGTTCAATTCAGGTGTTCTTTAGGATATGTTTTCTTGTATCTTCATTGTATGTTGATTTATAAATACTAGGTATCGTCATCGTATGATGTACATTAGACGATGATTATACAGTTGTTGCTGATTGTTCAACATAGCATTTAAAAGTGATGCAAATGAACGAAACCATTATTCAGAGACCTCATGTGCTTCTATGCTTCGCGTACCGCTTTAACATCATTGGAGTCGATCGCAGAGCTGTGGAAGTGAAGCCCTGATACTACATTGCGCTACGAAACATAACCTTCTGTTTCGATAGAGTTCGCATTTTCGGCATTGGAAATGAAAAAACCGGTAAACACCAGTATTTTGAGGAAAAAAAGAATAAGAAAAACAAGTGGTATTCACAACGCGGTCATATTAAAGGGGGAAGTATTCACCATTTGAGGGCCATTGATACGTGTCGCATGCCAGAACTCCCAATTTGCTATATCTGTGCAGTCTTACTCTGACTGTTGGTAACACATATAGGAAGTATACCTTCTGATGCTTTCAAAAGCGTTGTATCATATAGGACCTTCGCTGATCATGGGTAGTGATGTGAGTGCTCATCACATCATTTGGAGCAGTTCAGATATCAATCTGAGAGGCTCTGAGCTGATGGAGTATACAAATAGTACAAATCTACATATTCCCACTTTTGCGAGGTCCGATTATCCTGAAGGCATGGTGAGAAATAGCTGTTAGATTTATTACCAAAGTTGATCGCTCTATGAAGAAGCAGATTGTTAGGCCTGGCAACTTAAGCTCATTACTCCTAAAATTTTGGATCGGATAGTCGATCATCACATCGAGAACATTAACATAGTTGAGTATTCGAACTAAGACGTATATCTCTAAAACCGTTACTGCAACATTAATTTCTTGCCCAAATAATTCATCTCATTTAAATGACTAGGATTTATTTACACTTCAAATTATTTTATGTTTTAACTACGTTTTACTTTTTCTATCTCCGCATTTTTTACTTCTTGGAGGTGGTAGTTCTGCATTTGGATCAAACATGACATTGTCCAGTTTCTTCGTATCGTCAGTGATTATGGCGTCTAAAAACATAACAAATATTTTAAACAAAATATACGAGATAAATTTTTAATTCTTATACTGACGGTAGACATTTTTCTCGATTTGAACGGCTTGTACTACGGAGCTACGAAGTTCGATATCTACGTCTTTAGCTATATTAATTTTCTGAAATGGGCAAACAGCAATTTAAACCTTATTATCAAACTTACGTGATATGGAAAAAGTAAACTCACCTCTTTGATATCTTTCTCGTCGGATAGATCTTTATTTTTCAAAAATTCGTCTCGGATTCTTTGCCGTGCAGCCTCAATGGTTGTTCGATCGCCGGCAAACACTTTGTCCTTGGTGCGCTGAAGAGTTTTGAACCACATCAACGCCTGAAATGGTGGCCAGGTTTAGTTTAGAAAACGACATATATTTTTTAATTCTACCTCCCGTCGTAGTGTGCTCATTATTGCAGGATTTGAAAACTAGGAAACTAATCTCACGGTGCTTACAAAATATGAATTTAACTTCCGATAATTTGAGATGTTTTGGTTTTTACATTGTTTTGTTATTGCATAACTGTCAAAAGTAATCTCAGAAAGCAAGCGGGCTAACATAGGGCAAAGCTACCAATTGTATTGTACAGATTTTTAGTGCAAATACTGAATTATTATAATTTTTTTAAACATATTAATCAGAATTCATTAAGAAAAAGGCAACTTTTTGACGGACCCTTCCCCCAGCCATTTTCAAATGAATTATGCTGTTTTCGGTTTTAGAATCGAGTCGCCCTAGGTTCGCTCTAATGTTTACAATATCAATACAAAAGTGACAGTTCCGAGCGAACCTAGAGCAACTCTGATCTAAAAACGAAATCAGCATTAGAAGAATGAATTGAATAAGAACGTAAGTAATATAGAAAGAAACTAGTCTCAAAAATAACGCAGTAACGTGATGTAGCTATGAGACCATTTTCGTAAAACAATTACAATTGCAATTTTCGTAAAAGTTAATAAAGTGTTGATTTGAGCCTTTAAGTGTTTAAAATAATCATTTATAAATAATTAAAAATATATATAGTATTTTAGTTCAGAACCGATATTCTGCTTCGATTTATGATCGACAATATGAAGTTCAAGAATTTATGTGGTTTGCCAGCCAATAGTCGGGGGTACTTTCTGGAAAACCTCCTCTTTCCCCGTTATATTCCGCACCACAATAAATAGATGTTTCAGCATCCAATGAAGGTTTTCGTTGGACCACGCCAAACAGACGTTCGCAGATTCCTATTATATTTGTCTTGTGCACACTTCATTGAGCTATTGATATCTCGGTAAAATAATATATACTTACTGAATTGCATCAAAATATCTTCCGAGTCTCAGCAAACAATATTATATCTATTACAGGAGACAGGGATATTGTCAATAAAAATATTGGCAAAACTGTTTCAATAAGCGAACCCTACATGATGCAAGAATATTGTCGATAAAAATGTTTACAAAACTACTTCAATATGTCAATCCCATTTGATTTCTACATGAACAATATTTTCAAGATGCCCTTGCACAATGAATATATTGATCAATAATCGATTTATTGACAATATTTCTGCTCGTGTAGGGTCCTCTATACGTCAACCCCATTTGAATTCGATAGAATCAATATTTTCAAAATGACCTTAACCATCAATATGTAGATCAATATTAGGTTTATTGACAATATTCTGGTTGCAGTTGAAAATCGAAATAGTGAACTTGCGCCTTTTGGTTTTTCTCCTCTTTTCAGCGTACGCAACTGAAGCGCAACTGGTGTAGACTATGCGCAACTTGATTCTCTAAAGCGGACCCTACACCTACAGAAATATTGTCAATAAATCGATTATTGATCAATATATTGATCGTGTAAGGGTATCTTGAAAATATTGATCATGTGGAAATCAAATGGGATTGACGTATTGAAACAGTCTTGACAATACTTTTATTGACAATATTCTCGTCCCGTGTAGGGTCCGCTTAACATGTACACATGATGCACATTAGTTGCCCACTAGGGTGACAGATAAAAATGACCCCCATCGGCCCACCCCTGAGTCGATTCCTAGTCCCACCAGGAGTGTCTGCTCCAAATTTGAGCCAAATCGTCTAGCTATCGGACCAACGTTCCTGAAATTCGTATGGGATTTTTCGACAATTTACATGGAGAAAACCCACTTTCGCACATTTTCCCCGCTAGGTGGCACTTCGAATGATTCATAAAAGATTATACGGTGGTTGTATCCGTTCTCATCAACTTTCTTCCAAAAACTGAAGCTTGATAATCTGTCACCGCAACCACGGCCTGCTCATCTATGATCGTTCATAATATTTGATTCCATAACATCTATAAAATTACAGGACGCAGATTAAGGAAATTTTTGTATGGAATGCTACAAGTATGCTACAAAGCATACAGATCAATATGTTATTATTATATTTATTTTTTTCTACTCGCCTATCTGCTATATACACCCCAACAAGCGATTCCAAAATAGATTTCTAAAAAAACAAATTATTCGGAGTAATTACCAAAGATGGTAACTCAGTATTCAGAAAATGGGTAATCAAGTTTTGCAATTTTTTGAGTGAAATTCATTTTGGTTACTTTCGATAATCGGGATATGGCGGGATTCGATTTACTACACCGTCCACTCCCCCGTCACATGAAAAAGTCACATCTGTCAATCTGTTCGCCGTGCTTCTTGCAGTGTGGGAATTCTGGATACATAAAATAATTTACAGAATTTCTCGTAAATTTCCTTAATTTTCACTAGTAAAATGGCAGATTTGGGCGCTCCTGTACGCGTATCTCCACTGATCAAGGTAAGAGTATGACCATTTTTACTTATTTCGCTACACAACGGTGAAATATGGTATCTGGCCAGCATTATGTAATGTTGGCTCATTAATCTCAATTCTGGAACACTTTTCGATGGAACCCTTCAACCAACAGGTCCATTCAGATTATTAAAATGAACACCCTAGTTCTAATGTAACGTTCTTTTCGATGCAGTTCGGACGCTGGTCCTTCCTGGCCGTTGGGGTCGCGTACGGTGCCTACCATCAGCAGCGCTTGGCCAAGCGGGAAGTCGGCATCCGGGAAATTGAAGCCCAACAGAAGGCCATCCGAGACGCTAAACTGGCCGAGGAGAAGAAACGTAGCTCAGAAGGTACGCTTTAGGGTTAGCTTATCATTGGAACAACATTAACTTTTTTATTGTGTTCTTTCAGCCGAAAACAAAGCTTTGGCCGAATTGTCTGGCCCGGCGAAGAAGTGAGCAGTTGAATAGTTTGCTTAGTCCTTTCTTTTTTAATTCTAACAAATTAATCAGTTGTAAATTATTCGGTCGTTCTACCAAGATCCAAAAGTCGTACATCATGGAATAAAGAAATTTTTGGTGACCATATTTTTAGTCAAATCTGGGAGAAAGTTGATCAGCTATCTTGAATGAAAGACATCATAAAATCACTAGTATTTATTGGGCCTTTAAGGTTCAAGTTACCTTTTTTGAGAAGGTGTTAGATTTGAACGCTGTGTAGTATGGGTGGGAAAAATTGTTTTCAGCTTTGCCACCAGATTATCCATTTAAATCTTTTCAAAACTCTAAAAGAAGAATATCAACCGATTTATTAGATCACAACGATTCAAATCATACAAAATAGCTGCTGGAAAAATTGTCACACTACCACACCGTGCTGGGGTACGCAACACAACTGCGCAATGAAAAAATCACAGCCACTTTTTCAAAAGCTCCATTCAGCTAAGCCGATGGTTTTTCCAGCAGATATTTTGCATGAATTGATTCGTGATGATCTAATAAATCGACTGATATTCTTCTTTTAGAGTTTTGAAAAGGATTAAATGGATAATCTGGCGGCAAAACTGAACACAATTTTTCTTACGCACACTACCAAGCCTTGGGGTAACTTGAGCCTTAACCTCGATGGGTCATTCACCCTTACAAAAGAGATTATAGCTACTAGAGGTCGCAGTTCGCTGTTAATTAGGCAATCCATGTGACGTTTCTGATCAGCTGATTATTTCTTGTTTACTAGTTTCTGACGTTACTCCGAGGGGTGTGACGACCGAAAATATCGTTGATACGGTCCAACATCAAACGAATCGGACTAACGAAAGATGCTTGTCGGACGAGTTTTACTGTTCGCAGGAGTAGTTGACAGAACCCACCGCTGAATTGTCAAACAAACGTCTAATGGATTGCCTAATACGGATAATTTATCATCTCGCTCTTACATATTCTAGGCCCATTAGTTTAACGCATATTGCCCCCTAAGAGTTGCCCCAGGTACACACATGTCAAAGTAATGGGATACAATATGGTAGAGCGAGACCCCATGTTTCAGTCTGTGAATACATGGAGACAGTAGCGCTTTGCTCGCTCTAGTAGTTATAATCTCTTTTGCCCTCCCGGATAGAATTTTACAATGGCATTTACCCTACAAACAATCATAAAACAATAAATATTATTGTTATTACTGTTTCAACATTGTTCGATGTCAAGTTCTCACAGTAGATTTACAATAAAATTTCATGTAACAATAAATTTCACTGTTCAGCAAAAACTGATACAGTGCATTCACATTAAATTTTACTGTTTTCGAGAAAAAAAATGTATGGAGAAAAATTGATTTTTTAAATGTTAAGATACATAAGTCTATTTTACATTGAAATTTACTGTAAAAATGTTAAAGTTTATTGTCTTTGTATTGTAGCATAGCACTAAAACTTACTGTAAATTATTGTAAAATTACTGTACTGTCACAGTGAAAATCATGGTTTTGTTACTGTACATTTCTATTCGGGCTAACATCAGTAGTAGTTCCACTGAAAGAAAGCGATAGACAAGACGCTGGGGGAGGACGGACGTATGATTATTCCAACTGCATTGGCTAATGCTATTAGCAGTGCATTCTTCGAGGTTATTCATCTACAAGATTTCTCCCAATTCAAAGCAATATGGATGCCTTCTCCACCTTACCAAAAAATTCTGGGAAATGGTTATTGTAGCGTTGACATTAGTGCTGGTTGCCATCTGCTGATGCCAGCATGCTGGAAACCAGCATGCTACCAGCAAAATGTAAACGTATGCCATCTGCTGGTACCAGCTGCTGACAAGCCTTGACATTATTGCCCAGTTTACATTATAAACACTCATAGTAATAGACTCGCGGATGTAAAAACCGCAAAACTGGCAACTAGAAAAACAAGCATGTTAAACTGGCATCACCCAAAAATGTGCAAGCTCGAACGTGCTCGACTGTATTCGATCATCTGTTTTTATCAAAATAATTTTTCAAGTGGTTCAATATATGAATCAAAAGAGAAGTTCTATGTTTGATACTGAGCAACAAGAAATTGAGAAAAGAAAGAAAAAATCCAATTTCTTCAGAAACACAAAATTGATGAAAAAGAGCATAAGTAAAATGCTTTTTATGTAGTTATATTGAACACAATAAATATCTTTCTAAATAACATTGTGAAATACTAATACGAACACGAAAAGTGAAGCCTACTGTGAATAACAAAATATATTTTTTTAAATATAATCGCAATACTTGTTCTGCTTGTTTGCATTGAGTGACGTCATGCTCGTTTGGCTCCGGATTTTGACAGTTCGTTTGGCTCGATAAAAGTACCTTCGCTGGTCTATTACTATGAGTGTCTATAGTTTACATTAGTGCTGGTTGCCATCCGCTGGTGTCAGCATGCTGGCAACCAGCATGCTAGCAGCATAATGTCAACGCTTGTCAGCAGCTGGTACCAGCATAATGTCAACGCTTGTCAGCAGCTGGTAGCGTACTGGTTGCCAGTATGCTGGCACCAGCAGATGGCAACCAGCACTAATGTAAACGCTTGCCAGCAGCTGGCACCAGCAGATGGCATGCGTTTACATTATGCTGGTAGCATGCTGGTTGCCAGCATACTGGCATCAGCAGATGGCAACTAGCACTAATGTCAACGCTACATAATGTAAACTGGGCATATATGTGGGGATTGAACTTCTGCACGGATACGAAAAACTACCAAAAGTTGAGCTCTTTTGACTCAATCTCGGGGTATCGTGGAATAAGGTAAAATTAGCTAAACCGTGTTGAAGGTAGTTTCCCTTTAACCACGGCAAAAACCACAACTCAACTGAGTATAAAAAAACCTGTCAACCACAATTGACAGGTTTTTTTATACTCAACCTTGAGTTAAATATGCCTTAATTTAAGTTGAATTTACCTAATTTTGAGTATACTTCAAACAACTCAAAAGTACCTTATTCCATGGAAGGCCTCGACTGAGTCGAATCTCTGTATGTTTTTGACAACACTAATAAGTGCGAAAGCGACGCAAGACTCAAAACTACCTATATTTAAGTTAGAAGAACTTATTCTTCGGGTTGTTTTATTTTTCCGTGTGGGCATTAGTTCATTCCGGGTAAAGCTTTTCTGGAAAAGCGTACATGCTGGAATATTGTTTTCTAGGAATTGGTGCTTTTGAGGAAATGGTTTTCAGGAGAAAAAACTTCGGTGTTTTAGTTTCTGGGTAATATACATATATTCCTTGTTTTGGCGTGTCATGTTTTGCCTTTTTTTTAATGTTTTAGGAACGTGTCCTATGGGAAATAAACAGAGAGAGGATGAGCGAAACGGTGACAAGTAGAATCATGTAAATGTTAGGAAACGTCAAAAAACAATAATTCAAACTGGAATGTTCATAGAAATGCGTTATCTTTCGATAAAAAATAAGAAAACGGGGGGCTAGGTCTGACGAGAAAGGTCTATTCACTTGTTATCTAATTTTAGCTCCAGTGGATCATGTTCAGATTTGTGATATTATCACTGTATGCTTCCCATTAGCTATCTCAGTCACCGCCAGACTTATAGGGAATGATTTTCAGAGAATGTCGTAGAACCCTCGAAAACATTATTAATCCAATAAATTCGCGTTCCACAGCTCTACTCATAGCAACTTGTTTTAGTACCATAGCTGCATTGGAATGTACCAAAAACAGATTATGGCCGCAATGCTGTTATGTAAATTTGTTTCAAAATGACAAGTCGTCGGATAATAGGGAACTTTAATTTGGAAAAATTGTCAGTTTTTCATATGTACTGATAGCGGGTGTTCTTATGAATACACTCACATCATTTTTAAACCTTAATTATTCTTTTCTGATTTTTAAATCAAGAAAAAACAAAATTAAATTCAGCCAGCAAACTGACAGTTGTCCTACTAAATGACGTATCTGCAAATAACTCGTTCGCCTCATTGTTAACCGGGACAACACCCCACACAGCATGAACTGGTACTTTTGCAATCCGATAGCAGCCTTCCATCCAAAATTTTATCTGCAAGCTATGGTAGATCTGATGAGGCAGCCTATAGAATCGTGTAAGTAGCATGGGTTTGGATGTGATATTGTCCTAAAAGGAAACAAACTAATTTTTTTTTTCAATAGTTTCAGGTTTAAAAATAGAAAAAAAAATTGAGATATTAACTCACGGTGCCAATCTGCATCAGAAAATGTCTTAACCCGCACACCCCTAAAGATCCCTATTTGGACATCGTAGGATTTAAGAGCCTAACGACCTGTTCAGTGTATCATCCAAACAATAAGTGGAATCGTTGCACTATATGGGTTATAATTCGCGTATAATTTAATAGGATGACCCGATAGGGTAAACACACGGGACGCCCCTCTTAATCCATTTTTGTTATTATTAGTGATGTCTTTTTTACTCGATTAACGCAAATAATCGATTAATTTCCAAAATAATCGAAAAATCAATAATCGTTTACAAGCTTTCGGTATAATCGAGCAAATCGAGTAGCTGCTATCAATTAATCGAGAGCATAATTAATGAAGGGTGGCATTGAAAATGAAGGTCGCAGAGCAAAAACAATATGACCAGACTTCTCCAAATTTTTCAAAATATGTCGAGCGACCTTTTTTTTTTGGTTGACAAATTAGGATTTACTAAGTAATCGATTATTGATTTTAATAAATTATCTTGTTCGATTAATCGAATGAATTCCATATTAAATTTGCAAAAGGGCGAATAAGATTTGTAAACAAACTTATTTTGATGGTTTCTCTTAATTTACAATTTCGAAGCAGAAAACAATTGAAATTACTTCTACGAAGGGTAAAAATTTACATAACCGCATATTTTTCATGAAATTCCACTCTGCAGCAGACTAATGAGCGAAACAAGTTTGTTTACAAAAAACAATTTCGCCCTTTTGACGAATTAATATTGAATTAATCATGCTCCCAAAAATTACTCGATTAAAGGATAATCGATTATTTGCACACATCACTACCCACTGAGACGTCCAAAAAATTGTTTCAAAATCGTTCAACACGGGTCCAACGATGGACGTTCGTTGAACGGTTATTTGGACGATGTCAACGTCCTTCATTGAACGATTTTGAAACCAACCGTTCTTAGAGGGTAGTTATTGTTTAGCTCTAGTTTAGGCCCACCCATTTATACCATCATTGCACAGAGACAGCTGTCAAATAACGACCGTTGGATTTTTCTCTCTTCCCCGCCAGGAGCTTGTGACATATTCGAGAGAGGGAGAGTATATACGAACGCCATCAAACGTCCCGCACACCGACAAAGCAAGCGTCGTTCCGCACTCAGCACCAGCTGCACATCAAGTTTACCTCACAGCCAGCAGTTTAGTGTTTACTCCGTCGTGGCTAAAATCGATTGCTGTTTTGTCTTGTTGTGTGTGCAGTAAAACGTACTTAAATCTATTGTCAGATTGAATCAATTTTAATACAATTCGTCGCATATCACAATTATTAAAAGCATCGCAGTAATGATAGTGTGAAAATTCTGAATGCAGTTTAGTGCGTTTCAAATTTAGTGCTGGTCAAATTAATGCTCTCGGGTAGTAAGCCAAGGAAGAGTAGGCAAAGCCACAGAAGAGCAAATATTTTGGGTGCCTGAAATATTTGGAGTGAAAGTGTAGTGCAGAAATAATACACAGGCGTGCATATAATCCTTGCCTGTTCCGTCGTTGCTGGGAAGAGAAAGGCACCAGTTACAACATTATGTGAATTTACAGCGAAAGTAGATTCAGTGGAAAATAATTCATTGCAAGTGCCGAACCGAAAGGAGCCACAATTTTTCTCGACACAAACCACCCGGCAGCCTCGTTGTTTCTCCCGGTTGCCGAAATGGATGAGGAGGAGGAAGTAGCCGACATTCGGGAGCAGATATTTCACAATACGGTTCGGGAGCATATCGTAAGTTTCGATTTTCTGCGCGATGCATTCAAATCACATCAATCCAATTCAGCACACGGTGTGTGTGTGTAGAGATAGAGGGGTCGTTTATCGCTTAAAATAGGTTACCGGGTCTTGGTAGTGTTACCATTGCGATTTCTCCCCTTTGGCTCTTCGTTTGTTTCACCACGGTGCATAATTCCTAATAGAATGCATTTGTATCGACCTATTTGGAATTCTTTCAGATTTACGCAAGCTGTCATTATTATTCAGTAACTTGGTTGAAGAAAGCATCAACAGTTATAGCATGGACTTGTCCTCGTTTTGTTTTACTCACGAAGAATAGTAAAACGTTCCAAAACTTGTCATTACCTGGGTCATTATCTAACATTTTTTTCATTCGTGAAAAAATTCAAAGATTGGATTTGTTAAACTTGTTCCTCTTTTCAGAAGTAGAATATATTATAGTCATTAACGAACAATCCAGGTAATTCGAATCATGACCGAAATGATTTTAGGTTTCAAAGAGTGAAAAATTAATACGGTACAAAATATGTCATAATTACAGTGAATGCACGTTTTGCATGCCTCCGATTTTGTTAGGAAACAACTCAAATAAAAATGCGTCTTATCTTTGGTCCTATCGTTTAAATGCGCGATTAAAGCAGTGCAATGAACACAAATACATAACTCAATATAATTTTCATCAAAGCAACCGTTAGTTGACAAAGCAAGTCAAAATCGATTGAATCCTTACTTGACCTTATCTAGAATTAATTAAATATAATGTTATATAAATATATGTTCAAACATCAATTCAATGCATGCACGACATTGAAGGAAATCATTTTATCGTCAGGTGCTTGTTCTGGATATTGCACGCGACTAGACTCTGATGCGTAATAAGGGTCGCATTGTTATTCGATTCTCCCCAGCCCGCTGGCATGCGTTCAAGCAACCCATCCCTATAACCACTCATTGCTGTGCACTATACATAATTACATACGGAAAGCGTCTGCCTAGAGTTGCTGTTCAGCTCAGATCAACTTACGAGTACACTAGTATCGTTCTATAGACTACCGTGTATACGAATGCGGCAATGGTGACAGCACAATCGGCATAATAGCTTGAACGACCTGTAATCAAGTTTTGTTTCATGGTTTGCCCCAGCAAAACGCGGCCACAGCTGCAGCCTCTGCCGGAGATGAGATCTAGTTTGTGGTTAATGCATATAGTTTATGGGAAGTACTTGTATTTGTTATTCTCGTACATGTATTCCTATACCCGCACTTATCTAGCGTTTTATTGTTACAAACCAAGTGGCCCAAATACTGTGCCATACTAACAGATAAGCGCGGAGGCAACCAATTACGGATACGTGTCCATTCGGGACTGGGCGTAACGATCGGTGTTGCTTTCGAAGTGCATCTCGAGAAGGGGCAATGAATTAAAGTAACGCACGTGAAGATAAGCATCGGGTTGCGGGTGTTCTTTTTCTTATCGAGTACTTTGTGTTGCAATGTTTAATCTGAACCCAAGCAGATTACATTTAAGACTTGAACTAGCACTGATAATATTGTTCGAAATGAGTACAGTAGGATTCCGTTTTTGGCAACATTTTTTTTCAGTTGCCAAAACTGGAACCGTGCCAAAAATAGAACCTTAAAAAGCTTTTATTTTGATTTTATGACATCATAGATATTACAAGAACAATAATTATATAAGAATGTGTGAAATGGAATGTAATTATAGAAAAATCAGTTAATTTAATTTTATTTGCTTTGCCCGCTCGCATAAAATATAGTAAATATGACTCTCATGTTTGGAAATAAAGTAAAAAAATATCAATTGTAACAATAAAATGTATATTGAGCATTTTTGTATATATTTACTATGTACAACAACAATGTGCCAAAAACAGAACTTTTTTGTTGTCAAAAATGGAGCATGCCAAAAACGGAATCTTACTGTTTAATATCTGTGCGATTATACTTGAATGGTGTAATGAATTTCTGAGGTTCAGGAATTAATGGTTGTGTACGAAAATATCATTTAGATAGCCGGGATTTTTTTTTTCATCTGTATGATGTTCTTTGTCGTTTAATTTCGTTTTCAAATATTTTAAATAACAAATAAAGATACGAAACGCCAACACGCATGACTCAGTTGACGTTTAAAACGGCTCAAGTAACTAGTGTTAACAGTCATTGATGTCACATTTTATAACTGATCATTGTTGCATTCTAAATTCATTAATTACTTAAACTACAAAATGCAAACAAAAAGTACCGCAAAGCGGAGAGTTGGGAATTGGGACTTATACGAGCTATAACTACATGAAACAAATACAGCCTATTAATGTTTGCACTACAACGTCTGAATACAATAACTGGCAAAAGCGATTTGTAGAATATTTCTTCGTTATTCATCTTCGTTTCGAAAATATTGGGGAACGCGTAAAAGGTATTGCAGACTCGATTATCCGGGGATTCGATTATCCGAGAAAAATGATTCGATTATCCGGGTGTCATTGCAGTCAACAACACTTTTTTCGGGGGTCTAGGGTTATTCTTCTCACAATTTTTGGCCCACCTCAAAAATAGCTTATATATGGGTTATTCCGCACAAAGTGACCAAAAACACCACTGGAACACTCCTAATTTCAACAAATTGTTTTAAAAATTATTGTTCTTCGGATTATAAATTATCTCTCTGATTGGTTCTACTGTAAACAACACTAGAACCAATCAGAGAGATGATTTTTGAAGGATTTGTACAATGAATCTGGAAAAATGCTAGTTTTTGCGGCAGAGTTGCCAAATATGCAAACTTTTAAGTTTTAAACTTAAAGTGCATTTTTCTCGTTATACACATATAGGTTACTGCAGGCCTTTTTTACCTATAAATTGTGATTATACTTACTCGGTCGGTTTCTGGCACTCTCTTGGAATAATGGTGACATACTTTTCAGGATTTTGCTTGAATTCCTTCTATGATCCTGATCGAAGTTTTCTTAGCATTCCTATGGAATCTATTTCAAAATTTCGATTGAATCCTTATCCGCATTTCTATGGTTTTATCTCTGAACTATCGTAAACCGGGATGACTTTGATAACCTGCATGTTCACCCACATTAGGGGCCATACACAAATGACGTAGCTTTTTTCTGGCGATTTTCGACCCCTCCCTCCCCCCTTGTAGCATTTGGTCACAAAATTCTAACCTCCCCCTTGTAAATGACGTAGGATATCTCTAACCCCCCCCCCCCCCCCCACGCAACGTGACCGGGAGATGAAAAAATTACATATGTTTTTCAATTCTTTTAAATATATGTCCTTACAAAATGTTTGACGACTTTTATCAACATTTTCATTATAACAGCAAATTGCCTACAAAAGAAGCCCATGTCATGACAAATATAGTGTGGATAGTTTTGTTTAGAATTTTACATGTCATAAAGCCTGAAGAAAAGTTCACAATCCGGCAGCTGCCAACGATTTTAGGAAGCATAAGCTCAACTAAATTACTAAATTTTCTTTGATTGAATCCGAAAGAAAATTTAATTCTACTACCAAAATAAGTCTACTAGTTAGCAATATTAGCTAACTAATGTGGAAATTTAAATCCGCATGAAAAATCTATCCTTTTCTTTGCGAGCCTGCCATTCCGCGAACAGTAAAATTTACAAAATGAAAAACCGCGTGAAAATCAACTTAGGAATGGAGTAACATTAAATTGTCTTCTCTAATTAATGGGTTTTGATGCCCGCCAAAAAATATAAACTTAATGCTACGTCGCACAACTTCTGACCCTACCCTCCCCCTCGTCACACTTCGTCACAAATTTGGTGTACTCCCCCTACCCCCTAAAATGCTACGTCATTTATGCATGACCCCTTAAATTATTGATGTCAATGTTTTTCATTATTTGAATGAACTATGTTTAAACTAATTCTGGAAAGATACTCATTGTTAAATAGATGTTAATTGGTATTATACAAAGTATTTCAATATGCTGTAAAATTCGAGTAAGCAAAATCCGTATAATTTGTATCCAACTAGAATAAAAGATTCTGAAAACCTTCAAAACTGCTAAAATTGTATTGAGTGCTTTATCAATGTACAAAAAGTTTCATCCATTTTTACACGTTGGACTATTGAACGATAAAAAATATTGCGAATTTTAGCTTGAAATAATTGTCAACTAGTTTCACAAAAAAATTGTGTTTAAAATAAGCAAACTATTAAAAATAAATTTGGCATATCCCACTCTAAAGGAAAATAAAAACTCGCTTGTAATTTATTACTCTTGCTCAAATCTGAGATTTATTTTATAAAAAATAGACACTTTACGAAGCTTCATAAAAATAACGTAAAGTCAAATTTCGATTTTTTGTAGCTTTTGTACCCAAAAACTGAACAATATACTCAAAAAGTATAACAAATCAGTATTTTATAAGTTTAGAGTAAAAATCAATTCAAATTCAAAAAATTCTATGGACTATTCTGGTTCAATAAGCGATCTACGAAAAAAGTTTCAAGTGATCAAAGTCACCCCGATGATCAAAGTCACCCCGGTTTACGGTACTATACAGGAGTCTAGAGAAAAGTTTCTCAAAGGTCTGGTAGAATCCTGCTCAAAATAGCATTCTGCTGAAGATTATGATTTTTTCTTAGATGCTGATAAAATCATGTTCCTATTTTCAGTGAAATCCGGTGTAAAATTCTGATGAATATCCTGCTCTGGGTTCCAGTGTACCTTGACACAATATTGCTCTTCTTCCATTATCCCTTTCAAGAATTGACTCCTGCTTAGAATTCCAATGGCATCTTTAACCTTTTATAAGGCGGTGGCAACTATATTGCAACCTTTTCGTTTCGTTTATAACGCAGGAATACGAAGGGAGAAGTGTTCCAATCTTATGAAATCTACTTGTTAGGAGTCAACTCTTCTTATTAGCTTATAAAATTAGCTCGATTTTGAAAAAAAATTCTACAAGTTGGTGATGCAAATTTGTAAAAACAACTATTTTTAATCCGAAAATTTGGTTTATGAGTGGTAAAAATAGCAAAGAAAAAAATAAAATTAATAAATGAATGTCTGTAATCCGTGGTCTACTTTTTTAGTTTATCCTCAGAATCAGGGATGCTAAGTGTTTTTCCAAAAAATCTGTAATATTTTTTTAAAAAGTCTGGATTTGTCTGGATGACCCAAATTCTTTAGGAAAAAAGATGCATTCCTCACCGATGGGCTATATTTGTTACGTTTTACTAATGAAACATGTTTGTGTATTGGTAAATATATCGGCTTACTAAAAATTCAGTGAATGCGCTGCCAATCTGGAAATGTCCAATGCTTGATTTTCAGCATAGAGCACATTGATTAAATTTGAATCTCAGAGTTTCCAGAATCTTGGACTGCTGGAACTTCTAGATGATACAATTCGCCAAAAAAATTGTTGACTTTCAGCGAAAAAACTGTGTTATGTTGTGTTCCCAGCTTTCTCTATAAGTAGCTTATGAATCAAGGAAGAGTTCTTGAAACTTATTTTGTTATTTTTCAAAATGTCTGGATAAATCTGGACAAATTCCCTGAAATCTGGATCAGACAAACATAAATCTGTATGTCTGGACGTGGCTTGAAAATCCAATAAATCTGGAAGGCTGGCACCCCTGCTTAGAATCCAGGGGTTATTTACTGTTAATCAGGTAATAACCAGTATCCCACCTTAATTTCTTTCTGAATTTCTGATCCAGCTCGATTTGCACCAATCTCGTTGCAAATACATCAAGTATATTTTCAAAACAGTTTTTATTGCGAAATAAATGTAAATATATTCTAAACTAAGTGAAAGAACCGCGTGTCTATTAATATAACTTTCTTTAATAGCCCCAAATTCTGAGCCTTATAAAGGGTTAACCCATTCATGCTGATGTTGTTGATAAATAACCACGTTTTTAAACCACTATAACTTTTGGTTAACACAACGTATGTTTACAACGACAAGTAAGGCTAATAACTGGGAATAACATCCTTCATTCGAGCTCTAACAGTTATAAATATTATGAGTAGAACAGAAATTATTACAATTAATCTGATTGGGTTCCGCTGAAACTAATATATGTAAATATTATTGAAAACTAATAACTTTCTAACTTAGACTGCCTTCAACTACCTTTTTCAAGAAATTGGGCTTGATCGGAAGGTAAATATTGAGCAGCTTGTAGCCAACGACGTTGTTCTAGCACTGCGAAAAAAAAACACCTATCTTTATTAAACCAGGGTTTTCGTGATGCCAACAGTTCTACGAAAAAATAGTTTAGGAACATTATTTTCGGTAGAAAAAGGTGGTCGAGAAATGGTTAACAAGATTCTGATAAGGGACCCGGCAGTCACTGGAGGCGATTTCGATTCTTGGGAAGCTCCAGCAAAAATGGATGATGTCAGTACTGCTCGCTGAGACCGCCGGGAACTCATCATGTACGTAACCTTTTGTAGTTCCTCGCCGGTGACAAACATGAGTGGGAGAGTTTGCGAAGACTACATACGTGGTTATCACCTGACAATCCGCTACGACATTGGTCAATTCAATGATGCAAATTCCCATGTGGGAAAATTTTGGACAATAACAATTTTTTTCTGCATAAGGACACGATACCTTACGTAAGGTATGGCTTTTGATTTAGTGTTTCGGATTCTCCTCGTCAGTAACTAGCACCAACTGCGTGTCTAGTTAGACGATGTATCTAAACTAGTGCCCAAATTAGCACTAGTTAGACACTAAAATCCAAAAAGTCTAAACACTAAACAACTGACTTATACCGAATGATATGATATAGTAAGCACAGAAGTTCTGTTTGCCGACGAAGAATATGAACCGAAACTGTTCTATGGTTTGAAGACCCAAACGCCTGGAATTATGCAAATTCCTAAATGGGCGTTTGGGTCTGTGTTTTAAGTGGAGGTAAGCGGTGAGCGGTTAATTCAGAATAAAATTTCCTAGCGGGTCCGAAATTTCGATTTCGAAATGAACACAATACGTGATACGTAATAACCGCATTCAATAAAAACCAGTAGAAATTTGGTTTGAAATGATTTTTAGTTTAAAACTACTTTAAAATTTAAACTAAATTAAAATTTCTTAACAGGTTGAAATTTTTTGGCGAAGTCCTGACTATCCCCCTGGCTGATTTCGAGTTTTTCGGCGTCGACACATAGCATCTCAACTTCGTGGCACATTTCCACCATTATATTGAACATAACTAGCCATGGGATTGTAGTTTGGACAAATAAGAAAGGCACAATTGCACCACTAGGTGGCTTAAAACAGATTTTCTCATATTGTGTTAAGAGCAGGTTTCCTCCCTTGGGTTGATGGGTTTGACGGTATTGTAAAAAGCATCATGCATAGTTCCTGCATCAGTTTAAAAAAAACATCTGACAGACAATTGCGTTAAACTGGTTATTGCATTACGCTTCGATTGTGGTGCATCGAGGAGACCGTGAGGGCTTATGGGCCTTTTTTTGTTTTGTGTTTTTTCATACTCTGCACCAGCTCTTACTAACGCTTAACCATTAGCCTGTGCGTGCTAGCGTCGCCGACTGGCGGGAAAATGTGTATTGCCTTTTCTGTGGGCTGTAATTGCAAACATTATTCAACAGCTTAATGGTAGTGTTTGTGCACACGGATCGCAATGGGAGTCATTGTGCGCAGATTTATCGGTCGACGTGCAAATTCGTACAAATGATTTGCACGTGTCACCGTGCAAAGGCAAATTAAGAGAGGAGTACTGTTCATGATCGCTAATCAGCCCCAAAAATATAGAAAATGGGACAAATATGCGATCATGGGCAGTATAGGGATAGAAGCCTGTTAGTGGTTGTGTGATAATATTTGTAGTTTTTAGTACAAGTGTGCAATTGTTATGCGGTAATTTCGTGCAAAAAACGTCAAAACGAAGTGAATTTCGCGTGAATTAACAATATAATAATTTAAGGTGCTGTTGAAATAAACGAAAAAGAGAAGGAAATAAAATACTCAGATGCCCAATAAAAATGCTCAGATGCCCAAAACTTGATCCTAGAGATGCAGCGGATTCCTTGGTCTCTAGTAGCCATATGTATTGGACTAACATTCCTTCCCTACCCAGCAGATCTACGTTCGGACGTGGCCGGCGTCGGTATTGATCAGCATGTCATATGTCATGGTATTCCCAAGCATGTTGTTCTTAAGAACATTTTGCAATCTCAGTAGTAGGGCGGGAATAAAGTCTGGATTCACCTTGATACGTGACACGTGCAGCTCTCAGAAGTGTTATTATTTAACGCTTTGGGCAGCCGGCTGCCAAAAAATGATGACAGATTTATCTTTTGTTGTATTAGATCGGCCATTTTTAGTTTGTCAAAAATGCAATAACAACTCTAGACAACCGACATATTGTAGAAAATCCCAAACACGATTGTTTATATAAACAAAATTTACACAATTACTCCAATAATCGGCTTTTCAACCGTAGTCCAGTAGGGCCAAAATTTATATACCATTCGATTCAATTTGTCATGATCGGAAAATGTCTGTGTGTATGTATGTATATTTTGGTCATTTAAACTCACACAAATTTCCTAGAGATGGTTGAACCGATTTACGCAAACTTATTTTTAAATGAACGGTATTACGCCTCCATTTTCTGCTATTGAGTTTTTAGTTGATAAAATTTCCGGGTCCAGAGTTGTGGGTTGTAGAGTGCGGTCACACAGCGAACCCTAAATAAACTGGTACCCCCACAGTGTCCAAATGATGTAATATATCTTAAAATGCGGGCAACATTAATTGCGGGTCTTAATCACTAATGATCTTTCAAATGGGCTATGACCACATTGGCCACCTATAACGGTTCCTGATGCCCCCTGATGGGGACTTGCCAAGCTCCTAAGTTAATATCACACCTACCTTTCAGCGAATTTTTGACCGATATTTACGTACTTGATTTCAAATGAAAGTACTTCTATTGATTGCTATTGAATTTTATTCAGATCTGAGTTTTGGTTCCGGAGTTACAGGTTGGTTATTGCGGTCGCATAGGAATTTCCCGTTTAAACCAGTACAATCGTAACTTTTCAAAGGTAGAAAATGGATTTCAGATTACTTCGATTTGCAGGTTTAGATCATTCATGGGTAATCAAAGATTATTTGGTTCCCCGGGTTTTGGGCATATTTCAGAACTAAAGTCATATCGATTCTTCGGTGATGACGGAACTAATTTTCACTAATCTAATTTCAAATGGATGATATAATATATATGGTTGGGTATTGTACAATTTATACACGCGAAGTTACATACACGCAACCACACGCGACATAATTGCCTGTAACATGGTAGGTGGAACATCAAACATACAATATGTAATATGCAATGATACTGTGAATAAAAAACTGTATCAGGTAAATCAGTATCTGTATTTACCGATTCCCCCGTCTCCAATTGACATTCTGTTATTGTGGAGAATAACGGAATCGACATAAAATCCAACCACATATTAGCCCTTCGCCACAAACTTCGCCAAAAATAACGCAGGAGAAAGAGAGTCAACTAACTACATGTAAAACTTGTTTTGGCTAAATGATACGCAATACATTCCAGTTTGTTTTCTCTTCCTTCTTTTTTCGGTAACCGGCCGTTTCGGTGTTCGCCCTAGTATTATGAGAACTCAGATAGTGTTCCAATGCTATCAACATAAAGTGAAATGCTTAAAAATCAGTTGACTCTACCATAAGCCACGGTAATTTCATCAGTCACAGAAGATACCATAGCACATGTCATGAATAACAATCAATAACATACTTATAGTTGTTAGCTGATGAATCAAACTATGACTTTGGACACTTTGTATCTACCCTGTTGAATATCATATTTTAATTAATGATTAATCTTCAGCATTTTGTTTTCCTCGCTATACTGGTCTCAAAGATAATTCATTTTACCACCGATGCTATCGCTCCAAACCAGCAATTGCGCTTGAAGAGTAATTATCGTATTCCATCCAAATTCGCCCCATTTGTAATGGCTATTGCTATGAACAAATTAGGAAAATTGAAAAGATAGTGAAAAATATACCCACTCAAATAATTAGGGTAAAATGTATTTATTTGGTTTTCTATGTCGAGTATTGGTGTATTGCTTTGGTTTGAATGCAGCCAAGCATCATAAATACATATTTTACCTTACGATAATTCTGAACTATAATTCCTATACCCGGTGGTAGCATATGTGTATCTTCAAGCAGCAACCAAATTTAAATGACCTTCACCAGAAGATTGATCCATTACGACCGGGATCTGTTTCTTGTCTTTCTTTTTCTTCTGTTCATTTTGGTTAAAAAATCCCATTTTTACTTCACTGCTTCAGGTATCGAATTGACCATATTTTTCCACTGATTCTTCCATCCGCAAATGCCACACCTTTCCCCCACCCATTGCGCAAATCATTAATTAAAAAATGCCTGCAAACCAGTCAATAGAAGTGCATCGCAAAAAAGTAGCAAAACATCTGCTGTTCTGCAACTTCCCTTCTAAACACGTTGACCCGCTAGCTTTTTCCTGTCCATGTAGGTTGCGAAGAATGTGCGTTTCGTTTGTGCTGCACGTTCGTTAACTACATGTATCATACTGCAGTAGATATCTAATTGCAGTAGCTTGTTGCTTTTAAGATAAGGCCCCCTCGTATGCCAATGCCATTCGTGTTCCGACCACGGCTGTAGCTATCGTTCCACTTTATGTTGCAAGCAAGCGTTGCCCATACCCAACTAACTGCAATCTTCTTGTAATGTGTTCTATTTGTCACAGATTATTCCGAACAAATACAACGTTTAGATTTGCCGAAGTGTTTGTGTGGATGTGTATGCAGAGATACAGTGCACGCTGTACAGTAGAATGCTACTAATGGGACATTGTCGATCGCCGCCGACCGGTAATCAATCTTTTTTTCGAACTTTCCTTATCTGTTTGTTTTCGTTTCTTCGCGCTTAGCTACGTCGTAGTACATGTTTCAGTAAATCTTACTAACTATGCATGCTACCAGTTATCATTCCATGAGAAAGTTCATTTCAACAAATTATCACGAAATAAGAGGTTGAACTATAAGACTTTTTCAACGATGTGCTATATCATTTTTTTTAAAACATCGTACCTGTAAATGAGAGCCTCTCTGTGTTTAATTTCTCTTCCTTTGGTAACTAGATTGCTTCTGCGTTTACTGCACAACTTTTGCATAATATACTACCAAACGATAGTCTTCCGATGTTGTTTCATAAAAAATGCATTCATTTTAGATATTTATTTCTACTTATGAGTGCCATCAGATGGCATTTCATGAAATTTTTTCCGCGTTTTTCTTTTTTTTTCGAAAAAAACGTCTTTCTTCGAAAAATTGAGGAACATGGGTCGCGCAAAGTAACCGACAAAATGAACCTACCTTTACGGATTTGAGCCAACTTTGGAGAAATTGTTCATCTAAGGCTAATATATAAAAATCCAAAATTCTATGTTGATTGAACCACCCATCGACCCATGGGAGTACTTCCCGTTTTGACAAATTGTCGATAACTTTGATTTGATAATATCTTTACAGTAGTATCGACTCCGGTACAATCCGCTAGATGATTTTTGAATGGATTTTTGAAGGAATCTAGAAAAAAACATTAATTTTTAGCGACAGTGCATAATGGTCCAGGAAGTGAAATAGAAGTAAACAATTGTTCACGCTTTTATCTTTAGATTTGATGTTATAGAAACTTTTATTGTGCGTGATAATCTGCTTCCTTTGACTGAAACAGTTTGAAGGTGAAAGGTTGAGAACCGCTGTTCTAGAGGAATCAATTCTGAATTATTTTGTTGAAGATATCAAATTTGTATTTCAAATCGTTCTCATTTTAGACTAATATCCAAAACATTACATAGGGTGCTTCTCAAAACACAGCTTTTTCCGTACAGATTTTTAATGTGATTTTTTCCCTAAATGTTATTGTCTGATCATCTCAAGAGCGTAATTAAGGGCAACTTTTGCCGAAAGAAAAAATAAATTTTATATTAACGACATAAGTTTATAGGCAAAATGTTAAATTTGATTTGAAAAAGATAAAAAAAATTAATACATTAAAGACAAAAGTACACCTATAAAAAAATTAAATCAAAATTATCCGTTTTCGTTTGCCCTCTTTTGAGATATCATTTGAAAAGAGTGTATTTTCAGTGGAAATCATGTATAACTTTTGAACCAGACACGATAAAAAATTCTTCTTCTAGAAAAAGTTTCCCCTAATTACACTCGTGAATTGCTCAGAACATCACTTTTATGAGAAAAATAACATTAAAAAACCGTGCGGAAAAACTGTTCTTTTGATATGCACCCTTTGTTAAGTTTTAGAAATCACTCTAAAATTAGAACGATTTGAGATACAAATTTGACACCTTCGACGAAGTTGTTCAGAATTGATTGTTCATTGAATTCATTGCCGGAAAAAGTATCGTTCTGTTTCAACTAAAGTTTGAAATAATTTTTGAAACTGATTTTTAGGACCAATATAAATAAATAAATAAAATAAATCGAAGCTCCAAATCCAAAGATAAAAGAATGAACAATAGTTTCCTGCTAATATCGCTTCCTGGACCACTATGCAGTGCTGCCAAATATGCGATTTTTTGCAGTTAAAAATCAGAGGTTTACACCAGAGATAATGTTTATAGAGATGCGCGAAGACTGAAACCAGAAGTTCCAATCGAACCCAAAACAACGGTTCCAAACGAGCAATGTAAACAAATATATGAAGGCGGATATATGAAGTAGAGCGTGGATAGTACTGTGATTGAATTAAAACGAAATTCTTGTGCAAACTTTTTATACATACATACTAAATGATTTTCATGATGCAAATAAAATACGAGTAAATTTAAACACATTAAAAATTACAAAGTCGATTGACTATCTAGTCCCTCATTTTGTATAGCTGGTAGATGCAAATTCTGAACTTTAAAATTTATCGACTAATTTTCTTCTAATATTGTGTCTTTATATTTAAAGTATCGCCTTTGGTTTACACCACTGTAGATCACAAAAAGAGTCATATTTCGTAATGTTTCGCAGTAAAGAGAAGAATCACGATGTGATGAAATAAGATTTTTGCCCTTTGATGCCAATACAGTGAAGACCCGTTTTTATCAGCACCTTGGCGAATTTTGAGCTGATAAAACAGTGACATTGATAAAATGGGGACATATATTTTTTCTGTCTTTTTAATAAACCGAATCTCTTAAAATATTCTTCTTTAGTCCTTAGATATAGCCTCGCAACTTCGTCTGATTATTTACTTTACGTTCCCCTTAAGGGGGGCTGAAAGCGCAGAATTAAAAAAATAATTGTTTTTGCATTTTTCGGATCTCTAAGATAAATATATGTACAAGAAAGGATTTACTCGAATTCAACTTGGTTCGTCTGCTAGAGCCCATCAAACTACCAACTATAAATTTTCATATGAAGCTGATAAAATCTAGTTGAAAAGCTGATAAAATCGGGTCTTCGCTGTAGTGAAACACATAAAATATTTACATGTTTAATTTATTAGAACATGGCGGTCATACAGCATTTTCTGTCTCCTAAGCTGAATGGATTGACGGTATCAAAAATATCTTCAAGCAATATTACATTTATTATTTTGAATAACCTGCACTAATCAATTACACGATACTACAGTGTTTTTGTACATTTCAAGTGACCTAGTATAGGTTTCAGATCTCATTAAATGCAACGCAAAACAATATTTGAAAAATGCTGTATACCCTAAAAATATTGATTTGGACAGAACACGGTTTTTTTGAGTTCTTAGCTGTGGAATTTATTGTTTTAGTTACAGGTTTTGTGCTCTTCATGCGGAAATATGGCTTTATCCAATTTTCTCTTTAGTGAACAAAGATTGGTTTTCACCCAAATTTGTCTCTAGAGAGAAATATAACATGTAACATACAAACGCTCGAGCGTTCCGCGATAATACAAACCCGGTATCAAACGCGATAATTTACGCATACCATGATCTTGCATGATGTTTATACCATGCGATTGAGTCAATGTGTTAGCACGTACGAATATATAATCGCTGTTTCAAGCGCCAACATACAAACGCCTACTCTCACAAGTACTTGTCCGGGAGTCTATTTTTAAATACGGAACTTCTATACACTAGAGAACGATTCTCAGGGTACCATAGTTGGAAAAATAAGCTGGTGGAGCTAACTTTCTTCCTTCAATTAAACCATACACTCAAAATTAAATAATGACGGCCGGCGCATACAGCATACAAATGCCCACGCGAATATACAAACGACTACACAGTTATATAAACGACTTCAAATAAGCTTTCATATGAAAATGTTTATGCGATCAAAAACATTAACACAGTGCCACTTGTGCCCTTCGCGGTAATAGAAATCTGATCACCCATGCGAACATACAATTGCGCACAGCTACGCCCGCGATCTCCCATGCATAAAAATATACAATTATATTGATAATGTCAATATAATAGAAGTAACGAAGTTATAAACGCGGTCTCAAGTGCGACTATTCAAACGAACGTTTCCAATCACGATCCTAAATCAATCACGTCCATAAACTCCTACTATTGAACCTTGCAGCCTAGTTTATATGCGCTGAAGTCTCTATGCGCCATGATCGAATACTCTAGTGATATAGAACTAGTGATGTAGAACTCATTCTCTTCTAGATCTGGGACGAAATTATGGAACCAATTCGAATTGACTTTTTCATGCAAGCTTGCATACAATAAACCTTTCGTTTCGAGATGCACAATGCCACCCCTGGTTCATGCACTCAAAACCGCGTTTCCCACGAATACTTTAGAGCCGCCCACGTCATCAAACCTCCGCAAGTCGCGCAAATGGCTCACTGAACGAGCAGCCGCAGCTGCTCTAAGACGATTTCGCTAGATTTTCAGAGCAACGTGCACTCAGTGCAGTAGCGCGACTTCCGGAAGGTTAAGTAAGCAATTTGGCACCTATAAATTTATAAACATGATCTCAAACGCGAACATATAAACGCTCATTCCCACGCGATCATGACGCCTTCGCGCCACCACATCTGAACCGTACACTCAATCACGGCCCGCTGCATGTAGCTTTAAGGGGGGAGTAAGGGCTTCAACGTGAAAAAAACACTGCGAATTTCTTTGGAACTTTGCGTGAAGCGAATTGATCAAAACTTTGGTACATTATAGTGTATCATTTCAATAACACGCTGTAATTTTTCTATGCAAAAATATCGGCAAACGACCTGGTGACGAAGCTTTTTGTAGAACGTCTCTGGAAAAACATGATTTGCGGTGTTACCTGCTATTCCTAAACTACTTAACCGATTTCCTTCAAACTTTGCATACACATTCTAAGTAAAAAAATACGCAAAAACTACGCGCTACGTAGTTTTTGAGATAAATATTCAATCTAGGAGTTTTTTTTAAACATCTTACATAAAATTACTATTTTTCACACAAAATTCCGCCTTTTATGAGTAAACACCCCCTTAAATAAAAAAATTATCTCAAAAACTCAACGTAGGGGTTGGGTATTTTTAACATAGAATGCGTATGCTAAGTTTGAAAGAAATCGGTTAAGTAGTTTTTGAATGGCAGGTAACATTGCAAATCATGTATTTCCAGAGACATTCTACAAAAAGCTACATCACCGAGTGGTCTATCTATATTTTTGCATTGAAAAATTACAGCGTATAACACGATAGATACATTATAATGTACAAAAGCTTTGATAAATTTGCTTAACGCAAAATTCTAAATAAATTCTCCAAAAAAGTGTTTTTTTTTCGCGCTGAAGCCCTTTGACTTTTTTTCGGAACAAAATATGAACTTTTTCCGATAGTTCTAGCTCACCCACAAAAGGTATGAAGTTTCTATAATAATATATATGAAAACTCGGAAATAAAAACATAAAATTACATAAAAATTCCACAGTAACCTGCATACTGCATACCTCAAATATTTTGGCCACGTAGCTTATTTTATAGCGAACAGCTTTGTTGAAGGTTGCATATTGATTGAAGGTTCCCCGAAAAAGTTATTTAACTTCGAAGACCAACCGATTTTTTTAAAATTGCCTATTCTAAGCATGTACGAGAAAGACAAGCACATAATTTTTTATGAAAATATCTTTTTACTGCAGAATCGGATCAATTTGCAGTCTTCGGCAATGTTGATCCTTACACCTTAAGCTATATATCTGCAGATTATGGGATACACAAGATGATACTGGCATTTTTTAATGAATTTGTTTTTGCCTATTTTTTATATATATATATTACCATACAAACTTGAAAACTCTTATGAGTGCACTAGAGTTTCCAGAAAAAGCTCATATTTGACAAATGGTATGTGAAGCCCGTTTGATTTAACTGTGATTCGAAAAAAGTTCCCGTTTGATTTAGCTGTGTTCCGAAAAAAAAGTCAAAATTGTTGCCGGTCTAATACACAAACATTTACCGAACTCGATGAAGTAAGTCGAATGAAATAAGAACTTCGGCCTTCTCTGAAAATTCGGTTTTCAGGATGATTGCATAACCTTTTTCCACAAGAAAGGCAAAAAGGTTTATATAGGAAAGACACGTATGATCGGATTCTTTTACACATAACTCTGGAACCAATATTTCGTTCAATTGAAAATCGGTAGCAATCAATGTGAGTACTATAACCTTCGTTTAATACTAAGTTGGTAAGAATCGAGTCAGCAATATATGAGAAACAGGTGTAAATCTAATTTCAGGATATAGTCATTCCCTCGCATCTTCCGGAATTCTCAACAGTGCTCAATGTGGTCAAAGAGTCTTTGATTTGCAGTTATTGATCAGAATCAACAATTTTAAGCAATTTTGAACTCATTTCAACTAGTTTTGCATCATATAGTTATTATGATCATACCGGTTTATATGGGAAATTCGCATGTGACCGCATACTTCAACCCGTACCACAGGAACCAGAACTCCGATTCCAATGGAATTTAATAGCAGTCAACAGGGATGCTGTAGCTTTCATTTGAGACTGATTTATGAACATCGAGACAGACATTTCTGAGAAGCAGATGTGAATTCAATTCAGGAACTCCAACCACTTTCCCTAAGCTTCCTGATCCGCCAAAGATGCCCAAAATGGTCAACGCGGGTTCGATTGGGCACCAGTAGGCTGATTCTATTTTTACCATTTTTTTGTTAACCATTTTTGTTAACGACCTATTGAGTCAATTTGTCAACAGTTTTTTCGGCATTTAATTAGCAAGGGACTGGAAGGTGAAGTATATTTTTCTTAGAGCTCACCGGCGACTTAACCTTTTGTCTGCTACCGTAGGAGTCAGGGTCTTTTGGCATTAAAAATGCGAATCACCTGAGTCTACGGCATGTCAGGACAAGCGTAAAGCAACTTGTTACTTCATGCTGTCGGTTCCGACAGCATGAAGTAACAAGTTACTTTACGCTTGTCCGGACATGCCGTAGACTCAGGTGGTTCGCATTTCTAATGCCAAAAGACCCTGACTCCTACGGTAGCAGACAAAAGGTTAAGTCGCCGGTGAGCTCTAAGCTTGCATATATGATCCTTCCACGCTTTTCTAAACTTTCTCCCTTCAACACCTTGCTCTCCCTTGAGTACTATGGCTCTAAATATTGAAAAATATACTTCACCTTCCAGTCCCTTGCTAATTAAATGCCGAAAAAACTGTTGACAGTAGGCTGAAGCTATAAATCCAAGTAATCTAGAACACATTTTATGAAGTTTAGATAACACATTGATTCCGATTTATATGGGAATATCAGGCGTGGTCGCACTCTACAATTCGTTATTTCGGAACTGGAAGTCGGAATTAAATGAAATTCAATAGCAGTTTATGGGAGCGCTGTACCTGTCCTTTGATAGCTTTGATAGAATCGGTTCGGCCATTTCCGAGTGACCGGCGTGCATTTGTTGGTCACATACACGCACACACAGGCATTTGTCGAACTCGACGAACTGTGTCGAATAGTATACGAGACGCAGCCCTCTGGGCCTCGGTTATAAGGTTGATTTTCAGAGTAGTTGCATAGCTTTTCTATAGGAAAAAGTTAAAAATTAGCCACACAAGACTGTGGCCTCAAATGTTTCCTTGGGATGAGTATATACTTGCTCCCAATGATCTTACCCTTACATGTAGTTTTCTCTTTGAAACTTCCAATGTGGGAATTTCTCCTGTCGAGGAATGGTTGTCTGGCTGTATGGAGCGACAACTTGACGAACACTTAGTTTGTTACACTGGCGGTTCTTTGTTGAAGGGTCGAGCAGGTGCTGGTGTTTATTGTCGTGAAATGAGATTCGACCAATCTCATTCACTTGGTAGATACTGTTCCGTATTCCAAGTAGAAATCTGCGATTCTGTGTAGCGTACAATCGGCAGTTCAACAGGGAATTTGGGGTTAAAGTTTCTATTTTTGTTCTGATATTCCTAAGAGCACTTAGTTCGGCAGATTTAAAATCGAAATTAGTAATCACATGTCGACCTCAAATCGAAGAACGTAGCAATTCAAATGCTATCTACCTTTTAGGGATCATTCCGGTATTACTGAAAATGAATGGGTGGACGAATTGGCTAGAGCGGGCGCTACGACTTACTTCGTTGATCCAGAACCGGACATGACAACCATTACAAACTTGCGCTCAAACAAAAACTTTCTGTCGGATGTCAATCCGAAAAAGTCAAAAAATTGCTGCATTTTTCCAAGCACACTTGCAGTATTTTGTCAGTGCACTGACTGGACATTGCAAACTCAATCATCACATCGCTACTATTCAGCCTACTGAGTATTATTCATGTGATCTTTGTGATTCCGATTACGGAATTTCATATTTTTTGATATGCAACTGCCTTGCAGTAATGTAATTGCGTATCCGCATAATTGGTTCTCCATACATAGATAAAGCTGTACATGGAGCTGAAACTCAAGAAGATGATTTTGTTCCTTACCCCGCTGGTAAAAAGCTATAGGTTTTATCAGTAAGGCTCATTATTCCTTCGGGAGTGAAGAATTCAGGCTGTTGCTTGTTTTGTGTTGTTGTAATTGTATTGTGTTGCTATTTTCTATATCCCCACTTCCCTTTCCCTTTCCATTAGGACAGTGAAGAGATGACATAGCAAGGCACAAATCTCGGAATAACATAGGGAACGTGTCAATCGAGCTAATATATTCTGATGGACATTCAACAATTTCGCCAACTTGGTGGACGAGCAGTCGGATTTTCGCGATGCTCGAGCAAAATTTTACTTCTTTTCTCCTCTTGCTTCGAAGCCTTTTGCACAACTGAAAAGCAATTGTCAAAATCAAAAGTAACATAATGGTACCCACACATATTTAAGATGTAGTAAAGAACATTCAATGTTTTATCCTCAGTTTCTACACAGTAGCACGAGAATCAGGTATCTCCTATCGTCTACTGCGATGTGCTTGCAAATTTCCGCGATGTTATCATCATAAACCGAATACCTTTTGCTTTCCGAAGATGTTATGAAACAACCTGCTATACGGACAACAAATGTGCATTCACGGTGTTCCTAAAACCGTTATTAACTAAAAAAATGACCATAAATTTGGCATACGGCATTCGAAAGATACAGTATCCAAGCATCTTCTCAGTGAATTTCAAAATGATCCATCGAGGGATTCGAGAGATATGATGATTTGAAGTTTTATGATCCGTTTCATAAGGCTACCAGCAAACACCCACGGGTTTGGTCCAATCTCTATAAACAAAAAAATATTTGTCTACTTATTTAATACATTCGAAAAATATAGTAATCAAGTATATCCCTTGCAAGTTTGAAAATATTTCATTGACGGAATCGAAAGTTATAACGGTTTGGATGTGGTCATAAATGGGTTTTCTACCAGACTTCAAGCGTGAATCCATGTTTGTCCATTGACTATTTAGATCGTTTATACGTGTTGCGATTTTTAAAGGAAACCCTTGCGATTTAATTACATAAATATAATGTACAAATGGTGTTATTTATATGGTGCACTGAAAAAATATGAAAATAGGGTTGTCTACCAATCGTTAAGTATAATGTGTAAATTAAAAAAAAAATAGATGAAAGTTGGAATGTTTACTTCAAAAGGCCATATCTCAATGGTATGTTGACTGATTCTAATTATTTTTTCATTATTGAACAAGTAGACGTTTCATCGTTAATTTTCATCAAGAAGAATATAAAATAGAGTTGTCTGCATAAATAAATAGACAATATAATTGGTCTCAACTATATGTATTATAATTATTTAGTGATTATATTTGTATTAAAAATAGCGGCCTATCAATTTTTTTATACTAGTTGATTGCAATTGCTGTTTACTACAAATTATGGATATATGAAATATTAAAACTAACACAGTCGTGATTCGCTGGTCGTTCAATTTTTAACAGGAGCCGCTTTTTAGTTGGACCTCCGCTAGTTGGTCCATTGTCGACATCAGAATGTCAAATTCTCATGTAAAATTCAATTCGACAATAAAACTGACAATAGTTAGAGATATGAGCAGATGAACTTGTACTAATAACATCCCCTTTGATCCCCCTACTAATAACATCCCCCAGTTTTAACATCTGTCAACCCAACCAGCGAATCACGATTGTACAAAATTTCCAACAAAAACCGTATCATAACATAAATTGATCTGAATCAGCAAATACCTTCATATTTTTGAATATATGTATTGAATTCATGGTTTTATTTTTCCACGATTTGTAGTTTGCGTTCATTGCATTCAACTAATATATAGAAATTGATAGGTCGTCGTTTTGAATATAAAGATATTTACTAAATAATGATAATACATATAGTTGAGGATAATTAAGTTGTCTATTGTTTGAAGTAGCCAACTCTATTTTATATTCCTCTTGATGAAAATTAACGATGAAACGTCTACCTGTTCAATAATGAAAAAATAATTAGAATCAGTCAACATACCATTGAGATATGGCCTTTTGAAGTAAACATTCAAACTTTCATCTATTTTTTAAATTACACATTATATTTAACGTTTGGTAGACAACCCTATTTTCATATTTTTTCGGTACACCATATAAATAACACCTTTTGTACATTATATTTATGTAATTAAAAGGTAAGGTTTTCCTTTAAAAACCGCGACACGTATAAACGATCTAAATCGTCAATGGACAAACATGGATTCACGCTTGAAGTCTGGTAGAAAACCCATCTATGACCGCATACCACATCCAAACCGTTATAACTTTCGATTCCGTCAATGAAATATTTCCAAACTTGCAGGGAATATACTTGATTACTATATCTTTTCAATGCCATGTACTAAATAAGTAGACAAATATTTTTTGTTTATAGAGATTGGACCAAACCCGTGGGTGTTTGCTGGTAGCCTTATGAAACGTATCATAAAACTTCAAATCACCATATCTCTCGAATCCCTCGATGGATCATTTTGAAATTCACTGAGAAGATGCTTGGATACTGTATCTTTCGAATGCCGTATGCCAAATTTATGGTCATTTTTTTTAGTTAATAACGGTTTTAGGAACACCGTGCATTTGTTCCTTCATTTTCATCGCATCAAAAGGAATGCAATAGAGGTGTGTCGTCAATGGCAATTGAAAATTTTAAACATTCCTCGTTTGAACGCCTCTAAACATGTTAATGAACCACAAACACCCACAGCTAAGATGATGGATCAGGTAGATGTAGCAAATACCTACTTGAAAATATTTATTATAAACAATCCACCCTGTTGCGCCAGATGCAAAGACACACCCCTGTCGCACTAGCTTTGTTTGCAGTCCACTATCCTACTTTCAAGGCGGAGAAGCGGAAGGTAAACGATTCGTCTTATTTTCACTAATCGAACTGCTGAAACACGTACGTCAACGAACGGTTGACCACGACACGAGCATAAACAATTGATCGTTGGTAATGAGAAGGTGGTATCCGGTTTTTTCGGTTAATGGATTTCTTCGGCGTGTAGACAGAACGGGTATAACGAAATGAAAAGTGTGAGAGAGAAATTTTTCAAGCGCATGGTGGATAAAATTAGTTTCAGATAAATGCTAAATTTACGTTAGGACGCCTACGATGCGGCTATTTTTGAACGACCAAGTAGCAAAAACCATGAAAGATTTCTGTCAACAGTTACTTGGAGACGACAGTGTACGCACAGTTAACAAGTAAACATGAAGAAAAATAGACTGTAAAATGACCTGTCTTGTTTGCTTTATTTTTTATGGACGAGGTAACCTATTTGGTAGATTATTTCATTCGACCTGGACTCAATCCCCAACATATGTAAACTAAGATCATTGTGTTCCGAAAAATGAACGAATCGTTATGATTTTCAAGCCTTTGTAGTAAAGAAAAAATGAAATCATCGTTTCAAACCGATAAAATATCACTATACACTTTTAATTGGTTACCGACCGACAAACGTTCCATAAAAATCTTCAATCTTCCTGACAAAAGTAAAGACTCGAAAAGCAACAGATCACCTTGGTTTGCTTTGTGAATTTTAAGAGCAAATACAATACGGCTCGCACATTAGTGCTGTTAATAGATTGTTTATTTGGCTGGTAACATGTGTTCCCCGGTGGAAGTTTGCCGATGATGTTGGAAATGCATTTCGATCTTTCTGAAAAGTTAACATGAACTGAAGGTGCACAAAAGAGAAATGTTCGTGTCTGTTCCAACAACGCAAGATTCCAACGGTCGTCACGAGAGAAATTTTGCGAACTGAAAGTCACACAGAAAGTAGCTACTTTTTTGCTTGAAGGGAAAAGCACTTATCCGGTTGCTGTATTTTTGTTGGCCCACATTTGCAGTGCAGAGCGATTCGTTTTCTGAATGTGTCAAACATGCATATAATAGATAATATTATTATGTGATAAATTCCAAAATCAATTTTCTATTCAAACAAAGAAGCATTGTGCATACTGAAATTGCTATTCATCTTACTAGAAATTCCCTTCGAATTCAGAGGAATAAAAAGTCAGCTACTGCAATGGGTTGTTTACTACACCCAAGAAGAACTGCATAAGCGTATATTTAGTTCTTTATTTGGAAACTAAGTTTAAGCGTACCTATACAACTGAACGCTAATTCCTGTTTGGTTTTGGTTTTAAAAATAAATAATAGTGACACTACTATTCTACAATTTTCAGAAAACACGTTAATTAACGCGTCTGTTTTAATGTTGCATGACATGCTGTTCTGTGCAATTTTTACAACTCTTCGGTGCGGCTTTTTACAAATCATCGTCATACAGGGTGCTCTGCCTGTTTTGACTAAATTACGGAGAGTATCAAACTATTTCGATTAGTAACTCGGACTACAATCAATTGAACGTATATAATTTGGTAGACACATCTTTACTTCGTTCCTTAAGATGCTTTATGCGAAGCAAAAATTGCGAATCCAGAACCCTTGCTTTGAACCCACTATTCTAACTAGTGTGTTGACCAAAAATGGCAAACGCAGCTCTAACCAATGGCTTCCAATGAAAAGAATCATCAATAGTATGAACATGGGCTCAACACACTACATATTTTCACAAACCATTTACCGTAAGTTCAAAACCGGCGTCTACAGCCAGGGGAGATGAACGAAGCAAGTTACCCAGCGTGAATACGTGATGTTGAGCAGATGAATTTAATTACCGCTGTACAGTGGGCTGAGGTGGAACATATTTGTTGCTGTATTGTTTTTTTTTAATTAAGATTAATTGACAACTGAGTTGACACATTGTCGTCATTTTTTTGCTTCAGTTTTTATTGCCATTTCATCATGCGAAAATTTATGCTTGAGTAACGCCTTAGAATTTTGCAATTTTACATAAAAAATTAGCGTTTGGTCCTAATAATCATTTGTCCATCTTTCTTTTTTGGGTATGGAAACAAACAAAGTGGTTTGTTAGGTGTGATGAATAACCGTAGATTTTAGGGACTCCATTGCATCCAAACAAGGAACTGTATGGTGCGGTTTGTTGGCGAATGGTATCCTTGTCCCATTTTTCTTAAAATACTTAAATCATACTGAATTTATTTTTGAATTAAATTGCGTGTCATTCGTTATCAAAATAAACAAAACAATTGAATTTGCTCTAATTTAAAAAATGTTTAGAAAACACCCTTTATAAAAAAAAAGTCCTCTTGCGAAAACAGGTTTATAGCGTATAGATGGGCAAGTGAATCACGAATCGATCAAAAGAATCGAATCTAGAAAAAAGAGAGAGTGAGCCACGATTCATTTTTGAAAAGTTGTGATTCTTATAAAAACAATAAAAATAAAAATCTGCTTTTGAGGGGAATGTATAATTACAACATTTAGAACAGAATAATTTATGTAAAAGTTGCTAATTTCTGGGTGCATTTACGGAAGTCAGCATTCAGTTTCAACGCCACCTTCATTTATTCACTTCCAAGCTTGCTGAAGTTTCACACAGAATCGAAAGCCTTCAGTTCAGAGGAAATATAAATTAATTCAAAACCAAAAGCATTTATTAGTTATATGTGAAGGAAGAACGTGATATCTTGTAAATTTTAGAGCATAAGAGAACTGTCGTAACGTAAACCTTATCTGAGGCATTTTTGCTCGATAATCCCACTTAGAACCAGTACAGAATCAAAATACAGTTTGACACTGAAATTAAATTTGAACCGAAAATAACTGAATGAATGCGCTACACCGAACTTATGAAGCACGATAAGCTTAGTTTTAGCTTAGCTTAGTTGAGCGCCCATGAGTTTCCCGAGATTGATAAAAGCCTGTTGAGATTGCATATTGAACTAATTGTATGATACTTGGGAGTAGTACACCATACTCAACGTGCAACCTAAAGAGACTAAGACTATAGTATGACTAATAACGTAGATGGTTACGCCCATGCAGGACAATTGTGGGATGGGAAGGAATGTTAGTTCAACACTTGTGACTATCATGACCGAGGAATTCTCTACATCATCCACAAGTGTCGCTGGGTAGGATTGGTGTTAGTATGTAGGGAAATGAATCAGGATATATCTTGGAAGATATTGTGATTTAGCTAAGTACTCACGCGCTTTGTCTTTTCATTTTAGATAAATATTTTCAGTTGCGCGACCTCCAGTAGAAATATAAATGCCGTTCGAATAGGCATTTGAGTAATTATTCTTCCGCGCGACGTTACACAAAAGGATAAAGCCGCGTGGAAAATAATAGGGATATTTATTCATCTATAGACACTATGATCTTAACAATATGTACGAAAGTCACTCGCGATCAATTTCCGATAATGCGAAACGAGCAATTTGAACTCCGAACAGCCGGCCAATCGGGAGTATTGCTACTTATTAACACTTCAATGATTATTTCCAAAGTTTGCAGTACAAAGCAAGCACACAAAAAGTGTAAAAGATATCCCAAATGAATGTGAAGAAATTCACTGCGAAATGTTAATGACAAGTTGGCATCTCCATTCTCCTTATCAGACACGTTTCCATTATTGGGTTAAATCCCAAATTGCAAACGACATGCGTAGTAAATATAATAAACACAACGACAACTTTTAATCCATCGGCGGCCCAGAAGACTGGATGCCCGAGCAAATACTCATGGGTTCAAACACCATACAGCCCCTGGAAAAGACCATGAACATGGTCCATGCCCACTTTCACAACCATTAAAACACCATAAAATGGTATCAAAAACCCATAAATATACCAACGTATGGTTTTGCCTTTCTCATATAGAAAGGTTATGCAATCACTCTAAAAATTGTCAACCTAATCCCTGCCCGGAGGGCCGAATGTCATATGCCATTCGACTCAGTTCGTCGAGATCGGAAAATGTCTGTGTGTGTATGTATGTGTGTGTGCGTATGTGTGTATGTGGAAAAAATGTCACCTCTGTTTCTCAGAGATGGCTGGACCGATTTGCACAAATGAAAGGTACAACCTTCCCATCGGCTGCTACTGAATTTTTTATTGATTGGACTTCTGGTTCCGGAATTAAGGGTTGAAGAGTGCGACCACACAGCATATTCCCATATAAACTGGATTGAAAAATTCTCATGGGAAAATGGGAAAATTTCCAAATCGAATTTGTATTTTCGATGCCAAATGTCTTTAAAATGCATGAAACGTCGAGATTTGATGTAATATCGAAAAAAAATTTTTTGTCGAAGATTGACTTTTTTGGACTTTGGCACCTTTTGCCTTTCTCATATAGAAAGGTTATGCAATCACTCTAAAAATCGTCAACCTAATTCCGATTTTGTTTTGACTTATTTAGGCGTAGGTAGGAGTATCCAGTGAGGGGTTGCTACTTTAAAACTGAAACTAGTGTCGACATATAGCCTCTCAAGATCGTGGCTGTCGATCCATTGTAGGTATGTGCAAATCGTACTGAATATGTAATATACATTTCCACCGTTGTATTGAACATAACCAGCCATGGAATCGTAGTTTGGACAAATGAGAAAGGCACAATTGCACCACTAGGTGGATTAAAACAGGTTTTTCTATGGGATCTACCGGACCATGACGATGGTGTTTTCGTGGGTTGAACCCATTTCAAACACCCATGCCCAACCCCATGAGTATGGGGGTATTATGGACTTTACGTTTGCTCGGGTGGGAGAAGAGCAATAGTGGCAAAGACCGACTACCATATGAGCGGTTCAAACTCGAAAGAGTGATGCACGGGATGATTTTGAAGAAAGAAGCAGGAGTGCAATTTTACGAAGTTTTAGCTTCCGATGGCCCTACATTTTCTGACAAAGTGAAGTTCTGGAGTGTTCAAATATTTACCACTGTTTAGGAAAGCAAAAGTAGTACAAAGCTTCATGAGACCTCAAGAAGTCTCTTTTGGAGATACTGTGAAGACCCGTTTTTATCGGCCTCTTGGTGAATTTTAGGCTGATAAAATGGAGACATAGATAAAATCGGGACATATATTTTTCTTTCTTTTTAAGAAACCGAAGCTCTTAAAATATTCTTCGTTAATCCCTAGATATAGCCTCATAACCTTTCCTGATTATTTAGCTTAAACTTCCCTTAAGAGGGTCTGACAGCGCAAAATTTAAAAAAAAATGTTCTGCATGTTTCGGATCTCTAAGAGAAGAAAAATATGCTCAAGCAAGGATTTACACGAATTCAACTTGGTTTGTCTGCTAGAGCCTATCAAACTACCAACTATCAATTTTCATAGCTGATAAAATCGGGAGTAGATGAAATCGGGGGCTGATAAAATTGGGTGCTGATAAAAATCGGGTCTTCACTGTACTCGTCAATGTAGATCGGTAGACGGTTCCAGATTAAAAAAAACTAGCTTATTTTGACAAATTTACAGATCGCTTTCCACATAAAAAACGTGTTGTGTAATTCAACAGCTTCATCTTAGGCCAATTCAAAAAAAAATCCTACTTGAAAGCTTGCCTTTTTAAAATACGATTTTTAAACCAAAGTTTTGAAATTTATACCTTGGCGTGGAAAAGTCGGTATATTAATACATGCTGTTACTTAGTGTAGCATTGTACTTCATCATTTACGGATATTGTACAACCGCCAGAAGAAATCTAAAATGTTTGTAAACATCAGAAAAGGTGACTATATGTCAGTGATTCACTCAATATAGAATGGATAAAGGCTATGACGCAAAACTTTAAGGTCCGTCTAGGTTAAGTCTTCGGTACGGATCAATATCTTGACCTAGGAACTCCTAACATGTTGTTAGTCGCCTCTATTCTTGGCTAAAATAATGCAAAAACAATTTTAGCCAGCAGGACACCACACGGTTTCACCAATGGTAAAGACCTAACGTAACTCAAACTGATATCAGCTTGAAGAATGGGTATGATATTTTACACGGAGAAATATTCTGAAGAACACTTGGAGAAACTTGGAAGTTAACGTTCTCATAGACGATTACAGACACACAGGTAACTGAACCATGTATAAGCACACAACAAACAAAGCACGACACGGTGGAGATAACCTGAAGGCAAATATTGAAGTGGTTGTGGGTTGTGTTGCCTTTCTGAAAGACGAAAGTGTCAGACTAAATTAAAGCAATAATACACAAGGTGATCGAAATTAACTGAAAACAAGACAAATAACACAAAATATCTACTCTAGATCCAAATTAAACAGATATTTTTTTTTAATCTTCCCAAATAAATGACTGAACCGATCAAGAGTCCATTATTTTTTTTTCGACCGAATCGGACTCGATTCGCTCACTAAACTGAATCGGTTTGTACATCTATTATAACGGGTGTTCGATAAAAAATGAGAATGATTTCAATACCTTTCTGTAATTAAAGTAAAAAGCGTAAATTTTTTTCACCAAACGAATTGCTCTATGGACACCCTAGAAATGAGTGACATGTTTCTTTTCGCTCGGGTGCTGTCAATTCAATAGAAGATGGCTTCGAAACAGCAAGCACTCCGCGCTTGTTGTACGGTTTTACGAAACGCATGGTCATTGTGGAAAAAAGTTTACAGTTTCGAGACGAAAACATACCCGTGAGTGCAGTTCACTGTATCCTGGCATCCCTAAGTGTGGAGCGAAAGGCCGGTAGCGGCCGTCCGGCGAAGATAATGACGATGAAGGAGTAGGAAGCGTTGAAAAAGCTGTTCAACAACAAGGACGGAACGAGTTTGTGTGACACTGGGCGAAAATATCACTGCTCCCATACCTTGATTCACCGAAACCCCAAGATGGAGTACATCATCTGTCGGAAGAAGACTCGGTCCCCCGAGTACACGGCCGAGCAGATAGCGATCGTGAAATCGCAGTGCCGGTGGATGACGAAGAACTACCGCGGGACGTCGTTCGTGCTGGACGACGAAAGTTACTTTCCGCTCTCGAAGATCCACATTCAAGGAAATGACAGCTACTATTCCAGCGACAAGTCGGCCACACCCCCGAAGTAAAATATAAGTTTAAGCAAAAATTTGAAAAAAAAAGTTATGCTGTACATCGCCATATCGGACAGAGGGATTTCAAAGCCGTGGTTCAAGCTGAGCGGTCTGGCCATCAATCAACAAGTGTACCAGGAGGAGTATTTTGAGAAAAATCTTCCGCCGTTCTTAAAGTAGCATCATGCAGATGTTAAGTACGTCTTCTGGCCGGACAAGGCGTCTTCCCATTACGCCAAGAAGACGCTGGAGTATCTTGAGCAGAAGAAGATACCGTTCGTGCCGAAAGAAAGGAACCCGACCAACTTGCCCTAGTGCCATCCCATTGAGGATTTTTTCTGCTCCCTTAGTGCCCTAGTGTGCAAAAATAATTGGCGGGATGTCGATCTGTTTCGGAGTAAAAACATCCTGAAGTCCTTCCTCAGGCCCCTGCTAACCACATCATCAACTTAATTTCCCCAAAAGCTACGCCAGGTAATATTTTAGGGTGTCACTAAATCTCAACTTACAGCTTGGAAAGGAACACTGGAATTTCTTGGATTGAAATCTGAAATAATACCCGGGTACTATTCGTCCCACTGTGTGCAATAGTCATAAGAATAATACATTAATATTAAAACGAAACGCACACATCTTCCGCACTCAACTCGTCGATCATGAACCTGAATCGGCTCAGCTGTTTGGGTTTTATTCGCGGCTCCACTGTGCCTGGTTGTATCCGTACATAATCGTTTCTGCAAGATTCAAGAATGTCTCGTTTATTATACACAGTTAATTCATACTGTTAAACACAGCTGAAACATCAAACTCTATATTTTTGTTTTTTTGGGTAAACAGGCACCTTCCACCCCCTTCTACATCTACATAGGTTATTAGTTGATGGTACTTATTTCGCGTGATGATGTAGTGGGTACACCAATAAAACGGAATCCCGTCAATAAATTATAACATTAGTGCACAAATAGAAGTAGTATAAAATGCCATAAGCAACGCCGACTGTGTACCATTGCAGTATGAACGGGTTGTTGAACCGTGCAATAACTGGCTCGCGCTTTGGATGCAATCAGGCAAATGAATTTTATACTATAATAATGTTTAGCGGCAATTACATGCTAAGCCGGTGTACATCGTGTGCGATATAGGTATGCTGATGGGATTTACGGAGAAAGACAGTTAGACATCATCTGGTAATAAGCCAGCGAAAGGGAATGAGCTGAACATTTTAATATAATAACATATGTGTTTGTGGTGGTATAACACAGTTTTGTGACTGATTACTGTAAGATATTGCTCTGAGATTTTACATGACGTTGATCGTAAATCTACAGTTGTAAGAAAGAAACTTGCGAATTGTTTATGTTTGACTGCTTGTATGTAAAAAGTAAAAGTGCTTCAAACATAAGTACAAATAATTCAAAGTTGATTGTGCTTGCGTAAACAATGGAAAAACGCTCGAGATACCCGCTCATAAAATACACTGGCAATTTTGTCATTCTCTAACAAACAATTGCTTAGTTTGAATCATAACGAACGAGGCTTCGTGTCGGACTCTTGCAACAAGTCAATCCACGTCGGCAATAAGTGATAACGGTTGAGCTCAAAAGCAGGTGAAACGAATAAACCATTCATGTTTCCATTATTGGTGAGGTGAACACCGGTGTGAGTCTCGTGAGTCACGCGAACTAGAAAGATGACTGGACTTCTCGTTTCACCGTGTCATTCGCAAGAGGTCTGGCAGTCATCCCGCAAACAACGACCATTTGAGTTGAACAGTGCTCTACCTATGCACAATACATATTTCTAGTCGCGCCTACTGACGACGATCCGAAATTTACAGTTAGTGGAGGTGTGTCTGCTGTATTTTGGGGTTTGGTTATTTTTCACCATTTACGGTATATATTTTTACGATACAAGGAAAGTCAATCGGGTTAGCTGTTAGTTTACTTCGTTAGTAAATTGGAGTAAGATTAACGTAGCTCATACATTCATATATTTCATTAGAGGTTAGTGTCAATCAAAATAGTCGCTAGCTAAGTAAATCCTCCAAAGAATGTTTGTGGTTCCTTGGTAGGTACTTAGGTATTATTTTTATTATTATTTATTTATTACTTTTTAAAAAAAATTTCTAGGAGTGGGAAAATTTCATTTAAATCTCTTCTCAAAAAGGCATAAAAACCTACTTGTCTTTTCCAAAATATGTATATACAAAAACTGTATTGTAGGTCGTATACTAATTGGGTAAGGCATCTCATAAATTGTTTGTCCTTCCCTTCCCTCCCATATGTTGATGAACTCACCGTGGATGTTTCGGATCTTTCGAATATTTCAAAATGTTAAAAACTATTTCAGAAAAACAAAAAATGCTGTGCGCATATGGGAGACCTAAATTTTATGCAAAATTGTTATTGTAGCAGTTCCGTCTTTACGCATGGGTGCTAGACTGCTTAGAAAAAAACGAATTTTTAAAAACCATCGGCCTACCCCTGAGTCGATTCCGAGTCCCGTCAAGAGTTCCTGATCCAAATTTGAATCAAATCGGACAAATCAAGCTACCGAACTAACGTGTTCGAAGTTTGTATGGGATTTTTCGACAATTTAGACAGAGAAAGCGCATTAAGTTGCATTTTCACCGCTATCATCAGTTTATCACTGTGAGTGGAAATAAGGATAATTTTAATGTCTACAACTTTGTCGAAGGCTGCAAGACAATCCAACTTCCTCAGGAGAAGTTACTTTTTTCGAGAGTTGTCCTACTGGAGCTGTAGAGCTAGATTCTTGGAAGGGCTCCCCGTCATAATCACACACTACAATTGCAGACGAGACAGGCAATGGCGCCCTCTAAAACACTGATTTGGGCCAATTGAAGCGGGCCGAGATTCTGAATGTGATATTTGTTGTACGGTTGAGGTATGTGCGGGCGTAGGGACTTCGCGATCGCGTGTATCATCGCAACGGGCTCGAGCATTTGCACGTTAACGTGTTCGATCGTGTGTGCGTTTGTATGTCGCGTGTGCTAACGTGTATGTAACTTCACGTGTAGAAATTCTATACCAAAACCGTTTGCCGTTCGCATATTCGCGTGTGTTCTAGAATGAGCGCGCGGACCGTGAATCTGATACATAATTTTTCGTGCGCGGTTCAGATTCCAGAACAAAGTGGGTTATTCCATATCACGAGAGTTCCCAGTCATATCGCCATGGAACGTGTTGTCTAGTGGATATGAGCTTTATTTTTTTTTTGTTGATTGGTATAACTGAATGTATGGACCTAAGTTGCTAGAATGGAGGATAAAGGACGTGACCGATTCATGATCGCGCGTGTTTGCGGGTTCGCTGCGTTGTAGGTGTGAGTAGATGATCGCGAATAGCTTAAGCCTTCGTATGTTGCCGTGTTTGTCGCGTGTGCTCGCGTGTATGTAACTTCGCGTGAATAAATTCGATTTTGTAACCCTGTGGCCGAAAACACCTTCGCGTGCGTTTTTGGGTTGGCCTCGCGGACCGTCATTTTGATATTTAGTTTTCGGTGTACGGTGTTTCACATTCTGGCAGTTAATCCATATCACTAGAGTTCCCAGTCATGTCACCATGGAACGTGTTGTCCAGTGGATATGAGAGCTTTCATTTTAATTGATTCAATTGAAGGCATGGACCTAGACTTCTGGAATCGAGGATAGAGACTTCCGGACGTGCCCGATTCATGATCGCGCGAGTGCGGGGGATTGTAGATTCACGCTTGAGACCGTGTTTGAATGTTTATAAGTGCTGAGACATTCATATTGTCACCGGGATGTTACCATATCTGCGAGAGCGCGGGTGTTGTGTGGATAATCGCAAAGGGCTCAAGTATTTGTATGATCGTTTGTCGCGTGTATGTGACTTCGTGTGTATAAAAACGTTTTTTTTGTCGCCATGGAGCGTGTAGTTTAGCGGGTATGAGCATCATCTTTTTTATTGGTCCACTTGAAGGCATTGGACTTATGCTACTAGGGCCGAGAGTAGGGGTTTCCGGACGAAGCCGATTCATGATCGCGCGAACACGGGCGTTTGGAAGTTCACTTTTGAGACCACGTTTGTGAGTTTATAAGTGCTAAACCGTTCACTTAGTCACCAGGGTTTTATCCTGTTTGCGAGATTGTGAATGTGGCTGTGCGTGGAGCGCATCAAACTGGCTGGCTACGCACTTTTTCTTTGCGTGGTTTATCTTCCACCGGACCGCACTCGCGATTCGACATTGATTGATTCACATACTGAGTCACTGGAACGGATTTCCGCTCAAGCAAGCCCGGTTGATGAGATCCTGATTGTTGGTGATTTCAATTTCTCCGGATTAAAATGGCGCTCTGCTTCTGACGGATTTATGTTCGCTAATCCCGAACTGTCATCTTTTCATGCTGGTATCACCAGTTTGCTTGACTGCTACAGTCTAAATCTGCTGCGCCAAACGAATAATGTGGTGAACGAGAACAACAGAATCCTTGATCTCTGTTTTTCGAGCAAATCTGACTACGCGCCAAATGTTACCGCAGCACCGTTCCCCCTGGTAAAGACTGTTAGACACCACCCTCCCCTGCATATATTGCTTGAAGCGATTCGAGTGAAGCATGACTGCAATGCTTCTGACACCGACAGCTATAATTTTAGAAAAGCGAACTATAATAGCATTATTGACTTCCTGCCGAATATCCACTGGATTGAAATTCTCGACAATGATTATGTCAACGTTGCAGTGCAGACCTTCTCCAATGTTATGAGCTATGCTATCGATCGCTATGTACCCAAAAGAAGTGGCCTTCAATCTAAGCACCCAGCGTGGCACACTGCCGAGCTGAGACGGTTAAAAGCGACTAAAAGAGCCGCTCTGAAGAAGTACTCCAAGTTTGGGGGCTACGTGCTGCGACAACACTACGTTCATGTTAACCAAGTCTATAAAAAGACATCGAAGCGTTGCCATGCCGATTACTTGCGAAACGTGCAACGTAAGTTGAAGTCCGAACCTAAAACATTCTGGAAGCATGTAAACGAGCAAAGAAAGGAATCCGCTATGGAGGACGTATGAGCTCTAGTTTACAGGAGATCTGCCAACTATTCTCTGAAAAGTTCGCGAGTATTTTCTCCAACGAGAAACTGACACCGACCCAGGCTTCACGCGCGGCTCTCAATGTACCTCAATCATACCAGTCTTTGAACTCTATCAATATCGACAATAATATGGTACAACTGGCGATTAGCAAAATAAAGGCTTCAACCTCGGCAGGCCCAGATGGTATACCAACTATTATTCTAAAAAATGCTCTGCCGGTCTAATTGAACCTCTTTGTCATCTGTTTCAATTGTCGCTAACAACCGGAGTATTTTCCGAACTCTGGAAATCCTCCTTCATGTTTCCAGTTCACAAAAAAGGTGATAAAAAGGTAGTTGACAACCGTGGTATTACAACGCTAAGCGCAGTTCCTAAGCTGTTTGAAATGGCTGTGTTGGAACCCATCTCCAGCCACTGCAAACAGTATATCTCCGAGACTCAGCATGGATTTATGCCGAAAGGTTCAACATCTACGAATCTTCTGTCGTTCACAACATATGTTACAGATGCTATGTCGGACGGCCTTCAAACTGACGTTATCTACACGGACCTTTCAGCTGCTTTTGACAAGATAAATCACGCTATTGCAGTGGCAAAATTGGATAGACTTGGCTTTGGTACTAATATTCTCCGTTGGATGCAATCGTATCTCAGTGATTGTCGTCTAGCAGTCAAGATAGGTGATTGTGTATCCGAAGAGTTCTTTGCTTCATCTGGTATTCCGCAAGGCAGCCATCTCGATCCATTAATTTTTCTTCTGTATTTCAACGACGTTAACTTTTGTTTAGAAGGACCACGGTTGTCTTTCGCCGACGACCTCAAGTTATAGCTTTCCTTCAACGCCAACTGGAAACCTTTGCGGAATGGTGCGAGATCAACCGAATGAACCTAAGCCCCAAGAAATGTACGGTCATTATGTTCTTGAGGAAAAAACGCCTATTCGATTCGATTACTGTCTAGCTGAATCTATAATTGACAGAGCGAATTGCGTCAAAGATCTCGGAGTTTTTCTCGATGAACAACTGACGTTTAAACAGCATATCAGCTATATTGTCGCAAACGCATCACGCTGTTTGGGGTTCATAATGAGAATATCTAAGCACTTTTCAGATATTTACTGCTTGAAATCTCTCTACTGCTCACTCGTTCGATCAACTCTGGAATATTGTTCAGTTGTGTGGAACCCTCATTATCTTAACGGTGTCCATCGAATTGAGACAGTACAGCGCAGATTTGTTCGGTTTGCCCTTCGTCGATTGCCTTGGAGCAACTCCCACCAGCTGCCAAGTTACGAAAGCCGGGGTTTGCTTATTGGACTCGATACATTGCAAGTGCGGCGGGATCAATTCCGTGCTATGACGATTTCGGATATTTTGCAAGATCGAATTGACTGCCCCGAGCTTCTCAGTGCGATAAACATGAACGTTCGCTCTCGCGCCCTTCCCAATAATTTATTCCTCCGATTACCTCTTCGCCGGACTAACTATGGATTAAACGGTGCCATCATTGGTTTGCAGCGGACCTTCAACAGAGTGTCATCCGAGTTCGATCTTCACATTCCACGTAGCAGACTACAATTTGACTTTTTAAATAGATTAAGAAATTATCATTAGGACCACACTGTGTCTGTTGATATTAATTAATTATAAATAAATAAATAATCGCGAAGGACTCGAGCGTTTGCATGTTGACGTTTTTTTCGCGTTGCTAGTGTGTATGTACATCCGCGTAAAAAAACGCATAAAAATACCGCCCAAAAACCGCATAAAAAACCTGAGTGTACATTAAAAATAAAAAAATATTGATACATTATGTAGATTCTTCCCAAGTAACCACGACGCTTCAAATTATATAAAGTTAACAGTCTTAAATGAGTCGTTTTTAGAATGCGATAAAATGCTTCATTGCTGCAAATGCAACACCAATGCTTTCATAAAGTGGAAAAGGGCGATTAAGCGACAGATGTAAGAGCTGTCAAAGAAAGCATTTATTTTACATTAGTAACGCTCTTATAAAGCGTCTGCTAAAAGCATTACTAGATGCTGCAATAATGTTTGTTTCGTTTTGGCAGATCGATGTTATATAACACAACATAAATAATGTATAATGTCAAAATAAAAATAATTGACATCAGTTTTTCGAAATTCAAAATCAAGAGAAATAAGTTGTGTGATCTATACACGCCATTATTGCCGCGAGTGCCCCTTTTCAACCAATTTGATATGTTTACAAGAGACAAAACACGCGCACGCGACAGACTTGCATGGCAAGCTCCGGAATACTAACTATTCAGATACGCTACAAGCAGACGCAGTTCAGACACGGCAGCTGTGGCGCCCTCTACACATCAAGCCGTGAAATACGTTCTCAAGACCTGCACACATGTACAGTGCAACGCGAAGCATTCTGGGAACGTTCATAATGCCATGAAAAGGATTCTAATTGAGGCGCGCGTCTCGAGATAAAGCGTGTAATGGCGGCTAGGACACCGCTTTGAATAATTGCCTGTAAAAATTTGTTGATGCTCGGATCGAAAAATTCGTTTAACAAGTGAATAAGTTATACTTTCAAAAAAACGCAAAGAAAAAAATCTAATCTTTGAAAAATTTGAATCAGAACCTTCCCTTAATTGTTGTTCTGTTTGACTAAAATTTGGAAAAGTCTTAAAATGGCATGGTTACCATAAGCATTAAACCACTGCACAATATTGGTCATTAAACTTCCATTAAAGCAGGTGAAAACTATTTGCTATACTTAACCAACTTAATAGTGCCCGCTTAAAGCTTGTCTGGGGTACAAATGGTCGGTGTTAAGTCAGACCGGACTAAGTGACAAAATATTGATTTCGAGAAAAGCGGGATAAAGGTTGAATCGCAGCATCCTCTACGTTATAATTTTAAATTATTTTTTGCCATAATTCTTGTTTATAGTTACATATTTCAAATCTGGCAAAAGTTGTATGTAGCTGAAGAAATTCTTTAACCAGTGTTGTCATTATCTCATTTTTTTATGCTTTGCGACTCCGGTCTGACTTAACACCGACCAAATGTACCCCCATAAAACCGTTTACATTAGTGTTTTGTCATGTGTACATGATTCGGAAAATGTATTATACCTTTTTCTAAAAGCAAAATATCAATAAAAAGTAAGCGAGAAACTTTTGTGAAAGTGTATAAACTTCAACATTGCCGAACAATAGAATCTGTTATTTGATATAATAAAGCTACTATAGCAAAGTAACTATGATGAAAGAGGCAAAACACATTCGTGAAAATGATTTGTATATAGGGTGGATGTACCAATAGTCGCATACTTAAGGAAAACTTTTGCTAAAAAATCGATGAATAGACCTATGGGCAATGTTAATACATTAAATAAAAGCTTTCAATCGAAGCCAACTTCATAGAAAAAATATAAAGATGGTTTCATAATCAATTTATGTATTCAAAACCGCTTGTACCACTATGGGAACACATGTACCAATAGTGGTGCAATCGCTAATTTCGGTTCCTATTGTAAATCCCATTGATTTCTTATGGGACTTGCAACTATAAGTACATTAGATCAACTATATGTGCAAGGAAGCTCCAAATCCATAGAAAATCATTTTTTTCAATAGTTGTTTGAACAAATTTCAAGGATAACAGTTTTATTGTCGCATAATTTTATTGCGATGAATCGATAAAAAAAATATTGGTTGATAGTTGGTACCTTAATTAGGCGAATATTCCTCTACTGCAACTATAGGTACACCTAAACTATAAGAGCACCCACCCTAATATACACCACGCACCACTCGATTTGTTTTCTTCTGTAGCCCAGGCTCTGGAACATACTTACTTTGTATACGGCGCTACCTGTCCATGCGACGCCTTCCTGTTTTATCTCCGTTACTGCATATTGTTGTGCTTTTACTGTTTGTATTGGCGTATGGTGTTCCAATATGCGTCGTAATAAATTTACTTTTTGATCGGTTTTTGAATAATTGACTACTTGTTCAACATGCAATTTAATAATCTTCACAACACCGTGTAGATGGTCAAAATCGGTTATAAACTACCGGAGTTATAGCAATATTAAGGAAAAAAAGGGAATTTTGAAGTATTTTAAAGACTTGTTCCATAAAAAATGAAACAATACATAATAAAATAGACAAAACATGAATATTTTTGAACAGGATACTTTACGAATGATTTTAAAATAAAACTATCCAATTTAATTATAAATCTAAAAAAATTCAGGCATATGTAGGAGCGATTTTAGTTCTGGGGTACAAATGTACCCCTCAAAACCGTTTACGTATAGAAAAAGTCACGAAACCGTTGTAGGGTTAAGTCTGCTTTATATGTAGATCTAATGCAGATATTAGGCTACGTGATAATGCTTATTGGTTACTTGGTTACTACAACACATCTGTTTATATCTGTTCAATTTTAGAAGATCTAAATTTCGTGCTCGCCTTTTAGCACAAAACAATATGATGAGATTGAGAGTAAGAAAATAATGATAAGAGGCTTGAGTATCAACTCTTGGCCGCCGAATGTCACGACCTCCTGGCTGGTTTTGTCCGAAGAAAGATAATAGCATTATCAATTTTCAGGTTGCGTTCAGCCCATTGATTACTTAATCATCAGTTGAATAACAGTACAATAGCACTTCAAACCAAAACAGACAACTGTTGGCCATTCTATTTCTAAACACAGTAATCTCTGTATTATTACGAATTATAATTTTGTATTCATTAACCCCTTTTAGGTTAGTATTTACGCTTTTGCAAACAATTTTTCAATGTTCGTTGAATTAAGACTCAAAAATAGTATCCTGCGATTCCACGATTCCGATAGACCGGTACTAACGAAAGACTACTGTCCATTCTTTGGATGCCATTAGACCGTTATAATCACTATCCTCTACGTCGCTTGCATTGACTGTTATCTCAGTGAGAGTGAATGCTCGTAAACTATAATTTTAGCATACATAAATAGACGGTACCATTCGACTCATTCACTAAATGCCATTGTCATTCATCGTACTTTGTTTCGAAAACCCCACTGTTGAACTTTGAGTTGTACCATAAATAGATTGGTTTCGATTGATGAGGTGAATGGCGCCGGTTGACGCAACAGATTACCGTTGGTTTATCGAGATACTTGATACAATTATGCATGACTTATGGTGGGAACTTCACAGGAAAGTGTCCGTGATAAAAAATATCCGCATGAAATTATCTCTTCTCTTCGTTACCCTCCGTTACGCATAAATAATCCTAAGCAATCTGTAATAAACATTACATTTTTACAACATTCTCATGCTTACTAACAAACCATTTATTTTTCTTGTTCTGTTTTTTTTCTATCCACAGATATTTCTGCTGCTGTTTCTGTTGCTTTACCTTGGTAGTTTTGCGCTGATCGGCCGCTTCAGGCGGCGCGACCGGGAGGATTTATTTTCTACCGACGACGACGAGATTACAGTTTATAGAATTAGGTAGGTGCATTCCGCTGTCACAATATTGCGAAATTCGGAAAATTTGCTACAAGCCATCAGTCATTCCTATTTTGAGACAAAATTCACATTGTTTTGACTGCAAAAAGACCTAACCCCTGCCTGACCGACGTTGACAATTGATGGCAATAAAATCAAATCGGCTTCAATTTGATTGTTTAGTTTTATTGTTATCGGTACTATTGTTATTCATTGCAGTCTATGGTTATGCACATTTTCATTGGCCGTAGCCGTGGGTGCAGCACTGCTTCTGCCAATATCGATTGCCAGCAACGAGGTTCTGATACTGTACCCCAACAGCTACTATGTAAAGTGGCTCAACAGTTCACTGATTCAAGGTGGGTATCGCTGATATTCGCTTCGCTAAGCACAACTAATCAAAAAATTCTGTTCCAGGTCTATGGAATCACGTGTTCCTGTTCTCCAATCTAGCGCTGTTCGTACTGCTGCCGTTTGCCTACCTATTCACGGAGTCGTCCGGCTTCAGTGGCCATAAGAAGGGCGTGATGGCGCGAGTCTACGAAACATTTACCGTGTTCTCGCTGCTCGCGTTCATCGTGTTCGGCATGACATATGTCATCTCGGCACTCCGTGATCCCGAACGGAGTACCTTTCAAGCGTTGTTTAGTGAGTGGTTTTTCTTTCATCTCCTGGCATCATACTGTTGACGGGCCAATTAACGTGCGCAATCATTTTTTTTTTCACTTTCAGACCTAGGGAAATATCATCTGCCATTTTTATACTCATGCGTATCATTTCTGGGAGTGCTATTATTGCTAGGTAAGCAGATTTTTTACATGTTTTAGTATGTAGTTAAGATTATCATACAATGTATAATTGCACATCATCCCTTGCGGGCTTTCCCTTTATGTAAAAAAAACTCATTTACTCATTTTTTAATTTCATTTACGATCGAATATAAATTTAATTAATGCTGGAATTTTATAATGCATAGAAGTTCTATGTGGAATCATATATTCACTTTGATGATTTCAACATCTCCAAGGTCAAAAGTCAAAGGTTTCAAACACGCAAGGCATGCCTTTGCTAGTCAGTTCAACGTTCTATGTGAAACGTTCCGCCAGAAGTTGCACATGTTATGCATGTTTTACAATAATCCCAACATGTATCCTGAAGTCAACCACATCAACCGTCTTGCATGCGGTTTAGCTGTTTCCTTGCAACTACACTTTTTCCGTCTCGCCCTATCCTCTGAAAGTAAAAACTTAACCCCGGGGAAAGTTTTGTCAATAAAACTGCACAAAGGCGATAAAGCCCATGTAATAAACGAGCTCATTTGTCAGCGGTTAGGTTTGATGAAAGTCATAGCTTTATTTAGTCACGAAGTAACCTGTCGGATTATAATAGCGGCGTTTTATGAATCATTCGATGAAATCGATTGTACGTCGTCCATTGGTAAGGGTCGTTCGGTACCATCTACTCCTCCACCAGCGCCTTCCAATCCTTCAATTTCGATTCCTTCCATTCCAGCCTTTCCTTCAATCTCCAGCACAATCCGATCAATATAGTCCAAATCTTTAGGATTGTTTTTCTTCGCCTCAGCGATGCTTTTCTCGTAAACCCTAGTTTCACCCAGTAGATAGTAACCCTGGGCTCTGTAGATCCACGATCGAAGGTTCTTCTCGTCCAGCTTACTGATCACAAAATCACAATCGATTATCGCTCGCTTGTACAGCTGAATTTTGATGTAGGCTAATGCCCTATTATTATACAGTATGGGATTGTCCCGAATGTAATCAATCGCTTTCGTGTACATGCTGATTGCCTTCTCGTATTCTGCCTGCCGGAAGGCGCGGTTACCCGCCCTTCTCAATCCCTGCGCCGTCTGTTCACGTTCTTTCCGTTCTGCCGCACGGCGTGCTGCATCCCGTTCCACTCCGGCCATGAATGCAAACTTATCCGGGTTCTCCAAGGAATCGTTGTCTTTCTTATTAATCACCGTTCGCTCTTGATTGACCCGAACTATGAAGTTGTCGACATCGATTTTCTCCAGTTCCTTTTTGTCTTCGCCAAGAAATCTAAATTAAAGCACACTCAACGAATATGCAACTGAGGTAAATGCGGATCACTCACCGTTCCGCGAAGGCAACTCCCATCTGTTCCTTGTCCTTTTCTCCACTGGTCATCATGCTGAGGATACGCATCACTTCGTCCACCTTGCTCATTGACGCTTCGAAGTCGTCATCATCCATTTTACTGGACATTCTTGGCAAAACCTGCACCCGATGCTCGATTTAATTACAGGTTGATTCCGCGGTACGGATGCTACGCCCTGTCTGCTCAGTCAGCCAACTCTATCTGCTGTGCTTAGTTGACGATGTAGACCGTATTCCGACGCAAATTGTTTACATAAGGGTGTGTAGTTATTGTTGCCATTAGCTACCAAAGCAAATATAAACGATTGTAGTTGTTAAGGATACGCAACCGTTAACTGTTTTATATTGGCTTCGATTTGACACGGTGTCCTTTTCTAAGATCTGGGGTTAATAAATTATTTAGTATTTTTTATTGAGATAACTTATTTGGTACGGCACGTACGCCGGATTATTTATGTTTCAATTTTGTTAAACTAACTACATTTTGGTATTTTCTCAAAACGAAGGTGAACGATATAATATTTTTTAAATTAATTATACAATTTGATAATTTTTTTAGGCTAAGGTAAATGGATCCGTTTTGACAAAAGACCGTTATGCCAAATGATCTTCAGTGTAATCAATTCTCAAAATTATGAATATATATATATATATATATATATATATATATATATATATATATATATATATATATATATATATATATATATATATATATATATATATATATATATATATATATATATATATATATATATATATATATATATATATATATATATATATATATATATATATATATATATATATATATATATATATATATATATATATATATATATATATATATATATATATATATATATATATATATATATATATATATATATATATATATATATACCTTAAACTAAAGCTAATGGATTAAATAAATTACAGTATTTTAGCTGCCATGTCTGCACTAAAAATACGGTGTTTGTTCTGACTAGGGTTCGCAGTACCGACCCTTTTTGGCGAGAACCGGTACTACGGTACTGAAGCCCTCAGTACCGGTAAAGTACCGGTACTCGAATTTTTTTAAAAAAATCGAAAAAGCTTCAAACTGATGATCTTATTCTCATATGATTGATTTGTGCTGATCAAAAAACATGTTTATTGTTTTTAATTGCTTCGGAATGGCAAGATTCATTTCACAAAAGATATTTTTCGTATAGGGCACCTTCTTTTATTTCGAAATCTAGGCCACTTTGAAATCAATAACTGCTAAGTGGTGCGACTTTCTTCGACTTGGACAGATGGTAAATGTATGAAACCCTATTAACAACAGTAAATCAAAGCGAAAATGGCATTAAATCCGAGCAAGTTAATCGCATTTCCTTTCTTGCTTTTCTGAAAACTGGTTTCGACCTTTATGTCGTTTGCCTACTATTCTCTAATGCATGTCAAGGCTCCTTGCTTTCCTGTAAACTATGGAGTTTTGCTGAATTTTCCGATCACCAATAATTACAAATCACCCCATTTGAAGCAGTTCACCAAGTCTAAAACTACTAAATCGCTGTTCGTTCTTTTATAGATAAAGGTTTAAGAGCAAACCAAATACAGACATGACTTAGACCATAGTCTTGTTACGCGCCACCCAGTGAATAATGGAAACCAATCAGAATGTCGCTAAAATAAATTTTAACTTCTAGAATTATTATTATGATGGCCTCACCTCATTCCCACACAAAGGTGTTATCTCAACGATTTATCTAGAAGGAAAATTAATATAAATAAACGTTATCTTGCAGACCGATATTTTGAAACAGATCCCCCTGCAGAGTTAACATATTTGCCATAAAAAATTGTACGAAAATACCGGTACTGGCTTTTGTTCAGTACCGGTATTACGGTACCAAAAATGGGTCGGTATTCCCGGGATTTTCGGTACCGGTATTACCGGTACCACAACCCTAGTTCTGACCATCGGGAATAATTTTTTTTAATGTCATACACCACAATCTACATATTTTGTTATAGAGAATTACTGTTTTGGTACGCATGTTAAAAATATCAAAACAAACGATTTTACCGAACTAATAATTCATTTCGAATTTTGACAGTTGGCTTTTACAGCGTAATTATATATTTGTCGAGATATGTTCTTTCTGGGACGTCATAATTTCTCAGGGATAGCATAAAAGTCAGCACATTATGCCGGTGTCTCAAAGGTTGCGGGCTCGAATCCTGCCTCTGAGGGAATTTTTTCACCTACTGGATACCACCAAAAAGTCTTAATTTTCCGAAAAAAAATTGTGTCTCAAAGTAGAACTGATCTAGATCAGTTGCTGTTTATCTAGATCAAAACCAATGTAGTCAAAATAATGCACATTTCCATCCAATATACTTTGCTGAAAACACTAATCCTTTAGGACAGTGATTCTCAATCTGGGGTCCGCGGACCCCTAGGGGGCCGCGAAGTTGTTGCGAATAAAACTATATTTTCCGAGTGCATATTGAAATTTCAAGTCTTGTTTCCTAACAAACAATCGATGTTTATCCGTGGGGGTCCGCAGCAACCCAGTGTGATTTCTAAGGAGTCCGTGGTACGAGAAAGCTGCTAGGATACATACTACATACTCAGGGCGCTAGATGTTTTGAATGTCGAAAGAAGCATTCTGCCCCACTGTACCACGATGACTACTGTATACTTCGGCAGCAGGATCGCCAGATTAAGGAGCGACAACGGTTGTGAAGACATTTATACCAGTTTTATTAGTTACTGTGAGGAATCAGAAATCGTGATGGAGCCAGCCGTACCGTATAGTCTCAACAGAATGGCGTGGCAGAACAAATGAATAGGACTATGATGGAACGTGCATGATCAATGTTAGATGATGAGTGCTTCAAAAGGTCAATGTAGAGCGAGGCGGTTATAGCTGCAATATACTTAATTAAAAGAAGACCTACAACTGCCTTGGCTGAGAACAAAACGCTTTACGCGATCTAGTTCGGGTACAAGCCAAATGTGGCCAGACTTCGCATCTTCGGAAGTAAAGCAGTTTGCTGCGTACTCAAGGAAATGCGGAAGAAGATCGATGGGAGAGGCCATGTTTGCTACTTGGCCGAGTACGGAATAAACGGATATCACATGTGGGATCCTGTTCAACGGAAAATTCTTATCGTACGTGACGTAGTCATAGAAGAATCGAGTTCGACGCGACGAAAGTGACGACCACCCAGGGTATGATTATCCGGAACCAACAAATGCAGCACTAAATCGGAATAACTAAACAAATTGTGATTCAGTTCCGGAACCATGCTTCGAACAGTCTGAGAATGGAGCTCTAGGTGGCTACGACACATCAACCGAAGAATTTGAAAGTGCTGAAGATGACGATTTTGCGATTGACGATTATGCTTGCGATTATGTTATTTTGCGCTGAATGCAGAGAATTATGTAGAAACTGTGCCGGACGACATCGAAGCAATCCAGATGTTTGACGATTGGCCGGAATGGAAGCGTGCAATTGACGTAGAAATGCATGCGCTCGAGAAGAATAATACATGGGACTTCGTGGATATCCCAGTTGGTGCTCGGCCGGTTCCCTGCAAGTGGGTATTCAAAATAATATACAATAATAACGGCAAGACTTGTAGCCAAAGAATGTTCACAACGTAGAGGCTACGACTAACAGGAAACATATGCTCCGGTCGTCCGCATGGCAACCATCCGGATCCTGTTGGCGTTAACGTAACAAAAAAAAACCTTCACCTGCTCCAGATGGACGTTCGTACGGCCTTTCTCCACGGAACGATATGCGGCAGCTACCAGGACTTGAAAGGGGGCAAATTGTGCAAGCTAAACAAATCCCTGTACGGCATAAAAAGACCGCGTAATTGGAATGGAATGAGCGATTCAACTGCTATATAAAAACTCGGATTCCAGCGCTCACAATATGACAGTTGTATGTATACAAGGAAGGTCAACGGCGTGTTAGCATACCCAATCTTGTACGTTGATGATATCGCCTTGGCTTAAGTTTCCTGGAAGAAATTCAACGTATTAAACGACGTTTGGCAAACGAGTTTGAGATGGACGAAATGCAGGAGTTGAAAAGTTTTCTGGGGAAGTGGATTCAGTACAACAAGCAGAAAGGTAAGTTCTTATTGGATGAATTAAAATAGATCTCAACTCTGTTGAAGCACTTTGGAATGGACGCCTGCAGGTCGGTGTCGACACCACTGGAGGCCAATCTCAAGCTGGAGAGAAAGAAAGATGGCGAAGGAATCAATACGCATACCGAGAACTTGTAGGACTTGGCGTACTTAATGTTATCGTCTCGTCCCGACATAAGCATTGCAGTCAATTATTCAAGTGTTTGGTAACCCCGTCTCGTGGAGAACACGAAAGCAGTCAGTGATGTCGTTGTCATCGACGGCAGCGGAATATGCCAGTCTTCGAGCGAGGTAATTTGGTTGAGAAACCTGCTCACCGAATTCGGAGTGAACTTGTACGCCCGTTTGGTGATCTACGAGGACAACCAATTCTGCATACACATCGCTGAAGAACCATGCGACCAGAAACTGATGCAGCATTTGGACATCCGTCACGACTATATTAAAGAGTGTATCCTGAATGATGTCATTAAATTGAAATATATTCCAACTGAAAATCAATTGGTTGACATCGTCATGTAGAGCCTGCATACAGTTGCTTTTTTGAAGCATCGATCCACACTGAGTCTAAGCTCAACACGGAGAAGAACCGGCATTAAACGAGACCCTTCTTGCACGGACGTGTCGAAGAACACAGTGGAATTAAAGGTATCTTTTTGGATTTTCGATTGATGTGTACAGGTGTAGTGGAGTGCAGTGGTTTTGCAGAAGTGCCAATGGAACATACCCAGTTTTCTGCACTTCTGCTAGAAAGGGCAAAAGTGGTGCAAAACCAGTGCACTTCACTACACCGGTGTCAATCAATCGTAAATTCGATTTGAGAATGACACAGATTGAAACATATCTAGATGAATTATTATCCTCCTGACTAGCAATTTGCAACCAGTTTTCAACTAAAATTCCATGCATTTCTTGTTACAAACTGGTTGTAAAGTGGTTGCCGAAACAAAAACTGCTACTCGTGCTGCGCAATGTGATTGAAGCACACTGTTTGCGAGCGAAACCCGACAAGGCTTTCAGCGGATTCATAACCTCACAGCGGATGAGCAGACGGGAAGAAAGATCCCAGAAACCTATACCAATTTGTTCATATGAGTGTTCGCGACAGAACGGGATCAGAAACATCCATATTTAATCACCGTTGTTTGATATCATTTTATTAGATCTCCTCGGTGGACATCCCACCAAGATCGCGTTATTGCACAAAAAAAAATACTTTATTTGCATTTAGTTATCAGATACCTTATGAGCCCTTCCCAAGTATCTTTAGAGTCTAACCAGAGTCCGAGGTATTTAAATGTAAAAACTACGTTATCATTCTACCTTGAAACAGAAGCTGAAGTTGAGTTGGTTCACGTTTCCTGGAAAAAAACGATTAGCTGTACAGAAGGGGGCTTAAATATTACACTTGTGGAAGACCTATGTCGCCTATTCGAGAAGTGAGAGAAGTTCACGTGTTTTTTTGCAACAAATTGTACAAATAGTTGTTCAGAATTGGTGAAAATCCGTGTTGATAAAGTTTATCCGAGAGAAGCACGATTGACATAGAATCAAAGGCCCCCTTAATGTCATAGAATACAGATACCTTTCGCTCTTGAGGAGCGTATGCCAGTTGAATTTCTGATTAAAGCAGCACAAGACTTTCAATTATCCCTTTGCCGTTGGCGAAAGCTAAATTTGTTATCTGATAATAAACCGTTAACCTCAATCCAATTATCGAGCCGTACTAAAATCATTTTCTCCATCAATTCCCGGATACAGGAATGCATTTTAATCGGCCAATGCAAATTGGGGTCGGAGGTTGGGTTTCCCGGTTTAAGAGTAGCAATTACTCTTGCTCATCTCTAGTAACGCGTTCTGCTCAAGACACCTTTTTAAAAAATTCAACGAACATCTTTTTGCAGCGTCAGGAAGATTCTTCAATAAGTTGAATTTTATTTTTTCTGGGCCAGGTGCATTATTATAACATGACATGAGTGTAACTGAGAATTTCATCACCAAAAAGGAGAGTCAATTTCGTAATCTCCTGGCAATACGTCGCTCGCTTTTTTTATAGGGACAGAGGCTGGGCATACCTTTTTATGCAAAGTAAAAAAAACCGTCCAATATTCCTCGCATTCGTTCTATAAATTTCGACTACGAATTTATTTAGCTGTGTTAAATAAAGAGCTCATCGCTGTCACGCTCGATAGACCTTCGTCAAACCGGCGCCAATAAACGCCTTTTTTCGAGCGGAGCAAACTTTTAAACTTGCTGACAAAAACCGTATAACGCTCTTAGCTTTTTGGTATTCCTCTGCCACGCTTCCGAAATTCTTTACATGCTTTCATTAGCAATAAAAAATAAAGTGCCAATTCGAATTTACTACTAAATATGCTAAGTCTACCTGCTCTATAATGCATTCGTTTCTACAGTTCACTATATTTCTATCGGAACATATTTGTTTAGTTCGCAAAACATTTCTAATTCGAATGTGCAGTATTTTTATCTCTATTTTAATTTTATTCGTTATTTAGTCTTGAGGTATAATTTGTATTCGCACTTTACAATATCGGGTTTGGCATATATTATATACTAATTTAAATAAATTAAAACGCTTGCCATGCGGATTGGAACTTATTTGTATTTTTCTAGTGTACACTAATGCCATTAATCTTTGGAAGAAAATATTTCTTGTACTCACTTAGATAAACAAATTTTTCTTCTAATCCTATTCCAGTATGCACTCCAATGGGCTTTGTGAGACTGTTCGGTGTCGTCGGTCAGGTACTGGTCAAACCGAATCTGCTGCGTGATGTGAACGAAGAATTCCATGCCTTCAACCTGGAGGAGGCAACCGTGCGACGGAAGCTAGCTAACGCTAACATCAACATCGGTAAGAAAGGGAGAGATTAGTGTAAACGATTTTAGCAAACCTCAGATATTTGATTAAATCCGTTCTCTTATTTTGCAGAACTTAAAAGCGTTACGACGATCGACTATGCCCCATCAAAGCTAGTCTCGGGACTGGAGGATTTGTATCAAATCCGACCCACCAACGGTGGCTTCACCGAGTCGGCAAAACTTTTCGAAAGACTGAGAGCGCTCGAGACCGAGCGGAAAATGCTAGGTAATGTTGTTTGTGATTGAACATTCTAATGGATCACTAACTGAGGTGCACTTCCAGATAAGCAACGAAGCTCATCAGCACTACAAAGAAATCTTGTGTATCCGGTTGCAATGTTACTATTGCTTCTACTAACCGGTATCACTGTTCTGCTAGTGGTACAGAACACATTGGAACTGCTAATTGGAATCAAAGCAGTGCCGTTGAGTACACGGGTAAGCGAAATGAACTGAAAACTTTTGAAAACATCTACAATTAATCGGAATACTTTTCAGCAATTCACTCTGGGAATCACATCCCTATCGAAGTTAGGCCCGCTGGGGGCAGCCCTAGAGGTGTGTATCATCATGTATTTAGGCGTGACGTCGACGGTCGGTCTCTATACAATGCCATTCATGCGGAACGTCCGTCCCCAGCGACGAAAGACGTCGCTGTCGCAGTTAATTTCCAACTGTGCGCTTGTGCTGATTCTAAGTTCTGCGCTGCCATTGCTAACCCGTATTCTAGGTAAGTCAATTCGTCCTTACGATCGACACCAACCAAATGATATCTAATTACTTTATTATCAATAACAGGGATCACAAACTTCGATCTTCTGGGCGACTTTGGCCAAATCGAGTGGCTCGGCAACTTTATGATCGTGCTGCTGTACAACGTGATCTTCGGTACAGCGGCCACGCTCTGTCTGGTGAATAAATTCACCGCAACCGTGCGGCGGGAGCTGTGCGCACGGTTAGTGGAAAATTATTTCATTTTCACAAGCTACCTCTCGTTTATCATCAATTAGCTAGCAAGCGTTTAGCATGGGTGTGTCTGCACGGCGCCTGCCAGCAGTGTAACACTGTGTTTAGATACGCTTTATGCTTTAGGTTGTAGGTTGTCAATGCACAATGAACTGAGCGGCTCGGTGAATGAGTTTCCGAATGTGATAGTGCGAGAGAGAGAGAGAAAGAGAGCCATGGACTAAATTTGTGAGATAAATTATAATGCACAAGATTGTCGAAATGATTGCACTTTTTAAAATAATTTATTATTTTTAATTTATTGTTTACTATTTTGGAAACTATTCATGTAAAGTTATATGTCAGGGATTTAATGCGTGTTCCGAGAAAGTGAAGCAAAGCTGTATAGGAAAAATGGAAAAGCTTGTTTGCCACTGCAGAACCATTGTGAACCTAAATTATTCAAACATTAAAAAGCTGTTCACAACACAATAACATGGCCGAAGGAAAACTACACACCATTTGAGGGATCTTTTCAGAACCACTGGAAAATTATCAAACGATCTCAATTAAAAATGTTAAATTATTTTCGATGTTTCTGCTGAATATATTTTTAATGACTTTAGTTTGAATTGCTTTGCAGATCTAAAATTTTCCATCACATATATTACTGCCCATAAAAGCATAAGAGTCCCATATCGAAAAGCAAGCCGAGAAAAAGGCTGTTCAAGACAACCGTGTTTTGATTTTTTTTTTTTCGATATTTTCTAAACAAACCTGGTAACATTAACTGTGCATCATGATTCAGGGGTGATACAGAATACAAACCAACAGTTAACTCATTTTAGACGAAAATCTATATGGGACTCTTACGCTTTTATGGGCAGTATAGTCGCTGTTAAGTCAAACCGAGCTAAGTCGAAAAATCTCAAAAAATGAGATAATGATAGCATTGGATAAAGAATTTCTTCAGTTATATTCGGCTCTTACCAGATTTGAAATATGTTATAATTAGCAAGAATAATGGCAAAAAATTAATTTCGATTAATAGCGTAAAGTATGCTGCGATTCAAACTTAAACATCTTTTTCTCGAAATCAATACAATGTCACTTAGTCCGGTCTGACTTAACACCGACCATACATCAATCGCCTTTACTGTAGTATTTGTAAGAAGCATACAAAAATGCATTTTGCATGCCTCATGTAATTTATTTCCGTTTAAATGGTGACGGCATTTCGTGTATAGTGAACAATCCGCCTTTTTGAACTGAAAAACCCTTCAATAACAAAGATTACAATCTAGAAACCCATTGTAGTTTCTTGGTTTATCCAAATAGAGATTAATTACTAAATCACACTCAAACAAGACAGTTTTGTTTGTTTTCCCAATTACTTGATTGGAACATTTTATGAGGTGTTATGTATGAGATACATAGAGCTTAAACCCCTAGTCTTTTACGATTGAAACATAATAAATGTTACTACAATAAGAACTATAAGAAATTAAGATACACTCAACAACATGCTCCCAGTGCAATCAGTTAGTCGCGTACCAATTTATTGTAATGTTTAACATTTTATTGATTGAAATGCTCGTATAATTTTTCAAGTGATGTACACTTACAAGGCTTGCATTCCACTGAAAAAAAATCAAAGGAGCAAAACAATTACTAATTTTTTATGACCAGTTCCCCACGCCCCGTACGAAATGTGATTCATACAGTGAATTCAATTTCATTCAATTTCAATATGAATATCTCCTCACCTATAGGGTACAGATGAAAGGGTTCAAGTTGATAAAGTTGCTGATTTCCTTCCATCTCGACCGGAATTTAGCGGATGGAAGCAATACACTCTAAAGAGAAACATTTGGTTCATTTCGGTCAAGTATGAAAAAAAGTTACGTTAGCTTGCCTTGAAAGTGTCGCAACATTTATCGACTCATCCTTTAACTAATTTTAAATGCAACAGAATTTTTTTATATTCTTTGGGTAATTGCAATCAACGAGATGCTTTTAAATCATTGAGTATATAAAGGCCGTTGCATGATCCAAGTTCCTTCATGGAAATACATTAATTTGGGCGATGTTAAGGAATTGATCACAATAATACCGTCCATTAGCGGGTTTGGCGAAGCATTTCTACTAGTGTGTAAACCGTACTATGTGAAGCATACTGTAGCGCGTGCTAGACGCGCCAGTGGTTTTAGTCTGTAAACTTGTTCCTCAAAAGGACCGCTTGCCACCTGACAAGAGTCTTAGTCTTAACCACAGGGTGGAATCATTCAAAGAACCCGAAATAATTACTGAACATCTCGAAAGATCGTCCCAAGCAACCCTAATTTGGAGTAAGCACTAGCAAACGTCCGAACGAACGACGTAACACTTTTTCTTAACCTAGTCAACCTTTATTACGAGGAACACTAATAACTAACTGTGTGGCGGTTCAAGTGGAATTCGCGGCGCGGCAATAAAGAATTCGAATCGGTTTTCGGGATTAAAACTTTTTATTTGCTCGTAACGTGTAGCGCGTTCTACGTATTAAATTACTCTTATGGTTTTCTCTCTAGTGTTGCGTGTGTGTCTTTGTGTGTTCCTCGATGCCGAGAGAATGTCCGATGCCACAGGGACCCCCCAGTTACACCAAGAATCGTACACGATGACCGGTTGGGATAACTATCGTTCTGCTGCCATCTGATGGAAGTTGATCTTCGTTTAGATAGACGTAAGCTGTTTCGAGGCGATCTAGTGAAATTCTTTGGCTTTTTCCTCTAACGCTGACATCCATATACTTGTCGCTTCGTGACAACACTTCGAATGGTCCATCGTATGGCCTCCGCAATGATTTCATAAGGGCATCGAATCGGTCGAAATTATGAGTGCACTTTTTCAGATCCTTATGAACAAAAAAAATTCCCTTGGAATGGGATATATAGAGGTTTTAACCTTAAAATCACTCGCCTCTTCGTGTTAGAAAAATCTTTTAAGAACAATCTCTCTGGGATTCGAACCCGGGTGAGCTGCGTACAAGGCAATCGATTTACCATCTACGCAATGCCCGCCCCCAGCAAATCTTTTTAAAATCTTAACAATATGGCTATTTTTGGAACGGGCGTGACAAGTAGGTGACGGAAATCGACGAGTGACATCATTTTGGAATCCAATATGGCGACTTCCGGTTATGCAAAATTTGCTAAAACCCTTTCAATATGGGTATTTTTGGAACGGGTTTGTTGAGTAGAAAGCAATTGAAAGTCGCCATTTTAAATTTTCAAGTTATGTCATATATTGACTTGCAGATTCCGGAATCTACTGAGCTAGTTTAGAAGTACCCATATTGCTAGGGCCATAGAAAATTTTACTTTACCAGATGGCGCATTTTAAGATTATAAGATGGCATCGAAAAAAAAACTTACTGACATTAATTCTTTCAGCCCATTCCAAAAATACTAATCTTGTTAGGCATATCAATAATTTTGCTCAATCGGAAGTCGCCATCTCATACATCGAAATGTGTTTAACGGCATCGATTTCTGTTATTTATTCGCTAAGTTTCTTCCGAAAATCTTCATTTTGTTTGTTTTTGTGAGAATTGATGGCATACAGTAAAGACCTAATTTGTCTACCCCCGAAGGGCTCTGGCAAACTAACCAAGTAAAATTCGAGTACATAAATGTTTTCTTAGACACATTTATCTTACCTTAAAGATTCAAAAGTAAAAATACCATTTTTTTATTTTGTGCTGGAAATTTATGATTAATCGTCAAAAGGGTTATGAGCCTTTGTCTATTTCAAAATGGCCAAAAACATCGATTTCCGCCATCTCGTCAATTGGGTCATTAAGCCATATGATGGTTTTGACCTTTTCCGATGCAGCTGACGTTAAAGATACGTAATCGAACTTTTTTTTCGCTTTTTTGTACAAAAAATAAAGTTGAATTATCACGACCACACCTTCCATTGAACTACTTTGATCCCTATCCTTTTGCTGGGATAACTGTCAAAAATGCTAACCCCTGTGGTAAAATTCACTATCAAGGAAGATCGATAGTGTCAAACGAGGATGCGTTTACCTTTTTTTTATAAAATAATAAAAAATCATTCTGAAGTTTTAAAGGTTGAATATATTGTTATATTTAGAAAGATGAGTTGAGATGAGAAATAAAAGAATTATTTTATTTTTATTCCTCGTTTAATGACCCAATTCCATTCCCAAAATACCCATATTATTGAGGTTATGCAGCGTTTTTTAAAACGAAAGTCGCCATCTTGGATTTCAAAACGGTCTACACATCGCTATCCGTCATGTACTCGTCAATCCCATTCCGGAAAAAATCATTGCTCAGGTTACAGTTTTCTAAACCGGAAGTCGCTATGCTTGATTTCAATATGCCCTAAAACATTGAATCGTCAATCCCATTCCGCAAATATATTGTTGAGGTTATAGAGTTTTTTGAACCGGAATTTCAAATCTATAGCATGTTAGAAAAATATTTTTGTAGGTTTATGCGCATAGCGTGTCTAAATTGCTTTGAAGGTTTTTTTTATTATAAAAATTCTAACCTTGGTTGGAAATCAAACCCAGGTGAGCGGCGTACTAAGCAATCAATTTAACAACTACGCTATGCCCGCCCTTTGTTGTTTGAAAGTGTTGTACTTAAAAGCTGTCGTGTTTTTACATAACCACCCATAGTTCAAAAAGTAAATAACACATCCAAAAATAAAACTAATAGCGTGAAATGGTCACACTATGCCATTCATTTCAAAGTGGAACCGGACGAAGTTGACAAGCACGTTTCGCCTAATAGTTGTTCAAATCGCGAGCGCGTATAGAACGATATCATCGGAGGCGGTATGCGTAATTGCCGGGAGGATCTCCATCTGCATTCTGACTGAGGACGTGGAATGCACCAGACGAGGAATGTACGAAATGCAAGGAGACTTGTCAGAGCGGACGCGTTTGCTAAGTGACAGCAAGAGTGGTGCAACACGGGGAAAGGAATGTGGAGCCACCGACTCATCCCAAATGTGTCAGTGTGGGTGCGTAGGAAGCATGACGAGTTGAAGAACTTCCGTTTGACACAGTTTTTGTCCGGGCACGGATGCTTCCGGAAGTACCTACATCGGTTTGAGCACCCCTTTGCACAGAGTACGTGAACGTGCAAGAAACACCGGAACACGTGATCTTCGAATGCCCTAGGTTCGGAAAAGTTCGAAAGAATATGCCTGGTGTGACAGTTGACCATATCGTCGACGTGATATGCCACGACGAGTATATCTGAGATGCTGTCAACAGAGTGGTTACGAGTATACTCTCCGAGCTGCCAAGAAATTGGCGAAGGGACCAACAAAGTAGCACCGTCGGTTAGAAAGCCGCCGTGAAACTACAAATCGGGTTTCGAGAGAAATTTTGGGGCCGGGAAACTCGGTTGGTGTAGGCTATGTCCACCGCCGGGCCCCATTTGAGTAGAACGCGTCGTAGCACTGAGCTCGGATCATCGGGGCGCCAGTGAATCGGATTTTAGGCTTCACCGGAATCGCCGGAACGACCTCGACACCCTACCGGGTAGCTCGTGAGTAGGTTAGATCCAACGCCAGGGATTAGAGTGAGTAGTTCGCGTCGAATAGCTAACAGTGCGGCGCCAGTAAACCGGAAAGTGCTCTTCACCCGGAATCGCTAGACAGCACCTACTGGCTGACCCGCTGAGTAGATCGTGACGACGCTGGGAGCTAAATGGCTCAGGGAAACGAACATCGGTATCGGGAGAAATCTACTACCGGGGAATTCACTGTAGGGTAGATTCATCGCCATGGACTATCCGACTATATCGTGACAAAAATGGGAGCGAATTGGCTCACGAAAAACGGACATCGCTACCGAGAGTCGAAGTAGGATGAGTTCACCGCCGGGGACTATCCGAGTAGATCGTGATAAAGTTGGGAGCTGAATGATTCACGGAAACTGGAGCTAAATGGCTCATGGAATCAGCATCTAAACGGCTCACTGGGACGAGAGCTAAATGGCGACGTAATAGATGGAGAAAAGAAGTAAGAGAGAAGTCGAGAGTTAAATCAAAACTTAAAGGTCGAGTCATTTCATGGACCCAGTCAGGCTCCGAGATAGAGCAGAAGAAAGAGGTGCGACGAAAGCACAACGAACACCCCCCCCCCCCCCCCCCCGGGAAGTATTACCTCGATGTAGTTCCTTGGGGAATAAGGGTGAAAAAAGAGTAAGGAGTGTTTTAGTTGTTAAGCACGAAAGTGAGCCGTGAGTCCAACACATTGAGAATACACTACAGGACAGGCTTTTGAAGTTTTTTTTTTAAATTTACCATAAAAAACAAATTGTCGAGCTGAGTCGATTGGTATACGAAGCTTGGACCTCCGGGCCTCGGAAAAAGCTTTCAAAGCGGAAGCGAACCCATTTCTTTTGTAAGAAATGTAAATCTAAACAAAACTAGACACATTGTAACATTTTGTGACATATGAGGCAGAGGGAATAAAATAGAATTTGACGTAAAATGTTTGACTAAAGAATGAAGTTTGTGATAATTTATGACATGGGGAATCAATCTTGGGCGATTTTTGCATAATATAATTTATTATTATTATTATTATAGCTTGCAAATTATTCACAACTTTTCTTATTTATGCTTATCTCGTGGTATCGAAGTAAGTTACTGCTCTCGTAAACCAGTCATGTTAGAGTCAGTGAAATTAAATATCACGTACTCTAGCAATCTGCTACGAAATCTGTCGAAATAATGGGTCAAGTGTCACAAAGAGATCTATCACTACAGTTTTGCTTTGCTTTTTTTGTTTTCACGATCAAATTGGAAATATGTTTAAGTAATCTTAATCTTTTTTAAAATTTAAATCTAGTCGCCTAAGTATGGTCTGTCGAAATCCACATACCGACACCAAGAAGACTGTTTAAACGTAGTAGCGAGAGATTAGAATTGCGCACACAAAACAGCGGATCTTTTCTTTTGTTATTTTATTTTGTTTTATGAAATAATAACTAAGAAGCCAATCAGATCAAATGCATTTAATTCCTTCGGTCACTGTCGTTGAACGGTTGTTATTACCATTTTCCTCAAATGAAGAGACTTAAGCAAGAATGCGAACATATCTTATTCTTATTTTTAGATTTATTGTTCTTAAATTATCGCTAGGTTAATGATTATCTTCCAAGTGAGACGCAAACTGATATTTTTATATATAAGAAAAAACACATTTGCCAGCACGGAATGAAATTAAACGCTGTGGTTTTTTAGTATGAGAGAGTAAAGATTTTGCGTTATTAATATAATTTTACCGTGATTTTTTTTTTTATTTAATGATGACCCTTTCCTTACCTTTTCAATTGGCTTTCTGGTTTTATGTGTGCAATTTAACCATCCGAGTGTTTCCATCCCATTCATAGTTCTAGCGATTTTACATTAAAACATCAAATACTTACATCTAAGTACTTTAACCAACGTACTCTGGATCGACATCGGTCTTTTTCTCTTCGGTCACAGATTGAAGGCTTTGTTCGACTACAGCAGCCATTTGGAATCCAGCATTTATCATAGTTCATTGACGCATCTGGCCAACCACAGCCATCCACATCAGAATAGTATCGTCCAGGTCAGCCAACAAAATCTCATGGCGAATGAGTCCAACGAAACGCACATCTCACAGCATGGATCGAACGTAAATGCCGCTGTTTCTTCGATGTCCAGTGGAACGGAGGAGAAGAAAACTATCTGAAAAGACAACGTCTGCCTTATGCGACTGATATTATCAATCTGAACTAATAGAGTATTGAAGAGTGGTACAAGTGAAATTATCAACTTCAGTATTGTAAAAGAATACCAAATAAAACAGCTAGTTGCATACAAGTTTGACAAAATTATATTTCCGTTCATTTCTCATCCGAAAATTCCAAGAACATTTCGTCGTATGTTATCCTTTATCCAGTCATAATAATGAGACACTCTGCTAAATCCATCTGGCAGGCCAGCAGCACAGGTTTTGTAAGGACGATAACCTAGTCCGAAACTAGCAACACCAATCGCCTTGCCTTCACTCACCAATGGACTGCCCGAATCACCCTGCAAAGGTTAATTTAGCAAAGTACAATAACTGTAACATTGTCATCAACCTATACCAACCCCACAAATACCCTCCCCCTCCTTGGTAAAAGTACAGATATGACCGTCTCCAATGAAGTCCAGTTTCGACCTGCACTGTTCCTCCCCAATAACCCGTAGTAAAATAAATTGTAACTTATCAGATAACTGTGCTCCACTCTGCTTAGTACCACCCCAACCACTCAGTATCGCTTCCTTGCCGCCGGCCACATAATCTTTAGAGATGCCAATCCGTTCTACCAACTTTGGGATCCACAAAAATATCCCCCAAATCCTAACCAGGCCAATGTCGTTGATCACTCTTTCCCTATCGTAATGCGGATGCTGAATCAATTTATTCACGTTGAATCGAAAGCCTCCCCTGCTCAGTTGGGTGGTCCCAACTACGACCTTCAGTTCACTAGGAAGCACACTGAAAAGAATGTGAAATGCATACAAATTGTTTCATTATCTAGAATGCACCGTAATTTACTTCAAATCGGGACACGAAACTTTGAATAACTTAGAATAACACATTTTCCACCATTCACCATAGAAATCATTCTAAAAATATTCCTCACTCAGCTAAACAATGTGCAGCCGTTAGGATCCACCGTCGATCAATGATAGCACCTCCGCAAAAGTGTCCATGCCTCTGGAGAGATGCCTGATATGGAGTCGGACCAGCATCACCTCCACCTACCACGTGATGCCGAATACTTCCACTAAAACCGTCAGCACTGGTAGAAGTCGTCACATTTTTCGCAAGTACACATGCTAAATCAGTGATCAACAGAATGCTAACCACCAGGATCATCGTTTCACGGTGGAATGAAACACTAAGATAGAACCACAAATAAAAGGCTAGGTTAAAGCTTTTATACGGAGGAACAAATACTTTCCATAATTCTTATACTATTGTAAAAGACATCCTCTGCTATAAGTCATTAGTACAGGTGCAACTTAAAATACAGTGAATAGACTGTGGTACAACATTTGCCATTTTGAAATTCAAAACCTATTAAACAAATAGTATCAATCTTATTTACAGTAGGGTGACCGAGAGCAAGTTTTATTTACAATCGAACGGAAGTTGCTATGGAATATTTTACAGTAGATGGACTGTAAATGATAGGGCAAACAGCTTTTGGATCACGAATTATCACAGCTGTTTACAGTCGTACGCACAGGGAGCGTTGATCGACCATTTTGAGCTGAACATGTCGGGATGCCGGAGCGTTTGTCTGATTCAGCAGTTGAATGAATAAGACAAGCTCAGCGGCCAAGGTAAATTGATCATGATAGAAGCGATCTGAGATGGCTTTGTCTTATTGTGGACATTTTGCCATGGATATTATGCGCTAATATCCATCGTTTTCAATGCCTTTGTACGCAGTTTTCACGACGCCACCCGCGTTACGGTTTCGCTTGGTCTATTTTGTGCCGAAGAGGGTCCGGTAGTCTGGTGTGTTTTTAAAAGTCACATCGCTAACGTTAGCGATAATTCGGTGAGATCTAACTTGTTTATCTGTTTAATTCTTTGTATAGGGTAATTTAGAGAGAGATGCCGCATCGGGTGAGATACCGCACTTTCTATATCTCGTATATAGGGTCACTTTTATACGGTAATATGATATTGCGAGTTTGTCTTTCGAAGAATTACAACACTGGAGATGTAAAATGATACTCATGATTAACTTATGACAATTTTATTAACGTTTATGTGCGTCCAGTGTCATCACGGAGTGCCGAAAGTTTTTCAGTATCACATTAAAATTTCGTTTTTGAAATCGTTCAATTTTTTTTTTTTGGTAAATCATGTATCGATTGAATAGCTGGGACCTTTTAGAAGGTATTCTGATCATGAGCACGGTCATCCATAATTTCAGAGGAAAATGTCGTCGTGCGGCATCTCTCCCATACAATTGGGAGAGATGCCACATCAAAATTGCGGGTGAGATGCCACACTCGATGGTGCAGGATACGTAGTTAAAATGTATTTTTTCACCTCGGAATATCATTAAATGATCATTTGGGGACACCAGCGGCTGCTCGTTCAGTGGGTCATAAGCGCGACTTCCGGAGGGTTAAGGAACCCCTACCAACTCATAGATATATATCGCTCGTACAAACATAAATAATTAGTACCCAACTTAACCGTTGCACAAGGTTGCAAAAGAAAAATATTTTTGAAATGTTGAATAAAAAAATGTTTCTAGAAATGGTATTACATCCTTAAGAAAAATGAAGGTGCTGGCCGATTTATAGGTGTAATCAAACATCATGAAACTGAAGATTCCTAATCACAAAAACTTCAACGATAGCTGAAAAATACTTTTGTTCACCATTTTTCAGTTTGTGACCATGGTGCGGCGTCTCACCCGCACATGCGGCATCTCTTCCGCAGTGAACTTTTTTTTAAATGTTCATGGAAATTTGATGGATTTTTTTCATGAAAAAACCATTTCTCAGTATTTTAGAAACTTGTCGCAATTGATAATAATGATTTCATCAAATATTGAATGGTTTATTTTGATGCAGGATCGATTTTAAAAAAATGTGCGACATCTCTCCCCAAATTACCCTACGCTGCAGAAGAGTTAGAGTCCATCTAAATGATGATACCTGGAATGCTCATTCTGAAACCGATTCGGGATCCTAAATGGATTCTGTATGAATTTTGTTGAGTCCATTCAGGATTACGACCCGATTTCGGAATGAGTTTGACTTGGTAATCTCGTTAACAGCCGATCCAAACAGGAGTCCTTTGTTTCATTGTAATGAATTCGAACTACTAACTAAATCTTATACTGATTTCGTTTTTGAATAAGAGTCTCTCTAGGTTCACTCGAAACCGTCATTTTTATATGGGTTTTGTAAACATTAGCGTGGCTCGAATGCAAAACCGAGCGAGTAAAGGCGCTATAACCTAAGCTCATTTGTCCTGTATCCCTTCCCAGGAACCAAAGGAGTAACATTAACCCTCTTAGTCAAATCACTCCCAACGATTCATCAAACCCCCATCAAATTGAAATGGTCGGTACGGTTTTCCACGTTTCTTCCTTATTCAAGGTTCACAAGAGTTCGTTGATGAAATTCTAATTTAAATGAATAATTTAATTGCCGTACAATTTTACCCTCTCGCAAGTTGATGGGATTGACGGTATTGTAAACATCATCAAGCCACAATATATTCAATAGAGTTATCTAAATATAAGGACCTTCGCTCTTTTTAGTTTCTATTTGCCCCAGGTTCTACTACTAGAGGTTAATTAGTTCTCATGTTAATAATCCACCAATCATTATGACTACTCAGGATTTGATTTATATAAAAAGCCCGCTTCAAGATGTTGATTACAATACGCCTCGATAGCGGTGTGTCGAGGAGACCGGGAGGGCTGATATGACCCTTTTTCTGTTCTACACCTTTCCTCTATTTACCTGCTCATAACCAACAATCAACCAGTAACAAATAGATAATTGAGAATATCACATTCAAATAGATACAATGAATATCACATTCAGAATCACGGCCCGCTACAATCGGCCTAATGCAGTGTTTTAGTGGGCGCTATTCGCCTGTTTCGTCTGCTAAATGTAGTATGCGATTCTGACCGGGAGCCCTTCCGAGAACCTACTTCTACAGCTCCAGTAGGACAACTCTCGAAAAAAAATTTAAATGCCGTGTAATTTTGAATCATCTTCATTTTGCACGATGCACAATTGGCCGGGCCACTTTAATGATTGTGTCACATACTATACGTATCACAAACATTACTGTTGACAAGAAAAATTGTAGGCTAATATCTGCAATTTTCCCGGATCCCTACATGTATTGGCTGCATATGTGGAGACTAGACTAGACTAATATGTCTTTATTGCACCATGATTTTTTTTTCTAGCAGGGAAAAGCACACTGTAGCTAGGTTTCATTCAAACCCTCTCTCCAGCAGACATTAAACCTACTCATCTTTTGTACCAACAGATTACAAACATCCAAATGATATATTTCACAGCTTATTTCTACTATAATTTGCTACAGTATAACTAACATAGGGACAAAAACTAGCTTGACAATTAACAAACAATCGCTTGGTGACGTTAGGGAAAAGGTGAAAATCAAAGACGACGAAATATCGGTTGAATAGACGGCACATACTGGCGAATGGTTCATTATGATCATAATTGGTTCTGGCAATAGGAAGATATAAGAATAAACGAGCTCTTTTTTGGTAGTTGACTTACTTACCTTACCGTTCAGGCTAGAGCCCTGTTGTCTCTTGCTACATGCAGAAGCCGGTTCCACTCCATTTGGCCCATTGCTGCTCGTTGCCAGCCTCGCAGTCTTCGAAGGGTCTGCAGGTCGTCTTCTATCTGGTCGATCCACCGTGCTCGCTGTGCGCCCCGTCTTCTTGTTCCTGTAGGGTCGCCCTCAAGAACCATCTTCACCGGGTCGTCGTCCGACATTCTTACGACGTGTCCAGCCCACCGCAAAAGTCCTATTTTTGCGGTATGCGCGATGGATGGTTCTTCCAGCAGCTGATAGTTCATTCGTCTGCGCCCCGTTCCGTGATACGCAACACCTTTCGTTCGAAAACTCCAAGGGCGCGTTGGTCCTCCACGAGCATAGTCCAGGTCACGTGGCCGTAGAGAACCACCGGTCTAATCAGCGTCTTGTAAATAATCAACTTCGTATGGCGGCAAATTCTGTTCAACCGGAGCGTCTTCCAGAGTCCAAAGTAGGCACGATTTCCCGCCAAGATCCGTCTCTGAATTTCTCTGCTGGTATCATTGTCGGTGGTTACCAGTGAGCCCAAATACACGATTTCGTCACCGTCAATCAGAACTAGGGATGGGAGGTCCATATTGTCGTCTCTAGAAACTCTTCGTCTCATTTTGTCTTCGAAACGTTGATGGCAAGTTCAATCCTGCTGGCTTCAGCCTTTGACATCGCCTCAAAGTTCCGTGCCATTACGTCAATGTCGTCGGTGAAGCCAAGAAGCTGGATGGACTTCCTGAATATCGTTCTACTCGTGTCTATCCCTGCTCTCCTTATTACACCTTCTAACGCAACGTTGAACAGATAGACCATCACCTTGCCGTAACCCTCTTCGAGATTCCCTGATACTCGAACAACGCACATCACCCGATCCATCGTCGCTTTGACTAATCGTGTTAGCTTATCCGGAAATCCGTACTCGTGCATTATCTGCCATAGCTGATCTCGATCGATTGTGTCATATGCCAATTTGAAATCAATGAACAAATTATGTGTGGGCATGTTGTATTCGCAGCACTTCTGCAGAACCTGTCGAATCGCGAATATTTGGTCCGTGGTGGCGCGGGAACCCATGAATCCCGCTTGGTAGTGCCCACGAATTCCCTTGCAAATGGTGACAATCGACGGCAAAGAAATTGGGAGAGGACCTTGTAGGCGGCGCTAAGTAGTGTGATCGGGCGGTAGTTGCAGCAATCCAACTTGTCACCCTTTTTGTAGATTGGGCAAACGACACCCTCCATCCACTCCTCCGGAAAAGTTTCCTCCTCCCAAATTTTGGCGATTACTCAGTGCAGCGCTCTAGCCAGTGTTTCACCACCGTATTTTAATAGCTCGCTGGGTAGTTGATCTACACCGGCAGCTTTGTTGTTTTTCAGCCGACCGATCTCTTCCTTGACTTCTTGGAGATCAGGGGCCAGCAGCCTATCGTCTTCTGTGCGTGCTCCAAGATCCGTTTCCATACCGCCTTCATCCTCTGCTGCTTCACCGTTGGGGTGTTCGTCATAGTACTGCTTCCACCTCTCAATCACCTCACACTCGTTCGTAAGAAAGTTGCCGTCTAAGTTCCTGCACATATCGGCTTGCGGAACATAGCCTTTGCGCGAACTGTTCAGCTTCCGTGTGTCATTTACGCGGTAGGAATTCGGTTTTACCTATGACAACCGAAAAGTCGAATCCAGTAAAAATTTAGGCAGTAACCAACCTACCTAATCACACTGCCGTTTCAGATGTCCTCTCTTTTCTTTGAGCGATCAATTTGTAAGGCAAGACAGCATCACTATCCGCTCGATAACTTGCTGAAGTCGGAGACAAAGTTCGTCTGGAATCCGGAGTGACAGCAAGCGTTCGAGCAATTCAAGCATATTCTCTCCTCGGGACTTCTGCTGACACACTACGATCAAATTCAGGAGATTATAGTGTAGGCCGATGCATCATACGTTGGCCTCGGAGCAACCATTAGTCACAAATAACCCGAATGGTTCGTCAAGGTTGTTCAGTATGTTTCCAGAGTACCCACGAAAGCGGAGCAAAACTACAACAATCATCTTTACAGTCACCGAGTTTCACAAAATGATTTTGATAGGAGATTCCGTCTGCAAACCGACCCCGCTCCGCTGCTCCGAATTTTTGGTTCTAAGAAGATTGCTGAATACGATAAACTGGTTGCAACGTTTCGCCCTCAACATGTTATTGTACTACAAAAACTCTAGAAAGAGAACTGCGGAGACTCCATTTTGGATCGATTGGATTCGCGCTTAGCTGTCAAAAAACGAATCCAATCGAACATTGCCTCCTTATAATATTGGACGTGTTGCCATACAATACCGGGGCATACGTTGCCAAAAATGCTGTTTTTCTGTCCGCAGTTCTCTTATTAGAGTTTTTTCTATATTGTACGATTTCGACATCAAGAACGGATCAACCAACAAGTTTGGCAACGCTGACGTGTTGTCTCATCCAGCCAACCAGCACGTTAAGCCAGAGCAGGATTTTATCCTCGTGAGCGTCATCCTCGAAAAAGATGTACGGTCAGTAGGCGAAGATACTTTTAATATCCTGCCTCTTAGTTTCAGAGTCGTATTACAGAGTACTCGAGCTGAACCACTGTTTCACAAAGTCTTTCGGTACATGCAAGATGGTGGGCCTCCATCAAAAGACGTCGATTCCACTCCAAGCGGGAATCACTGACTATGGTCGATGGGTGTATTGTTTTCTGAACGGCTCGTTATTCATATGGCTACAACCAACATCCTGCGTGAATTTACCTGTTACCGTGGATCAGCTGTATTAGTTACGGCATCGTTTATATTTTCGCGTGCTGTTCTGTGAAAACGGATTGTCTTTCGTCCTTAGTACAGTACATTTAATCAATGTAAAAAATTGTCAGTTTTTTCTAGCGTAAAAAGTAATGGTGAACACGAGTTTTGCATTGGTTTTTCGACATTTTTGTTTTTGAAATTTTACAGGAAAATTATCCGCTAAAACGATATGAAGAGGACATAAAGAACACAATCTGTACAAGATGACGCCAGTATTCGATCAGCCTCTAAACAATTCAAGTTTCGTTCGAAACGGTACGTGCTCGTGTGCAAGGAAAGTGCTCGTCATCAATAAAAGTGCGTCAGATATTTCACGTGAGTTAACAATTTAAGGTGTTTTTGAAGTAGATAATCGAAAAAAACATGATCGAAAAAGACAAGGAAAAGGAATAAACAAAATGCTCCGAACCGTAAACATGATCGTCCCAGCAACCGCGTTAGCCGGAATACAAAACATCAATCCCACACTCTGGCGACGACGGAGACACCGAAGAAGAAATTCGCAACTACAAAGCCAGACGCATGTTTTTTCTACATTTCCTTCCGCGGTTTCATGATTTTTCATAGCATTTGCCACTTCCTCATTTTCTTGCCTGAATGACGTCAATGGATTACATTTATTAGTTGTGTTATTAATTTTTAAATAATCTGCAGTATTCATACTCTTCACATAAAAGTTGAACCGCTGATTTTCTAGGTGTGTACAATGTTTTATTTAACCTATAGGGCAGATCACACGTGATGCATTTTTAAAAATCAGTGAAATTAAATGCATTTCATTCCATCTAAATACAAATTCATAATGTATTTTGTGTTGTGTGTAAGACGTTGTCAAAACCCTACCAAAAAACTAGCCTTACATTCAACAAAAAGTCGAACAAAGTTGATCAGCGTACGACGTTTATTAAACAAACTTTTCTGCAGGGGAGTGCAAAGTTGATGCAAAGTGGAAATTAAATGCATTTTTTTCTAATTCAATTCCAGCCGAGGTCGTCGAGATTTTTCTGAGATAAAAAATCTGTAGTCACGTCTTCCTTCGGAAGGGAAGTAAAGCCGTTGGTCCCCGGTCTATGATGGGGTTTTCGATTGATTGACACCGGTGTAGTGGAGTGCACTGAAATTGCGCCGTTTTTGCACTTTCTAGCAGAAGTGCAGAAAACCGGGTATGTTCCATTGACACTTCTGCTAGAAAGTGCAAAACCAGTGCAATCCACCGGTGTCAATCAATCGAAAATCCTATGAGTTTGGTGGATCGATATCTAGTCCAGATAGTGAAGTCACCTCTCTGGCGTCGGTAAAGAACTTCTATACTCTTACTAACAAAAATATCCTCCTCCTGTGATATTTGTGGAGCGCTCGTAGTATATACGGCCTCTAGCAAAAGCAAGTATCGGACTAACCATTCCTTCCCTTTCCTTCCGCGACCTACGTTCGGGCCTGGCCGGCGTCGGTATTGATCAATAAACACTTTAGGATTACCAGGAGTTGCACATTGAAAGATGTTTCGCTACTCCCAAACATAATTATCTGCTTATTCTCTGTGAAACTTCAGCTAGTCCAGATCGATAACGGAGTTGCAGCCAGGGGTGGTCGCACAAGCTCACCAGTAATTGAAAGTATCCGAGAGCTGTTGTAAAGCTAAGCAATTCCTGATGTACTTAACGATCATGTATAATATAACGCCATCAGCGTAGAATATACGTCACCTCGGTGGTGATGCTGCAGCTAGATCATTGATAAAGAGTGGGAATAAGAGTGGGCCCAAATTGCTTCCTTGAGCAGCATCCGATTTGTTCGAAAATTGGGCGGAGAACACACATCCAGTTTTTCCTACAAGTTAGCGACCTCTCAGAATCGATTCGAGCTAACGAATCAGATCAAAAGGCACTCCTATTAACTTCAACCGTTCCAGAAGTATTACGTGATCAACTCTGTCAAATGCTGATTTCATGTTGGTATATACCGTGTCGATCTGAGCTGAGCACCAGCGTCCATATTATGTAAGCAGAATGAAACGAACTGAACGATAGTTGTGGAGGTTGATCTTTTTGGGATGAATCCACGTTGATCAGGGGCAACTCGATCGATGATTAACGTAGTTTAGGTCCCATTTAAATAAATAAAAAACATCAAAACTGTAATTATTTAATTTTTTTGCTTTGCCTCATGGTGTAAACAATATAACGCAGAAGGTATTGGAACTGCAGTTTGCATCGAGAGCGGCTGTGCTAACGAATATGACGCAGACGATGAGTGTTTGTATTATTGGTCGTGTGTTCGCTGCTACAATACTTTGTGAACCTCTTTTAAATAATATATAAAGTTGTGAAATATCACATCACGAACCAGTATCCATCTATCGTGGAGCAATGGCCATACTCAATTTGTTTATCCTTACGGCCCTCGTATCCTGTGACGCTACCGTTGCCCTAAACGGAACTTCTCCCAAAGTCGTCAATAGCCCTAATGCAACAATAAGTCAACACATAGTAGGTGGTGGCGACGCAGGACCTACCCCGTACCACGTGTCCCTTCAGAAGCGGGGTCACTTATGTGGTGGTGCCATCATCGATCAGAAATGGATTTTAGTGGCTGCCCACTGTTTGACAAAGTAAGAATCAACCAGTGGATAGTAAAATTTAACGTGCAACATTTTTCATACATTCTAGTGGAAATCCTAACGAAATGACAGTACTGGCAGGAACTAACCGACTTAGCAGAGGAGGGAGACGATTCAAAGTGTCTAAACTGATTCAACATCCGCAGTATGACAGCAAGAGGGTGATAAATGACATTGGATTGGTGAAAATACAAGGATCGTTTGGGTGGATTCCGAAAGTGATCGAAAAGATTGGCATTTCGAAAAGTTTCGTGAATGGTGGACAAGAGGCAATTGCTACAGGATGGGGTGGCATGCGACAGAATGGAGGACCAATGTCAGACAAACTACAGTTCGTAAGGTTGCGCGTGATCAGCGAGGATCAGTGTAAGGCCAAACTGAATAATATTGGCGCTGGACATATTTGTACACTCACTAAGGAAGGTGAAGGCATGTGCGGGGTAGGTATATTCTATAATTTAGGTTTTAAGCTGATAAACTTATAGAAGTTTGAAAAAATACCATTTTTCTAGGGTGATTCGGGTGGTCCATTAGCGAGCAAAGGAAATGTGATCGGTGTTATTAGTTTTGTAGTTGGTTACCCACCTAATAAAGGTTGCGCTGCTGGTCTGCCGGATGGATTTTCCAGGGTTTCCCATTACTATGACTGGATAAAGGAGACATTTCGTCGCGAATAATTCAAATTAGAATAACTGAAGAAATAATTATCACTTTTGCAAAAAAACATGGTCATGAAATAGCTTTTCCTTTTGTGGATCGTTTTGATGGAATACCGAAAATAAAAAGAGATAGATTTCCTGATAACCACCTGGTGGAATTAAAAAGAAATCTTTCTCTATTTTCTATTTATAAACTTGGTATTTTTTCTACAGCCCTAGCCTTCGGTATTTGATCAAGGTCGTTTGACTGAACTTGAGAACAAATTCCAACCATGCGCGAAAACAAAAACAAAATAGTTGTTTTGATGTTTCACTGTATGTATAATTATGACAAAGTGAAATAATAGAAATAATTATTGAAAGTGTGTAAACCACTACTGATCACACTGATTCATTTCTATTGAATCTAATAAGAAAGGTAACACGTTCTAGAAAGTCATTTCTGTACAATGCCTATCGTATCCTGATATTTTGAAATCTTGCACCCTTTAAAAATGGAAACGGATACAATACCACATGTTATCCTACGAATTTACCAACACCTAAATAAGTTTGTGCGTCATAGCGCCCAATGATGTTTGTCACATTCCGCTAATATGTTTAGCTCATACACACTACCATGGCGCGGGATAAATTATGTGCCGTTGAACCTACACACGTGTACGCAGCAGTCTCAGGAACGGTAAATCTTGTAATTCTCTGCGTCTACTGCGACTGGTTGTGTGCTATCAACCATGCTCGGCAGGTGTTTCCGTGCATTTGTATTGATAGTGGTGTTTCATAATGATTTGTTCGTGTCTCGACTAACCGAGTTCTCGCTGTTTCTATAAAAATATTATAGCAATCATTGATCGACGTTATGTGTCAGTTCTAAATTAATCTTATGATCATACTACAAAATAAAATACAAGTAAACGTAGGTGCATATTTTGTCCTGCGTATTTTAAAATGAAATATCAGCATGTTAAATTTTACTGTGGAAATTTTCTGTTTTTCATTATTCCAACAAAAAGAAGTTCATCGTGAGAATGGGACAGCAAAAATGACACGGTGCTACAAAAAAAACAAACATTTGAATGATCTGTTCCAGTGACCTAGTATGAGTTGTAGATCTAGCCAAGTACAACACAAAAATACGTTTGAACAGTTTACTACATCCTCCAAATTTTGATTAATAGCGAAAAAAACATTTTCTGAAACCTTCGATACAAAAAAATTAGCTGTATTGCTTTTTTTCAGCCGATTTCCCATCTTTAACCGCTCTGAATAGAAGAAAAATAGACATTTCCAACGGTTTGCTATATTATACTACGTTCACACTACGAGTTAAAACGTGTTTTAACGCTATCTTGATGACATTTTTCTTGTTGCTAATTATTATAACGTGTTTTAACTCTGTAGTGTGAACGTAGTATTATACCATGTTCACACTACAGAGTTAAAACATGTTTTAATAATTGGCAACAAGAAAAACGTCATCAAGATAGCGTTAAAACACGTTTTAACTCTGTAGTGTGAACGTAGTATTAAGCTGTTTTGTAAGTAATATTATGTAATTTTATATGAACATTGCTATATTCTCGCAAGTTTTCATGCAAAATATGCAAATGGTTACACTTTTTTCCAAAAGCTCGTCCTTATTCTTCAATTTTTCCGAAATTAGCAATTCTTTTTCATGACTCTTAACCCCTTCATACGCATGTTGTTTATAAACAACAACGTTTTCAAACAGCTATAACTTCTGATTTAGGAAAGATTGACTCACAAAAAGAAGTAATGCTAATAAATGTGATTATTACCTTTTTTAAATCACTAACATTTACAAGTACTAACTCAAGAGCTGAAGTCATTGCAATTAATCTTATTGGATTTCGATGGAGTAGTGCTGCCAGGAACAGTTTAGGTTGACTACGAAAAATTACATTTTGAGATATCTTCGTTATTTTGCAATATTATTAAAAACTGATAAAACATCAATTAAGACTATATTCGACTACGTTTTCCACGCATTTGTAATGTAATCTTATAAAAGAAATGTATAGAATCGTGCCTTATATACCAATTGACTCAGCTCGACGATTTAGGACAATGTCTTTGTGTGTCATATTCAGGAGGATGATGATATCAGGACATTTTTGTACTTCATTTTTCTATTTACCATCGCTAGAAATAAGCACCGAATCATTCCAAAGTGTTTGGATGGGCCTTGATCACTTATCGGTGCAAAGATTTTCATTTGGGTGAACCTTCTGACTGCATTTTTTTTTTTTTTTTCAAATTATAACTATCGGATCGATCTGGAATATCTCGGAAAAAGAGAATCGTAATAGGTAACTCCAAGAAGCATAGAAGTCAAGGGGAGGAGCTTGGGGGTTAAATCTCCACCCATCTCCTTCTTTAACCAAAATATAGTCGAAGGAAAAAATGTATTTATACTAACTGATTTAATTTAATACTACAATACTAATTGCCTGATCAGTACATTGAGAATCTATTGTTTTCAGCATTATGAGGGCCTTTGGAAAATTGTGGAAATGGTATTCTGATCTGTAACTGATGAGCAAAACTATTTGGACAGTTGCACCCAACTCGGCATAGCCATTAACGCTGCACATGAAGAATGTAATCGTAAAATCGAAAACGATTTCAAGACTTGTCCAAAGAATTTCTTCAATTATGTGAAGACGAAATTGAAAAGTACTTTAACCCATATAGTCCAACGATACCACACATTGTTTGGACCTGAACAGGTCGTTAGGCTCTTAAATCATACGATGTTTATTAGGTTACAAACTTTCCATTCCAAATGCATTTTGACGGACATGTAGGAAACAGCACCAAAATCAGCCATTTATTTGGAAAATTCTTTAAAGAAGTCTATACTTCATATTTCTAAACAGACCGCGACCACGACTACTTTCCATTTATACCTTAATTTTCAAATTACATTTCCCTCCATGAACTATCTGGACACGAAATTACCATCGCACTAAAGAACTTCGACGCATCAAAAGTACCGGAACCTGACGGAATAGTATATTATTGATTTGTGTACGACTGTCCTAACATCCTTGCTTCATTGAAAATACACAACTGTAACGTGACAGATCATTGAGAATACTCCATAAATACTTTATAAATAATACCCCTTAATTTATTTCAAACTCTTCTATATTTTCCAAGCTTCAACTTAAAACTTTGTTCACGCAAATTTGAGGGCCAACGAAACAGACGAAAACTGTGTAACGCGACAGACGTATTAAAAGCGAACAATAAAGTGAAAACCGTTCATGATAGAAAATAACTTTCTGTAGAAAAAATGTTGGGTTTAGGGACCTTAAGAATGTGCAATTGTGATAGAATCTGTTTTTGTTTTTGCAGACTTTTCTTATGAAACATGCGTAAAATTGTAACGTCAGAGACAGAAGCCTTGACCATATGAATAGGTAAAATATCTAATATTCTATTAGTATCTTCGAAAAATTTTACAACTTAAAACATTATGTGCTGATAAAGTAATGTTGGCGGTAAATATTTCTAGAAGTAATTATGGAGAATTTACGCTTCAAACAAATTTGTTTCGAGACTTTAGGCTGTTCGTGAAAGAAAATTTAAAAAAAAGTTATTATGATGTTACTGTTTATGATAAATCTCTTTTACTGTTTATCAATAATAGAATTTACTTTTTTATCGAAAGCTTGAAGCGCACAATAAAGTTATTTTGCAAAAAACAGGATTTGAGAACATTTTGTAAATATCATTTTATAGCTCGATATACTCCCTACACGTAGTATTTATGCCTTCAACAAAGTTGTTTTAAATGACAGTCTCAACAAATTTGCTGTTACTATTTTTTCGTAGCTTTCGTAGCAAATTATTATAACAGAAGATGTGCTGTTTTATGTTGGAAAACTTCGTCGAAATTTTAAAGCTCAAAGATGATGGTTTCGGAATTGTCATTTTGACAGTAAGTTCGATTTTCACCAAACACCCACCAAACCGAATTTCTGGCTGCATCACTGTCCACAAGTATGAATATAATTTGGACCGAGTACAAAGCATATTTCGGACAACCAAATGTTATCATTTTTTAGATGAATTCTAGCATATTTACTTGTAGAGAAAAAGCCTGAGTTTTATTATTCATTTCAAACTTTTACGTTTGATAGAATCAGTGGCTTAAACAGTCGGTTTGGTGGCGGTTTTTTTCTCTTGTGTATTTGATACGGCTCAAAGCGTCAGCATACCTGAGCCGTGGGTCTTTCGAAATTTTTACAAAATGTAGAAATTAAAATAAACTCTCAACTATCCATAGGATCTTGTTGACGCAGCTTGCTGCTGCATGTTGAGATCCTCTTCCTTGGTGGTGAAAATTTAAGTGCGTTGTCTGCCGCACCTTAAGGGTCATTCGGTCCGTCTTCTCTCGCGTTTTCGTTCATGTCTATGTCGTCATCGGTACTGCATTCATGATGCTCATGGTCGGATGTTCTTGTTTGTTTCTTGTACTTCCGGGTCGCTGCTGTAAATCCTTCTTCATCGGTGTTTGATTCTTTATTGGTGCTGTTGGTTGTTGGTTTGGAGACATTTTCAGTAATCGTTGTTACTTCGACGTAGGTAATGGCAGTTGGTTTAGTGGCACTGGACCCGATCGTTGTTGAGCTGGTGTTTGTTCCTGCCCGGTCCGCAGTCGTTGGTTTACCAACTGGTTGTGGTTTAGCATACGACCACTGTATACCTGCTTTGGTCGTCGCAGGGGGAATTTCTTTAGCAGCCTCTGCGCAAGGTTTTCAGTGGTGTAGCGGCTGATCGCAATATTGGCACGTAGGAATCTGCTCTGGGTACGTGACTAGTGTTCGTTGAGAATGTACAATACCTTTAGGGCATCTGCCTGAGATAGACAAGTAGGAGGAAATAGGTTTTGTCGGTCGCATTCTCACTACACGAACGCCGTTGCCAAGTTCTGGGAAGAAATTCGTCCAAGTATCTTCTTTAACACTATCCACCTCTCCGTATTTTGACATGAGTTTTTTGATAGCGGCGGAACTAGTACGTGGTACCAGGTCATGTAGCTTTATGTCAATGTTGTATAAAGTGTCATTACTTTTGACGGCGTGTTTCAAGTTGTTCTGCGAAGCGAATAATTCTGCTTGGCTAATGTTTTTGAACGTAATCAGTACCGCATGACGTAAATAATGGAATTGCACGCCGCTAATTTCTACTATGTTGAGCTTCATGTTCACCTTCAACAATTGCTTCACTTCACGAATCCCAAGTAGCATGCTTTGTTACTGTATAGTATTTGTAACTCTCTTGGTAACAACTATGTTATGGAAAAAGCGCACTTTGTTTGTATGTTGTGCAACATGTTCCTAATTACAGTAAAATAGTGAAAACAATAGCTGTGCCATTTGTCGAGCACTGGGTAGTTGGACAGTTCTGTTTTAGGGTGGAATGGCAAACAAAGAGGCATTTGCAACTTGTTAGACTGTTTGTGCAAGTTAGCAAAGTTTCTGATTAGTTTCACAACTGTAATTGATGTTTACATACTTAACACTATTGGCCAGCTCTATAGTTACATAGTTGCACAATCAGTTTAAAAACCCGTGGAAATTCTTTTCAAATATATCCAACAATAAAAAATATTGTGTAGCAGTTGTGCAACATTTAAAACTTTCAACAAGTTGCAATTGCTACTTGGGATTGATTCTCTTACCGGACATTTCGAAAAGTCAACAGCAACACAGTTTATCTGCAACGGGGCTACTCTTGCTTTGCATTGTCACTCATTGTTTGTTCACGTTTCACACACTAGGTAGAAGGAATCAATTTTTGCTTTTGTAAATAGACAAAGCGGTGGCGCACGGGTAAAATTGATCACTTGGCCTGCTATAGCAGCGAAGTGATTTACAGCTTCTGAACTGAGCAAGCTGAGAAATCGAACTGTGGAGGAAAATGCTTGATTAGTCCTGGTTTTTCTCCTCTAACCGATAAAATGTCTGCGTTTGATTCGTTCTTGTAGCCTAAAATAAATGAGTAAGACGTCAATAACTATTGTGGTATAACAATGAGCACAGTCTCCAAGTTTTTCGATCTGGTTATTATGGGACCTCTTAAGGCTCTTTGCCAGCATATGTAGGTGACGATCAACATGGCTTGACGTCTAGATGTTTGTCAGCGACTAACCTGTCTTGTCTACCATCCTATAATATTTGAATGTCGCGATCAATTTGGTGTTATTTGCACCAATTTACCATGCTATATTTCACCCTAAGGAGGAATATTTGGTAAAAACCAAAATTTCTCACTAGGGTGAAAATTTGTTGGTAAAAACCAGTCTTTTGTACAGGAGGGCACAAATCCTTATTTCATATTCTGTTGCGTTTCGGCTTCGCCTCATCAGAAACCGACACTAACTTATTGTCGAAATAGATTAGCGCCGGCTTGACGCAAATCCCTTAAAACCAGTGTGTTTTAGTTTTTAGTGTGTTTTAGTTTTAAGGGATTTGCGTCAAGCCGGCGCTAATCTATTCCGACAATAAGTTAGTGCCGGTTTCTGATGAGACGAAGCCGAAACGCAACAGAGTAAGACCAATTTACCGCTTTCAACAAATTGAACCATGATACAACAATCGCTAAAATGTAGATCTTTAGAATCATTAATAACTGTTGTAATTGTGTCGATCCTTCCTTATTGATCGAGAGATACAGATTGCCAGGTACCCACATTTACTTCAAAATCAACAAATACCCCAAGGATGGCACCTGGTACCGTTGATGTTTCTGCTTTACATAAATGATGTACATGTAGTGCAAAAGACTACACGACTGACCTTCGCGGATAATCTCAAGATATTTCATCGGATTCGCTCAATTAAAGATTGAAGATTTCTCCAACATTAGCATCCAATTTATGTTGATTGGTATAGAAAGAACCGCATGTTTGTAAATCTTAAGAAGTGTTTAGTAATCTGATTCTTACGCAAGAAAGACCAGATTGATTTTAAATATCTGCATAAATTGAACGCGATATTTTTCACTACCGAAAACCTGGGAAAAAATCTGACATGAGCGTTCAAGCCGGAATTCACGTCACACCAGCGGAAAGCCCGGGTCTCGTTACGACTGTCCTGGGTTTTTAAAGCCTTCTGAATAAGGAAGTATATAATTTTTATGTTTCGGATTTTTTTCTAACATTAAAAAAAAATTAAGTATATATACAATTTTTTTCAAAAATATGCAAAAGATAATTTGTTTATATACTTTCATGTTCTGAAAATCTCCAAAAATCACCTCTTTATGAAAATCAAAATCACGCAAAATTTCTTGCAAAACAGGATATTATAGGATATCGTTGAAAAGGTCTATTTTTCTTCTTTCTGTTAAAAACGTAGCTAATTTTTTGTACCGAAGGTTCCAGAAAATGGATTTTTTGTTATAAATCAAGACAGATTCCAAATAATGTTTTGTGTTAAAGTTGACGAAGCCTACAACCTTGAAAAGTTCAAAATTTTTGTGGCACCGTGTTATTCAATGCAATGTTTCGAACACAATTCTAATTTTTAACCACTCTTGTGCAAAATTTAATTTTATTGTTCATTGCAACAGGTAGACCCACGTGCACTATCCAACCACACGATGATACCATAAATTATAGCAAGAGACGCGTGTTGCAGTTATCGAAATTCGCCAATCTCTACACATTCAAAGAATGCACCCGGCTTAAGCTGCTCACCCATACTGATTTCGGTCGTGGCATCGAGAGTTCAGGTACCGTTGTGTTAGTGATACTATTTCACCTCACCGCCACCGACAACCGAGATGAACAAAGCTGTGATGGGGTCGCGCTTTTGCGTATAGTCTTTATATAGATAGGTAACACCTTTACATCTCCGTGAGCGTTTCATACGACAACATCACCGGTCAAGGTGCTGCGCGAAGAAGATACAAATCTCTGAAAATAATGTCCAATTTATTAGTATTTTGCATCTGGTAGGACCAACATCTCGCTGCTTACGTGCAACCGGTCGTTTTTCGTTTCGAGACTTGCGTATTCAATGTGCTGAAGCTTATACCCGCTTGCAAAAAAAAGTGTGAATGAAAGCTGTTGCGACTGACCACCATTCAACAGCTCGAGAAGCGTATAGTATAGCTGCGGATGAAATAACCAAAACAGGAAGCAGACGGAGTAATTGGATTATCTGTTATCATCTAAACAATGCATAATTATGAGAGGAGCCAGTGAGTGTGCAAACGAGTGATTTAATTTGACAATTTGTGATCGTGCAAAATAGCTCCAAAGTGAAACAGTGGTAGATGTGCAAAATATTCTGTGACGTCGCACAACGATTATAATATTGACAAAATTGAAATCTCCCAGCTGGTCGGAGCGTGTGCAGATACGTCAGCAAGATCTCCCACGGTTTAGGATGGATAATTCAATCAAGTTTGCGGAGCTTGAGCGGGAAATCCGTCGTATAGACGTTGACGCCGATACCATCCAAGTGTCGTATCATTTGCGGAATTTCGCTACACTTTTCCAGCGGCATATCACCGACGATGGAACATTGAGGTGAATACCATTTTGCTTGCAAACATTCGATAGCTACCGCTTACCATAAGTGGTTAAGTTTGTTCCGATTGATTGAAATGATTAATCGGCCAACGGACTGATTAATTATGATTAGATTCCTAAAAGTTTCCCCACACTAAGAAGGTCTTAAAACTCGTTTTGTCTACGATCAGTGACCAAAGAGAACAAGACATGTGTTGGTCGAGAAAGTTGCTTTTGATCACCATTACCCAAAGTCAATGCAAAGTAGAGGATGTTCTGAGAGAATAGTTGTCTGGCTACGGACAGCGACCGCTTGTCCAGTGCTTGAAATTTGTGAGAAAGATGTAAACGTGCGGAACGAAACGTTTGCATACATTATGAAGGTACTCTTCAATGTCTTTGATGAAGGAGTCAGATGACTCATGTAGACACAACGTGTATACGAAAATGTTGTTTGGGGCAACCTTCACGACGATTGGATTGGTTTCTTATGGGTTTTAATTCTCCAGTCTCTGGGAGGCCTTTTGCAAGATTAACATGCAAATAATGTAAGTATGACTTATTGAAAATCATCGTGACAAATTATCTGTTAAAAAATAAAGCTATTATAAGAAAGGTAACAAGTTGCGCAAGAAAATATTTAAATAATAAACTACATTTTTCCAACCTCATTTCATTCACGTGTTAATAGTACGGTGTTATTATGACGGATCAGAGCAATATGGGTACAGATGTACTCATGCTTTGTAGTATGTGTGAGATTTCTTAAGGTTCGGAGCGAATCGATTGGCATGATTTGGATTTCAATAATCCATGGCATGATGTGGATTATTGGAAGCATATCGTACTTCGTGAAAATCCAAGCAATAACGAGTAAAGCTTGTCTGTGAATGTGATGTCTTGATAATCTTCTTTCACTATCGAATGCTCTAAAATTGGGAGATGGAAAAATGTCACATTGTCTTCAAGAATCTCCATATATTGAGGCCCACTTTTTAACTTTAAACTAGTTTAAACCGTGTTCTTCTCTCATTCATTTATTTAGTTCAACATCAATTTCATGATAACACTGAATCAACAATTTGCCTCCACAATACTCGATTTGTAGCTGCAGCTCCTCAACGTCGGTTACGCGCAACACTCGCCAAATCACGTTCCACCTGGTCCGCCCATCGTGCTGTCTGCGCTCCCCGCCTTCTTGTACCAAGCGGATCATTAGCATCTTTGTAGGATTGTTGTCCGGCATCCTTGCAACATGCCCCGCCCACTGTTTTCCTTCCAGCTTTAGCCACCTTTTGGGTACTGGGTTCGCCATAGAGTGCAGCGAGCTCGTGGTTCATCCTTCGCCGCACGCACCGTTCTCCTGCACACCGCCGAAGATCGTCCTTAGCACCCGTCGCTCGAAAACTCCTAGCGCTTGCAGGTCTTCCTCGAGCATGGTCCAAATCTCGTGCCCGTCGAGAACCACCGGTCTTATAAGCGTTTTGTACATGGTGCATTTGGTGCGGGGGTGTATCGTTCTTGAACACAGTTTCTTCTGGAGCCCATAGGAGGCCCGACTTCCACTGATGATGCGTCTTCGGATTTCACAGCTCACGTCATTGTCAGCCGTTAATAAGGATCCTATGTAGACAAAATCCTTCACTACCTCGAAGGTATCCCCGTCGATCGTAACGCTGTTTCCTTGCCGGATCCTGTCGTTTCCGGTTCCGCCTACCAGCATATACTTTGTTTTGGACGCATTTACCACCAGTCCGACCTTCGATGCTTCGCGTTTCAGGCGGGTGTACAGGTCTATTACCGCTCCAAATGTTCGGGCGATAATGTCCATGTCGTCCGCGAAGCATACAAATTGCTCGGGTTTCGTGAATATCGTGCCCTGGCTGTTGAGCCCGGCTCGTCGCATCACACCTTCCAGAGCGATGTTGAATAGTAGACACGAGAGTCCATCACCTTGTCTCAGTCCCCGTCGAGATTCGAATGGACTGGAAAGTTCACCCGAAATCCTTACGCTGTTTTGTACACCGTCCATCGTTGCTTTGATCAGTCGAGTCAGCTTCCCGAGAATGCTGTTTTCGCCCATGATTTTCCATAGCTCTACGCGGTCGATACTGTCGTATGCCGCCTTGAAGTCGATGAACAGGTGATGCGGACCTGGTATTCACGGCATTTCTGGAGGATTTGCCGTACGGTGAAGATCTGGTCCGTTGTCGACCGGCCATCGATGAAGCCGGCTTGATAACTTCCTACGAACTCATTTACTTTAGGTGATAGACGACGGAAGATGATCTGGGATAGCACTTTGTAGGCGGCATTCAAAATGGTGATCGCTCGGAAGTTCTCACACTCCAAATGGTCGCCTTTCTTGTGAATGGGGCAGATGCCCCCTTCTTTCCACCCCTCCGGTAGCTGTTCGGTTTCTCAGATCCTGACTACTAACCGGTGCAGACAAGTGGCCAACTTTTCCGGGCGAAACTTGATGAGTTCTGCTGCGATACCATCTTTGCCAGTTGCTTTATTGTTCTTGCGCTGTTGCCATCCTTAACTTCCCTCAATGTGGGAGTTGGTTCATTCTCGTCCTCAACAGCACTGATGTAGTCAAATCCTCCGTTGCCTTGGTCATCTATACCTACATTCTCCTCGCCGTTCAGGTGCTTGTCGAAGTGCTTCTTCCACCTTTCGATCACCTCACGGTTGTCCGTCAGCAGGTTCCCGTCCTTATCCCTACATATTTCGGCTTGCGGCACGAAGCCTTTGCGGGATGCGTTGAGCTTCTGGTAGAACTTTCGTATATCTTGAGAACGGCACAGCAGTTCCATTTCCTCGCACTCCGCTTCTTCCAGGCGGCGTTTTTTTCTCTCCCGGAAGAGGCGTGTCTGCTGCCTCCGTTTCTGTTTGTATCGTTCCACATTCTGTCGGGTTCCATGCTGCAGCATGACCGCTCACGCTGCATTCTTCTCCTCCAGAACCGCTCTGCACTCCTCGTCGAACCAATCGTTCCGTCGTCTCCGTTCCTCGTACCCGACAATGTCCTCAGCTACGTTGTTGATGGCTGCTTTTACTGTGCTCCACGTCGAGCTCTCCCTCGTCCGGTAACGCTGCCTCGAGGTGCTGCGCGTAGGCAGTGGCGACATCTGGTTGCTTCAGTCGCTCTAGATCGTACCTAGGCGGCCGTCGGTACCGTACATGATTAATAACGGATAGTTTTGGGCGCAATTTAGCCGTCACCAGGTAGTGATCAGAGTCGATACTCGCGCCACGATAGGTCCTGACGTCGATAATGTCGGAGAAGTGCCGTCCATCGATCAGGACGTGGTCGATTTGCGATTCCGTCTGTAGCGGTGATCTCGAGGTGTAGCGATAAGGGAGGCTGTGCTGGAAGAAGGTGCTATGATTGGCCATGTTCTTGGAGGCGGCGAAATCAATGAGCCTAAAGCCGTTCTCATTCGTCAGCTGGTGAGCGCTGAACGTTCCAATCGTCGGTCTGAATTCCTTCTTCTGGCCTGGCCTGAGCGTTTAAGTCCCCAATGATAATCTTGACGTCGTGGCCTGGGTAGCGGTCGTATTCTCGTTCGAGCTGCGCGTAGAAACCGTCTTTGTCATCATCGGTGCTTCCGGAGTGAGGGCTGCGCACGTTTATTATGCTGATGTTGAAGAAACGGCTCTTGATCCTCAACCTGCACATTCTTTCGTCGATCGGCCACCAACCGATCACGCGCTTTTGCATATCGCCCATTACAATAAAAGCTGTCCCTAGCTCATGTGTGTTGCCGCAGCTCTGGTAGATGGTATGATTACCTCTAAATGTTCGCACCATGGATCCTGTCCAACACACCTGTTGCAGCGCTGATTCCGAACCCGCGGTCCTTGAGAACATCGGCGAGTACGCGGGTGCTTCCGATGGAGTTGAAAGATCTACAGTTCCACGTTCCGAGCTTCCAATCGCTAGTCCCTTTTCGTCGCAGTGGTCGTCGCCATTGGTATCGGTTCGCATTATTTGCTGCAATTGTTTTTTACGGCTGGCTTGCAGGGCCTGACACCAACCCCCTAACTTTCCGGATGACCATAGTGCACAGTTGAGCTTAGAGTCCTTCACTGGCACTCGGACGATGATCAGCCGCCCCTAACATGGGGAACAGGCGCTGTTTTGAGCCGCTCCTCCTGGAGATCAGACGCTCAGGGTTGCAGCAGCAACCCCCCCCCCCCTCCCCTTCCCTGTCAGCCTACGACCAAAGTTCCCACTGGGGTTGGTTACCCGATCTTCCCTAAGGTTGCTCGTAGTTCCCGGCCAGTACCACGGGGAGGTAGGGATAGGAGTTGCTGGGAAGAGGCTCTGTCTTACGCATTACCCAGCTTTTACTCTTCTCTCATACAATTGGTATAACTCTTCTACTCCCTTACTGTTACGTCAATTATAGAATACGAAAAAAATTATAAAGTTGCATAGATTTTTTTATTCAATTCGTTTATTTGATAAGGGGTTAGCTTAACGATGCCAAATTATTAGTTTTACATTTTAGATGTCTTTAAACTAGGGAATTACACATAGAAATAATTTTTGAAGAAGAGGGGATAATTTTGTTTATCCCTTTATGGGGAGCGGGTTTCATGCATCCTTGACCTGAGGGACAAAGTATTCACAAATATTCACAAATACCAAGCCGCGCGCGGAGCCTGTGGGGCACCAAGGCGCATCCCACAGTATTGTTGCCCCTACCCTGTCAAGCGGGGCTCTGACAGGGTTGACTTTCTTTTCCTAGCTATTCGTGGGAACAAAACGGAAAACACTAAGAAAACTGTAAACATTAGTTTAGCGATGGAATCCCTTTGCCAAGGGGGATTCGGTGAGGTCTCCTCAAAGAGGGGGGGGGGGGGGGACAGCGGAGCGACGGTGGCTGCAACCAACCAACAGCACCAGAGTTTCTTCAGCGGTGGGGGGATAGCCCTATCAACACGATCGGCGGGTCACCACCCACGATGCGGGTGGTAGTCAAGCAACTCGATAATATCATCGAGTTTACAAGCGGAAAGCAGAACATCAGCAAGGAACTGAAACAGAACCTACTGGTGCTCCGCCAGGCTGTTCGAGTCGCAAGACAAGAACAGGACGCTTATATCAGGCGGATGGCGGGAAAAGACAAGGCGGATAAAGGCGCCCAAACTGAGGCCTTCACCTTCCTTGAAGGAGCTACTATGGCCCAAGAGGCGATTGATTTCGCCTTGACGGCCAAAGAGGGCAAGACTGCGCTTAACCCGAAGCGGCCCAGGCTGTCACCAGGCGAAGGTGCGCGAAGCAACGCCAAACGACGCGCAACCACAAAGGCCAAACGTCGTTTGAATGGTGCAGACGGGGGTGTATTGGATCCCGAAGTGCGTCCAACCGAGAAGGTGACTACTCGGCCCAAGAAGGCGAAAGGCACCAACCGGGCGCAAAGTGTCGGGCCACAAATAGGTACCAGCCAGCCGGTGCCATCGGCATAAGGGGGTGAAAATCCCTGGCAGCTGGTCAGTAGGGTTAGCGGAAGTCGAACGCAGCTCGACCCGCAAAGAAGGTCAAGGACAGAGGAGAGGCTCTGTTAGTGAAAACCGACAAGGACAAGTATGCCGACGTCCTCAAATCGATGCGGGCGGCCGAAAGCCTCTCGGCTCTAGGACAGGATGTGCGCAGCGTTAGACGTACCAAGACCGCGGAATGATCTTGGTGGTAAAACGAGGTGCGCAAACTAGTGGGGCGGCGTACTAGAAGTTGGCCTAAGAGGTCTTAGGTGACGGCGCTCAGGTGAGGTCGTTGGGTGCGGAAGTGACCCTCCAGTGCAAGCGACTGGATGAGGTTACGAACGCAGACGACGTCGTCTCTGCCGCCATGGAGCAGTGTGGCGCAGATATTGAGCGGACCTCTGTACGCCTAAGAGAGGGACTCTTTGGCGCGCAGGTAGCTTATTTCAAGCTACCGGCTGCGAAAGCCAAAAAGGTCATCGAGAGAGGGAAGCTGAAGATCGGCTGGTCAGTATGCCCAGTAAGCATACCCCAGCCGCCTTCAGTGGACAGGTGCTATCGGTTCTTAGAGTCTGGCCATAAGTCCTACGACTGCAAGGGTCCAGACAGAAGTAAGTTGTGTCGTCGCTGTGGTGACGAGGGACACAAGGCGCAGAAATGCGGTAGGGTACCAAAATGCTTTATCTGCGCCAGTAAGAAGCAAGACCGTAACCATATGGGTGGACCTTCGTGTCCCTTCGGTGAGGTCAGTAAGAAGAAGCCGTGCAAGTAATACAGCTGAATCTTAACAACTGTGCATCTGCCCAGCAGCTGCTGTGGCAGTCGGTCTCGGAGTCGAGGACAGATGTCGCCCTCCTATCCGACCCGTACAACGTCCCTGCCGATAACGGCAATTGGGTGGCGGACGGGTCTAGGATGGCGGCAATTTGTACAACGGGACGGTTTCCGGTCCAAGAGGTAGTACACTCCTCGGCGGAGGGTGTCGCGATTGCCAAGATCAATGGTGTGTTCTATTGTAGCTGCTATTCACGCCAAGGTGGCCTATAGAACAGTTCAACTAGATGATTGACAGGCTCACGTCGGGCCTAGTGGTTCGGAAGCCGTTCGTTATAGCGGGAGCTTTCAACGCATGGGCAGTGGGAGTGGGGCAGCCGCTGTACAAATAGCAGGAGCCAAGCGCTACTGGAGGCGCTTGCGAAACTCAACGCAGTGCTAGTCAATGATGGTTCCACTAGCACATTCCGTAGGAATGAGGTCGAGTCATGGATTGACGTATCGTTTGTCAGCCCGGGTCTGGTTCCAGATATGGACTGAAAGGTAGACGAGGGCTACACCCATAATGATTACCTAGCAATACGCTTTAGGATCAAGTATGGTGTGCAGCATCCGAGGGCGGGTGATCCCTGCCAGGTACGCAGGTAGAATACCAATCACTTCGACAGCAAAGTTTTCACCGCGGTCCTGGGACTGAAGGCCAACACCGATAGTCTAAGCGGGGATGCTTACCCGATCAGAAACACTTAACAGAAATATTTCATAACTATATCTCACGCTGTAACTTGTTATAAATTTCTGTTATTTTAACTACTAACGAGACCTAATTTATAACACAATTTGTTACAAAAATTGCGTTCTGTTATAATCTTGTTATTTCATTCTGATCGGGTACCTGCGAAAACAGGAGAGCACCTACCGCTTGATGTGTCTCAGAGTGATATCTGCCTACCGCACGGTATCACACGATGCATCTGCGTGATAGCGAGCATGATTCCAATCGGGCTGGTCATCCGGGAAGCCGAGGAGTGTTTCGAGCTGCGTTGCACTAGAGGAGTCCGCGAGCGTACCAGGGTAGCTTCGGTCGCCAGATGGCAGCGTGAGTGGGATAACTCCTTGAAAGGTAGGTGGACTCACCGGCTGATACCTAACATATCGAGCTGGGTGGGTAGACTCCATGGGGAAGTTCACTTCCATCTGACAATTCCTGTCAGGCCATGGCTGCTTCCGACAGTACCTCCACAGGTTTGGGCACGCGGAGGCCCCCGTCTGCCCTGACTGCCCATGTGTTGACGAAACTGCGGAGCACTACTGTTCGTATGTCCTCGTTTCGACGTCAAAAGAAGAGTAATGCTAGACGTCTGCGGCCGGGACACAACCCCTGATACCCTTCCAGATCCAGATGATGTGACAAGCGATGTAGAAGTGGAACGCAGTCTCGACTGCAACCACTCAGATTGCCTGCAGGTTGCAGAGCAGACGACAAGCATGACTAACTTGTGATTGGTTAGTTAGAGCGGAAAGGGCTGAGCGCGGAGAAGTGAGCGAATGGTCTGCTCATGCTGAGGCAAGTGTGGCGCAGTGGGTGGCAACCGCGGTAGTCACACCGAAGCGTGGCAGAAGAGTGAGTGAATACTGAATAGACGTATGTATGGACTGCCCATGTCGAAATGGGAGGGTCGTATCGTAGAACGTTGGTACCTAGCGCTATTGATACCTCGTGGCGTGACAGAGGAGTGCAGGGTGAGCATCCAAGTCAGTCTCACATGGTATGCTAGAGGTAAGCACACAAGTCAGACTCACATGGCATGTAAAAGGTGAGCACCCAAGTAAGCCTAACATGGTATGTCAGAAGACGGAACCTAGAAAAATGTCGTAGAGATATTCATAGTTTCGGTATGTTTGTAATTGAGACGTATTGAAGTTGCTCTAAATGGTGTCAATTAGACCAGTTTACATTTCATCCCTAGAACTAGAACATACCCAACGCGTGAGTTCGTAATTGCATTTGTGCCAAAAATTGTTTTGCAAATAAACATGAGTACATTCGTTCGAATAATTTTATATGATTCGTCGACAAGTTGTACAAATTTTCTTCTGCGACAAGCGGAGAGAGTTTAGGACTCCACTGGCAACTTATGAAACAAAGAATTTGTCAGTACGATGTATGATTAACCCTGTTGCGAATGTTGCCGTGTTCCGTTACTGAATGTATCGCTATTTTGATTGACTTGTATCTCTTTTTTTTCTGTGTACTCCCCAGCGACCTGTTCGGCTACCTAAATCGAATAGCACTAACCGATACCAAGTTTGCTATCAGCATGGCCGTTATCTTTGCCTCCCATCAGTTGGACGACCTAGTGATAAAGGAAACAAAATTACGAAACGCCATGCTCACAATCCTGCAACAAAACTTCCAGAATATCGAAGCACTTAAACGTGACAGCATCGGAAAATTTTACAACTCAGTTACGCTGCTGGGTGAATACTACCATCGGAAGAAGTTTGCTAATGGCAAACGGATACTGATCCTGGGGCAGAGTTTGCTGCTGCTACTAACAACGGAATTGGAGAAGGAAATTAAAATGTGCGAGGAGAATGAATCGCACACAATTGATCCGGAGTTTGCCAAAGTGATACTTTCACAGGTAACGTTGAATGGGGGAGAAGCTAAGGTGGAGCATACGCAAGAGATTGAAGACTTAAACTACTCCATACGAAAGTGTCTGATTAACGTTCGTGGGCTGTGTTCTAGAACGAAGGCCTACTTTTTGATGGCACTGGATTTGTTCTACACCAACTTCAATCTCGGAACGAAACTGTTGGAGAAGTTGTATGGAAAGTATCTCTTCGATCCCGATGAAACTATTTCAACAAATCACTCTGAAACTGTTAAAAAGCCTGATGCGAAGGAAGACCAGACGGGGACTGACAAATCATCTAAAAAACCGGAAATGAACGGAACTGAGTCCAATAATGTACCAAACAAAACCACCGAAAAGACTGACAGTGGGAAAAAGATGCGTGGAAAATCACTGCCTTCCAAGCCAAGGAAGAAAGAAGACAAAATTGAATCACCGATCGTACCTGTTGCTAAAGCACCTAGCATAGCACCGAAGAAATTTAGTAACATGAACAACCGACCGCCTTTGCACAACACTTCACCCAAAAAAGATCACCGACCAAAACCTGCATCCACACAGAAAACCCCACCGCACCGCCGATCCGCTCCGGAAAAAATAAAATCGGCATCATACGATCGCACGCCTCCCAAGACACCCACCAGCACCACCAGTCAAGCTAGAACGAAAACGCCGGACAACCCGACGGTGCTGACGCAGAACTTCAAGGGTCCAACGCGAAACTCTACCAGCCCTGCCAACAATCCGAGCCCGCAAACCAACAGTGTCAACCGCAAACTGCACGTATGCACGGTTGCAGCCCAGGAAGACAACGTCGAGAATCTCGCCTGGGACGATCTCACGCTGGAGGACGAATCACCGCAGAAGATCAATCCACACACGAAATCGTTCCTAAACTTTCTGACGCAAAAGTGAGACTGGGTCCCGTTTCGCTCGGCAAACGACACCGAAAGTCAGTGTGGGTATGGGTGTGCCTTAAAGTAGTATAACGTTTGCCGTTGCATTTTAATTTGTCTGTGTTAAATGTCGATTTGTGATATTGCACGTTTCATTTGTATTGTTAGAAGACGTCTAGGAAGGGTGGATACAAACATGACTGTAGGATGGTATTTTCTTTCCAGAGAGCAGCTCGTTTGTTTTAATTGTAATTGTAGTATTTTTTATATTTCTGAATGCGTTAAAAATTGAATAAATTTTCTTCAATTTAAAATTGAATTATTTGCTGCATTTGTTTCTAGACTTTTAACGCTAAATGTTACTTAAACTAGAAGATATAATTCGAACCTAGGGTAGGCTAGCTGTTTAGTACGTTTTATACAAGTTGAGTGGTTGTTCCTGATAGCTGATCATATCGCCTGCGTCCCGAATAGACATATCATGATAGATCATTGTGAGCAAACAATAGTAGGAAAATAAAAGTTTTTAAATCATGCGGTGGATTAGTGTTTTATTGCAATCGGGATACTGACAGTTCCTGAACTGGTTCTGTGCCTAAACTGAGGTCTAACTGTTGTAACTGCTATTTCCTTTTCGTGAATTTACTGAGCCTTATGACGAGTGAGCAAGTACACAAAAATGTGGAGTCTAGCAATGGTTTTATAACGCTATTGAAAAGCTTAAAAAAAGTATTGCGATTAGCAATAAATGAAAGCATGAGCATCAAAATTTACACGACGAAAAAGCTGCCGTGAGATATTTCCTAAAATTCACTACGGTAACGTCGTTCACGCAAATAGCTATTTCCCTCTGAACCAGTGGTTTCCCCCATTTTTCGTTCCATGTACCCCTTTCCGAATATTGAGCCCCATCATGTACCTCATTTTGAAAATTGCTTACCACCATGGGTCTGGGTCATTTGACGTAAAGCCATTTGGAATAGGGTCGTTTGGCATAAGGCCATTTAGCATAACGGACATTTGGCATGATGGTCATTTAGTATAATTTTGAGAATTGATCAGACTGATGGTCATTTGGAATAACGGATATTGGGCACAATTTCTAATTTTGCGTAAAATGAGGGTCATTTGGCATAATTTTGAGAATGACCACATTGGAGGTGATTTGCTATTTTTTTCATCTACAGGGAAACTGATAAGTTTAGACCGTGCGGGAATTAACTGTCGTGATCCGCATAACAGTCCCATTTGCTATGGGTTTCCTATGCAGGTGGGACTGTTATGCGTATCACGGCAGTTAAGGTCATTCGGAATAATTTTGAGCCGTTGAACTGCTGAAGGTCTTATTCTTTTCTACAAATTAATAAATAACACTACGCATAATGTGGCTACGCTATCTCGTTTCAAGTCGCTGTCACTACGTCGGACTTAAAATAATTCTATGTTTGAGTAATCCGGGCAAACGAGCGGATCATAGGTTTGCTTGCAAGACGCCGCCGCTTTCGACGGGGAATCGGTCGCCATCTCGCTCAGTTATTCTTTGCCCCAAGTGCTAGAGCAGAGTAACAACCGATGATTCAATATATTTAAATTCATTCAATAATTTATTACTCAACGCATTTGCATTTGGAAGGAGCGGGGGCATCAGGCTCCTATCAGAGGCGAGTATTTTAATGGTAATAAACATTCTCCTGCATGATGGTTTGTTTCAGCGCTCTACTCAAGACGAAAGCAGGCTTTTGTTGTTCTACCAAAATGTTCGTGGATTGAAAACAAAAATCGATGACCTGTATCTCATGGTATCAGATTGCAATTAGGATGTAATCTTCCTAACGGAAACAGGCCTGGAGGTAGCATCAATGATCGCCAATTGTTTGAAACTTCTTTCAAAGTTTACCGCTTTCCCCGTAATAGTACAAAATCACGACTTGGAGGCGTGTTGATCGCTGTCGCACAACGCTATATTAGTAGCCTCATCGTTACAGCTAGCGGCCAGGGACTGGAGCAGATTTTTGTCTTCGCTTCTATCAAACGCTTGAATGTGCGGATGTGTGCCCGATCAGAATGAAATAAGATTATAACAGAACACAAATTTTGTCACATATTGTGTTATAAATTAGGTCTCGTTAGTAGTTAAAATAACAGAAATTTATAACAAGTTACAATGCGAGATATAGTTTTGAAATATTTCTGTTATGTGTTTCTGATCGGGTGTGGTGTATATTTCACCCGATAGGAGCAAAGATTTAAACACAATCAATGAGCATTTGGCATTTGTTCAGGAACTGTGTGCTATGGGATCGCACTGCGATACGGTAATTGCGGCGATTACAATTAACCGCAGATGCATTGGTCGTCGGAGGAAGATGGCATTCGTTGTGACAACTCTCCTCAGCTGCCACTTACGAGCGCTACTCTTTTGGACTGAATGGACTTCTTTCATCTCAGTCAATCTAATTGTATGTCCAATCTACTGGGCCGTATACTGGATCTGTGTTTCTGCTCATCTACGTGTGTTGTCGAATGCTGCGCCGATCATTTGCTCCCGGTCGATACACACCATCCGTCGCTGGAAATTTCAGTCCCAGCCGTACATAACATCAGTGAGCCGCCTTTCGTGTCCGTAGTTGATTCTCTCAACTTTCGCAAAATAGACTTTACTGCTTTGCATGCTTATCTACGCAATATAGACCGGTCACAACTTTCCGCTCTGAATAGAGTTGACTGTATGACGGAGATGTTTTGTAATAAAATAGAATCGTGGTTGGCCTCTAACGTGCCGCGTAAACGTCATCCTGCGTCGCCTACCTGAAGTACCCGAGAGTTAAGAGATTTAAAACGTGTACGAAGTGCATGTCAACGTAAGCTTTGACAACAGCGAACTCCGGAGACTGTAGATTGCTTTCATCGTGCTAGTAATGCGTACTGGTACCGTAATGCAACTTTATACAAATCGTATGTTCTACGCGTCCAATCATGTTTAAAAAGAAATCCAAAAGGATTCTGGAGTTCCAAGCGGAAATCTGAATCAGTGCCGTCTACCGTATATTTGGACCAAAGCGAATCTACGTCGGCTGCAACTTCTTGTGAATTGTTCGTGAATCATTTTGCTTCCGTTTTTTCGCCTGATGTCGCCTCTATGCAGAACGCTGCGTCGGCCGCTTTGGCCGTCCCAGACTTGGTTGACCTAAATACGTTTACAATAACGCCAGAACTGGTCATGTCGGCTGCATTAAAAATGAAAAATTCGAGCTCTTCTGGACCTGATGGTATTTCTACAGTAATATTTCGTCGCTGTATTGCCGATTTAACAGAACCTCTGTACTTTTTTTTAACCGTTCATTCGCCGAGGCGAAATTTCCCGACATTTGGAAACAATCCATAATGTTGCCTGTCTTCAAAATCGACGGATCGACGAAACGTGAGTAATTGTCGTAGTATAACCACAGACTAACAGACATAACACTATGAGGAAATTCCCTCAAAAAACATTGATCCGACATTTTTTTTCAGAACACTAGCTCCACCTTTTATTCACGGTCCCAACCACTCATTTACTCGTGGGTTACCCCTCAGGTTTGGGTGTAATTTTTCACTAGTTGTCTATTCCACATATGCTTATTCATATGTCAGTCCCAACTACAAATATATTTAAAATGACCGTTAAAACGGGCGAAGCTTTATTTTTAAGTATTATGTCTGTTAGTCTGTGGTATAACTAGCCTGTCCGCTGCTTCAAAATTATTTGAAATCATGATTCAGGAAAGCACTCGTAATTACATTGCATTCGAACAACACGGTTTCGTGCCTGGAAGATCTGTCTCGACAAATTTATTGGAGTTCACGTCGACATGCATCGCACAGATTGAAACCACATCTCAGATTGACGCAATTTTTTACACTGACTTGAAAGCTGCTTTTGACAAAATCAACCATCGAATACTTCTTTGCAAATTGTTGCGTCTCTGGCAGAGTATTACGTGTCCTGTTTTTCGATTGCATTTTCCAACGCATCTGGAGTTCCTCAAGGTAGCAACCTCGGTCCCATGTTGTTTATTCAGTTTTTCAACGATGTAACACTGTTCTTGCGAGGCGGCTGTAAGCTAGTTTATGCCGATGATCTAAAACTATATTTTGTTGTACATTCGATCGAGGACAGCGAACCTCTTCAAGCACTACTGGATTTGTTCGTTTTATGGTGTCAGAAGAACAAATTAGTAGTAAATAAGAAATGTGTAGTGATTACATTCCACCGTATTGCAACACCGATGGTATTTGACTACCGCATTGGCGATGTTTCACTGACCAGAGTCTAGCAAGTTCAGGATCAAGGCGTGCTGTTGGATTCTAAGTTATTCGATGCACATCGCTCAGCCGTTATTTCAAAAGCTAATCGTCAGTTGGGGTTCATCGCTAAGATTGCGAAGGATTTCACCGATCCGTATTGCCTGATAGGTCCGTCCTATATTGGAAACTGCCTCTGTTGTTTGGTGTCCACATCAGACGTCTTGGTGTCTGAGGATTGAACGCATACAGGAACGATTCATTCGTTTAGCATTGAAAAACTTGACATGGCATGATCCTTTGAATATGCCTCCGTATCCTGATCGATGTCGATTATTAGGACTTGACACGCTGCAACGACGCCGGAAGACCCAACAAGCATTGTTCGTTGGAAAGCTGCTGAATGGAGAAATTGACGCACCGCATCTATTGTCATTAATGGACTTTCGAACACCATCCAGATCGTCTCGTAGTACAACGCTGTTGCATCTAAGATTCCACAGAACATCATTCGTATATAATGAACCGCTTATATCGTGTATCCGCATATTCGCTTTAGTGGACGATTTGTTTGATTTTGGAGAAAATTGTAGTCAGTTTGCTAATAAAATTGGTAGCTCTAGGTTAATCTAACGAACGTGCCATTTGAGCCAATATATTCTGATAGGTTAATCTAAGTTTAAGTTTTGATATTTTAACATATTCATTAAGACTACGTGTCAGATGATAAAGTGAAATACAAATAAACCATCGTTTGAAAGAGTTGGTAACATCCAGAAATAATAAAGTTAACTATTTGGATCGAACGGCTTATGATTCGAAAGAACAGCTCATGATACAAAGAAGGATAATTTTAATTATTGAAACGCTGTATGGAAAACTAAAACTTACTGGCGGTTATAATAATAACAACTGAAGTTAAGAATAATTATGCCAAATTGTCTATTATGCTAAATGACCTGCAGGCAGAGCCGTTGCGTGCAATTTACCAGGTTGGCCAAGGGCGCCAACTTTAGGGATGCGCTAAAATCTTGGTCTGCTTCATAAAATAAGTGAGATTTGGGGGTGGGCGTGGCATAGTTGGTAAGTCGATTGCCTTGTACGCAGCGCACCTGCGTTCAAGTCCCAACCCCGCACATAGGGTTTGAAATTTTTCATAAGAGATTTTTCTAACCCGAAGAGGCGAATGATCATAAGGTTAAAACCTCTATAATCGAAAAAAGCGAGATTAAGTCATAAAATAAATCAGGATAGGAGTATCATTCCCAGGTACACACAAAATTAGGCGCATAACTGAGATTTTACCAAAGGCCTCAGAAGACTACGCAACGGTCCTGTTAGTCCAGAATAAACAACGGACAAGACACAGACTTTTCAACAAATTTCAACAAAAATACCGAAAATTATTGCAAACTGTCTCCTCTCATAGAAACAAGGGAAACAGAAATGTGATCATGGGCAATAAAGCAGCCCACCTTTTTTAACCCTCCGGAAGTCGCGCAAATTGCTCACTGAACGAGCAGCTGCTCTAAGACGATGTCGCTAGATTTTCAGAGCAGCGTGCGGCTGCCGGAAGGTTAAGCTGTAACATAGGTCGTAGAGTAAGCTAGATTAATTATCATCGACAAAATAATTCCATGCCGTACCGTGAAAATTGAGGATTGAGGAGTTCCTCAATATCACAAAGTTGCTGGGTCCCAACCTAGGTCCTATCCTGCACTAAGTTGAATCTGGTTGAAAAATCACAAATTTTCGGCGTTCCTAGTTTCTTCTCAAATGTGTAAGATTAAGTGCTGTTTGCTTCGGATTTGCGGCAGAGCTTCCTCTTGCTGGTATATTGACGGTCTCACTGCATGCATGACGCGCGACACAAGCAACCGATCATGCAGACGATCCTTGTCGAAGTAGACGCAACACAGTCTCCCCAAAGGTTACCCGACACCAGTTTGAAGGGACACACCATTTTATCCCGTCCGGTGCGATTGCCATTCAAAATTTTCACTCACTGGAGCAAGTGGTCTTTGAAACAGCCAAGTACGTCCTTCAGTAGATCCAGGCATTTTCATGTCGCATCGATAACTACACCATCAATCTCAACTTTGTGTGCGGGTATGAAAACGCGTTAGTTCTATATAAAAGTCTTGTCGACAGTAATGTAATTTTGTTTTCTTTATGCAAAATATCATAATTCTGAGCTTATCTAAGCGAACTTTCGATATATCTGGCATAGCTGAATATTTCTACGTCTTGCGGAATATTAGAACACTAAGCAGACTATCTTTGATCCGAAAGAAGATCGGATACGGTCGAACCCAGTTCAATTTGTTTAAAGTGGAAAATAATGTGGTCATCTATCTACACTCGATCACTGGATGCAACTTATTTTCTTAGAAAGTGGAACGAAGAATATGTGAAACACTTAATCAGCAATAGAACATAAAAGTATCTTTGGTTCACTTGCTTGTACAAAAAAATGGATGGGTTCTGTATGGAGTATAACCGGAATGCCGTGACGAACCTTGGCCTGGAAATTCAAATCTAATGATATGCACCCTAATCAACAATCCACCAACCAGTTCAAAGTTCCTAAAATTGTTTCCTCAGTACAAAGGGGCGCAAAACTGAGACGCCGCCAGGAGACCACGCTATGGCTTGGCCTGCAAGATGATCACTTCTCAAAATTATTCCAAATGTCTGTTATGCAAAACGTCCATTATACCAAATGACTTCATGCCAAATAGCCCGCTTCCACCACCATTACCTTGTCAGAAAAAGAAAAAAAACTGATTTTCAATTGAATGAATACCATACATTTTTCATTAAAACCCTGTTTCTGAACACTCTCGGTCAGCATCTTAATTCTTGACAAACTGACACAATATATAAAGACAATTAATATCCGACGTGAATGTTAAGATAAGTTAATATTCACCCCTCATAACACACTCCCTACGACAGTATAACTCACTCCCGGTTGAAAACCACTGCAGTAGAAGAAGTATTTGTGCCTTTTAAAGGGGAGGTTGCAGTAATCGGACAGTCTATAAACTCTGGCATGACAAAGTTCATGGTAACTGGTAGAGAGCGAGGCAACTCAAACGGTGTTGGTTCCGAGGTGAAAATCAACGTGGTACGGTGCGAAGTTGTCAACGAATTCATATATCTTGGAACAATAGTGACATGTGATAACGATGTTAGCTGTGAGTTAAAAACGTGTGTTTGCGGCTGTGAATACAACTTTTTATGGTTTGCGTAGTCAGCTAGATCTGTAACCTACCTATGCACAAAGCTTGGACTATACTAATCGCTGATACTCCTTATTGCTCTTTACGACCATGAGACATGAGCATTGAAGGAAACAGAGTATCGAGTGTGTGGGCAAGTTGTACGATACAATGCTGTACAAATTTCTATTGCTTGATAATGAACGATGAAACACAATGTGAAGTACACTTTATACCGATGTCAGTACTAGAATAGTTGCGGCACAATGTTGCTGAACATTTCAAACATGCAAAATGTCAAAGCTCACGAAGAAATTTCTCGTTCAGCAGGCAATGTGTGATTGCGGTTTCAGAAGCAATATATCCGGCACAATAAACACACTTTTTTACGCTGCAAAATGAGAAGACATGACTTTTACCATTTATCCGAAAGCATAAGGATACGGTTCTTGTCTGGCCGGACATATGGGGCCCTATTCTCACAGTCACGTCAGTTGGTGAATAGAAGGATATTTTCTTCTAGCCACTAGGTGACGTGACTGTAAGAATAGGGCCCATGGAGTGTTTTGTCATTACAAGAAAGTAGCTCAAGACTGCTTCGTTCAATTAAGAAGCTGATACACTACTGTTGCGGAGGTCTTTCGTCAACACAAGTTCAGTATAACTGGCAATCCGGCACATGCGGTCAACCATCGATATTGGAAGTGGAATGACGATGAAGCGAAAAAGCGTGGCAAAAACAGGTTATTTTTTAACAGAACAGAAGCTGAATTAATTTTTTTGGTGGTAATATTCTTTGAAGCAAGATTAACAGGATTGGAATTAATAGAAACACCCAAATTATGAGTGACCTTTGGATTTAATTTGTAGACTAAAATAGCTTTGAAGCTTACCCTGAAGGATTGCTGTAGAAACCGTGTTTTATTCCCTCTTCCTCGCGATAACTACAAAATAAAAATATTGTAACCTCATGCATTTTTTCATTGTTATTTCGTTGACCATTTTGGGTGTATATTCTTTATATTGCTTATAAATAAAGCTTAAGAAAAAATAGTATATGATCGATTTCAACAGATAAATATAAAATAAAGAAACATAATGCGTCTTTCCCAAACTGCCCCAGTTTCCCCAATCGATTGAACCAATTCACGTTTATCAAACGAATTGTTCACACTGAGCGCGCTTTCGTACCAAGATTATCGTTTCAGATGTACCATGAAACAATGCTTGTTTATAGGTAAAACAATGTGTGACCATAAACAATGCAGCTTTTGAAAGATTTTCCAAGCATTTGCATGATTTTTCTAGAGCTATGCTCGGATATTCTCTGATCGATTTTGATCAAAATATAGCTTCTATTTATTTTCCGGTACCTATAACCGTACAGTTATCATACTACATAACCCTTTCAACAACTTGTCAGTTTACGAAAAATTGGTTTGCCATCATCGTTAATATGGACCGGATGTAATTTCTTCCTTCTATTTTTCGACATTTGTTTTCTCTCAAGAATAAAGCAATAACATTACTACTTTTCGTTGGTGGGTGACGCAAGCCGAGAAAAAAAACTTCCTTTACTAAGTTAAATCAAACAGAACCTATTCACACATAGAACTAAATCGGCTAAAGCCTCTATTAATTAAAATACTAATAAAATAATAGCAAAAGTTACGTCCTAAAAGCATTACACAACAGTAAATATACATATAAACAGAAGGGTCACAGACGAGAAAAAAAATGCACAACGAAGAATAAGTGGGTGGACCGCGTTAAATATACGCAACTAAGCAAGCGATAGAATAGCTTTAAACTTTGGGGAATTGCACTGCCGTGTTCGATGAGGTGTCGCACCGATCTCATCCTATAAATTGAAGATACTAGATGTAGCAAAACCTTTCTCTAATCCTACTTCTTAAGTTACAATGTTTAGTCTGATTTCATTATGTTGATGATGGTTAGCTATGTCGTAGAAAATTAGTTTCACTAACTGATTTCTGAGAACCCAATTTTACAAGGTTCTAAAAACAATAACATATTTTGGAGCCCGCTTAACAGCGTGGTGGACAATATCCGTCTATAACTTTTATAAAATTATCGACCTTTTCTGCCTTGTTAGCTAATAACCATGTGTTTGAGTTACAATAGATTCGACTGCTCTCTAAAAAAATATGTTTGATTACCTTCAAATTATACTACTCAATTGGGATACTTCCATAGTTTAATTCATCTAACAAACACATTAAATATGTTGCTTTGTTCGTGGTAACATTCCGCTTTAAATTTGGAGGGTGGGGCTTTTATACTTAATTTTGCTGGTTGAACACATTTTTTTACGTTTTAATCAAAGTGGGAGCCAATTAAAGGGAGTGTAACACTTTTTCTTCTTCTAATACTCTACCCAAACAGAGTCTCGGCAATCCAGTCGCACTTTTGCGTTCCGAAGTAGTCAGTCTTGCCCCGTCTGAGAGGACGCACATCTGAATTTCAGACGGCTCTCGAAAAAGGAACGCTCCAAAGTATATCCGAAACACAAGGACGAAGAGACACACGTATTTACACAAACCTTTTGTCCATCGGTGGCGGTTACGCTAGTAGTACCGATAGTGAGTAGTACGAGGTTTCAACAGCTGCTGATGCACAGCGTTCGATTTTTCCTGCTATAGAAGATTGTTGATCTGACCCATCTACAAAGTGCCGAATTAGTTTGAATAAAAATGGTAAAAATTGTTACTTACCAATGACCGCCGGTGTGCTTCCTTTTCTAGCACGACTTGCGTTTGCTGAGGAGTAAACTTTAACACCGCTGAAATCACTTTCACCAGCGTCGAGTTGTTACCGGTGACGTTACCGCTTAGGTACTGGAAAGGGTTGTAGAACAAGTTTTAGAATGTATTTTATTTGTCGCAAAAATGCGGCTCACCTGGAATAAAATGTTCCGCAGGTATTCGAATTCGGTGTTAGCCGTTATACCTTCACTGTGATGCATTGAAACCTGAAAGTGGATACATACGATTTAGCATAAAAAGATTAAATGGAAATATTTTTCGATACCAAAAAAAAATATTTTGGTTGCAATCTATAGTCTAATACACTTATTTTTGCACATTATCTTTTAAAATTAGGACTATACTACCCATGATCGCATAGTTGTCCCGTTTTCTATGGGATTTACTATCTTTATGGGACTCATATGCGATCACAGACAGTATGCGACATTCTCCCGAGAACCATTCTGCTCCGCGGAAACAAAATCACCGCAGCTTTTTCCTAGAAAGAACCATTCTCTAGAAAACCTTTTTCTCTGCAGCACCAATTGCCGTGAAAACCATTTCTCATAATGTATGAGAGAGTGTAATCAATGGTCGTGGGCAGACGCAGTCTTACTTGAAACAAGCCCACGTGTGTGGGTTAACCCTTGGCCACACCACTTCCGTTTCGCAACTTAACTACACCACTGGCTAACCCGATTCGTCGAAGACTGATGCTACCGAGCCGGGTATATGTAGTGGGGGACTCTATCACATTTGCCCGAATGATATTCGCCCGAAAGCCATTTACCCGAAAGACGTTTGCCCGAATGTCACATAAACCCGAATGTCATTCACCCGAATGCCATTCGCCCAAATTCCATATACCCGAAAAACATCGAAATGTAAATTGAAAAATTGAATTTATTGAGCCGAAACCCAACCTTTATTAGATTTGGTACTAAAAAGAAAGTGTTTCCAGTTTTAGTTCCTTTGGTGAGTTTAGATCTTTTAGCTGTTGGTTCCGCTTGCAGTGTACGTAAAACGTACGTACTAGCATTTTTCTCTACGAGTTGCCTTAAAAATTTTAAATTCTTGAATTTTTAAATTGTTAGTTTAAAATTTTTAAACCTTGAATTTTTAAATTTATAAAACTGCTTCAACACACCATAAAATGAAGGATTTCCACGATTTAACAAACCGTTCTATTTATTGCGCCAGCTTTCCACATTATTGGAGGTCCTAGGAATCTTTTACGACACATTTTCGAAAACTGACCATAAAGCGGGGGGTAACAGTGGTTCTTAAGACTTTTTGGTTCCTTGCTACCGTAAAATATAACTTTCACTAATGCAATCCAAAAAAGCGTTATGAACCTTTGGACAACTTTTTCTCAATTCTTCGAGTGCCATTGGAATATCTTGATGAGGCCAGAAGACCAAGGCGACAACTTGTTTGTTAGTGAGTTGCAATCGGCGAGCTTTCGAATATTTTGCCTGATGACCAAGTTGTTTTAGTTTTCTGAAAAAAAAACTTTGGTTTAGATGGAAGAAGCATCCATGAAGGGCAGCACAGTTGTTGGTCATTTGGAATAAGATCATTGACCTAACAGTATATTCTACGCTTTGAAAGACATTTGGCATAACACTCGTTTCGAGTAAGGGTCAATGGGTTTATGAAACGAACAAACTTGTCACAATGTGCATTCTGTTCCATCCATCACAGCGCATTTGAACATCCTTGGTGTTCTAAAGCAACAAGCCAACGTTCCAATTGCCGGAATAAATGCCATCAAAACGTTGGCCCGTGACAATGTATTTGTGAAGTTTCGTTTTCGACATGAAAGATTCTACGCTAATCTAGAGTACCTAGTTACACCAAAGGTAACCGCTACACTACCGCCTACCAAACTCGACGTGAAGAAATTGAATATTCCCAGTAATATTGAACTTGCCGATCCTGCGTTCCATGAGCCAGGAAAAAATCGATTTGTTGGTCGGAGCTAAACTATTTTTCGACCTGCTTAAGCCTAGGCATTTAATTATCGCTGATAATATGTCGCAACTAAGGAAGACCTACCTAGGATGGGTGGTCGCTGGAGTAGTCCACGAGGCTACCGTGACCGAACCTGCCATGCAACATGCAAACCTGGCTTCAATAGACAGAGTGGAGGAGATAATGCGTCAGTTCTGGAAGATCGAGGGAATTCTTGGTACTACAATGTTGTCAGCCGAAGAGCAGTCATGTGAAGCTCATTCATTATCAACAACTGAACGAGATCAGAGTGGACGATTTATCGTCAGACTTCCATTTAAGGATACCTTCGGCCAGTTGGATGATGGCCGTGCATTAGCCCTCAAGCGATTCTTGATGTTGGAAAAGCGGTTGCAGCGTTGCCCTGAACTTCGATCGCCGTACATAGATTTTATGTGAGAATACGAAGCACTCGGACATTGTGTATGCCACACCACGCTGTTATTCGTCCAACCAATTCCATTATTAAGTAGCATGTAGTTTTCAGCGCTACTGTGAAGTCTATGTCATCCGCAATTTCATTAAACGACATTCTTAAGCTAGGCCCTATTGTGCAGCGAGACCTATTTTCCATCATGTTGAGTTTCCGGAAGCATTCCATTAAGTTTTCGCCAGATATAAGTAAAATGTATCGCCAAATACGCATGGCTTCCAAGGACACTTGCTACCTCCGAATTTTCTGGAGGGAACAACCCACGCATCCACTTCGAGTTTTGATATTGAATACGGGAACGTAGGGAACCGCATCCGTCCCGTATCAAGCCACTCGATGTCTGAATCAGATTTCCGAAGAAGAATCACAGGATTTTCCGATCGCAGCTCGCATTCTTAAGGAGGACTATTATATGTATGACACATTGTCTGTTGCTGACACCGTCGAAGAAGCCATCGAATATCAACGTCAGTTAAAGGGTTTGCTTATCAGAAGTTGCTTTCCCATACATAAGTGGTGTTGGAATTCCGTCGAATTTTTAGAACACATACCGTCCGAGGACCGTGAAAAACACCTAACTATCCAAGAATATGACGCTAATGAGACCAAGGTTTTTGGTCTATTATGGGATCCAACTCATGATATGGTCCTAATCGCTCACCAGTATTGGCTGAAATTGAAAGGGTAACAAAACGATCAATCTACTCTGAAATCGCAAAATTTTTCGATCCTATTGGTTTGTTCGCCTCGTTCATCGTCATGGCAAAGCTTCTGGTACAGCAACTTTGGAAGACAAACGCAGGATGGGATGACATCGTGGAGGAGCGTGGTTCACTATGCAAGAAGCGTTGCCACAGTTGAACCTCATCAATATCCAATTATTCATTTGTTTCTCCTGCTACGATGTGTGCGGATCGGTGCGGGAGAGCGGGACGGCCAAGGAAACGGAAAGCCAGTGACCCAAACAGATCAGGAACAGGAGGGAGGACTGCGAACAGGAAAACCGACAACAGAGGAGAAATCGTTTATTTATTTATTATAGCTACGATACTAATCACAATTGTTTTGCTTTTCTTGTTTTGTTTCAGCAAACCAAAATCTATACGGACTAGCACATACGAACAGTTAGGCTTTGTAGGTTCTCATCTTGAGAAATGACAATGACACTGTACGAGATGGCGCTGGGCCTGTGGCCTTCGACTGGCATGGTCCATTCTCATTGATTCGGAAGTCTTTTAGGCTGGTTGGTAGATATGTGCTCCTACTTGCAAGTTGATCAATTCGCTTGGGTGGATCCTACTAGTTGTCGACTCTTTTGATCGTGAGTATGAGGCTAGTTCAGAAAAGGAGTGCAGGACTGGCACCTAAGAGATAGTTAATTATTCAGGACTTGTTCTTATGATTACTAAACTCGACCAAGCACACCGGCTCTCAGAAATGATAAGCAACCCTTTCGGGTCGGTGTGGTCTATTCGAGTCGAACCAGGCGGACATTCGGTTCGAGCAAACTTTATGGTTAATAGTGGATAAATATTTCTTACGCCTTTATTGGCAGAGATTCTTTTTGCGAAATCCTAAAATACCTTCACTGGTATAGCTACTCAGGATAATAATAATAGAAAAATTAAGGGTTTGGCTGGTACATAATGTAATGAATATGTATATTGACTAGAACAGGGATAATCGAGTTATGTTATAAGATAGAGAAGAAACAGCACAGTTGAAGGAAAAGTATTCGCGAGTAAGGACTACTACTGCTAGTATGTTTACCGTTTCAATTAATAGTCGATTGATCTGCTTCGGACCTAGGAGACAAAAAGGAGATTAGGAAGAGACAGAAGCGGATTCAATGCGAAACTTGCCAATATGACGTTGACCCCAAGGCGATGGTAGGATGATTTTCCATAGGATGACAGACTCTAATTTACTTAACAGTCGATTGATCCGCTTCTGGCCTAGGGGACCCATGAGGAGATCAGGAAGAAAATAGAAGCGGATTCAATGCGAAGTTTTAATTGCATCACTGACGACTTAGCACGCGTTGTTAGGAGCAGGATACATTGGACCAGACAAAATAGAGAACTTGACGTTACACACTTCGAGACAAACAGGCGCAAAATTTAGTCCTCCTCCCGAGGACCGGTGTTTAATTGGCGGACAGTCGCTAATCCTTCCGATTTTGCAAATTTTGTCTCGCGGGACGGACCGAGATCCCTCAAGCTATAAGCTGCAGTCCTATCAGCCCGTTAAAAAAAAACAAACAAACAAATACTTGACCAAGTACATTAATTTAGTGCACAACATGAGAATCAATGGCACTTCATTCCTCCAGATGCTCCAGAGCTTGGTGGAATTTGAGAAGCGGTAGTAAAATCAACTAAAACTCATCTGAAGCGTGTCGTCGGTAATGCTAGGAAATGGCAACAATTCTTACTGAAATCGAAGCTGTACTGTGTTCGTGACCTTTATTCAGTATTTCATCCGATCCTGCAGATTCGCAGGTAATAACTCCAACACATTTCCTGATAGGCAGACCACTTATCGCACCAGCTGAACCATCGCTTGAGGACATAAAGGTAAGCCGTTTGAGCCGTTGGCAACAGTTACAGCTCAAGAGTGAGCATTTTTGGCGTGCTTGGAGCCGAGACTATCTTAACTCGTTACAATCGCGTAAGAAAAATTATCGGACTATGCCAAATCTGCGCCCAGGCATGATCGTTCTCGTTCACGATAATAATCAACCTCCTTTACAATGGAAGATGGGACGAATTACCGCTATGCACCCTGACGACAAAGGACTGGTACGTATGGTGGACGTGTTCTGCGATGGCGCGACTTACCGACGTCCAATCACGAAGGTGTCCGTGTTACCCATCGAACACAATTTCAACGAATCATCATCGGACAACCATATTGCAACGTAATTCCAACCAGTGATGCCAGAAGTACAGATTTATTTAGAAAAGTATAGATATTTTAAGATTACAGATTTTTGTACAAAAGTACAGATCGGTACAGATTTTTTACATGACAACAGGGTAAAATAATTTAACCCCTTCGATGCATCCCAGTAAACATCAGGTAAGCGGTGAGTTAGGCAGCTGACAGAGTGATGGCGAGAATCTGAAGTGGAGCTGGTACTAACTGAGCTTGAACTGAAGCTGACATTAGAATGCGATATGCAAGAAACCTGCATCCAGCAAATGTCTGATGTCTGAGTGAAAGTCGAGCGAATCTTTTCGGAGTGCCTACGTTTACTCTGACATGCTCCATTTCATTTGCTGCAAGCAGGTTTCTCGCATCCTATTGATAGATATTGCCTGCCCCATATCAGCTTCTTTACGCCCATCGTTTGGCCATCTTAGGTTGCAAACAAAGTGGTGGCGAAAATTTGAGCTGGAACTAATATTGATATTACCCCGTCAAACTCATCCGGAATTCTGACTGGTTTCTTGCGAATTTTTGGAGTCGGACCAGTGTCGTAAATACCAAGGCTTTGGGCACGGTACAAGAAATTGTCATTTTGATTCCAAATGTATGATCTGTGGTGATAAAACACTTGTTCGGTGAAAGAAACCACAAAATGTTCCAAATGCGCTAATTGTAGCAAAAACCATAAATCGAATTTCTGGGCATGTCCTATTCGAGAAAAAAAAATATAAATTCTCGCTCAAAGCAACAAAAACAAAAAATAAAAAATTTATCTGCTTCTTCAGGCAAAGCTCAAGAAAACAAGTTTAAACGGGTTAATCCGCTTCAAAATAGAATGACTTCTCTACCTATAAAAGGATTTTCTATTTCCGTCACACCATCTTACAAAGGTGTGTCATGCTTCAATGACAGGTAACACGACTAAAAGAACGGCTACCAAGCCTCGCATTTAGTTTCCACACAACGCTTCATTTGTTCCCATGGATCTAGGTAGTATAACGAAAAAAAAATCTCTTGCAACAATCAATGTTACAGCTGACGATTGCAATGTCGGTCGAAATTCTTTATAATCGGTGATCCTGGAATAATGCTCAAAGCAATTCCAACGGTAAAATATTTTTTAATGATTGCTCTGCTGGTTATTATTCAATGTTGTTTCCGAATGGGCCTACGTCTGTAAGAAATCCACCAACAATTGATTTGGTTTTGACCTGTTTCGGCAGATCAAAGCCACATTTGTAGCGAATTGATTACACATGCTGACTTTGATTCTGATCACCTTCCAGAAACTTTTTCACTTTCTCAAGAAGCTGTTTCCAATCATATCAGCTCAGCGATGTCACTTATGCTGATTTCGTTTTTGGATTCTAGTCGCAAGTTAAAGAGTGGTTTCTAGGTTGACTATTCCACGAAGAGTCATCTAAGAACCCTTTTGATTTTGTTAGAATTTCTGAACATAGTGCGCTCAGTACGCTAGCGCGACAGCCAGAGGATTTGTGGAGGCGTACACATATACCAGTCGCACGAGGTTTCCGTTATAAACAAACGCGCAACCCGCCAAGGCAAATTTAACAATACTTACCAGAGTTTCATCCAGCTGCCGAGACAGTTTGTCGTTCTGTAGCTTCAACCGCTCATTGGACTGCTCAAGAATGAGATAATTTTCGCACTTTTGCTCCAGGAACAAGTTCCGATTCGACACATCCTGCACCTCGTGCATAATCTTTTTCAGCTTGTTCTCCAACTCGTCCTTCTTGTTGCGCATCTCGTCGAACGCCTTCCCCTTCTCTTCCCGATCGTCCCCAGCGTTTGATTGCTCGCGCAACTGCTCGATTTCTGTCTGGAACCGCCTAACGTTAGCTTCCGTTTCTGCACTGAACGAATCAAACTTTTCCTTCAGCTTCGAGTACTGTTCTAGCTGCTCCAATTTTTCTGCCATTGCCACATTCAGTTCACTTTTCATTTCGTCCAGATCGCGAACATAGTTTTCATTTTGCAGCTTTAGTTCCAGCGTGTTTCGAAGCTCTAGATTTAATCGATCGTTTTCATTATTCGCTGAATCCAGTTGTTGTTTAAGTTTGGTGATTTCTTGCTCTTGAATGGTATTAGCTTTAGTCATTGCTTCTTCAAGATCAGTCTTTGTTTGCTCTAATTTGCTTCTCAACTCTTCTTCTGCTCTTGCAGCGTCTGCTAGTTTGTCCTCTAAACATCTTTTCTCTTCGGCAGTTTGACTAACAAAGTCCGCGAAATTTGCTTTTTCTGTGTTCAGTTCGTCGCTGGTTTTGTTTTTAATGGTTGTAACATCAGATAACCGTTTTTCGGTTTCCGACTTCCCATGTTCTAAGGTCAGAATTTTAGCTTTCATCTCATTTTCTTTACCCACAAACTCATTGATAAGTTTCTTGATCTCCTGGTCCTTTTCCTCAACTACGGACTCATTCTGACTGACTTTTAACTTCAATGCTGTTATTTCAGTATCTTTGACGCTGCTAGACGTTAGCAGTTTTGCCTTTTCCTCCTTAATGGAGTGAATTTCACCCTCCAGTTGCTTTATCAGTGTGTTAAGGTATTCATTTTCTATCTTAATCTCCTCGTAGTTTTCTAGCTTCTTCTCCAGGTCAGTAGCGTTTTTGCTAAAGGATTGCTTTTCTTCGTTTGCTTTCTTTATCAAGGTTTCAAGCTCCAGCAGCCGATTTTGGTTGCCTGCTTTCATAGCATCAATTTCATTATGCAGAGCCCTGTTCTGCTCTTGAACAGCTTGTATCTCTTTCTCGAACTTTGACTTAAGTTCGCCTTGTTTACTTTTGAGATAATCGTTCTCCAAACGCACTTTATCTATCTCTACTTTTAGAGCATCGCACTCTTCGGTTAGTTTTTGTTTTTCTTCCTCCAATGATTTGGTGGAATTTTTTATTCGAGCAAGTTCCTCTATCATACATTTGTTGCTATCTAATACGCACAGTTTCTCCTTTTCCTTGGCTTCCAGTTCATCCTGTAGCGAGCGATACTGGTGATCCAAAAGCTCCTTTTCGTTGAATAATTTTGCATTATCGCCAGCACACTGGTTTAGCTGTTCGGCAGAAAGCTTTACTTTTTCTTCCAATTCTAGACACTTCTTTTTCAACTCTTCGACATTTGCATTTGCGTCTTTTGTTTTCTTTTTCTCGTGTTTTAGGCCAGTCTCAGCCTCTTGAAGTGCCGTTTGAAGTTTCTTGACTTCTTCAGAAGTTCGTCGATTGCTTTCCTCTAACAAACAATTCTTTTCCGCCAGTTGTGAATTTTCACATTCCACCTGCTGCAGTTTTGTTTCACTCTCTTTCACTTTTGTTTGCCATTTGTGGCTAGTTTCCTTATCTGCTTTACTGCGGGCATCCGTGTGTTGACGCTGCAGTCGTTCGATCTTTTCCTCTAGCGATTGCTTCTCGTTCAAAATAACAGAGTGTGAGTTTTTCACTTCTTTGAGCTGTTCTTCCAGTCGACCAATCTCCTGAAGGATGTTGGTCACTTGGGCTTTCAGCTCAGTTTTTTCTCGAATCTCCCGTTCTAGCGTTTTTTCCAGGTCCTTTTTCTCATTTCGCAGCGTCTCAACTTTCGACTTAAGAGTAGTTGCCTCCGTAGCCAGATCTTCTTTTTCTTTTTGAGCTCCGTCCAGCTTCTCCACCAGTTCGTCCTTTTCCTCGGACAATCGTCGATTCTCCTCCGATTTTAGTTCGATGACCTCATTCAAATCGCGAGTTGTTTCCAGCAAACGCTCTTCAGCTTGCGCCAAGCTCACTCTCATTGATTCCTGTAGCGACTGCAGTGCTTCGGATTCTGAGTTCTCGTTGATGATTTTAACGTTTCGAATTTCTTCCGCCAATGAAGCCTTTTGTTGCAGAAGACCATTTACTTCCTGTTTGCAGCTCTTGATATCCGCCTGCAGCTGTTCGTTTTGCGCCTTAAGGCTTCCTTTTTCATCTGTTATTTTCTTGAACTTTGCATTAACCTTCTCTAGCTTATCCTTGAATTGCTTTAACTCCGTTGTCAGGTGGTTATTTTGATCGAATACTTCTTTCATGCTGGCTTCGTTACTGGCACGATCCCGATCGTGCAGTTCTTTCTGGGCATCTAACGCTTTGGATATTTCCCCCAACCGCTCCTGATCGATGGAAATTGTCTTTTTGAGTTTCAAATTTTCGTCCTCCTGTTCAATCAGTTTTTTGCTTTTTACTTCTAGATCTATCCGGGTCGTTTCCAAGCTGAGATTTGCTTCCTTCAGAGTAGCTTCGTGCTGTTTGAGTTGTTCATTTAGTTCTTGTATTATGTTGTCTTTGTCGACTACTAGCTTTTGCGAATCTTCCAGATTTCGCTTCGATTCTTCAGACCAACCGTCGTACTCGGCTTGTTTCGCCCGATAGCTATCTAGTTCCTTCTGTGAGGTCGCTACTGTTTCCTGCAAAGCATCTCTACTAGCCACCAAAAGTGAAATTTGTTCTTTAAGTTCATCCACCTCGGCTGACGAACTCAAAGTTTTGGCCAAATTTTCGAGTTCTTGTATTTTTACCAACGAAGCATCCCTTTCTAATATGATCTTTTCTATATTTGCTTCATTTTCTGTGAGTTTTTGCAATAGACTATCTCTTTCCTGTTCCAAATTTGAGGAATCTGACTTTATACGCTGGTTTTCCTTTTCCAACTCTAGAATCTTTCGCTCGAATTCAACAAATTTAGATTCTAGCTTATTCTTCTGTTCATTACAGATTCCGATGATGCTCTCAAGGTCCTTTACCTTAGCTGCAACCTTCTCCGTTGAGGTCAATTTATTCTTCATCTCCGCTACCTCCTTCCCAAAACCATCCCTTTCCGATAGCACCTGTTTCATATTCTTTTCAATGCTTAATATTTGCTCTTTCAGCTTACGAACTTCCGATTCTTTGCTTTCCAACTCGGAATGAATAGCCATTTTGTTTTCTGCCACAGTGAGAACATGTTCCTCCTCTCGTTTCTTTAGCAAGCTAACCTCGAGATATAGAGATTCCTTCGATTCAATCTCCTCCGCCAGTTTGGCTTCTAATGTCTTTATTTTCTCCCCCAAGTTTCCAACGTCATCGCCGGACAAGGATATCAAATCCTTTTCATCCCCTACAGCTTCTAATTTTGTTTTCAGCGTTTTCACAACACACTGCAGCTCATCAATTTCCATCCGAAGAGCCGAATCCAAATGCGCCTTTGCTTGCTGTTCCAGCGAACATTGTTCACGCAGCTCGCTAATTCTTCGCAGTGCCTTATCCTGCGTCTCCACCAGGACCGATCGCGCTTTAGTGTTATCCTTTTCCAGCTCCCGATAGCGACGAGCTAATTCGGTGTATCGCTCTCGATATTTCTGGTAACGATCCAGTGCTTTCTTGTACGCCTGGAATAACTTGTCTTTACTCACTAGATCCAGTTGCCCATTGGAAGAGGCCGCACCGGAGACAGATTCTGTTTCGCTAGCCGAAACATCGATGTCTGTTTCGAGATGATAGATCTAAAATATTACAATTAATTAGCTAGAAATAATTTTTGTAGTACGGATTAAAACTCACTGCAGGCGAATCATATGCCGGCAATCGAAACGACACATCACTCGCCATCGATGAGTTAGACAATCGACGGAGTCGGTTAACGGTCGGCGAAACGCCATTATTGCTACTGCTATTGTTATTTGTTACGCTGCCACCAGTCAAATTTGAGAAGAAGGAACTGCCGCTGAGATTGTTGGTACTGCTGCTACTGCTAATAGTGCTGCTATTGTTCTTAGACGCATTAGATGTCGACCCAGATGATGCGCTATTGCTACCCAAGGTGCTGTTGTTGAGCTGATTTTGCTGAACCGGAGTACTAGTGATGGAGCTGCTGTTCAAGCTTGTTTGTGATTTCCGCAACGGAGAATTTTGAGGCGTATCTGATGGAAATAAATAATATGATTAACAGGATAATTGAAAATTATTAGCGATTTACCGTCTTCGGTGATACTGAAAAAGTTCTCACTTCCGGATATTTCCGACGTAGTTGAAGAAGCCGAGCTAACCGCAGCCTAGAAATATTTTAAATTGAATACAATTAAAAATTAGTGTGCTTCACTATGCCTTCGTGATTACAGCATACAAAACAATTACAGAACTACACTACAACTCTTCATCACTGCAGCTGGCTGATAATTTCAGCCGCTTAAGCATGAAGTCGCAAACAACTATCGTACAAACGAAAATCAATTCATCAATCTGTTTACACAATAAGGAGTGGTCGACGATAAGCGCAGCTCAGCTCTGCACGTATGGTACCAAGTCGCCCACTGAATCACGGATGCGTGAAAATGTGGGCTAATGAAAACAAATGTGGCAAAACAAGAGAAATTTTCAAATACTGTGCTGTTGTTTTGTACCCATCATCATAACATTCGCTCAGAAGTCGAGACGAAGCGTGAAGAAAATTACGACACGCCAGCACAAATTAGCGGAGAGGAGTCGGCCTCGAGAAGGAAACAAACAAAAGTAATAAACGCGTAGTAAACGGGCCCCCTCTTAGAAGTGGGGCTACTCCTTTGCTGACTTTTGCACAAGAGACCCACTTTTCCCTTCACGGGGCCCTTACCTGTAATCCCTTGGACAGTTGTTCCAATCTCTGGGGTGATTGCTTCACCTCTTCGGTGATTTTTTCCTTAAGCTTTTTGAACATTTCCACTGCCGTGCGGGATGATCTTTTTACGCGAACATTACCCCGGCCAAGTTGGAAGTTTGGCACTAGTGTTTTAAAGACGAAATTTGATACAATTTGCACTAATTATACACAAAATCACTTGCACAAACGGGATTCTGAAAGCAGCCAAGACAAAAATCTACGTGTAAGAAAATTTTCATCTTTTGATAGAAATGTGACAGATAGTTGGCTCAAGGCATCAAATGAAGGTGATGTATTTCGCCAGTGTTGCCATCTCTATTACCCACGAAAACTGCTCGAATTGAGTCTGTGAATAGTTATCTAGGGTAAACAACCTGATTTGGACCCTTTTCATACATTTGTTTCCTTTGCCCATTCCTCCAAATTCGTTTGATTTGATAAAGGCAATTACATTCTTTGGTTTGTATTATAAGTCTCAACATCGATAATTCTAATTGCTTCAAATTATTCAAAATTCACAGCTAAAAACAAGCCTTGTAAAGTTGTAGGTAATTGTTTATTGATCGTTGCTGCACAGACTAACATACATAACACTCGAAAACAATGCTTCGCCCGCTTTAACGGTCATTTTAAATATATTTGTAGTTGGGACTGTAACCACATTTGAAATTAAGGCGCCACTGACATATGAACAAGCATATGGAGGATAGACCACTAGTGAAAAATTATTCCCAAACCTAAGGGGTAACCCTGATAGACATCTTATGATCCAAGAGCCTAACGACCTGTTCAGGGTATAATCCAAACAATATGTGGAATCGTTGGATTATATGGGTTAAACTTCGTGTATATTTTTTATTGAGGAACCTATCAGCAAATGAGTGTTTGGGACTGTGAATAAAAGGTAGAGCTAGTGTTCTGCGAAAATTTCTGGATGGATGTTTTTTGTAGGAATTCCCTCATAGTGTTATTTCTGTTAGTCTGTGGTTGCTGTATGATTGTTGTTCCGTGCATCTGTTGATGTTCATATGTTTAAACGGGTTAATTTTTCAACTATTAAATGCACCGAGAGCGTAGAAAACCGGCACGAGCCATCGACTAGCAGAATGTTCGGCAGATTAAGGAAGCGTTAGGACATCTAGTCTATGATGGGGAATGATACATAAAGTGGGTAAGAATTTCAATCTGGGCATTTGCCCATTGCAATCAACGTTGTTTCAGTTGTCTAATGAGACCATACGCTTGTGGAGTATGTGACGATTCATCCAGGAAACCGCTCACAGAATCCATCAGCAAGCTGCTGGATATTTCAAGGACGATGATTGTGGTCAGTACTTCAGCCGAACTAGACCACGAGAATCAAAACAGGATCGGTCGTAATCTTTTACCTTACCCATTATATCCTAGCGTCAGGTTTGTTATTTGCTCACACAATGTGCACAAAGAGCGAAATACATTAATGAAAAAAGAGCGGCACAAAAACACAGCGATGTGCAGATCACCCTCACAAAGAGAAACTTGAAAACGAAAAAAAAGAGCTGTACACTAGGGGCAGATCACTCTAGGAATGTATAACAAATTTGCATCAACTTAGAAAAAATGCATTTAATTTCCATTTTTGCATCAACTTTGCACTCCCTCGCAGAAAAGATTACTTAACAATCGTCCTACGCTGATCCACTTTGTTCGATGTTTTGTTGAATGTAGGGCTGTTTTTTGCAGGGTTTTGACGTCTTGCACGCTACGCTAAATACATTGCGCGCAACGCAAAATGCATTACAAATTTCGATTTTGATGGAAAGAAATGCATTTAATTTCGCTGATTTTTAAAAATGCATCACAAGTGATCTGCCCCTAGATTTCAATACTTCGTCCAGGTCACACAGAACTCATGAAGAGACAGCCCAAGAGGTTTTTTTTTACTGAATTCAGATCGCTTTTTCTTTGACTGAAATCGGCTTAAAAACTCATGTATTTCATCTGACTATTTTTAATTTGCTTTTTTTTCAACGATTACTGGTACTACTTTTCAGTACCATGTATGTTTTCATAATGTACAGTTTACCTGATTAGCAACGAAACGACATGAAACTCGGTGAAATTTTCCGAAGAAAAAGCGTCCGAGTCATTTACCGCCAGTTACCAGCACATTGAGTGACCCCTCGATGTGGCAAAAAAAATAGTTTTCCAGCAACACTTTCTTGTTTTGATCTTCAGTTGCTATGTATAGCAACGAAAGCAACCATGTTATGTTTACACCACATAAACTTCTTGTCGGATATGGATCCCTAAAAATTTAAGTACCAGTTCGTCGAAACGATTCTGTGCACTTTCAGCACCATTTTTGTGATACTGCTCGACGAAAGATTTAATCAATAAGTGCACTTGACATAAATATAACCGGTGAGTACTTCAATTTGGTCTGATCAGATCAAATAATTTGAATTATTCTTCAATTGTGGATTATCAGCTAGGAATGAAAATGTTTGTCGGTGTCGGTCATGCAAATGCGAATACGCCCACGGCAAGTTCTTAGTGACTGATTGGACAGGCGGAGAAAGCTTCGGAGGTAAGCACACCTAGTTATGAGCAAATAACTTCAATAAAAATGTTTTTTCGTTCTAGGTCAGACGATGAGCTGGTCCTAATCTCACAAAAGACGGAAGTGATTTTATACCTAACTACTAGTGTTCCAAGATCTACCACTGCTTCTACAGTTTCTTTATCACAACTAATCGATCGTTCGGGGTTCACACACGTTCAATATGCACTATAGAGAGTATTGACAAAACTGTTAAAAGTGTAATGGAAAAAAATTGGATTGACGATGTGCATCCTAAGATGGACGTATGTAATTCCATCAATCCGTCCGTAACGGCCCGCTATTGGTCCCAAGCAATTGATTGCGAGCCACTAATTGCCCTGCAAAGAAAAATGCGTCGGATGAATTGTGAAGGACGTGAGAGTTAAATCAGAAGTTAAGGCGATCAAGTAAGTTTTTTTTCTATGCATATCGCGTACATTTCAATTAATTTTGCTTTATTTTTCTTTCATACATACTTCCGAAGCCTGATGGCAAGCGATGAACGGCAAAATTCGGCCGCTCAGTCTAATCGATACTCTATAGAAAACATTAAAAGGCTCTCATAAGAGCATAATTTATGTCAGACTGCAGGAAGGGTAGTAAGTGGCAGGATGAGAAAAATCTATCAGAGCAGAACCAAGAAAGCAGTTTGGAAAGTGCTCAATGAATTACTGAATATCACTCATTAGTAACTCAACAAGACAGTAAATTATCTCAACAAATTGTAGTCAGGGCCGGCGGAAAGCGTGGGTAGTATGGGTAGTACTACCCATACCGAAAATAACCGAATGGGTAATTACCCACTCGAAATTTTGAACCATTTCAAAAAATTTAGATGCGCAACGCATGTATCTCGCACTACACACATCTGAAAACATCGATGTACCACAATTCCATTTGCATAAACGAACGTGATTTAATGTGAATGTAATGTAAGCGTGTGCATTGCGAAAAGGGAAAAATCGTTACTAATGGACCCCTCACCCTATGCTTTCTACCCACTCGGGCGTAAAGTTTTTCACCGCCCCTGATTGTAGTTAATCTAACGGTTCTTTCCAATTGTAGGAAGTAATTGGTAGATGCTACGATATGCAGAGAAAATACGATAAGAAAGTCTCATCTAGTGAGGAGCTACTCAAGGCCGATTTGAGCCGCGAAAATAATCTGTTGCCTAGTTTTTTGAATTATGACAAATTGGTTTTTGAAAAATAACAACTACCAGTGCATATCGCTCCCAAAATGTCATTTTATTGAAATGGCTGAATCTGAATTCAATGCTACTACATTTCAAAGTGCTCGTGTTGTAAACTGGCAGGTATTGTGAGCAGCAGTTATTCTTTTGGTAGACCGTCCCTCAAGCAAAGTTCTATGAAACAAAATACCACAGAGAACAGAGAACAATCCATCTTCATTATTCAACTTGGAGATCATCCACAAATCACGTAGCATTTTTTGAGTGATTTTTAACACCCCCCCCCCCTCCCCCATAGTAGCATTTAGTCACAAACCTCTAAATAACCCCCTCTGGTAATTACGTAGCGTGACGGTAAACCTCCCCCTGTCCCCGTGAAAAATTAAACGATGTTAGATGAAACGGGTAAGGTTGTCGTGACATTAGGTCAATCCCTATTCCCCTTTAAGAAATTATCAAAGTTCGACAACATTTTATAAAGATTGAATTAACTATTTCATACCGGAAGCTCTTGCGATTCGGATTTTTTCAAGTCGGCACAGTCTTTCACCGTAAAGTTATTAAAGTACACAGCTTTTTGCAACATAGTTAGTGTGTAAAGTGACTCTCAGTGCCTGGAGACCTTCCGCCAGCCGAAGTTAAGGTCAGATACTTCTGAAGGAAAGTGACAGTGACTTAAAAGTGTCGAACGGTCGTCCGTCATCATACTATCACGCTAATCCGAGTGAAGCCGTTGGAGAGCTGGAGAAAGTTCCCGGCAGAAGAGCTGGAAGAGTAAACCACCACACGGTACGCCAGCGACGAAAACCGGTGGCCATCAACCGGCGGAACATGCGGACAGCATCAATAGCGGCGGCAGCACGTGGAAGCAGCCATCGTTGACGAATAAATGCAGTGACCAGTGAGATAAATAAAAGTTTTCTTCTTCATTCCTTATTTTTCTTCACCAAATTATTTTTTTTAAATTAAATAATTTGTTGGACTTTTCTGTTTGCCACATTTCTTGCGTGCGCTTCTGAAATTGTTTTCAGGTTGTGACCAAATCGTGGTTAGTTGTCTTGGTTATCCGTTGCCGACCCTGTGAGGCTGAGGTATTGTTACTGGGCTAGCCGGCCATTACTTACAGGTTAACCTGGATGCGAGTATCTTTAAATCAAGTACAAATTTGTACAATCGCTACAACCGTTGTAGTTCTTGCGATTTTAGAGACGGCAGTCTACTGTTCTGAATTGTTTACAAATTAAAGGTTGTATAGATTCCTGAAAATAGTATAAATATAAGCGCACCAATCAGAAAATGTCCGAAAAGATTTTTCCGATTCCAATCGAAAACATCACGACTCACGTACTGTTATAAGTTTTACGTTTTTTCCACTAGATTATTACTACCGATCTTCAAAAGGTAACGGTTTGTTTAGTAGTAATTTTTTTCTCTGCGTAACCAGGGGTTGCGTAGTTTTGTGAAATAAACAACAAAATATTAAGTGTTGCTGGTTTAATACAATTTCTAATCAAATGTCATATTTGACAGTACCAGTTACCTGAGTCACTGAGGGGTGGTCATATTTGTGATACACTTTTAGAATGCTAGTGTCTAGTCGTGTCGTTGTGATTACCCTCCCATTCTCTACACATTAGTCAGCAAATTGTCCTTCTTGACTGGAATGGGTCGGGAACTCTGGAAAAAATGCAACATGTGTCAAATTGATCTCTCTGATTGCTCTCAAACATCACTTTTAACCAATGCGATCGAAAATGATAGAGCATGTGAACAATAATTAAACCAGAATTAGAGCGTGTGTCAGTAGTAGTAAAATGAAAATAAACAATGAAAAAACATTTATCCGCGGGCTCCGTTCCAGTTCCTGCTCACACGATTTTTCTGATAAACGGCAAGTTATACGGCGGGTAACCAAGAACAAATTTTTGATAGCTTTCCGCTTGCTAGAATCTATTTAAACCCGCCTAGTCGCCATTTCGTTTACTGAAAAATTCATTGTGTACTACTTACCGTTCTGCTCTGCCGCTTTGGATTTCGCACCTCTAAATTTACCTGTCCATTTTAGCAATGGGCGATATCGATGCTATTTTTAAAAAATCGATCTTTTGGTTTCGATTTTATGCATCCGACTTTTCGGCACGATTTTTTGACAACATCGATTTTGATAACTTAAAAAAAATTGTTCTGGTAAATCGATTTTTTTTCAAAATTTCCATTGGCGATTCTACGTTGAAACCGCTCGCAGATAGCGCTGGAAGGAAAGTGTTGCTGATTTTATTCTGTTCTGTCATAGTGCATATATTTTCTGTAAATATTGGTAAAAAATGACTTTTAAACACCAAATTACCGATCAATTTGTTGATAATTGTTTATGAAAATGAAGGAAAACCATCATTTTATAAGATGATGAGTAAACATCTTGCGAAAAGAGTGTAAAACATAGTGGTTTCTAATATTATTCACAGAGCTATATGCGCGCTGTTTCGAAATGTAATTTGTTGAGCACCGTAGCCGCCGCAACAGCAGTTCCCATTCGTCCTAAGTTAAGCTAAACCTTCATGAGATGGTATAAATTCATGAAACTCTCCAGATCAGGCGAGGAAAGAATATATCCGGCTAATAGGAAAGTGTCAGCTTTGTATCATGCACAGCCGATCCTTCTCTCCGATAGTCTTCACTGAATCTCCTACGTAGTTCAAAATATGAAGGAGTTTGACATTGGTACTGATTGGGTCGCGGTTTCGAGTTGGAACTTTATTTATGGAACGATTTTTTATAACCACAATAATACCCCGATTACATTTCGAAGAAATGTATGAGTCAAATAGTTGCAAATGACTGTAATTTCAGAATAATTGCAAATAAAACTAAATTTCTTACTCGTTTCATTCATATTTTGGCTGTGGTAAGCTTTTTCCGAGAAGATAATGAAGATTTTGTTGTAAGCTACGACTCACTTACGGGTGAAAAAAAGCAAACTGTATCACTTTGCCAGTTCATGAGCTGAATCATAGGTGTCGCATGACTAATTTTGGTTTTGCCGCAAATCGCCAATTGAAAAGGGAACGATTTTATTACCATCGTTTTATCTCCAAAAATCGATTTTTTTCATCCGATCTTTCTCGGTCCGATATTTGACAACATCGATTTTATTAATGAAAAACATCGATGTAGCCAAATTCATTTTATTTTTCAAAATGCCCATCACTAGTTCACCTGTGCTACTCGAAAACTAGATTGGTTCGTCGATATTAGGCAATCCATGAGACGTTTCTGATCAGCTGATTAATTCTTGTTTACTTCTTCTGACGTTACTCCGAGGGGTGCGACTTCCAACAACATCGTTGATTCGATCCAACATCAAACGAATCGGACTAACGAAAGATGTTTGTCGGACGAGTTTTTCTGTTCGCAGGAGTAGACTTGTTGACAGAACCCACCGCTGAATTGTCAAACAAACGTCGTGGTGGATTGCCTAATTGGCAGGCCTGAAGGGACCGTCCCTCTACTACTGCAAAATATCTATTATTACCATATAATTTTGAATGCTGATAGAGTTGCTAGTCTCGATTAGTATTTGAAGCTAAACTCATTGCAAACTGGGGGTAATTGGTCTATCTCTTTATTTACATTACATTTTGTATTGTTCCAAATTTCAAATAGTTGTAGCATTAGAATTTACACGCAACCATAAAATAAACTACAGAATAAGTTATTTTAACTTAAATTTAGGTACTTTTGAGCTGTGGGTTGCTTTCGCACTTATTAGAGAGATTCGATTCAGTCGAGGTCTTCCTTGCAGTAAGGTAATTTTAAGTTGTTTGGGGTATACTCGAAATTAGGTAAATTCAACTTAAATTTAAGTAAATTAAACTCAAGGTTGAGTTATTATTTTTGCGTACACACAGAAAAAAAAATATTGGTAAAAGTAAGAGTGTTCCGCTCTTGGCAAAAAACAACCAACGCCAACTATTAGGTAAAAAGTAAAAGTTTTAAACTAATCAAGAATAATAATCAAAGTAAAAGTTTTCCTTTTAAGCAAATGAAGAAAAATACTCAAAATAAAAGTGTTATTTTTAAACTAAGAGTATGCGTTGGTTGTTTTTTGCTAAGAGTGAAAAACTATTATTTTTACCAACATTTTTTCTGTGTGTAGTAAAATGGAAACTACCTTCAACACGCTTTACCTTCAACACGCTTTACCTAATTTTACCTTCCTGCACGATACCACGAGATTGAGTCAAAAGTACTGAATTTTAGGTAGTTTTTCGGTGGCGTGTTGGCTGTTATAATCACAACTCAAACGCTTGAGGTGCATGTCTGTTCGTTGTTGTATCACCGAATTTAAAAATATATGCCATTTACATTTATTGATCCAGAACTGGTCGAAATTATTGAAACTGCTCGAAATTATCTATTTAAATATAACTGGCAACCTGTCCTCTATGTCGATTTTGTGAAGGAAAGTTGAAAAGTCACGAACATCGCAAAAACGTTTGGCGTGAACGCGTTTTCGGTAGTCCGTGTTATTGTTGATTTTTAGAGGAAAAACCATTTAAAACTGATGAAAAATTAGTGCAAATTGTTCTTAAGCGAGTACTGTAATCGGTAAGTTTGAAATTCGTACCGCGGAATGCTTGTTACTTTAGAAAATTTCGATTGTAATTACGCATCGGGCCGGCCTTCGCCACCGCTCTTACTGTAATGGCCGACTGCGTTTTTCTATCAACTCCTTTTGATATAGAAATTGGAAAGTTTCCGTTTTATTTCATCTGTTTTTAACTGATTTATATCTATTTGATCGTTTCGCAGCTTATCAAAATGTCTCTGCCGCCGTACATGATACCGCCCAATCAATGGGCCGCCCACATGATGGCCCAGCAGCAGGCCTACGCCGTTCAGCAAGCACAGGCCCAGCATCAACATCAAGCCGCGGCTGCACAGATGCACGCCCAGCAATTGGCTGCCACGCAGATGCAGATTCCTCCTCCGATGGGACACATTCCACCGCCGGGTCCGCCGAAACCGGAAATTGTCCTGCCCGAGGAAAAGTTGATGGAAAAAGCTCAGAAGTGGCAACAGCTGCAGACGAAGCGATTCGCTGAAAAACGAAAGTTTGGGTTTGTCGATGCTCAGAAGGAGGACATGCCACCGGAGCATATTCGGAAAATTATTCGTGATCACGGCGATATGACCAGTCGAAAATATCGGCACGATAAACGAGTATATTTGGGGGCGTTGAAGTACATGCCACATGCGGTTATGAAGCTTTTGGAGAACATGCCAATGCCGTGGGAGCAGATCCGGGACGTTCCGGTATTGTACCACATAACGGGGGCGATTACGTTTGTTAACGAAATCCCGTGGGTAATTGAGCCGGTTTACATAGCTCAGTGGGGTACGATGTGGATCATGATGCGTCGCGAGAAGCGTGATCGAAGGCACTTTAAGCGGATGCGATTCCCTCCATTTGACGACGAAGAACCTCCGTTGGATTATGCTGATAACGTGTTGGATGTGGAACCACTAGAAGCCATTCAGATTGAACTGGACTCTGAAGAGGATGGCAGCGTTCACGAATGGTTCTACGAACACCGTCCCCTAATCGGAACTCCCTACGTGAATGGGTCAACGTATAGAAAGTGGAATTTGACGTTGCCACAGATGGCAACCCTCTATCGACTGGCCAATCAATTGCTGACGGATCTGGTGGACAGCAATTTCTTTTATTTGTTTGACCCGAAGAGCTTCTTCACTGCAAAGGCTTTGAATATGGCTATTCCGGGAGGTCCGAAATTTGAACCTCTGATTAAGGATCATAATGTTGGGTAATGAGAAGTCGGTATGAAGGTTAATGAAAAACGAATTGACGGTGCTGTTCGATGTTTGCTTTCTTTGCAGAGACGAGGACTGGAACGAATTCAATGATATAAACAAAATTATTATTCGGCAGCCAATTCGGACTGAATACAGGATTGCCTTTCCGTATCTGTACAACAATATGCCACATTTTGTGCATTTGTCATGGTAAGTTAATTTGTTTCTATAGATAAAATTGGATGATAAAATCGATTGATACATTGTTACACTCGATATCATCACTGCAGCTTATAAAATAGACATATGCCATTGTAAAAATCAGGCGATCGATAAGGCATAGATCGTTCATATTCCCAATGGCTATATCAAAAAAGGTCGACTAAGAACCAACTTACTACAACACGCAAATATGCCACATAGCATAATATCACCAATCGTTTTTTAGTTTATTGAATTTTCCTTTCCTTGTGTTCTTCGACCGTGACTTGTATGTTGATCGCTAACCGGAAATTATTGGTAGCGATCGTTGAAAGTCACATACATTCTCATCGCCAAACACAATTTTCGCTTTTTCGAACTTGTATCTATCTCTTTTTAAAAGATTCTACACACTTTCTTAGGTACCATACGCCCAATGTGGTATTCATCAAAACGGAAGATCCGGATCTGCCGGCGTTCTACTTTGATCCCCTTATTAATCCGATCGCTCATCGTCATGCCGTCAAATCGATGGAACCCCTTCCGGACGATGAAGAAGAATTCACTCTACCGGAAGAGTTTCAACCGTTCCTACAGGATACTCCGCTCTATACGGATCATACCGCCAATGGAATATCGTTGCTTTGGGCTCCTCGTCCGTTCAATATGCGCTCGGGTCGATGCCGGCGTGCAATTGATATCCCGCTTGTCAAATGCTGGTACAAAGAACACTGTCCTCCGGGTCATCCGGTTAAAGTACGCGTGAGCTATCAGAAACTGCTCAAATATTACGTGCTGAATGCGTTGAAACATCGCAAACCAAAACCGCAGAAGAAGCGCTATTTGTTCCGTTCGTTCAAGGCGACCAAGTTCTTCCAGACTACGACGTTGGATTGGGTCGAAGCTGGTCTGCAGGTGTGTCGCCAGGGTTACAACATGCTTAATTTGTTGATCCATCGCAAGAATCTTAACTACCTGCATCTGGATTACAATTTCAATCTGAAGCCGGTGAAAACTTTGACCACTAAGGAACGTAAGAAGTCTCGGTTCGGTAACGCATTCCATCTGTGTCGTGAAATTTTGCGTTTGACTAAACTGATAATCGATTCGCATGTACAGTATCGGCTGAATAATGTAGATGCCTTCCAGCTGGCCGATGGACTGCAGTACATCTTTGCTCACGTGGGACAGTTGACCGGTATGTACCGGTACAAGTACAAACTGATGCGACAGATTCGTATGTGCAAGGATTTGAAGCATTTAATTTACTATCGATTTAACACGGTAAATGTCTCGATGAAAGCTGTGTTGTTAACATCTCTAAAAGTTTCGTTTTTCTAGGGTCCAGTCGGAAAAGGGCCTGGGTGCGGATTTTGGGCACCGGGATGGCGCGTGTGGCTTTTCTTCATGCGTGGTATTACACCGCTGCTTGAGCGTTGGCTGGGAAATCTGTTGTCCCGTCAGTTCGAAGGTCGTCACTCAAAGGGTGTCGCAAAGACGGTGACCAAGCAGCGTGTCGAGTCGCACTTCGATCTGGAGTTGCGTGCGTCAGTTATGCATGACATTGTCGACATGATGCCGGAGGGCATCAAACAGAATAAAGCGCGAACCATTCTGCAGCATCTCTCGGAAGCTTGGCGCTGCTGGAAGGCGAATATTCCGTGGAAGGTGCCGGGACTACCGATTCCGATTGAGAACATGATTTTGCGGTATGTGAAGATGAAGGCTGACTGGTGGACCAATACTGCCCACTACAATCGAGAACGTATAAGACGTGGTGCCACGGTGGACAAAACTGTATGCAAGAAGAATCTGGGTCGTTTGACTCGTCTCTACCTGAAGGCAGAACAAGAACGCCAGCATAACTATTTGAAGGACGGTCCATATATCTCGCCGGAGGAAGCGGTTGCAATTTACACCACTACGGTTCACTGGCTAGAATCTCGTCGATTTGCGCCAATACCGTTTCCTCCGTTGTCGTATAAGCACGACACAAAGCTGTTGATTCTGGCTCTGGAGCGTTTGAAGGAAGCTTACAGTGTCAAGTCACGACTTAATCAGAGCCAGCGTGAGGAGTTGGGACTGATCGAACAGGCGTACGATAATCCCCACGAAGCACTGTCCAGAATTAAGCGTCATTTGCTAACCCAGCGAGCGTTTAAAGAGGTTCCATTTACAACTTGAATTTCATTGAAGGACTAGTCAATAATGATATACCTTTTTTCTACCTCGTTTTAGACTGGTATAGAGTTCATGGATTTGTACAGTCATCTCATTCCGGTGTATGATGTAGAACCGCTGGAGAAGATCACTGACGCTTACCTGGATCAGTATCTTTGGTATGAAGCAGACAAACGTCGGTTGTTCCCGCCGTGGATCAAACCTAGTGATACTGAACCACCGCCGTTGTTGGTCTATAAATGGTGTCAAGGTGAGTTTTTTTTGTGGAATTCAGTATCTTCGATGTTTATGCCATGCACGCGAAGTCCTATTTTAGAGCTTTTGATGAATATTGCGTGCGTGTGCTTTGTGACAATGAGATTCGTGTTCGAAATCATCCCCTTGTTGCAAACCTCACGCTTGCGGTATTTAGTGGTGCGTCTAGAAATTTCAGAAAATTTATAGGCCTGAGTTGCAAAACAAAAAAAAAACGGAACGCCGAATAGCGACCCAGTTTTTCAGAACGTGTATTACTAAAACGGTGAAGCATATGCAATGAGGAAAACAACTCAATAAGCCGTTCTTGAGAATTTTCGTGGAAAACCAAAATTTATTTTAGATGGCCAATGAATGTTCGTTTTTGTGACATCGTTGTTCATTTGGGTGTCTTATCAACACTATCGCTGGGAAAACGGATGACTAAAGGTCGAGTTATCCAAAAATAACCAGAAAATTTCGCGCCTCATTGGAAAAGTTTCTCCGGCTACACGAGACCGGTCAAATCCTGGTGATTCTCGACCACCCCAGAAACGTCTTTACGAGGATTTTTCTGATCCGAGTAATATTCTTGTGTTGCTTGAAAGCTAGTCGATTCCACCACCCCACCCAGCACTAACGTTCAAGCCACATACTTCACACATCGTGGTTAAGGCAACGCTAGAATATTATTTTTAATTCGGAATCCGTGCTACCGGAATCGAGTCTTTTTCGATTATAGAGGTTTTAACCTTAAGGTTATTCGCCTCTTCGGATTAGAAAAATCTCTTATGAAAAATTTCTAACCCTATATGCGGGGTCGGGACTCGAATCCAGGTGCGCTGCGTACAAGGCAATCGATTTACCAACTACGCTCACCCCCAAGGAATCGAGTCTATCCAACGCCGGATCAAACTTTGCTCTTTCACATCTCGCCTGACAAAACAGATTACAACTGTCGAGATATGAGAAGCATTGTCAGTTGATTCACTACGATACTCTAAGCAAAAAAAATGGAAAGATCTACGGGTGATGACTATATTTAAAAAAAAAGATCTACGGGTGATGATTATATTTAAAATCAAAGCTTTCGATTTGATAGAAAAAAATATTATAATTGGTTTTGAACTAATTTTTGCATTTAAAACCGCTTGCTCCGCATGAGGCAATAGTGGCGCAATTGCTAATTCCGGTTCCTATAGATGCAAAACCCATTGATTACTTTTGGAGCATGCAACTCTAGGTACATTTGGCCCACAGCTGCAAAGGAGCTCAAAAATCAAGGAAAACTCACTATTTAAGTTGTTTTTTAGCAAATTTCTATGATAAAACTTGTGCTACCTTGCGAGTTTAGTGCGAACTACAAAGCAAAAAATAATTAACGACGGTTGGCATTTTAATCAAGCGTTTAGCTTACTACTGCAACTAGTAGTACACCGCGGCTATTGGAGCACCCACCCTATTGTTTGTTAAATATTCAATAATCGTCGATTTTCGATATTTGCGGCATCGCGCCGCGGAAATATCCCAAAACTCTATAATACATTTGAGTTGCAAACACATGTAATATTACCTGAAGATTTAGAAACATAAAAAGAGCTCCATTAGGTTAAATACCTAATAGGACATCTCAAATCTCTATCGCTTTGCGTGCCATTGACGGTTAATGATTGAGCACAATTCTTTGGCTGTCTAGAGCTAAAAACTAATTTTTTTCTCGATTTCTTGGTACAATGGCAAGCGACGTAGGATTTTGTGAAATGGTACACTTGTTAATGAAAAAGCGCAAAAAAAAATTAAAATCGACGCAAATTTAAAAAAACTATGTGATAAAAATATAAAATCCTACGTACGTCGCTGCAGATAGCAATTCTGAATACACTGTGCAAATTTCAAAACGATCCAAAAAGAGTTGTTTGACTTACATTTTCGACCAGCTAAAAAGTGGTTTCGAAAAAAAATCGTGTTTAAAGTTTTCAGTACGCTCGGGGTATTCATAAGAGGCGCTTCGGCGACATATCATTTTCAAAACTATTTAAGCCCATTTTCAGCCATTGAAATTTTTTTTTTCGATTTTTTGAAAATTGTGGTAATGTAACCCCTTAATAACTCGATATTTTCAACAACAGTGTACTTAGCATAGATCAATAACAACGTATTCTAGCTTAATACTACTTCATTGATTGCATAGTTTCAATTTAATAAAAACTGTTGCATACGGACAGTTTTTAGAAGAAACGAAACTTTTTTTGGTAATGGCTTTCGAATTTCACTTTTGAAGACGAAAACCCCATTAGCCGAAACTTTACTCCCATTAGCCGAAACTTTACTCCCATGTAATTTAAACATCAATGTCACAAATGACGTTTCAAGGTCGCAGAAATGTTTGTTTTCGTCGTTTAAAGTTAAATTGAAAGGCCGAAACATGTATCTTCAAAATAAAAAAAAACAAGATCCATTCAGTAGATCTTTCGCAAATTATTCCCAAAAAACACCTCAATTTTAGGCCTCGAGAGTAGAGGACCCCCTTGAAATTTCGATGGAACATGATGCAACAAACATCGAAGAATGTTTTTCCTATTTTAGCCAACTTTTTGCTCCAGCTATTCCATAGTGTGCTGGAAAGAATGAATCAACCCCTATGTTTGAGAAAACCAGTCAGACGAGTGGATAACAAGTTTCATTCCGAGGGCTATTTGGCATATATATTCAAACAGTTGCTCATATTTAAAAGAAGGAGTCAACTCCTATGTTCGAATAAACCGAGCATACGTGTTGTCACAGGTCATGCCCTTATTGATTCATCTGCTACATAAATTGCCATCCACGGGTCAATCGGAACATTGCGCATTGAACGAACGTTTCTGCCCTTAGTGTACACATGCTCCTTCCAGATAAATCAGAATTTAACTACAAAAAAGCTCTAGAACTGACAAAACCATAGCAGCCAACAACAATATTTTTCCACCTAACGAAACATTGGTGGAAACGGATCCAAAAATTGGGATTATCTGGAATTTATTTGAAAAGCGTGCAAATGCAGAGCTCTTTCAGACAACCCAGGCCTTGGACTTTTTGAAACCTCAAGATGTGCCTGAAGGCTTGGGTATTGTCCGTGCTTCAGCTCCGGAATAAATGTCCCCGTACTTCGATTACATAAAAAAATACGTTTTGGGGAAGCGAAGGGTTGGAAAACACTGCGCACAGGCACTGGCCAGATTTTCCCCTGAATTATGGACCATGCGATACAACACCCTCAATGACATCAGAGGCGACGCGTCGATACGTTCAACCTGTTCATTGAACAGGTAAGCCAAATCAGACAAACCGAAACCCATTTCAAGTTTAAATTAACTGTAGAACCCTGCAAAATATTTTCAATGAACAGAAAAATAAAACACTAAAATTATTCAGATTTGAACGATAAACCAACCGGTCTCCAGTAAAATTTCAGAAAATGGTTTCACCGGTTCATCCTCAAACATGCACGCATCTCGTACTCTCACCGTACGCTTTGGATGGAGCAGCAGCAACAGCATGGGTGATGGCTGCAACAGCAGCCTGATAGCCATGGACGACGGTTTTTTTTTCTATTCTCTTTTGCACCGGTTCAAATTAAATATTGAACCAGCGTGCATTGTAGCGATGTCCATATACTCGTTAGATCTCTTTGTGCGAAACGAGAGCGCTTTTAATTTTCCAACACGCTTCGCAGTTGTGCCATATGTTCACAGCTGTCGGTCGAACGCTTGTTTTCTTGGGTAGTCTAACCAGATGTTGATGCCCTTGGGACATATTAATTATAAGCACGTATGGATTTGGTTGGTTCAACGAAAGTAATGAACCATCTTTCTGCTTCGTAGAAATTTTTTGTTCTTTGCATTTACACATTGAAAACATGTCTACTGTAAAATGGACATAATGGATTTCATTCGAATCGTTTCGCGTTCTATTGCAGTAATATTAAAAGAGGAAAATGAATTTTCTGGAATTGCATATGGAACATTTAAATTTCTCTCCTGTTTGGTAGAATTAATAGATGATTTCAAACAGGTTAATAAACGTTTCAACCTATCTTATACTGAAGAAGGAATAATTCTCGGTGAAAAAATAAGATTCTACATTGTAGGTTGATTCGAATCATAAAATTACTTATGAGTATTCAATAATGACTTTAGACATGGTTGTTGAAATTTAAGTTGAGAAATCTTTTTCAATACAAAGTAAGTAGTTGCCTATACGGATGTAATATATCTTTTTTGTTTTTTTTCTGCGGGACTTTCTTGAATTAGTTATTCCACAAGATGTTTATTTGACAATTGACCGATGGGTTTCGACAACAAATTTGTTTTGCTCAACTGCGATCAGAAAAACCCGTCCGCCGAACATCTTTCGTTGGTACTATTCATTCGATGTTAGAATCGTCGATTATGAGGGATTTTGTGGTATTGAACAGGTTGACGGTGGAACCACGCGTCGCCTCTGAATGACATACCCAGAACCTCAAACGCAATAGAAGGGTATCACAATAAATTAAATGCACTCTTAAAAGGTACCAGTGACCTTAAACTTTATGCGGTTGTGAAAGCATTCAAAGAGAAAGGGCAGTTCACGTCGGCGGAATATATGCGATATCTGCAAGGAGATATGATAAACCGGCGTCGCTGTAAAAAACAGGCAGAAGAGACAAAAAATTAAAAGAAGGTCTAATTGCCGACCAGGAAGATGGTACAACATTAAAAGATACCATTTTATCAATAGCTCTTATATTACAAAACCAAACCTGAATATTAATACTAATAAATAAGTCATCTTCAGTTAAAATACCTCAATTTCTGGGAAATGTTTTTTTCTGGGGTATAAACTTCTGGATATTTGTTCATTCTGGGTAACGGTTTTCTGGGCAAAAATACTTTCTGGGAAAAGGTTTTCTGGTGATTGGTACTTTCGACGGTATGGTTTTCTGGAGAATGGTTCTTTCTGTGGAAAAAACTTCGGTGTTTTAGTTTCTGGGGAATGGTTTTCGGGAGATCATCATTCGCGCGTAACTTCTTCTTGTTCATCTCTACATCTATGGCAGAGAAGCCGAAGAACTCGTTTTCCGAATGACTCCTTCCACGCTTGCAGTCTATCCTGCACGGGGCTGCCAAATTCTGACGCATGCTACTCGCCTTCGGGACCCTCAATTGCGAGCGATGCGCCCTTACGACCACTCTTCAAATACTGATCTGAAAGATTGTAGGAGAATCAGAGGCGACGCGTGGTTCCACCGTCAACCTGTTCAATACCACAAAATCCCTCATAATCGACGATTCTAACATCGAATGAATAGTACCAACGAAAGATGTTCGGCGGACGGGTTTTTCTGATCGCAGTTGAGCAAAACAAATTTGTTGTCGAAACCCATCGGTGAATTGTCAAATAAACATCTTGTGGAATAACTAATTCAAGAAAGTCCCGCAGAAAAAAAACAAAAAAGATATATTACATCCGTATAGGCAACTACTTACTTTGTATTGAAAAAGATTTCTCAACTTAAATTTCAACAACCATGTCTAAAGTCATTATTGAATACTCATAAGTAATTTTATGATTCGAATCAACCTACAATGTAGAATCTTATTTTTTCACTGAGAATTATTCCTTCTTCAGTATAAGATAGGTTGAAACGTTTATTAACCTGTTTGAAATCATCTATTAATTCTACCAAACAGGAGAGAAATTTAAATGTTCCATATGCAATTCCAGAAAATTCATTTTCCTCTTTTAATATTACTGCAATAGAACGCGAAACGATTCGAATGAAATCCATTATGTCCATTTTACAGTAGACATGTTTTCAATGTGTAAATGCAAAGAACAAAAAATTTCTACGAAGCAGAAAGATGGTTCATTACTTTCGTTGAACCAACCAAATCCATACGTGCTTATAATTAATATGTCCCAAGGGCATCAACATCTGGTTAGACTACCCAAGAAAACAAGCGTTCGACCGACAGCTGTGAACATATGGCACAACTGCGAAGCGTGTTGGAAAATTAAAAGCGCTCTCGTTTCGCACAAAGAGATCTAACGAGTATATGGACATCGCTACAATGCACGCTGGTTCAATATTTAATTTGAACCGGTGCAAAAGAGAATAGAAAAAAAACCGTCGTCCATGGCTATCAGGCTGCTGTTGCAGCCATCACCCATGCTGTTGCTGCTGCTCCATCCAAAGCGTACGGTGAGAGTACGAGATGCGTGCATGTTTGAGGATGAACCGGTGAAACCATTTTCTGAAATTTTACTGGAGACCGGTTGGTTTATCGTTCAAATCTGAATAATTTTAGTGTTTTATTTTTCTGTTCATTGAAAATATTTTGCAGGGTTCTACAGTTAATTTAAACTTGAAATGGGTTTCGGTTTGTCTGATTTGGCTTACCTGTTCAATGAACAGGTTGAACGTATCGACGCGTCGCCTCTGAGGAGAATACTGTTTTACAAACTTTCCTTGTACCCACCTAGAACCGTCATTATTGTTATGGTTTTTGTACCAAATGGTATCCCCCACATTCAGTTTAATAATTGGGTCAATCGAAGCTGTTTGCTTAATACTAGGAATATCACAGATTTTTAATTTATTTGCATCTATGGAATCGTCAGTAATCTTTGGTTTGGTTACTTTTTTAGGGTTAATAAGATCCAATAGGATTTTTGGTGTATAGGTAAAAATCCTCTCAGATGGAAAACTTCCATCCTTAGGTAAACAAGAATTTCTATAATTTATCAGAAATAAGTTAATCTGATCCTCCGTATCCATCTGTCTAACTTCTTGATCAAAAAGGAACTTTTTGAACACATCCTTTACAACCCTGACCGACCTTTCGGTTTGCCCATTACTAGAGGGATTGTAAGGAGGGCTTTTCATTACTATTATTCCTTGCCTTTTTAGAAATGAAATAAAAACAGACGAATTAAAGGGCGGACCACCATCCGTAACCACCACATCTGGAAGACCAAATCTGGCAAAAACAGAAACAAATTTCCTTATCACCTTGCTTGCATCCGTACCAAACCTCATCCACTCTACCTCAATCCATTTGGAAAAACTGTCAATAATTAATAAAAACACCTTTTGACCAAAATAAAAGAAATCAGCGTGAATTCTACTGAATGGACGAATCGAGGGAATCCAATGCGTTTGCGAATTATATTTAGGAACTACTGCCATTCTATTACATGATTCACATGAGTGGACAAAAGCTTCAATTGCTGCATTAATGCCGAACCAGTACACCGACCTACGAGCCATCTGCTTCATTTTTACAATACCAGAATGATTCACATGCAATAATTTCAAAATATTTCTTTGCATGGACTTTGGAATTAAACTCTATCCTGGAAAATTAAACACCCGTCAACCACTTCTAAGTCGTGTCGATTAGAGTGGACATTCACTAAATCCTTGTCAATTTTCTCAGGCCAACCATTCTGGTAATAAGCTATTAACCTTTGTAAAAACGCATCTTGATTAGTTTCTCCGGCAATTTTGGAATAATCTATAGGAACTTCCCGTGTAAAATTAATACTATTTACGATCTCTCTATCGTACTCTTCTGGAACACCCTGCTCAAGCGGAAAACGCGAGCAAAAATCTGCGTTACCCATTTGAGCTGATGGTCTGTAACAAATGTCGAAGTCGTAAATAGATAATTCTAAAATGTACCGCTGCAATCTCGTAACATAAATTGAGTTTTTACCTGATTTGCCAAAAATACCTACAAGGGGTTTATGGTCAGTATAAGCCGTAAATCTTTGACCATATAGGAATTTATGGAATTTTTTAATAGTGCTCACTAAAGCCAATGCTTCTAGGTGCAAAATGGGATAAGAACGCTGTGCCTTATTCAACGAAAACGAAGTGAAGCTAATTGGTTTTTCAACACCGTTAACAACATGTGCAATGACACCACCCAATCCATAACCTGACGCATCTGAAACAACTACAATTGGCTTCTTTGGATCATAATATTCTAAAATGTTTGCATCCAACAAAGCCTCCTTGCTATCAGCAAAAGCTTCGTCACATTTGCTGTTCCATTCAAATTTCACATCCTTCTTGAGTAGTTGATACAAGCAAAAAAGTTTAGAAGACAGGTGTGGAACAAATTTACCATAATAGTTAACGAGTCCCAAGTATGCCTTCAATTCGGTTACATTCTTAGGGGTAGATGCCTTGCTTATCGTTGAAACTTTTTCAGGACTTGGAAGCAACCCTTTATCTGTAATAACATGGCCTAAATAAGGTAAACTTGACACAAAAAATGAACACTTCTTCCAATTAACCTTAATGTTGGCATTGGTCAAACGTTCCAAAACCATGTCAAGTTTCCTACGACAATCTTCCATATCAACTCCTGCAATCAAAACATCGTCCAAATAAACACAAACATTCTCTAAACCAGCCAAAACCTGCTCCATCACCTGTTGAAAAATAGCCGCACTAGAAGATGCACCTTGAGGTAAACGATTGTATGTAAACAGTCCCTTTATGGTATTAATTACCATAAATTTCCTAGATTTCTTAGACAAAGCTAACTGTGTATAAGCACCTTCTAGATCAAGTGAACAGAATACCTTACAACCAGATAATTTAGCGAACAGGTCCTACGCAACAGGAAGGGGATATCTATTGGGAATAATCAACTTGTTTATGGAAACCTTACAATCAATAACCATTCTAATCTCCTGATTCTTCTTCATTACCACAACTACAGGGGAGGCCCATTCACTAGTCTTGATTGGTGTAATAACTTTTTCTCGTTCTAGCATCTCCAAATGCTCTATAACTTTTTCCTGCAATCTATAAGGAACATCGTAAGCCCTTCTAAACACTGGAGAATCCTCTTTCAACACCAAATGAGCCTCATACCCAACAATTAGAGAAGAAAAATCTTTATGAAAAACCTTGGAAAACCGCTCCTTGATACTTGAAATTGTTTTATCATTTGCATTGCTAATTACCATATTGTTAACCGTAGAAGGATTTGCGAAAGCTTTTCTCCAACCAACACAAAAAACATCCAACCAACTAAGCCCTAACAAAGGTAAAAAGTCATTTTTACTGTCTAAAATAAACAACTCAACGCGTTTGTGAATCCTATTTAAAACAACATCAACAGTAACTTTTCCTAAAAGCGATAGCTCAGCCCCATTAACAACAACCAGTTTCTGTCCGGTTTTTTGTATCGGGAAATCAAAAAATTTATTGTATAACCGTTTTCCTATAAGAGTGATTGACGATCCACAATCCACCTCAATTTTTATCAATCGACCCTATATTAATACATTAACCAAACACGGATCATTGCAATTTGTTTTGTTAGAAACCATCATACAAGTAAAATCACCTGAATCATCCGAAGAATCGTCTAACGCTGGCTTTAACCTGTTAAAAACTTGCTCCAAATTAGTACCGGTGCTGGAACTTGGATGCTGTTCATCAGCAAATTTCACCGTTGGTTTCCGTTGGCTGTTGATATATTTGAAGCATCTTTTTAAAATGTGGCCCGGTTTTCCGCAATAATAACAAACCAAGCTTCGTTTGGTATAATCAACTCTTCCCGCTCTGCTGCTACTCCTATCTCTGTTACCACTCCTACTCCTACTCCGCAAAACAAATCCCGATCGGCTTCTGCTTCTACTCCTGCTTCTATTTCTTACACGTGTGTCATCTCTTCTTCCCAATCTGGATTTACTGAGGCTACTTGCTCACCTTTTCCACCTAACATCCTAGCTCTTGATCCTGCCAGCTCCCAGTTTACTAATATACGCTCCGCCTATGCTAAAGTGAGATTTTCCTCGCCTAACATCTTCTGCTGCAAATCTTTGTCGAAAACACCCATTAATAGTTTGTCCCTAATCGCCGTATCTTTGAATTCCCCGAATTCACAATATTCCGCCTGTAGTTTTATAGCCAACACGAAATTTTCCGCGGACTCGTCTGCTCCTTGAACGCGATTATAAAATTGAAAACGTTGAATCAAGACCGACTCTTTATCAAAACGCTCTTTTAACTTTTTAATTATTTCTGAATATTGCAATGTAGACAAATCCTTAGCCGGATACAACAGTTTGATTTCTTCAAACACTGCTGGACCGCTAAGAGTAATGAATAAAGCTTTTTGCGAATTTTCAGGCACGTTATTATATGCAAAAACAAATCTAAGACATTCAACATAATTTGCAAATGAAGCTCCCGGGACGTAAGGCTCAATTGAACCGACAATGTTTGAAGCCATTTCCAAAATTTCTGCTCGTTAATGAAAATTACGGTCACTCTAATGAAAGTAAAACGTAAATAAAAATCGCTTACCGCCGCCGATGTATACTACCAACAACAAGCGATCCCTTCTCACACAGCGATGGACGTGAGATATGCTGCAGAGAACCGACGAAGTTCCACATTCCTGGCAGAAACACGCTCCCGCTCCGATGCTGTTATTCCTCTCGATGCCGACTCTCTCCAGAGAAGACGCAACAAAATCGTGACAACACAATACGGTGCGACACACAATGCACTTTGTGCGACAACGCCGTCCTAGCTTCTCCCGTTGGAGGTAAAAAAACTTCTCCCGTCGGAGGAACACACTTGCTAAAAATGCCAATTCTTTATTTCGTCACTAGCATTCACAATAGCTCACTACTTTTTGCTTTCAATATATTTTTTTAGCACTATCAAGCCTTTGCTTGTCACAATCCCTTTCACCGCTTTTATGGGACCTTTGTCCTCCTCAAAAAACGATTTTTTTTACTCACCCACACTTCTTTATACAAAAGGAAAACAGCACCTTTGTGCTCAATTTTCCTTTGTTTTTCGTGGCTTAACCACCCGCAGACAGAATTCACTAACGACTTTGTCGCTCTATTTGCCGAAAAAATTTCACTTTTTTTGTGGTTTTACCACCTCAGCACCAACGACCTTTGCCGCACCACTTTTTTCTGGTGTGTGCCTTTGCACCACCAAAATTTCACCGGCAAATTATTTTTATCACTTTTCACACGCGTACCGAAACTTTATCCTCGTCGCCAATTATTACATCCCACATCAAAGGGAATCGGGTCAGTGAACCTACGGAGTTTAGGCTAATAAAACAAGCGCACTGTTTCAGGTTCAATAAACTTATGCCGCTCGAGTCCAGCTGAGCGGTATTTATTTGAAACTATTATATATGTGTTTGTTTACATTTCGATACTGCTCGTCGCAGTATATAAGAGCACTGTAGACTGGGTTTAGCTTTTGCTAAGCCCTTTCATGAACACAACACAGATAAGTAATAGATCAAACAATCTGCGCTTCAACAATGCCAGTTGTATTCTTGACAGCTATAGCAGCGCAACTTTTCGGAAAATCGATAATGCCATCAACAAGAATGGACGTACATTGGACCTCTTATTTACAGGTGTCCAGGATTACGCTCCGTAGTGCTGCACTGCTCCGATTTCCTTAGTCCAGCTTGTGCGTCATCAGCTGGACAAACTCGGTATTCACGGACAACTTCTGCGCTGGTTTCGTTCCTACCTCGATGGAAGGCAACTCTAAATCAGCATTCGACATTCCGCAAGGAAGTCATCTCGGTCCAGTAATATTCCTCCTCTATTTTAATGACGATAAAATAAAATTACAAGGACCCCGCTTTTTTGCCAACGACACGAACATTTTTCGACCAAAACGGGATAAAGCTGATGCCGAAGTTCTTCAGGGTGTACTGTAGAGCTTTAGTACGTGGTGTGATTTAAACAGAATAGTTTATAAATCCAGTAAACGCTCATTCAAACCACATACTTTATACATCGTAGATAAGGCTCAATGCAACTTGGGTTCATCTTCCGAATAGCGAAAGTTTTTAGGGACGCTCTGTTGTGCATTGGTTCGCTTAACACTAGAATATTGTTCTGTTGTTTGGAACTCGTACTACCAGAACGGCATCGACAAAATCAACGATTCGCTGCGCCGGTTAATACGCTTCGCAATCCGCCATCTTTCTTGGCGAAACATATTTCAGCTACCGAGGCATCCGGAAGGACTGCTCGGAGTTACTGTGTGTCTACAATTCTCAAATGCCTTGGTCTTCAATCCTGCATTCGAGCTCTACACAATAACTTCTCCTCCAACTATGGTCCTCAGAAAGCTGTTACCGGACTTGAGCGTATTTCTAACAATGTAGCGACGGTCTTTGACTTTCACTTGACAAGGAATTAGATAAAAGCTAAAATATTCGAGGGTCTACCCCAAAGGGAAGAAGAGCGTGTCCGGATAAGAATAAGAAGAGTGGCAGATTTGACAAGCGCAAAGCAATAATATTATTGGTGGCAAACGCCTTGATAACCTCAAAAAGGCTGAAAGCACTAGTTTCTATATTCAAAACATTGTTTTAATTAATTTCGATTTTAATAACTTCTTTTTTCTGGAAGTAAAGCAGTATTTACGCAATACAGATGTTGCCAATTGTAAAACCAAAACTCTCGCTTTACGTATGCCTATACCTTATCTGGTATCATCTTAGGTTTTCACGTCATTTGCAGTTTGACAAGACCAAAATTTGACAAGACCAAAATTTGACAAGACCATAATTTGATGTTGGGACGGTCTATCCCTGAGAATCATCATAGGAAGGGCAATCCCTCGAAAATATTGCCCATCCTTAAATGTAATTAGTTTTAGCAACACCGTTGGGGTCAATGGGTCTGTTAGTGTCGATACAACGAATAAATCACTTTCCTTCCTTTCATTCCAGGCATCAACAACCTGCAGGATGTATGGGACGTCTCGGAAGGCGAATGCAATGTCCTACTGGAATCCCGCTACGAGAAGCTGTACGAAAAGATCGATCTCACGTTGCTCAATCGACTGCTGCGTCTGATCGTCGATCACAACATTGCTGATTACATGACGGCCAAGAACAACGTTGTTATCAATTACAAGGATATGAATCACACCAACAGTTATGGCATTATTCGCGGATTGCAATTTGCTTCGTTCATCGTACAGTACTACGGCTTGGTATTGGATCTGTTGGTGTTGGGTTTGCAACGGGCCAGCGAGATGGCTGGTCCACCGCAGATGCCGAACGATTTCCTAACGTTTCAGGATGTGGCCACAGAGACGTGTCATCCGATTCGTTTGTACTGTCGGTACGTGGATCGGATTCACATCTTTTTCCGTTTCACGGCCGAGGAAGCAAGGGACTTGATCCAGCGGTACTTGACCGAACATCCAGATCCGAACAATGAGAATATTGTGGGATACAACAATAAAAAGTGTTGGCCACGTGATGCCCGAATGCGACTGATGAAACATGACGTTAATTTGGGTCGCGCCGTGTTTTGGGATATAAAAAATCGTTTGCCACGATCCGTAACGACGGTACAATGGGATAACACATTCGTTTCGGTTTACTCGAAGGACAACCCGAATTTACTATTCAACATGTGTGGTTTCGAGTGCAGAATTTTACCTAAGGTGAATATTATTTGCACTGAAAAGATTTTAGTTTCTCTAACCGATTTCTTCTTCGTAGTGTCGCACTCAAAACGAGGAGTTCACTCATCGGGACGGAGTATGGAACCTGCAGAACGAGGTGACCAAGGAACGTACAGCTCAATGTTTCCTGCGAGTTGACGATGAGTCACTGTCTCGGTTCCACAATCGCGTCCGTCAGATTCTGATGGCTTCCGGTTCCACCACGTTCACCAAGATTGTGAACAAATGGAATACGGCTTTGATTGGGCTGATGACGTACTTCCGCGAAGCGGTTGTCAACACACAGGAACTGCTAGATTTGCTTGTCAAATGTGAGAATAAGATTCAGACGCGTATCAAGATTGGACTGAATTCAAAAATGCCCTCGAGATTTCCGCCGGTTGTTTTCTATACACCTAAGGAACTGGGAGGATTGGGTATGTTGAGTATGGGTCACGTGTTGATACCGCAGTCCGATTTACGATGGTCTAAACAGACGGACACGGGTATTACGCATTTCCGATCCGGTATGTCGCACGACGAGGATCAGCTGATTCCGAATTTGTATCGATACATTCAACCATGGGAGAGTGAGTTTATTGATTCGCAGCGAGTGTGGGCTGAGTACGCACTGAAGAGACAGGAAGCTAACGCTCAGAACAGACGATTGACGCTGGAAGATCTAGAGGATAGCTGGGACAGAGGCATACCTAGAATTAATACGTTATTCCAGAAAGATCGACACACTTTGGCCTACGACAAAGGATGGAGAATAAGAACAGAGTTCAAGCAGTACCAGGTGTTGAAACAGAATCCTTTCTGGTGGACGCATCAAAGGCACGATGGTAAATTGTGGAACTTGAACAACTACCGTACCGACATGATTCAAGCATTGGGAGGCGTGGAAGGTATTTTGGAGCACACCCTCTTCAAGGGTACGTACTTCCCAACATGGGAAGGTCTCTTCTGGGAGAAGGCATCCGGTTTCGAAGAGTCTATGAAGTACAAGAAGCTAACCAACGCACAGCGTTCCGGTTTGAATCAGATTCCGAATCGTCGATTCACGCTTTGGTGGTCGCCAACTATCAACCGAGCAAACGTCTACGTTGGTTTCCAGGTGCAGCTTGATTTGACCGGTATTTTCATGCACGGTAAAATCCCGACTCTGAAGATTTCACTTATTCAAATTTTCCGAGCCCATTTGTGGCAGAAAATTCACGAATCTATTGTGATGGATTTGTGTCAGGTGTTCGATCAGGAACTTGATGCATTGGAAATTGAAACGGTTCAGAAGGAAACGATCCATCCTAGGAAATCGTACAAAATGAACTCGTCCTGTGCTGATATCCTATTGTTCCCGGCTTATAAGTGGAATGTTTCACGTCCTTCTCTACTAGCAGATACGAAAGACACGATGGATAATACAACTACTCAAAAGTATTGGTTGGATGTTCAACTGCGATGGGGTGACTACGATTCCCACGACGTTGAACGTTACGCACGTGCCAAGTTTTTGGATTATACTACGGATAACATGTCTATTTATCCGTCCCCAACTGGTGTGCTTATTGCGATCGATTTGGCCTACAATCTACACAGTGCCTACGGAAATTGGTTCCCAGGTTGCAAACCGCTTATTCAGCAAGCTATGGCCAAAATCATGAAAGCCAATCCTGCTCTGTATGTGCTTCGAGAACGTATTCGTAAGGCTTTGCAGCTCTACAGTTCGGAACCAACGGAACCATACCTATCTTCCCAGAATTACGGTGAACTGTTCTCCAATCAGATTATTTGGTTTGTGGACGACACAAACGTGTACCGAGTAACCATCCACAAGACGTTCGAGGGTAACTTGACTACGAAACCGATCAACGGAGCGATTTTCATTTTCAATCCACGAACGGGTCAACTGTTCCTGAAAATCATTCACACGTCAGTGTGGGCCGGCCAAAAACGTCTCGGTCAGCTGGCGAAGTGGAAAACAGCTGAAGAAGTTGCTGCACTTATCCGATCGCTGCCGGTTGAAGAACAACCCAAGCAGATTATCGTCACCAGGAAAGGTATGTTGGATCCCCTCGAGGTACATTTGCTCGATTTCCCAAATATTGTGATCAAGGGTTCGGAGCTACAGTTGCCCTTCCAGGCTTGCTTGAAGGTGGAGAAGTTCGGTGATTTGATTCTGAAAGCTACCGAACCACAGATGGTGCTGTTCAATTTGTACGATGACTGGTTGAAGACCATTTCATCCTACACGGCATTCTCGCGTTTGATTCTTATTCTCCGAGCGTTGCATGTGAATACTGAGCGGACCAAGGTGATTCTAAAACCGGACAAAACGACGATCACGGAAGCTCATCACATTTGGCCAACACTCAGTGACGAAGAATGGATCAAGGTTGAAGTTCAACTGAAGGACTTGATCCTTGCCGATTACGGTAAGAAAAACAACGTGAATGTTGCCTCGCTGACCCAGTCCGAAATTCGTGATATCATTCTTGGAATGGAAATTTCGGCTCCATCGGCTCAGCGTCAGCAGATTGCCGAAATCGAGAAACAAACCAAGGAACAATCGCAGTTAACTGCCACCACCACTCGAACTACCAACAAACATGGTGATGAAATCATCACTTCAACGACGAGCAACTACGAAACGACGACGTTCAGTTCGAAAACTGAGTGGCGCGTTCGTGCTATCTCGGCTACAAATCTGCATCTTCGTACCAACCACATCTACGTTAGTTCGGACGACATCAAAGAAACCGGTTATACGTATATTCTGCCGAAGAACATCCTTAAAAAGTTTGTTACTATTTCCGATCTTCGCGCCCAGATCGCAGGATACCTGTATGGCGTAAGCCCACCAGATAATCCGCAGGTCAAAGAAATTCGCTGTATAGTCATGCCCCCGCAGTGGGGTACCCATCAACAAATTAACCTTCCTAACTCCTTACCGTCTCATCAATATCTCAAAGATATGGAACCGCTTGGCTGGATCCACACTCAACCGAACGAGTTGCCCCAGCTGTCCCCACAGGACATCACGACACACGCCAAGATCATGTCTGAGAATCCTAACTGGGACGGAGAAAAAACTATAATCATAACCTGTTCGTTCACGCCCGGATCTTGCTCCCTCACGGCCTACAAGCTGACTCCTTCAGGGTACGAATGGGGTCACAAAAACACCGACAAGGGTAACAATCCTAAGGGATATCTTCCGTCGCATTACGAGCGCGTCCAGATGTTGTTGTCTAACAAATTCCTTGGCTTCTTTATGGTGCCGGGTCAGGGCAGCTGGAACTACAACTTCATGGGTGTCCGGCATGACCCGAATATGAAGTACGAACTGCAGTTGGCGAATCCGAAAGAATTTTATCACGAGGTTCATCGACCGTCGCATTTCCTGCTCTTTTCCAGCCTGGAGGAGGGTGGCGACGGCAACGGAGCTGATCGGGAAGATTTGTATGCGTAAACAAGTTGGACTTGATAGGACTATTACAATAATAATGTGACACTTTCGACTTCGTTAGTGGCTTTAGACTAAGTTTTGTAAATATCTGATTGATTATTATAAACTACACTATGCTTTGAATAAAGTATGCAATCCCAGGTAATGAAGTTGTTGAATACTCCGAACCCGAACTGTTAAGGTATTAAGGCGACCTTGTGGATTCGGCGGAAAATTAAAGCAATTTAATATTTTTTGTGGAAAAGGAAACGAACATCTACTTTTGATCTTTTATTCGTTATTCATCGATAATTAGAAAATGATTAATTTTTTCGAAACTTCAAAATGGCGTTTTTTCTCGAAACCATGTTTTTTCTGCTAACGTCAAGAATAGGTCTTGTGCTATAGATCTAATCTTTATTCAAAAAAAGTATACTTTTTTGTCTGGCTTATACCTAACATTGGCTTGAAAAATGAATTATTTAAAATTTATAAACGAGATTACAGTTAAAAAAGAGACAAATTTCACTTTTTTTCTTTAAAGTCTATAGTCAGTGCAAGGGTTGAAGTCATAGGAAGTTTTATCTATTTTAACCGCCCCAAAATAAACTTTGAAACTTCGACAACTTTTTAATTTTTACACTTACACTTACTTGTCTTGAATTTATTGACTTTTTCTCTTCCGTGGATAGCAACGATTTTCAATAGAGTTTAGAATTTTAGGATATTCCTGAAGGGCTGTACAAAAACAGTTACGAATAAGATGTTAACGGGTCATATTGACCCCGATTTTGAACTCAGTTTTAAGACACAATTTCAGCCGAATCTATATGAACTTGTACCCAAATTGTATGTTAGAGTTTCAATTTTCAGTTTCTGGTAAATATTACTGTTTTTGACCTGGTTGGCCAGTGGGAATCGGTGCCGAATGGGGCCATGTTTGGCATACATAGATGCGTGCAGAATCGTCATCATAAATTTGTTTATTTTGGGTCATTGACCCCAACACCTAAAGAAGGTTAAAAGATTTCACATGAATAAATTACATTTTTATTATACATGACATGACAACTATATACAAGAAAAGCAATCATTATTCGAGTTCTAAAATGTTGGAAAAGAAAAAAAAGCCACGGGAATATTAAATTGAGAAAAAAGGTGCGAAATCGGCAAAGTCGCAAAAGTCGATTTTCATCAATTTTTTTTTTGAGATAATAGGGACGGTGAATCCGTTCGCCAGAGGTGGGTTGGTGATGTCAACACCACAAGTAGCAGCTGAACTGATTCAGCAAGAGCAGGAGGTGGAGAACCAGCAGCAGACAGCAACAACAGCCAAAGCAGAGCGGGACGAATTACACCCCACAGAAGCCAAAAGTAGTGGCAGCGAAGCATTTGGTGGAGGAGCTCCACAAGTTTGTGGATGCGAGAAACAATGTCCATAAGGACATTAAAGAGATGGTCGTCAGAATCCGAAAGGTGCTACTGTCTGTCGGCATCGGCTAAGGCTACTATCTTCCTAGCCCCTCCGAAGCAGGGTAAGGAGAAGCAGATTGGTGTGGAGAACACGCCAGTTTCCGTGACTCCAAAGAGGACAAGATCCTCGCCAAGGGACGGGAGACCAGGAGCCCTATTCTCACAGTCACGTCACTTAGTGACTAGAACGAAATTTTCTTCTAGTCACTAGGTGACGTGACTGTGAGAATTTTTTGACGAGAAGGGTCTATGTCGTCAAAAAAATTTATATGATAGGATGCTTCCTTTTTTATCCCCAATTCGTTACTTCCTATTGCCGCGATGATTTGGTACCTCTAACTATTGAAAAAATAAAAAATAGTGCAAGCTGCTCATTTAACCCCATATTCTGAATACCTATCTTGCCTTGTTTCCCCGTATTTTTACACCATTTGGATGAATTTCCTGTGGGGAATACTAAAAGGTTGCCAGATCTGCATATATATTAGTAAATCTGTAGATTTTGCGTTTTCACTGCAGATCTTTTGCAGATTACAAATATGTAGCAGAACAAAGCCTATGCCAGCCAATTTATACACCAGCCTTCAACATTTTTTATCATTTAAATTATATACATACTACATTTCTACTTCGCATTTATTGAAGATTTTTGTAGCAATCTGCAGACTTTTATATTTTTACTGCAGGCTATTGTTTAAATAGACCTGGCATCACTGATGCTTAAATGATTCATTCATATACCTGTCAAAAATTGTGTGAAAATGTATAACCTCACTTTTCTGACAGTTCGGTGTGCTTGTTTACCTCTAAAGGCCTATTTACACCCTCGGTGAAAGTGAACGTGAACTCGATGCGCACCAAGTTGTTTTTTCTAATATCTCACTTCTTAGTGCATAGAAATTGATGAAACTGGAACTAAACGATAGTACATTAATATACTTAGCGAATTCATGCACAATTATTCGATATAATAGAATCAATGCAATAATATTCATATTCCCCGATCATTTTAAATATTCCACGGTGAAATATGTTCACAGTGGACAATTCACTTGTTCACCGGTAGTGTAAACGCGACGAAGGGCGGAATTGATGCGGAGTGGTGAATATAAATGTCATCGCTGTTCACGGTGCACGTTCGCCTTCGAATACCAGATTGCATTCTGACAAACTGTAAACTGTCAGTTGAGCGTGAAATCGTTGTTCACCGATGAAACTGTTCATGACGTCGTCCACCGTGAACAATGGAAGGTATTCCACACATGTTCACGTTCATTTTCACCGAGAGTGTAAATAGTACTTAAGAGAAGAGAAGACAATCGCGTAGCTAATTTGATCCAGTCCTAACCTCAATATTGAACCAGCTTCTGATTGGTCATTTTGCCAGTCATGAGCGTTCATTATATTTACAATCGGGATGGAAAACAGTGCTGCTGAATCTATTCTGGTTATTTTTCATACACATAAACATTTCGTGCAAATTGAATAAAAGACCTGTATGACGATATAGTTACGTGTATTGTTAAGAGAATAAATATTTAATTTAATTTTTAAATGCAGCTAGCATTGTAAATTCTTGGTAGAGGTGCGATCTTTTAGGTACAATTACTTTCGGCAATTGTAAAAAGCATTCAAAGGGAATCTGGCAACGATGAACGCTTGTTGTCTTCAGATTTACGGCAGGGCCAAGTCGACAAAATTAAGAAGAGCAAGAAGCCTGTTGTCGTCTCTTCTCTTAGGTTTACCTAAGATTTGTTTACACGGACTTTTAAAATTTACATTACTTGAATACTTTCGATGCTCTTTGAAAGAATATCAACTCAAGAAAGATGAGGATTGGAACAATGGTAACCTGGTTCATACATTGACCAATCGGCGCTGGATGTAAAACCCGGTGGCATATGCTGAATCGAAAGATCAAGCATTGGGCTATAAAACGATTGCTTTCTGGATGATGGATAAGGATTTCTACACATTTGTTTGTTTGCTCGTGGGTTAATTCCTAACAAGATGATCCGATTGATTACTCATTTTAGGTGGTGAAGTTTACCTGAACTGTATAGGTAACGAATTCGGTCGATGATAAGTTGTTGAAATGATTTTGTTCGTTCAATGCCCATATCGAAGAACGTTTCCATTGGTGAGGACAACAAGGTTATCGCTTTCGAATGGAACAATCATTTATTATTCGTGTTCAAGTTCCATTACAGTAAAAGTTTCGTCGATTATCGCATTGTCGTTGATTTAGCCGGGAAATGCAAAATAGCGCTCGGCACTGACGACAAGGAGTAAGAAGGATTCGATTGGAGTGATAATAATGCAGAGCATTGTATATTCTGGTAGAATATCAGGGAGGAGAAATTACATGTAAATTTATATTATATCCCGAGTTGCATTAATTTTGGCACCGCAATAAAGCTATCTGCAACTGCTGTCTTGTTCAAATTGACACGAAATAACTAGGCAGCGAATGATAGATTTCATAGTCAATTTATTTACTTTTTCTGAAGGATAAGTAATTAGTATGTTGTGAATATATGTGTCGCCGGTGCCGTGTGTTATGGTGGTACCGGATGGAACCGTTGGTCAGCAGACCGTCCTTGTCGTACTGGTCATAGATGCGACGTTTTTTCTCATCTGATAGCACTTGACAAACTTCGGAGATCTGTCTTAACGCTCTCTACTTAGCGCAGGATACGCGAAACCGCTGCTAGCTTTCGAAAGAAAATTCCTAGCTGCTGCTACTCTATCAGTCTCTCTCTCGACTGAGGACTACAATTTCGGTCGATTAAATTATGCTATGAAAATTGTTCCTGGAATTTCATCTAACGAGATCAATTCATTGTGAGGAATTTCGCTGCGTTCCAATATTGCTTGCATCTGTAGGTGACGATGTGTGTGGATTCACTTCGGCAGCCAGCTCTTATGTTTTGGGTAATTTTGCTATCTTATTCTGCTGAATAAATCATCTGCCTAAAGCCTCTATGTTATACTACGGTCCCTTTAAAAACGCCCTGCTATTTAATCTTGTAGCTCTCGGCAAGTCTTCCCGACTATTCCTGGCACTATACCGCTGACGTCGCACTTATCACGGTGATCAAACTTGGCGAGAGCGGCAGTGGTTTCATCGGAATTGTTCGCTCGACAAGCAGTAAGTGCAAGGACTCTGCTACTTATGCCTGAGCCCCTCATTGAAACCTTCGTCCTACCGGAGTGTTAGCTTCGTCCGATACCGGAGCGTATTGTTGAACCGAAGCAGTCTGCTACTGGCGCTGCTTCCTTCGAATCGGAATCGCTGAATATTCCCGTTAGCCGAATGTCCAACGTGGCCGAAGCCAAACCGATTGCAGCAACACCACCAGCCGTAGCTGACATTTTAGCCTTCAATCCAAGTCCCTGCCATTGGCATAGCGACAGACAGGCTGGACATCGGTTGACTCGGTGCCGGACGGGGCGAAACAGCTGCAACAGGAGCGGACCTAGTATGGGGTGTAAATGTCATCAATTGCCATAGATCACCAAAATGCTCTGCGACTAACATTGTGAACAAAACAAACCAAATGAAATTGATCGCAACAACGATAAAATAATCTAAATTCTACCCAAACATTTGAAACATTTGAAAAGGGTCACTGCCAAACGTAAACCTTGAGAAAAAGGCAAAAGAAGTTTTGGTCGAATTCATTATAATTCTATTTAAAAATTTAATACTGTTTTATTTAGTTTGATTGCGCAAATTGTTTACATCAGACACTCCCCTTAATTCATTGTGTACGTATTTCACTGCCTTTATAATCCTTTTGGAAGCAGTTACAATAATCCTTTATAATCATTTTATAATAAGCATATTGCTAGTTAGGACTTTTATATCAGCCGGGTCCTTTTATAGTTTGTTATAAAATCATTATCAAAATTCTTCATAATCCATTGTTGCGTTATGTTTATGCACATGGCCAGATAGATTGTTTTAGCTGGGACGTGACGTGTGGATACGAAAAAAAAATAATGTCAATTGCAGCCAGGGGGAGCTGTCAAATGCAGCCAAAGGGAACCGTCAAATGCAGTGAGGGGGAACTGTCAAATGTAGCCAGTCCATTTAAAATATGTGAGGAAGAAAGAGTGGCTATGCAAGACAAGAGATCAAATGAACAGAAAAAATGAAAAAGAAAACATCTATCCACAGGTTTTGTCCCAGGATTTTAATAGAGAACATGAAAATTCGATTTGTTTGCATTTGGCAGTAGGCCTTTTTCAAATGTTTAGCTGGAAATTCCTTACTTCTTCAATGAATCATGTACAAGAAAAGTAAAAATGTTAAATTTAACAGAATAATGTATGATGCCGACATCAAATAAAAAACTACAGCTGAGCGACCTTGTTTGGAAAGTGTTAACATTTGGCAGCGAACCAAATCAAGTTTCTCATACTATGATCGAATCAACAAAAATTCCAAGACCATATAAACAATCTCTCTGAACTGTCAAAAAAGTGAGGTTAAACATTATCATGCAATGTTCTCCACCGAGAGGTTCACTTTAGTTTGTTTACATAATCAATGAACTTTGTACAGCGACTCACAACTTCATTTGCCGCGTTGCCAGGAACTGAAGCAAAAATATACAAAACAGTGTTGCCCAAACACACATTTTGAGTCCCACCATTCTTGCAAAGGTGAAAAAAATACTCAACATTCTTGCATTTTTCAAATTTAAAAAAAAATCATTAAAAAATCATGATAGCTCCAAATAGTCTCATTTCAACGGCAATATTCTTAAAAATGTGTAGTCTTTTGAATAAAAATAAGAAAAAAGGGGGTTAGGTCGGACGAGAAAGGTCTATGGGACCCAGGTGGATCCAAAAAGCAGACGCTCGAGGATGCTGTGGCTGTTACCGAAGAAAAAGACGACACCCAACTGGGAGAAAGCTGGAGTACCGTTGTAGGTCGGAAGGAGAAACACGGGAAACATCAGAAGAAGAAAGAAGAGCGAAAAAGCGTGCAGAAGAAGGAAGAAGAACCTTCGGCTCGTCAGAAGGCGCCAAAAGGAGATGCACTGATCGTCGAAGCGAACGATACGACGTCCTACGCCGCTCTTCTCAAGAATGTGAGAGAGGACCCAGAGTTAAAGGAGTTGGGAGAGAACTTTGCTAGAACGAGGCCCACTCAGAAGGGCGAGATGATCTTCGAGCTGAGGAAAGATCCTTCCGTCAAGAGCTCGACCTACCGCGAGCTCTTTGCTAAATTATTGGGATGCGAGCGAACGTGAAAGCCCTGTCGCAGGAAGCCGTAGTTGAGTGCAAGAGTCTAGATGAGATAACGACCGCTGAGGAACTGAAGAGTGCCCTGATCGAGCAGTGCAACCTGGATGTACCGGCGGCTATCTGGATTTGGAAATTTTATGGATTCAAACGGCGGCGATTCGACTACCGATGGCTGCTGCCAACTAGATGGCGGAGACTGGTAAGATAAAAATCGGATGGTCGTGATGCTCGCAGAGAGTCACTCCGCGAATTTCCAAGCGGTTGGAGCGATGCTTCATATGCAGGTTTGCACTGTGTAGAAAATGCGGAGAAAAGGGGCTCGTTGCTAGAGCTAGAGAAAAGGGGCACGTCGCACGAAGCAACCAAGGTGCATGATCTGCAAACCGGAGAACGGAAACGACCACATGACGGGAGGTTTCAAATACCCTGCGTACACAAAGGCGAAGGCAGGCCAATGATGATCAGGAATCAGGAATCAGTAGCGTCTGGCTCAAATGGCACGTTCCCCATGTTGATCGGAGATTTGTGCCTTGCCAAGAATCGTCTTTTCATCATTTTCCTGATGGGAAGGATTGGGGAAGTGGTAAGGTTAGGGGTAAGGAAAACAACGACACAGAACAATTAAAACAGAGCATTCTGCACCCCCGGAGTGATGCTGAACGATCTGCAGGTGCTACAACAGCAGGAATAAAACTTCCAACCCCCGGAGGGATTTAGAACCTCTACTCAAACAGTGAGCGGATATATCAACACCCCCGAGGGGATATTGAGATAACAGAACGACAACACCCCCGAAGAGATATTGTCATTCAAATACGGCTAAAAAACTATAGCTCTTTACCACACTGGGTTAGGAACAAAAGCATATCCTTAAATTTCAGCTCTCTGTACATAGGTTCATCTATGTATGGAGAACCAAAAAACCGGATGCGCAATTGCATTAATACAGGGCAATTGCATATCAAATGATATGATGTTCCGTAATCGGATTCACAAAGATCACATGAATAATACTCAGCGCGCTGAATAGTAGCCATGTGATAATTGAGTTTGCAATGTCCAGTCAGTGCCCTGACCAGAATACTGCAGTTGTGCTTGGAAAAATGCAACAAATTTCTTGACATTTTCGGACTCACATCCGGCCTTTGTTTGAAAGCTACGCCAATGGTTGGTATGTTCGAATGCAGCCCAAGAGCGAATCTTGTGCTTTATCCAACTTATTGACAGTGGTAGAACTGGTTCTGGACCAACGAAATCAGTCGCAGCGCCAGCGCTAGAGAAAAGGGGCACGTCGCACGAAGCAACCAAGGTGCATGATCTGCAAACCGGAGAACGGAAACGACCACATGACGGGAGGCTTCAAATACCCTGCGTACACAAAGGCGAAGGCAGGCCAATGATGATGGAGATAACCCAGCTTAATCTCAATCATTGCGACATTGCACAGCAACGGTTGTGGCAATCGACAACAGAAACGAAGTGCGACGTTGCAATTATTGCAGAGCCGTATCGTGTTCCTCCCGATAACGCTAACTGGGTGGTAGATAGTGCAGGGATGGCAACAATCCAAGTGATGGGCGGTTTCTCTATTCAAGAGGTGGTGGATAGCACGCACGACGGCTTCGTGGTCGCCAGGATCAACAGCGTATTTTTCTGTAGCTGTTATTGTCCCCTGAGATGGGCACCAGAGCAGAACCATCAAAAGCTGGACGCACTAACCGACTCGAGTCGAACGAAAACAGCTTGTTGATAGCCTTGACGAAGCTGGATGTGAGACTGAAACGAACGTTCCGCTACCACATTCCGTAAAGACTGTCGAGAATTCATCGTCGACATAACATTCTGCAGCCCTTCACTGATGGATAACATGAATTGGCGAGTTAGTGAGCAGTACACACATAGTGACCACCAAGCGGTCCACTATACCATTGGTCGGCGAAATTGTACGGTAACACCGATAGTGAGGACTGGCGAGCGGAACTGGAAAATAAAGGACTTCGACAAGGACCTTTTTGTGGAAGCACTTCGTGCTGGTAGCGTCATTCCAATTCCGAGTGCCGATGAGCTGTCGGAAACAATAGTGAGGGCATGTGATGTAACAATGTCGAGGAAAATGGAGCCGAGGAGCTACCGGCGTCCAGCGTACTGGTGGAGCGATAGGCTCAGCATCCTCCGCACTGTCTGCCTAAAAACCAAAAGACGCGTTCAGAGAGCAAGATCTGAGGCAGTCAGAGAAGAGTGTAAGGTAACATTCTGGGTGGCCAGGGCCGCTTTAAAACGCGAGATAGTGCTAAGCAAGTCCATCTGGTACAAGGAGCTGTGCAGAGAAGTAGACGCGAAGCTCTGGGGCAATGCTTACCGTGTCGTTATGGCCAGGATCAGGGGTCAAATTACGTCAGTCGAAATGTGCGCCGACAAAGTATCGTGGAGGGTCTTTTCCAGAAGTACGACCCAACCGCATGGCCGCCTACACCGTACGTTGATGCAGATGGTGGAAATGCTGGTGACAATCGAGTTTCCAACGACGAGCTCCTTATTGTGGCAAAAGGGTGCTGAAAGCGAAGAAAGCTCCCGGACCGGATGGTATCCCCAACGTGGCACTGAAGACTGCGATCATGGCGTTTTCGGACATGTTCAGGATAGTACTACAGAAATGCCTGGACGATGGCTATTTCCCGAATAGATGGAAGATCCAGAAGCTGGTGTGTCTGACAAAACCAGGGAAACCACCGGGAGATCCAGCATCGTATCGGCCTATATGCCTGCTGGGTACTCTTGTTAAGCTCCTGGAAAGGGTCATCCTCAACAGGCTGACGACCTACGCTGAAAGTAAGAACGGACTATCGCAGAGGTAGTTCGGGTTCCAGAAAGGGATATCGACGGTGGACGCCATCCGCACAGTCATCGCGAGCGCGGAGAAAGCATTGAATCAAAAGAGAAGGGGTAATCGCTACTGCGCCGTGGTAACGATAGACATGAAGAACGCGTTCAACGGTGCTAGCTGGGGGGCTATCGCAACAGCGCTGCGCAGAATGCGGGTTCCGGACTATCTATGTAAGGTTCTGAAAAGTTACTTCCAGTACCGAGTACCGGTCTACGAAACCAACATGGGGCAGAGGTCGATTAGAGTCACGGCGGGAGTACCTCAGGGATCCATACTCGGCCCAACGCTCTGGAATATAATTGGCCTTCTTCTGCGCGGCTTGTGACTTGATGTGACCAAACTCACCTCACTTTACGTGAGTTTTTTCACCCGATTCTGAGAGCCGACTCGAGTAAAGTGAGATTCCCCATTGCGGTTAACCCATTCATGCCCATGTTGTTTGTGGACAACAACGTTTTTAAACAGGGATAACTTTTGATTGAGGCAAGATTTGCTCACAAAAACAAGTAAGGCTAATAAATGTGACTATTGGCTTTCATTTGAGTATTAACAGTTACAAGAATCAGCTCTAGAACTGAAGTTATTGCAATTAGTCTGATTGAACTCCTATGGAGCAGTGCTGCCAGAGACCGTTTACGTTGACGACGGAAAATGAATTTTTCATATAACTTCGTTATGTTGCAATATTAGTGAAAACTGATAAAACGTATCAATTTAGACTATTTTTGGCTACGTTTTCCATGCAGTTGGACTATTGTAAATATTCTAGGAGAATTGTAGTGAGCATTGGAAGGTAAAAATTGAGCAGCTTCTAGCACTGCAAGGAAAGCACCTACCTCTATAAAGAAAGGTTTTTCGAGTTTCTTGATCCCACCGTTTTAAAGAAAAAATAGTTTTGAAATCCTACATGCACTAGAAAAAAGTTGGGCATGAAAGGGTTAAATGGGCGTTTCACGTCACCCGAAGTGACTTCAGAATTGAGTGAGAAAAATCACTTAGAATGAGGTGAGATTAGTAGTCTCACGTCACACGCCGCGCAGAGTAGGACCGAATATACAACGGAGTGTTAACACTGGAACTGAACGTCGGCTTTGCAGATGATGTTGTCCTGACGATAACCGACGAGACCCTTGAGGCGGTGGAGACGTTGACGGCAGAGACAATAGGCATCGTGGAAACCTGGATGGCTGACGTCAAATTGCAACTGGCTCGCCACAAGACCGGGTGTGATGGTCGACGATCGGTTAAATTACAACAGCCATGTCAACGATGTATGTGAGCAGTCTATAAAGACAACTAACGCATTAGCAAGGATCATGCCGGGAAGCAAGAGGCAGCACGAGACGTCTCCTGGCGGCTGTCTCATCCTCAATACTGAGCTAAGGCGTACCGGCCTGGACAGCTGCTCTAAACTCAAAGCGGAACCGGACGAAGTTGACAAGCACGTTTCGCTTAATGGCTGTTTGTGTCGCGCGTGCGTACAGAACGATATCGTCGGAGGCGGTATGCGTAATTGCCGGGATGATTTCCATCTGCATCACTCTGGTTGAGGACGTGGAATGCTACCAGCAGAGAAAGGCACGTAATGCAAGAAGACTGGTCCGAGCGGACTCGTTGGCTAAGTGGCAGCAAGAGTGGGAGAACGCTGAGACAGGAAGGTATACCCACCGACTCATCCCAAATGTATCTGCTTGGGTATATAGGAAACATGGAGAGGTGAACTTCCATTTGACGCAGTTTTTGTCCGGGCACGGATACTTCCGGAAGTACCTGCATCGGTTTTGACATGCTTGCAAGAGACACCGGAGCACGCGGAGACCACTTCGAATGTCCCAGATTCGAAGAATTCCGAAGGAGTATGCCTGGTGTGACAGTGGACAATATTGTCGAAGAGATGTGCCACGACGAGCATATCTGGGACGCTGTCAACAGAGTGGTTACGAGTATACTCTCCGATGAAGTGTCGAAGGGGCCAACAAAGTAGCGCGATTGGCTAGAACGCCACCGTGAAACCACAAATCAGACTAGGGGAGAAATTCCGCCGCCGGGGAAATATCCGACGGTGTAGACTAGGCCCACCGCCGAGGACCAGTTGAGTAGTACGCGACATAGCACCGGACTTGGGTCGTCGGAGCGCCAGTGAACCGGACCTCAGGCTTCACCGGAATCGCCGGATCGACCTCGACACCCTACCGGGTAGCTGGTGCGTAGGCTAGATCCACCGCCGGGGATTAGACCGAGTAGACCGTGTCGAATAGCTAGCTGCGGGTTGTTGGGGCGCCAGTGAACCGGAAGCTACGCTTAACCCGGAATCGCTGGACGGACCTCAGCACCTACTGGCTGGCCCGTTTAGTAGGCTAGGTCCACCGCCAGAGATTAGACCGAGTAGACGAGCGGAGAGCTAAATGGTTCACAGAAAGGTTCATCGGTATCGGGAGTAATCCACCACCTGGGAACTCACTGTAGGGTAGATTCGCCTCCGTGGACTACCCGACAGAATCGTGACGAAAGGGGGAACTAATTGGCTCATGAAACAAACATCGGTACCGAGAGAAATCCCGTTGCCGGAGAACTCTCAGTCGGAGTAGGATAATATCCGAGTTGATCTCGATAAAGCTGGGAGCTTAATTGCTCAAGGATGTGGGAATCGGTGTCGGGGGAAATTCCTCCGCCAGGGAACTATCGGTCAGGGTAGGAGGAGTTCACTGTTAGGGACTATCCATGTAGATCGTGATAAGGCCGGGAGCTGAATGACTCACGGAAACTTGAGCTACATGGCTAGAGGAATCAGCACCTAAACAGCTCACGGAGACGAGAGCTAAACGGCGACGTAATAGATGAAGACAAGAAGCGAGAAAAGAGGCGAGAGTTGAATCAAAGCTCATAGGTCGAGCCACTCCATGAACCAAGTGTGGCTCCGAGATACCTTTCTGTTGAGAAAGGCAAAAATACGTTAATTTAAGCTGAATGAACATATTCTTTGAGTGGTTTCACACTTATTTTTTTCTGCCAAGTTCCAGCTTTTTTACAACCTTTTGCCGAAATCTCAACAGCTGAGATCTCAGCTAACATATTTTCTGCTGAAATCTCAGTAAAAGTGACAATTGATAACTGAATCTCGCAAAATATTTCGCCGAAAATCGGTACATAAATGTCATTTTGCTGAGATATCAGTTTCCAAATTTGCTTACTATACGGCTGTTGGGAATTTGCCGTACTGAATTGAGTGTGTAATTTTTCTGGTTCACTATCTAAAATGTTATGCTATTATTTTATGCAAACATTATATTCAAATAATTATGTTATTTGAGTTTCACGCCCTCGATGGTGGTTTTTTGCAACTTCCTCCAAAGTGCAACACGTGCAAAATATTGGAAAAACAATCATTAGTACAAAATCCTTTGCCAGTGTAGCTACCTCCATACCTACCTATACCCCACGAATTAGCGAACTCGTTATTTCCATCGTCATTGCCACCACCGCGATGCAACGATGGGCACGCATGAGCATTGTACACGACCGGCAGCAGCGAAGGAAAGGGAGTGCGAATATCTATATCTTCAAAATAAGGACGATTTTAAAAGAGGGTGAATCCGATGATGAATCACCATGGCAATCCGATAAACAGTCGTGGAAAAGATTCGAACGAATAGGTGGTCGATTTTCTAGTGGAATATTGTAATCTGCTTCTGTTGGTAATATAAATAGTGGTGAAAATTTGCTGGAAATAAAAGAGAAACCGTTGGGATTTGTTTTAGATGGTAAAACGGTCATTCCGGCGCGATGGATGATCAACCAAAGGCGGAAGGAGAAGCGGATAAGAAAATTGTTCACGTTTACCCTCTGGTTAAGGTACGGAAAATTAGTTGTAGCAATTTTAGCATACGCACATTTTAGCATCAATATAGAATAATTAGCACGCTTTATCTATCATTACACCCACCAAACCATTGGCTTCTATAATGCTTCGATGGACCAGTATTCCGATATGAATGATGATGTCCGGGCCGAGGCGATAGAATTGAGCATTACAGCCTGTGAGAAATACGCACAAAACTACGAGGTAATGATAATTCTATTTCGAAATTATTTGTTCTTTAATCGGTTATACAAAATTTTGACGGACTCTACGTTTCTATGCATTTGAAATTATTGCTGATGAAAAGCACGCAGCAAAAGCGATCAAGGAGCTGATGGACAAAAAGTTTGGCACCTTTTGGCACGTGGTCGTCGGTGAAGGATTCGGTTATGAGGTGTCGTACGAAACAAAAAATATCCTTTATTTGTTCTTCGGCGGTAATCTGGCTATCGTACTGTGGAAGTGCTCTTAGTTGAATAGAATTCTTTCTCAATTTTATTAAAGTTGTTGATATAATTAAATGTCATGTTTTCTTCTGCATATGCGTCTTTTTTCCACTGTGTACGAATGTAGTTCCACCTGTATAATAGAGTTTTTTGTATAGAAGTATTTCGTGTATTCGTACATTGTACAAAGTGTATATACATTGTGAATTGCATACGTGTGCGTAATTGAAAATGTCTGGAACCTTTTACTATGTCGGATAAAACTGGGAACCCTTTAATAAAGGATAATGATTCTGCCCGGAATTGTTTTCTACATGGTATCTTTGCGCAACTAGGTTTCAGCCATGGTCAGTGTATAAACTTGTATATTGTTTCTCACTTTCTGCAATGCTGTTCTGTTCGAATCTGGAACATGCAGCGTCATTTCTAGGCAAGGATAAAGTGAACCGTCCTATGTAGACAAATGTTACACGTGCCGTTAGAATTCGAGGTCCTACGGGCTTTTAGTTTGTTGCTAATAGCTTGTCCTTTGTCTTGAAGTATTCCGAATAGATTTGAAAGTAGAATACTGCACATATATGCATAAGTGTCCCATATTGAAAAACAGCAAGCCGAGAAAAACGCTGCTCAAGATTTACATTTTTTATTGAGTCTTATGGATGGGACAACCATGTTGTGTCATTTTTTTCTCGATATTTTCTAAACAAACCTGGTAATCTTATTTGTGCATTTTGATTCAGTGGTGATACAGAATACAATCCAACAGATATCTCGTTTTCGACAAAAATCCATATGGGACTCTTATGCTTATATGGGCACAATATGTCTGCCATAGACCATTGCCACCCATTAATTCAATTCAGCTTTCATTATTTAACATAATTTAGAAAATTACATAGTGAGTTGGTTTTGTAAAAAAATCATTTTGAATTTTATTTCCATTTTATTGAAGAATTGTAATTTTTGAAGCTATATCGTGTTTACACTTTTGATTTTACTAGAAAACTGTGCAATAAACATATTTCTCATTAATAATAAAAATCACGCTCTTGGACATGAATTGCACGACACTGACTGATAACTAATTAGATTGCTATGAGAAACAGTTCAACAAAGTCACGAGTATTTCTGCAAAATACTTCTCAAGTTACATATCCCACAACAGGTAAGTAATTTGTATATTGCTGTTGATTCGATAGAATATTTAATGTACGGTATATGAATATTTCTCGATAAACATATGATTACGGCCTAAAAGCCAACTGTCAAAATCCACTTTGAATGGAAATTCCGGACAAACCGTTACGCGCCAATCACAGATGTTTATAGTAACCAAAAGAGAAAAGTTTTCTCTTTCATAAACTGTTGCGAACTGTGTTCGGCTAGTAACGGTTTGTCCGGAATTTCCATTCAAAGTGGATTTTGACAGTTGGCTTTTAGGCCGCAATCATATGTTTGTCGAGATTTGCAGTCGGTCATCAAAACCAAAGAGAATAGTGAAAGAGACGAAGAGTGAAAATCAGTCAAAACGGCAACACTCCCTTTGTGATGATTTCAACACTAGAATTTTGGCAACCGCTTCCACAGGCAGCACTTTACATGACTCCTATTATATTTTGAAAACAAACCGTATGTCGATCGTTGTATTTGTTTATCAAACGATGCGCATTTCGAAACAAAGAGATGAAATAATTCTAAAGCTTGTTTTTACTCATACATATACTCTAGAATGCACCTCACAATCACGATTGAACCAAATTCTGACGAAAATTGAAATTTCTTTTTTAATAGATGTACAATACTTATCTCCTCCAACTCAGGCATTAGTAATGTTTATTTACATTGCACGATTGGTCTGCTTAATAAGGTATTTGTGGCTTCACTCTATTCGTCTCTTTCCCTATTCTCTTTGATCAAAACATTGGAATCGGGGGAGTCCATCCCCACCTACACAGAAAAAAATATTTTGTAATTTTAAATTTATTTTCATGCACATATTTGAAGTATGAATATAAATGTAAAATTAAGTTCCACCACAAATACACACAACTTGTCGTGCTTACTTCAACGAATTTTATTATAATTTTACACGTTGATTGAAGATTACAGTTTCATTAAACGGGATACCAATGCACTTTGATGTATTTCCAATCCAATATTGCTGTAAAATAAATGACATGTAATATTACACGAACGAAAGTAGTGCTCCCATAGAGTGTATTGAATTCAACTTAATTTTCAATAAAATTTTTGATTAGAGCTTTGTTTGGTTACATGCGTATTGATATAGTTTAAATTTCATTATTTTTTGGTGTGTACGTTCAAGCCATAGAGCAATCCTGCGACCCGTTGACTACCATATGCTGGGTTCCCGGACACAGTGGAATCCGCGGTAACAACCGCCGCCATTCACGCGTTCTCATCCGACATTATTAGGGCGTTCAAGGCGAAAGCCCCCGAGCACTTTATTGCCCATTGGATGAACTTTCCAGGCTACCCTCAGAAGGTGAAAAGAGATCTTGAGAAGTGGACAAACCGCGAAAACCTAAGGGTAGGATACACGAAGATCACCCATACCCAGACCATCACCCGCGTCGACCCTCCAATATGTCCGACATGCAATATAAGACTCACGGTGGAACTCTTAATCCTAAACTGCCGAGAGTTCGAAGACCTGTGACGACTCTATAACCTGCCCCTCGATTCGGGACACACTATGGAATGACTCAGCACAGGAAGAGACACTACTCGCGTTCTTGAAGGATGCCAATATTTTTGAAGCCATCAAAGGCGGACCGCGAGCGTACTGGCCTCAAACACCCTACCTACCACCATCGCTTAGCAGGCTGGGCTCGGTTCTTCCGCGGCCCTACCTGCGTGCTGTTGCCACCGAGTGCAATATCCAAGCGAAGAACTTAACAACTATGTTGAATGCAATGTAAATTCCCCCTTTTTTCAAAGCGAATGACCCTTAGTGGTTAAAGCCCTAATAAATATAATAATAATAATAACGATTTCAAACAGCTTAACAACAGGCAAGCAGCAGTACGGAAAAAAAACTAACCTCAATTTAGGTATACAGTAAAGGCACGCATACTTACGAACATAACAATGGCGCGGCTCGTATGGATCCTTGATAGAAACAATTTTTATTGTCTAGTAGCACCACCTACTTTCGTCCGGAAGACCTTGAGGCGTTGCTTTCGTGTTTTCCGCTGCAAAGTCGTGCCGACTGAATAAAAAAGGGTTTTCAGTCAATTTTGGGTAATTTTTGTCTTACGTAATTTATGGCTAGTCCCTAAGAGCGTGGAATATTCAAACCGTTGGATATTCAATTTCACTAAGAGCAAAATTTCTTCACCCTTGCTTAACGCTGAAGCCGTGTTTAATCGCACCGGTAAATCTGGTTTGAAAGATAAGCGGGGGGGGGGGAAGAAATCGATCCTAAGACTACGCCCTGGTACAGAAGACCCACTGCATGAGTCTCCTCACGATACCACGAACAAAACACCCTTTTGGAAGGCTGAATTTTCGCTAACACTTATCATGCTACAAAGTAGCGCTAGGACAGACTGAATCAAATTAAACTTATTGGAAAATCGGTCGACTCTGCCAAAAGACGCTCGTTGTTTTTTAATAAGATACTTGAGGGTAACATTGTTCTACAGGCAGTGAGTTTTATCGTCATCCAAAAACCAGGTAAACCAGCCTCCGATCACAACTCGTATTGGTCGATTGCAATGATATTTTGTATCAGGAAATTAAGTCGAAGCAAATAGTTTCTTATCAGTTAGCAATTTGGTTTCCTCAAGGGCAAAGCGACGATTGATAAGCTTGCGTTGCTATCAACAGAGATGCAAATGGCCTATGCTCAGGAAGGGAAAATGGAATCTGTTTTTTGGACATAAAGGTGGCTTTTGATTAGGTTTATATTACTGAAGTTTTTTCTGAGAAGCTGCATCAGCATTGTCTTTCATCAACTATAAACAGTGTTTTGCTGATTTTGTGTTCTAAGCTGCACATATGTTCTTTTCGCATGGCTAGAAAGGTCTTTCCCAAAGCTAGTTTCTAAGCTCCCTTCTACACCATTTATATGTTTATGACGGTGATGAAAGACTTAGCATTTTTTGGACTGTAAGGTCCGATTTCTTCTTCTTCGCTTAACTTTAAACCAGCTGTACCGGTGCGTTAAACCAGGTTTAAATGTTAAACGAGAGTGAAGAAATCGGCCCTTAGGCAACTTGCAGATGGCACCATGCTTTCTGTTATGGGATCCGAAGCTATCGATCTACATGGACCATCACAAGAGACCTTTAACAATTTGTCTGCTTAGCCTAATATACTGGGTATCGAAATCTCCAGAGACAACTGGGTTAGTTGTATTTTCTAACAAGCGTGACCCAGCCAATTAGAAGACAACTCTTTAACTAAAGAGAGCGCATTGGAAGGCGACATTTATTAAGACCAATGTAGAACTAGGAAGGTGACTACATTCAATAGTCCTGAAGGTATCGACGAAACCTTGGTTCAAGAGGATGTGGATGTGGGTCGTGATTTCATTCGTGTGATGTCCCGACTCATGTCGAATCATTACATGCTGGACACGCCTCCACACGTATTAGGCGCGTTGTTGGAATCTGCGCTTGTGGCAACGGCTGTCATGATATCGAATATATTGTATGGGCGTGCGTCGAATATAGTTCTGCCAGGTCTCGGTTAATGGACTCCCAAGTAGGGGATGCTATGATCTGTCGAGATGTTCCCTATATGTCCGTTCGAAATAGTTAGTATCCAAATTTTGTTTTCTAGTTTAATCCTATGAAAAATTAAAACTAAAGAAATTTCGCATTCAATCCTCTTTTTCTCTTTTTTACGTTTTCTAATTCCTATCCTAGTCAATGAGACTAGTAAGTAGTACAAACCTGTATATACTTAACTAGCTAATACCCATCGCGCGTTGCTGCGATATTCAAGAAAATAGGAGGAAAACACAATTTGATCCAAAGCGCCATCTGGCAAGCAGATAATCTTAAATCAATATCACACAAACACGCCCCATAACAAATACCTACTGTGTATAAATTTTTACGGAAATCGGTTAAGCCGTTTGGGAGTCTATAAATCATATACATACAAACTTTGACTTTTATATATATATATATATATATATATATATATATATATATATATATATATATATATATATATATATATATATATATATATATATATATATATATATATATATATATATATATATATATATATATATATATATATATATATATATATATATATATATATATATATATATATATATATATATATATATATATATATATATATATATATATATATATATATATATATATATATATATATATATATATATAGATAGATAGATAGATAGATGTAAGAAATCGCCCAACATTTGCACAAGCTGGAAAAGAAGAGGTGTTAGATGTAACTCTCCGCTTTGGGGTATTACGCTTGAGTTAGCTCATATCCAACGATCTCGAACCATCGTAATCTGATTATGAGGCACAGGTCGGCAACACTCAACAAGACTACTATATAGATAGTTACTATATAGACTAATAAGTTACTTTCGAAATCGAAAGACTTTCATGTCAGTTCGATTAGAACTGCTAATGGTTATTACTCGCGTGACGAAGATGTAGTACTCAATAGTTTTTTTGACGCGCACTATCCAGGCCGTACGGAGCCACCACTGATGACTGCCCTTGAGTTCTTTTCACGTATTTCTAATCCTTAGGCATTTAATAGAAGAATTCGGACAACCGAATCGATCAAATGGGCGATTGAAAATTTTGCTCCGTATTAGACTCTGGGAAAAGATGGAATCATTCCAGTTCTACAAAGAGCAGTAGACCGACCAGTCTGACATCCTTCCTTCTCAAATCAGTGGAACGTTTAATCCACCTCTACATTCGGGATGTTAGATTGGGCGGGCATACAATGAAACATGTTAATCAGCGGGGGAAGTCTACTATCACCCTGTTTCACTGTGCTGCCTTCAATATTGAAAAAGATTTTCGTAATAGTAATAATGTTTAGGAGTTTTTCTAGATATTGGAGGTGCTTTTGACAACGTGTCTTTCGAATACATTTAGGAAGCAGCACGAGGTGATGGAGTACCATCAAATATCAGGTTGCAGGTTCCAAATGAAACTGAACCTTCTCTATCCGAACATAAATATATATTTTTCGATCATTTTGATGTCACCTTCAATGTGGTGACATATCGTAATCCTAAATCTACAAACTGGGACTTCTTTTTGGAAAACTTGGCGACTAAATTTCATGGATATTTTCCAACAATTAGTCAACTAGACGACTTGGATGACGTCGTGGATACGACAAACTCATTCATATTAGCATCCTACGAAGAAGCTTGTCTACTTCGTACTATTAAATCGACTAGGGGAACCCCTTGGTGGAGACTTAGATCTGCAGAACGGGCTGGCTGGCAAAGCCTATGCACTAATGTCTCTAGTCTGAACGAGGCTAGCAGATTGAATAAAATTCTCTCCAAATCGAATGATTTTCAGATGAACTCCTTAAAAACCAGAGATGGTGTTTATGTGACGGACGAAAAAGATGTTCTTAATTGTCTCTTAGACACACACTTTCCAGGTTGTATCGATCCGGAGTTGAACAATGTTCACAGATCTCATTCTGGTGATTCGGACTCGTGGGCGTTAGCACGCACATTGGTTTCCACTGAATCGGTCAAGTGGGCAGTTGACAGCTTTGCTCCATACAAATCACCCGGAAAAGATGGAATACTTCCCGTGCTACTGCAAAAGGGATCTGATATTCTTAAACATGTCTTGAAAAAGATTTTGCTTTCCAGTCTTGCTACCGGGTATATCCCGAAAGAATGGCGAGAAATAACTGTTAGATTTATTCCCAAAGGGGGGCGCTCAAGCTATGAAGAAGCCAAGACTTTTAGGCCTATCAGCTTAAGTTCTTTTCTTCTGAAAGCTTTGGAACGGATAATCGATCATCACATCAGGAACGTTAGTTTAGTTGAATATCCACTGCACAAAATGCAACATGCATATCAGTGTGGGAAATCCACGATAATTCTGCTTCACGATGTTGTTTACAACATTGAGAAAGCCTTCTCGCTCAAGCAATCTAGCTTGGGTGTACTCCTAGATATTGAGGGTTCTTTTGACAATGTGTCCTTCCAGTCTATTCTGGAAGCGACGCGCGGTCATGGGATACCTGCATGTATCTCAGGTTGGATAAACGCAATGCTTAGTAACCGCATACTTTGCTCGTCACTGCGACAGGCTGAGATACGGAAGTTGAGTATTTGCGGTTGTCCTCAGGGCGGCGTTCTGTCACCTTTGTTATGGAACTTAGTAGCTGACGGCTTGTTGAAGAAACTCAATGAGCTTGGATTTCCAACCTACGGGTTTGCTGACGATTACCAAATACTAATTACTGGATTTTGCATCGGAACAATCTTTGACTTAATGCAACAGGCATTAAGAGCTATCGAACAGTGGTGTCGACAAGTTAAACTTGTCAGTTAACCCAAGCAAAACTTCAATGGTTCTTTTCACGAAGAAGCGAATAACAACTGGGGTTCGTCCCTTGCAGTTCTTTAATTCTGAGCTACTGTGTGCAGATCAAGTCAAATACGTTGGAGTCATTGGATTCCAAACTGAATTGGTCTGCTCACATTGAGTTCAGAGTCAAGAAAGCGTGCATGGCCTTCGGGCAGTGCAGACGAACTTTTGGAAAGACCTGGGGTCTCAAACCTAAATACATCTATTGGATTTACACGACAATTGTACGCCCAATACTGTCATACGGATGCCTTGTGTGGTGGCAGAGGGGAGAGGTGGTGACAGTCCAGTCAAAGCTAAACCATCTGCAAAGAATGGGGCTTATGGCGTTGACTGGTGCTTTCACCACGACTCCGACTGCTGCTCTTGAGGCACTTCTAAATATCAACCCATTACACATACACCTCAAACAAGAAGCACTATCATGTGCATACAGACTGCACGTTACTGGGCTTTGGAACAGTAATCATGTTGATCTTGCTACCAGTCATACACGATAGTGGTCACAAATGGTTACATGGGGTGAAGATATTCTTGCTCCCAGCGATATTACACTCACTTGTAGTTTTCCTTACAGGACATTCCATGTGAAGATTCCCTCTCGAGAGGAGTGGTAGTCTGGCTTTATGGAAAGACAACAACAAACGCAAGTGGTCTGTTACACTGACGGTTCTCCGATGGAGGGACGTGCTGGTGCTGGTGTCTACTGTCGTGAAATGAGATTGGAACAATCTCACTAACTAGGTAGATACTGTACTGTATTCCAAGCAGAAATCTTTGCGATTATGTGCGGGGTGCAATCGGCCCTTCAACTGAGTTTGTCCGGCAGAGTTATAAACTTCTGCTCCGATAGTCAGGCTGCAATCAAGGCCCTTAGCTCAGACAAATTCCGGTCGGAGCTAGTGATCGCGTGCCGAACCCAAATCGAAGAACTAAGCATTGTCAACACTATCTACCTTGTCTGGGTGCCCGGACATTGCGGTATTACTGGAAATGAATGGGCTGACGAATTGGCCAGGGCAGCGATTGACCTCGTTGGTCCTGAGCCCGCGCTGCCAATTTCGACAAGTTGGATAAGGGAAAAAATACGGTCCTGGGCTTCGTCCGAGCACCGCAATTATTGGAGAAATCTACAAACGTGTCGCCAAACAAAGGCGTTTCTAGAACAACCATGCCTAGTGGTTTCGAAAAATCTCTTACATTTTTCGAAGCTCCACTGCGGCAAGCTAACCAGGGCTTTAACCGGTCACTGCAAACTCATTTATCACATGGCAACTATTCAGCGCGCTGAGTCTTTTTCATGTGATCTTTGTGAATCCGACTACGGAACCTCATATCATCTGATATGCACCTGTCCAGCGGTAGCGCAATTGCGATTTCGAGTCTTCAGCCGTCCTTATATAGACGAAAGCATGTTTGGACGACTGAAACTCAGAGACATACTAAAGTTTCTTATCCAATGTGGTAAAGAGCTTTAGGCTTATTCGCAGGCAAGTTGAACTACTTGTGAGTTTAACTTACCTGTTGTTTATTTTTGTTTTGTGCTGTTATTTTTCCCACCCTTCCAATTCTACTTCCCCACACCTCCTTGTCCTTTCCTTCCGCTCAGGAAATGATGAAAACACACGACAAGGCACAAATCCCCGACTATGTACGGGGAACGTGCCATTTGAGCCAATATATTCTGATTCCTGATTCATATATCATGAACTGCATACACGCAATGCTCAGCAAACGACATCTGTGCTCATCGTTAAGGCTTGTTGAAGAAATTTAATGAGCTTGGGTTTCCGACATATGGTGGATTCTGTGTGGCGTACAATCGACAATACAATTGCGTATCCGGATTTTTGGTTCTCCATACATATATGATCCTATGTACAGGGAGCAGAAACTCAAGGGTATGCTATTGTTCCTAGCCCAGTGTGATAAAGAGCTGTCGTTAATGTGGCTGTCTTCGGGGTGACAACACGAACGATTCCATAATTGTTTGGGTGTACCTGGATGATTCGGATCCGAGTGGCCATTGGGCTGGTTGCAGACATTCGCTCATGATCACCACAACTCGTCCAGGTTAAACGTGTTCCGTAGAAGTTCGTTTGCCACTCACCCGTAATCCACTAGTCAACCTCTGCAAATCCAAAGCCATCGCCGAACGTTGTTTCCTGAGTCTTGAGAAGCGACCAGAACGCGATCCACCCACCCAGGACGCATACTGTAAGTTCACGCACGAATGGCGCACATGAAGAAGCTCATTGATCCAGTAGACTATGTGAATCCACGCTGCTACCTCCTGCACCATCACGTGTTCAAGGAATCCAGCACAATCACGAAGGTCCGAGATGTTTTCGACGCTTCGTGTAAAAAAATGCCAGGACTTTCCGTCAACGATAAGCAGCTCGTTGGATCTGTTTTTCAGGAAGACCTGTTGTCGATCGTGATGACGTTCCGCACACACCCGATCGCCATCGCAGCCGACATCGAGAAAGCGTACCAGCAGATCCAACTGCATCCCGAGGACCGACCGCTTCAACGCATTCTCTGGCGTCCCAACTGCGACAATTTGCAGAATCCGCTGCATGGACTTGTGTTCAGATGTTCTTCTTGTTATTCTGGGTTGATTCGACAATAGTCCTCTACTGGCAGCAAGCGTGCCCGTCGCGCTGGAAAATGTTCGTGGCAAACCGAGTGTCCACAATCCAATCCACTACTGGATTCTGTACTTGGTAGCACGTTCCCGGGGAATCCAACCCAGCAGACCTTATATCCCGAGGCGATATCGTTTGGTAGATAGGACCGCAATGGCTATCGATTTCACCACACCACTGTTCATGCTGCCAGCGTCCGATTTATCCACAATGCATCCGACAAAAGTGATGTCGGTAGCGGAAGCCGAACCATCGGTCTCCGCTTGAGGAATCCAAACTAGAGTCGTTTGAGTCTCTCTCTCTCTCTCTCTCTCTCTCTCTCTCTCTCTCTCAATCTCTCTCTCTCTCTCTCTCTCTCTCTCTCTCTCTCTCTCTCTCTCTCTCTCGATATCCGATCTACGCGAGGTTGATCTGGTGTTGTGTCGCGTAGCTCAACGAGAGATGTTCGTCAAGAAGTTTTCCAAAATTACTCGACGTGATCCCCTTCTAGTGTCGTTGAAGTGGCTGAAACCAACGCTGTACAAAGACGGCGTAATCCGAGTCGGAGGGAGGCTCAAGCACGTTGTTTGAACACTGCCACAACAACCTACTACACGCAGGACCACAACTGACGCTAACCACAACGTTTCGTCGTTTCGTTCGTTTTTAAAAAAAAAAATTTCATTCGTCACGCTCGTCGGCTAACCACAACGTGACGAATGAAAACATTTTAAACTCACGTAAATAAAAACAAACCAAACCAAAAGCTAACCACAATGCGCCAGAAGTACTGGATGATTGGAGGACGCGACCTCGTTCACCACACGTACCATCAGTGCCACGCGTGTTTTCGCAGCAAGTCCCTACGATCACCGACGATCATTCAGGGCCATCCTACCACAGACGGAAGAAGAGCCTTCAACCGGAACCCAATCAAGTAAGTCGCCCCAACAGGCTTTATCAGTTGGGTTCATCATTCCTTGGGGAGTGAAGAATTCCGGCTGTTTACTGTTTTGTGTTTACTGTTTTATATTGTCATTTTCCATTTCCCCACCTTTTTCTTTCAACTCCCTTTCCCTTCCCATCAGGAAAATGATAAGACGACATGACAAGGTACAAATCTCCGAATAACATGGGGAACGTGTTTAGTGTCTAACAGGCGCCAATTTGGTGCTGGTTTGGACTTTGGTATTGGTTTAGATCTAACTAGCACTAAGTTGATGTTAGTTATTGATGAGAATTTGAAAATTATTCCGGCCGAAAATTTTGAAGCGGGACACTCATATTGAAACGTTAGCACAATTTTTTTTTCAAAATTAGACACTCGACATGTTAATTCTTACTTCTTCCAGTATAGTGTTCTTTACGTCGAACTTAATCTTTCTGACCAACCTGTCTTCATTGATTCATATATTGGATCGCGCACTCGATGTCGAGCCTGCAATTTCTTATCCGTATGTACTAGAACATTAACAAAACGACGAAGTGTAGATTTTTTTTTATCCCTTTATGGGCAGCTAGGGCCGAGGGTGGTGGCTAGCGGGTTTCATACATCCTTGACCTGACGGACAAAGCTATGGTGCCTTGAACACAGGCAACGCAGATCCAAGGCCATCATTGAAATGATAAGTTCTGCGTTTGAGATGTACTTCCCCCGGTTGCCAGACGAATACTTGCAATTATTACTTGTTGCTTTGTGTGTATGAATCTAATGTTCAGTCCTGGGTGGTGTATGCGTGGAAGGTGTGGTTTTTAGAGTTCGAGTCCAGGAGTGCATATCTGTCTGGGTTAGCGTGGGTGTTTACTAATTGTGTAATAGTGTGATCGCCAAAGGCTCGAGAATTTGAATGCTAGCGTGTCTCTAACTTTGCGTGCATAAATTCGATTTTAGATTCGTGTGGCCATTCGCATATTCACGTGTATTCTTGAACGATCACGCGCGGACCGTGAATATGATAATTAATTTTTAGTGTATGGTAGAGGAACGTGTTGTTTGGTGAATATGCATCATTCATTGCATCATTCTTGATTGGTCCAACTGAAGGCATGAGTCGAGAGTAGAGAATTCAGAACGTAGCTGGTCTATGATCGCGCGAGTGGTGGGTTAATGCTTGAGACCGCGGTTGTAAAGTTATAGGTGCTGAAAAGTTCACTTAAGTAAGGGGGTGTTTTAATGTTGGCGAAATTGCGAGCGTAGGTGTGTGTGGATGATTGAAATTGTAATGTAAATTTGCGTTTTTGACCAGGTTTGTGTTATCGCGAAAGTTAGGGGCGTTTGTGCGCTTTGGATGTGAGTGTATATGGGAAAATATGCTATTGATTGTGTTAGTGAGTATGAGTATGAACCTAACTTAAGATATAGTAATAAAAGGAAAAAATAACATGCCGAATGTTTCTTTTTTTAGGTCACTAACCGTGCATTGCAGAATGCCCGAAAACTCTGAACTAGGCCTCGTCGAGTCCAGTCTGTCAGTTTCGTCCTGTCGTGTCTGGGGTTTCCAGGTTACATGCATTCACCAGATGAGACTAGCTTATGTCAGCTTACTTGTGCACTGGTTTCGTAGAATCGAGGCGATCATCGAATTGATAGATCCTACGAGTGAATGCATTTGGCCTAGTCACCTGTCAAGCATTTGTGTATGTTGAGATATGTGTGGAGCCTGTAAATAATATTCTAATACGAATAATAATTTATACGTTAAAATAAGAAATTTGTTATATACTACTTGCAGTTTGTTGATCGTTCCTACTTATCTGATTCCATCAAGTATTATTCTCATACTCATCTCCATTGTTCTAAAACCTGGCGACGCACAGTGGCGGGTCTTCAAACAAAAGTCGGACAAAACCTCGAATGTTACCTAATTTGGCTGAAAATCTCAATTTAAGCTAATTTTGAGGTGCTGAGCTCATTTTTGATGTCAAAAGTCGTAAAATATTAAATGCATTTTTCCATACAGTGTCATTGAACCTTTCTTATAACTATGATCCCGTTTTCATGATAGATTTTCCGTTACTGTTCACCAATGTCAGCAATACCATAAAAAATGAAGATCATTACTTTAAATCCATTGTATAACGCGTTGGTTTACTGTAGATTGTCTAAATATTTTAGACAAAACACCATGCGCCTCCAAATCAGCAACAAAGCTTCAAAATCTCCTTAAACCTTTTTGCGCACCTAGGCGCAGAACGAGACCATGATATTCGAAAAGTAGAGGTTATTTCCCATAGAATGTATACTATGTGACCGTTCCGAAATGATTCCGAAATTTGTACAGAATATATTAGTGAAGAAAAAAATTTTGATCTGGCCACCTCAAAAATATTTCAACGAAAAAGTCATAGTTCCAAGCAAATTTACCAAATGTATTTTATTCACTATCCAAGTTCTTTCGTTCTTCTACACAATGAAATAAGTTTTGCTAAAATCGGACCAAAATCAAAAGAGTAATATGCATTTGAAGTGAACAGATCAATGGTGGTTTCGGAAATGAAAATCATTAAAAAGTCCGGACTTTGCTACCTTTAAACTCATGTTAAAAATCGTGTTCTTATCCAATGATCATAAAATTTTGAATATACGCCATTCAATACATGAGAAATTAAGGAAAAATATAAAATATCAATATTTCAAATATAAATTTTTGAGGTTTTGGCCAGCCTCCAGCCACTGTGCGACGTCTGATGGCAGAGAAGAATCATTGTTGGCAGCAATGTTGCTCTTCTTGGATGTATGAGCTCGAAAAGGTCATCACAAGAATAAAACGCATGAGACCGAAAATAAATAAAAATAAAATAAAGAGAAGAGTTAGTATTGTTATTGAGTATTAATAATATTCCGATTTTTTTTCGAGAGTTGTCCTACTGGAGCTGTGGAGTTATTTGATTCAATTAAGGCGTGGACCTAGACTTCTGGGATGGAGGATAGAGACTTCCGGACATGAACGATTCATGAATGCGCGAGTGCGGGGGACTGTAGGTTCACGCTTGAGATTGCGTTTGAGTGATTACAAGTGCTGAGACGTTCATATTATCACCGGGATGTTATAATGTCTGGAAGAGTGCGAGTATAGGTTGCGTGGATGGTCGCGAAGGGCTCAAGCATTTTTATATTTGTTTGTCGCGTGTATGTGACTTTGTGTGTATACATTCGATTTTATGTAGTTTAGTGGATATGAGCATTATATTTTTGATTGGTCCACCTGAAAGCATTGGACTTTTGCTACTAGGGCCGAGAATAGGGGATTCCGGACGAAACCGATTCATGATCGCGTGAACACGGGCATTTGGGGGTTCACTCTCGAGACTGGGATTGTTAATTTATAAGTGCTAAACCATTCACTTAGTCACCGGGGTGTTATACTTTTTATGAGATCGTGGGTGTGGTCGTGCGTGGATGATCGCGAAGGACTCGAGCGTTTGTATGTGGACGTTTTTGTCACGTGTGCTAGTATGCATGTAACTTCTCGTGGACACATTATTTTTATAAGCGTGTGGCCATTCGCATGTTAGCGTATTCTTCAATGATCGCGCGTGGACGTCTTGTCTAGTTTTATTTCTATTGGTCCAACTAATGGCATGAATTTGGGCTGCTAGGATCAAGGGCGGAGACTTCCGGAGGTGACCGATTCATGATTGCGTGAGCTTAGGTTCTTATGTTACAACGTTCACCTAATCAATCGGGGTGTTTGAATATTGGTGAGATCGCGGGCGTTCGTATTAGTGACCAGGTTTGTGTTATCGCGTAGGCCACGCTTGTACGTTTGGAATGAGAGATTGTTAGTGTATATGAGAGAATAAGCAATTTGTGTTAGTGAGTGTTAGCATGGATCTAATTGAAAATATAGCAACAAAAGAAGGGTGCCTGCAGAGAGAATTGGGCCCTAAACCCACATTGTATATTATTTGACCATGGCAGTGGATAATAAAGGTCGCCAAGTTAAGTACTAAAATTGATCACAATGTAGTTTAACTAAAAAGAAATTAATCGTATCCCAAGTTTCTGTGATATAATCACTGTAATACTGCTTTTGTGGAAAAGCCCCCGGACCACATCAAGGTACAGTATCATGCCGAGGGAACAAAACGACGAAGTGTAGATTTATATCTATATTCTGATCTCCTTTCCGATAATCATGTCAAACCCAAGACTCACTTTAATTCATAGTTACACCGACAACAGGTTCGCCACATTCTACTGTTAGTGAAGGATTTTCGGAACGACGAAAATGATATTCATGTGGGTAGACGATTATGCTAATTATATTGGCGTTAAAAAGGTGTTAGTTAAAATAAAGAGTTGGTCACATATTTTTTGAAGTTCCAACGTAGCCGATGCAAGGCTATGCTACAAATTCAGTCGGTTAATCCTATCTATTTCGATACAGTTTGAAAATAAATTATTCATTCTAAGGTGTTATTGTGTGTTAAAAATATTGTTCTTGTGACATTTAAATATGCTCGATAAAATGTAGTCAAAATACTTCTCTAAAAACAAAATTTGGCACATTCGGCAATCTCCCATCGCGTCGACGGTTGAGCGTCGGTGTAGAAAAATACTACTAGCTTTCGCAAGCCAGAATAATTACTGTATGTACGATTCGAGCCACTTGCATCCACTGTTTTAAAAGTTATTGCCAGCCCTGCGGTACCGACTCACTCACGATTGTTGAAAACGTGTGATCAAAATTTTGGTCGACATAGCTAAATCGTACGCACAACCTCGTACCTGTTCCATGTTGACTTTGATGCTGTCCGACAGGACCGGTTGCTGACCTTCCTCGGCAAAAGAACGTTGCAGACGGGTGCATTCCGTTTGAATCAGATTGGTGTTGTAGGTTAGCTGCTTCAGGGCATTTTTAAGTGTTTCCTCTCGCATTGTGGCGGGAAAAATGGCCATCAGTTCGGCTACGGCCACCCGTATTCGCTCGGCACACGGTACAAATGCGTCCGTTTTGGTTAGGTCTTGCAACGAAGCAAACAGTTCCTTGATACGTCTAGCAACTAGATCGGTTCTCTTTTTGACCTCATCGAAGTGCGGTAGCTGAGGCTGACTACCACTTCTAGTCGTTGTAGCGTTCAAATCTGAACCAGCGCTATTGTTCGTGCTGGCGCCACCAGCAGCGTTGACGGCACTGGTGGTACCCAGCGGTGCCATTGAGTACAAGCTTTGCGTGATTGGCGGACGATTCTCGTCTCGGGGTAGCTGCCGTGCCTCATACATACTTACCGGACGCTTGAAGTATTGTCGACCGTCTGAGACGGGTTCCAGTTCCTCGACCTCTGCAGCTGCTGTAGAACCGTTCGGGTGACTGTCGATTCGTCTGTAAGATGAAAGGAAACTTTACCGATTAACAACTTCAAACCCCAAAACCGATTGACACTTACAGCAGAACTTCGGATTCTCTCGAGCCCATGTTCGACTTTAGCTGACAGTTTTCACTGGTCAGTTTCTGAACCAGCACGCGCAGCTCGTTAATGGTTGATTCTTGGTCCTGCAGCTTCTGGCGAAGGGTTTCGACTTCGGCATTCGAGACGACACTTGGTGGTGATTTATTCACGAGGGCCTTTATAAAATTGTAATTCGAATTTAACATGTCATCGTAGTATATTGGAATGGTTCTGAGACAGGTGAGTTGGATAGACGGGGGCGGAAATGGGTGTTCAAGGTAGGTCAAGAAAAGACAGTTAAAGTAGCGGTTGCTTGTTAGTAATACATATATTTTTGGCTTCTTATTCTCACAGACATGGCTAGTACTCTCCCTGCACCTTTCACTAATCTATAAAACTTTGCGTCACAGGCAAGCTCTACGGCTAATATTCGACATTCACAGCGCTATTGGGTTAAATGAATGGAGTTAATATTGCAGATTCTTCAGCACCTTCTATGCTACGGCAAAATTTGTTCTTCTAAAATCATATTCCTAGTATACCAAGATCATTTCTATGGACGGCTTTGTGATTGGATGAAGCTAATGTAGCAAAAGGTCAGATGGCTTCTGTGGGCCACATCTCCCAAATCTTTTTCTAATACCTGCACCAGATTATGACCAATTCTACACTTAACCAGTAAGTAAATTAGTTGTTGACATGCATGTAAATGATGTTAGATTATCGTGCAAAAATAATAAAATGAATGTATAAAAAATATGAGGGAATCTATCACCAAACTATTGATATATTCATAAAACTGCTTTCTTCGATCTAACTGTAAATATATCTCCAGCACCTACTTCCACAAGCCACTGTTTAGTAGTTTCTAAAACCAATCGATTAGCACACCAACACACCCACACAACCACACATCAATAAGACACCAATAACATGGGACAAACACCCTTCACCCGAAGCTGTTGTTATGGTTCAGTACTGCCTTCTGACGCATTAGAAACTTTACCTGTTGCGCTACCGGAGCTAATGCAGCGTAATCATCATCGGATGCAACCGCATCGTACAACGGTTCATCGTCGGACAGATTAGACTCCCTTACGGACGCGGCAGCGGCCGTTTTCAGCTGTGTCAAGCTTACCGGCAGTGGAGCATCGACTGGGCGCAGATTAGCCATATTCTGACGACGCCGTGCATCGATCAGCACGTCAGTGATCAATCCGGCAAATTCCTGTTGACTGAAGCGAGCTAGCTTTTGCCGTCCCTAGCAAGAAAGGAAGGTCTATAGGTAAGTAAAGTACTTTTTCATTTTAATCGAATGAAGTCACCTGATTTCTTGTTGCACTCAGGTGAGGATTCGTGGGCAAGAAAGGAACAGCGCCAATTTCCGGGTTCAACGAACTAGTAGACCAAATAGCTTCAGTTTCTCGACGATCGACCTCATCGTAAAGATCCATCACCAGCTCTTCAAACATTCGATTCGGAACTAATTGCAACTTGCCACGGGCAATTTTCAGCTGATCACTGATCTCTTTCTTCGATTGATCTGGAATAAGCAAATGTTGGCCGGCCTGGAAAAAAGAATATACATCCATCAACCATCAACTGTTCATAGCGCAGCGAGCCTACCGTATGATCCGGTTTCTTTCCCGTTAGATAATAACTTAACCGGTCGGTTACTTCGTACATGGCTTCCGTCAAACGTTCGGCAATCGCCGTCTGCTTGCAAGCCTTCGCCACATCCAATGGCGTATTTCCCTGCGAATCCAGCGCGTTAACGTCCGCTCCATAAACCATTAGTAGTTCCATTTGAGAAAGCTGACCTGAACGGGCTGCAACGTGCAGCGGTGTCGAACCTTTGTCTTCATGATAAAAGTTTGGGTCGGCTCCCTGAACCAAAAACCGTAAACTGGTTTCCAGATTGCCGGATCTAACACTGGCGTGCAGTTGTTTACTCAATTCAGCCTCTAAATTAATCGGACCACTCCCCGCATCCTCCAGGCTGGGCTTCAACACATAGGACAAATTGACATGCTTTGCCCTAATAAATTCGGTCTTTGTCGGATGCAGGGGGTCCTTTGGCGACGGTTTCCGTTTCAGATTCTTCGGAGCTACGGAATCCAGTAGCAGGTGCTCCCATACGCTGTTTGCCCCATGACTATTAAGCTGATTCACAAAGGCCAGAACCGATGGGGACCAGGTGCCTTGACGCAATGACTTAACTTGCGAAATGTGCCTGCCAAGACTACGGTGGATCGAACAACAGTCGGCACATAGCAGAATACCCCGGTTGATCGAGGCCCATGAGGGATCTGTTGGATGAAAACGATATTAATTGAAGCAAGGGAATTTTATTTGTGTACATCCACTAATAAATTGTAGTATTTCTGAGATCAAATTCCGCACAAGCATTCAATTGAAAGAAAAAATCAATCCATCATGAACTTATAACCATGAAGCAACAAGTCCATAAATAGCGTCCAATTATTAATTTCGTTGTGTTGTGGGTGTGTGATGAATGAAAAATCCTATCCCCGCATATTATAATACACACTATTGACTCACCTGAGCTGCCGCAATCGCCACAGATTTCTGCCTGCAGCCGTGACTTGGTGCGGGACATTTTCGGCTTGCTGTTGCTGCGGCTCAAACAGGTAAGCGCTAGTTCATGCTTCAAAGCAATGTTTGCGGTGGTGCCTCACGACCCGGAACCGGTCACGGATGCAAAAATGAACAAACTCGCACGGTTACGGATCAAAACAAATCACTGCACTCACCAGCAGCAGCAGGAGCACAAAATCGCCATCTTTTATTTTGATTCCTTTTCTGGCATTTGGCTGATGGAGATGGATTTTGATATACTACAAAATTACTATCGGAATAGTAGGTGGGAACGTTTTATTTGCAATTGACTTTTTCATATTCTGCATTTTTTTTTTAATTTTATCAATATACATTTTAAAAACAAAATATTGTACACTATATATTTTGTTTGATTTATTCTACCACTAGGGAAACTGGGAACAAATTGGTCTAGTTATGTTAAACGTCTTATATTTTGAAAAAATTAATGAAGATACACAGAGAACAGACGTTCATCTCGGGCGTAAAAGTTTCCAAATGACTTTCGGATGAGAAACATATAGAGCATTTGTATATGTTAAACAAATGATTTCACCGATTTTTCTACCAATTAAATCTATAGGTAAATCGAAGAGATATTCATGAATAATTTCTTATGATATTAAGGTCTATTTGCATCCTGAAAATGAACGTGAACTTGATGCGCGCAAAATTGTTTTTTTTTAATATCTCAATTATTAGTGCATAGAAATTGATGAAAATGGAACTAAACGATAGTACATTAATATACTTAGCGAATCCACACACAGTTATTCGATATAATTGGATCAATGCAATAATATTCATATTCCTTGATCATTTTAAATATTCCACGGTGAAATATGTTCGTAGTGGATGTTTGTATGTTTGTTCACCGGGAGTGTAAACGCGACGATGGATGGAATAGGACGGAATTGATGCAAAGTGGTGAATATAAATGTCATCGCTGTTCACGGTGAACGTACACCTTCGAATACCAAATTGCATTCTGACAAACTGTAAACTGCCAGTTAAGCGTGAAATCGTTGTCCGCTGTTGAAACTGTTCACGACGTCCTCCACCGTGAACAATAGAAGGTACAGTCGTGATTCGATGGTTGGACACTTTTTAACTGGACCGCTTTTTAGTTGGACCTCCGCTAGTTGGACCATTGTCCAACTAAAAAGTATCTGAACGCCAACATCTTTTGTCAAATTTACTTTGACAATCAATCTGACAATATTTAGAGATGTGAACAGATGCATTTACACTGCCAACATCTCTTTTGGAAAGTTTTTGACATTTGTCTGACGGTCCAACTAGCGAATCAAATTCGTTAGTTGGACAAGGCTGTGGCCCAACCAGCGAATCACGACTGTATTCAACACTTGTTCACTGTCATTTTCACAGGGAGTCTAAATAGTGCTTTAATGTGATTTTTACACGATGTTCGCATAAATTTGAGTAATTTGTTGATGAAATGAACTTATGATTTATAAATCTGAACAAATTGATAAAGATTGGCATTGGTTAGTTCGGAATGGATTCGTAGCTCACGCCTTGCTCGAGAATGGCTTGAAATGACCGAGGATGATTTGCAATGTGTCATGAAAAAAAATGAATCGCTCGAAATTCACGTTTCATAGTTTCAGAGCTCCATGAAATCAAAACAAAACATTGCCTGCAGCATAATTGCAGGAACAAATCAGAACAAAAACATAAATTTTGTTGCCGGAATAATTGAAAGCTTCGAAAATACACTGATAAAAATCCGAACGTAAATTCTATTTACTTCAAACCTTTTAAAATCCATATGAAGAAGAAATGCGAATGCTATCGCGCACATAAATATTTTCTATGTGTCGACTGTATAAACTATGTATGTACACATTTAAGTTATATGTGCGTATTGTTTATGTGCCTTATAGTTATGAAATGGGTTTTATGTGCCTTATAGTTATGAAATGTGAATATAACATTAATATTTCTTCACACAGAAAAAAAATATTGGTAAAAGTAAAAGCAACGTTGGTAAAAGTGATCCGCTTTTAGCAAAAAACAACCAACGCCTACTATTGGGTTGAAAGGAAAGCTTTTAAATTAATCAAGAATAATAATCAAAATAAAAGTTTTCCTTTTAATCTAATGAAGAATAGTAAACAAAATAATAGTTTTATTGTCAAACTAAAAGCATGCGTTGGTTGTTTTTTGCTAAGAGTGAAAAACTTTTATTATTACCAATATGTTTTTCTGTGTGTTGTAAATACACACAATAGGTTTATGTGCCAGCAAATAGTGTCCAAATTGCACAAATCTATGTGAAAAAATAATACCCAGTCAAAAAGGGCAAGTTTCTGGCTAACGGGGGGCAATTTGCCAACTCGGATGCGCTAATTGCCCTTCAATTTGGCAGCAAGTTGCTAGCAATTAGGGGGCTATTTCAAATGCAACATTTGGGCGATTTGCCGCCGTCATTTTTTTGCCGCCCAACCAGCCCTCAAATCACCCCCAAATCGCCCACGGAACGCGCCATTTAATCGCTCTGCCTAATATGAAAATTAAAAATAATGTTTATTTTCGGATTCATTATCTACTCACATATACTTACCAGTATACTAGGTAATCACCACCAACTGATAGGAAGAATCAAAGGCGAAGTTGGTATTGCACACTAAAACTTATCACAATCTGACGTTCATTTAGACTTTATGTCAGAGATCTTATTCTACTATACTTACACACGATTCCACAATTTTCTACATTCGTTGGTTAAATAAAGTGCACTAGACAAACAAAATACAAGTGAGAACACACCAATTGTTCAAAAAACAATTTTAAGCTTAAGCCAAACATGAACCGCCATGTTTGAAAAACGCAAAAAACAACCAAGTCCATTTCAGCCGCCAGAAAATTTGTCTAAGTATTGAAATTGCCTTTAAATCGCATTCGAAAAATGGAATTTGTATTCCTAGGGGCAATTAGCATAGGTGAGTTGAGTTAAACGTCAAACTTTTTAAATCGCCTGACCATGTTCGACCGCATTTTTTTTGACAGGGTAGATATAACATTTACATTTTTATCAGTGTAGAGCATGCAGAGCTGCTAGTTACATCAAGTTCGTCGTAATTCCATTGAACTACCTTGATCCCTATACTTTTGCTGGGATACTAACCCATGTGGCACAATTCATTGTCAAGGAAAATCGATAGTGTCAAACGTGGACGTGTTTGCATTTTTTTTATAAAATCAATAAAATATCATTCTGAAGTTTTAAAGGTTAAACATACATAGGTATATCACTGAGAACTGACATACAAGTAAAGTTTTCAACTTGTGTAAGAAATGAAACTGTCGCTTTGATATGACAACAGCGAGTAGCAACTTGCCACTGGTCGGCCAGCAATCGCTATACGGGACTTGGATACAATGGTGATTCACGCATGCGAACCTGTATGCGACGTTGATTTTCAACGTATTTTCATTTAAATGTTTACACAGGTTTTTCGGGAAAGTTTGTTCTAACTTATATATCTGTTCTCTGTGGGTATATTGTTTTATTTAGACAGATGGGCTCTATCAGTTTATAAAATAAAAGGAGAATTTTATCCTTCATCTAACGACCAAATTTGTTGTAATTTTTCGATTTTTTTAGCAATACTTGAATTTGGCATTTAACTAATTTTACCTCCACGATACTTCGAGATTGAGTCAAAAGAACTCAATTTTAGGTAGGTAGTTTTTCGTTTGTCAAACTCTGTATTTGAGATAGGGACACCAGTTACCCGCTTGGAAGAAAAACGGGCAGCCAGCAAAAATCCGTCAGGATTCCGGCAGCTGTCAAAATTATCAAAATGGCGCTGCCAGAATTCAGCTATACTCCTTCCAGTTATGGCAGGCAGATTCGCCTCACCGGTTCTGTTTTGTTTATCGTTGTTTCATTTTCGCCATATTTATATTTTTCCAAGAAGGATGGTTTTGACAGATGAAAAAATAGGAAGAAACAAAGATTTTGGTTTCAAACAAGGTAAGTTATATGGATTTCATGTCCACAGACATGTTTTATTATAAATTTACATAAAATTAAGAAAAAAATTAAAAAAATACAAGCGAAACCTGAAGCGGTACAAAACCGGTCCTGCCGGTGCGTGCCTGGCAGAAATCCGGCAGAAAAAACCGTTAATAACCGTAAGGCGAAAAATTCTGCCAGAAACGGTTGTTGCATTTGAGCCGGCCGGCTGGGCAGCGCTCTGCCAGCCAGACCCCCAGAAATTCTGCCAGAGTTTTTATTTCGCTGCCGGCTATCTGGGGGGAATCCTGCCAGGCACGTCCGAGCGGGTACCTGGTTTAGTCGGTTTCGGGACATATCTCATAATTTTTGGGTAAAATTGGACTCCCTCTCTTTCGTTGGAGGAAGTACACGGAAAAATAAAACAACTCGCAGAATAAGTTCTTTTAACTTAAATTTAGGTAGTTTTGAGTCTTGCGTCGCTTTCGCACTTATTAGTGTTGTCAAAAACAAAGAGAGAGATTCGACTCAGCCGAGGCCTTCCATGGAATAAGGTACTTTTGAGTTGTTTGGGGTATACTCAAAATTAGGTAGATTCAACTTAAATTTAGGCATATTTAACTCAAGGTTGAGTATAAAAAAATCTGTCAATGAGTTGTGGTTTTTGCCGTGGTTAAAGGGAAACTACCTTTAACACGTTAACCTAATTTTACCTTATTCCACGATACCCCGAGATTGAGTCAAAAGAGCTCAACTTTTGGTAGTTTTTCGTATTTGTGTAGGATGCACAGATTTCTGATTACGTTCTGCTGGGAAGTGCAAGTTTTCTATGTTGTATGCGTGTGGGGCTTTTCGATGTGTGTGTATGTGTGTGTGGATCGATTAGCGAAAGAATTTCAGCGTCGTTCTTCATTCACCCGACCCGAGTTTCCCGCGGATAGATAGGCTCAATGCAGAGTGCCCACCAACCTGACAAAATTACCGACAATAGGGACCCTTACACGCGCAATGAAAGTGTCATTACTAAGTAGTGTCATTACTGGAATTGTATGGGAATTCCATCATTACTCGCCTTACACGTTGATTAAAAGTGACATTACTGCTCAGTAATGACATTACTAACGCCTCGTGTACGGGGCCCTGATACGACACGATCGTTAAAAGCTTTATTACTAGGTAACTACACTTCTGAAATTGTATAGTAATTCCTTCACTAAGCACCATACACAATCATTCAAAGTGTAATTACTAGTCAGTAATGACACTATCAACGCCTTTACACTACTACACAGTTAAGTTCAGTTGGAAATGAACCGGAGTTATGGCATTATTAGAATCGGTTGTCACTGGAGCCGGAATACTAACTAGAACCGGCTGAATTTACTGGGTACGAGCAAGTTTTGTACAATGTTCCAACCTAGGGGCAGATCACTCTAGGAATGTATAACAAATTTGCATCAAATTAGAAAAAATGCATTTAATTTCCTTTTTTTGCATCAACTTTGCACTCCCTCGCAGAAAAGATTGTTTAACAATCGTCCTACGCAGATCCACTTTGTTCGATAGGGCTGGTTTTTTGTAGGATTTTGACGTCTTACATGCAACGCAAAATGCATTACGAATTTCTATTTCGATGGAAAGAAATGCATTTAATTTCGTTGATTTTTAAAAATGCATCACAAGTGATCTGTCCCTAGGTTCCAACTAATGAATCTGATCTGTCAGTTGGACAGAGGTAGTGGTTTAACTAGCGAATCACGGCGGTATTCTCTATCAAATTGAGTTTATTCATCTTTAATATTTTTTCTACATAAAGTACTTGAAGTTAGGGGGTGGAACCTGTTGTCAGAAGGTTTTGAATTGAAGTCTTGTGACCGTATTAACCGGATTCCCTGATTAATTAGAATGTTGATGAATACACCACCAATACACTATAATACATTACGTTTACGTTGATTTCGGGAATCATTATAAAATATTATGGAGATTTCAGTTAGATTTTAAATCATGTTTCATTTGAATTTTCTATGTCACTTTCTGGGGTGCTTATTTTTTTATTTAATTGGGTTCATTAGGGGAAATTGAAATTGGTACGAATCAGCATTGTCTTTAAAGCAGGCATTAAAATTTTCACTCACTTACGCGAGAAGAAGCTTATCCGATGTCCAACTTTTCTGAGATAAGATGAGTCGCAAAATTTTCCGTCTCAAGAAATAACGTGAGCATGATTTTTCCGATAGAATTCATCTGATTTTTTTCCTTATCACCGGAGAAGGTAATAATATTTTATTTTCGTGGAAATCAATTAAAGTGTCAAAATATACACTTCATTTCCAAGAAAAGCGACAAATAAGTATGATAGACTTGTTTAATTTCGTATTTTGGAATAGCGTCAACAAGGATGCAAGCGCAAAAAGGATACAGTGATAAACTTATTTGCTCATTCTCCGACGGATTTATTTCTAGCCAAACATGTCAAATGGTCCTAAGTGAAAATTACAGTTTCTCTTTGTTTAATTTCTCTTTCGCTAATAACTAGTTTGTTTATACGTTTGTTAATTAACTCTTAGCATAATATGCTAGTCGAAATCAGCGTTTTTTCGATATATCCTGAAACAATATTGAAAAGTTTTATGCTGACGCCGTAATAATCGAAAGAGAAAGTAAACAGAGACTCTCATTTGCACTTATGACCATTTGACATGTTTGTCGAGATTTATCCGTAGAAATAATGCGTTGTATTTATCCGGAGAAGTTGTGTGAGTGCCTGCTGAAAACCATTTCCTAGCATTATCCGCAACAGTTTGTTTCGTTTAACTGAATCGTTCATAGTCTCAAAATACACAAACACAGATTTACAATATAAACAGCATATCGGTGAGAAGATTTCATACACGATACAAATAAGAAGCATTTAAAAATGCAGTATTGTTAGTACCTACCTACCTGAAACAATAGGTAATCAAATATGCCAACTATTGTTATGTTTTTCAAAATATTCCATGTTCGTTTGAGTTTATACCTGTAAATCGACCATAAAACGTTATGTTTCGCCAATTCGAGCATCAGTATCACTCACATTATAAGCAGTAAATATTGAAGTTCTAGTCAAACTACGGAAATGGACAAAATCACTTGCCGCAAGGAAAATGGAAAGTTCTTTCGGCTCGTTTCACCAGATGAGCTGAAAATGTACCTCGTCTACGCTAGAGGTCCCAACGGGCTAGTGCAGCCGATGATCATAGCGCCTGAAGACGTCATCGGAATAGCTCTCAATGGAAACCTTCCATCGGCTACTGCTTCGATTAGCACCAGCCAACCGCCAGCCACGGTCGAATTCGTGTACTCTGCGAGGCAAATGGGACGTAAGTATGGTCAGCGAAGATCGAACAAATCGGCTGCTAAGTTAAAGTTGAACGAGTTTGCCCAGCTGTTTGCCGATGTAAACAAACACCTCGAACAACTGCAAGCCGATCGGCACCGAAAGCCCGAACTGGAGCAACTAGGCGTGAATCTGCCAACGACGACTACCGATCTAATTGAGCAGGAAGCACGTCGAAGGTGGGATCGGATGACGAGCAACTTGTGTACCTGCAAGAAGAAACGGATGCTGGATCAGATCGAGCAAGAGCGGGATCTAATGGAACAAAGAAATGCTATTATGCAATCGATGATCGTGGGGTATAATTCTTACATCATGGAAATGTATGATCAGATGCTGCAATTAAGGAGAAATAATCAACAGAGTGTAGCCAGCTAGCGGAAGAACATATCAGTGTGGTGTGACTACAGTTTTCGAACTTTGTTTACATATTGTGAATATAGAATACAAATTAAGATTACAGCTTCTATGGTAATAAGATTTGAATATTCATAGTGATAGTTATTCAACTATTTTTGTCTATTTTTCATATCAATAAACTTTTTCTGTAAAAATACTAACAAATTTGGTTTGGTTTTTCACGAATGGTGAATTTGATCAATTTAATATACCCTCAAAATCTTCATTTATAGCAAAACATCTATTTTCAGGACATTTGGCACTAAAAAAATTTCTACGTTGTCATTTTTCAACCGATTTTCAAATTTTTGGGTGTTCTTAAAAGAAGGAGAAATTACCTTTTCAACGGCATGCCCATTTGTTTAAAATACTATCCAGTTTTGGGGCATCAAGATGAAATCATCCATTATTTTGCAATTCTGTCATGAAAATTGCTCAACATTTTTATTAGAAAGCGTCTTTGCTTTAATAAAATTTTAAAGATAACATTTAATTACGCATCCAACGACCTATTTTTCATAGAAATTTAAAAATGGCAGTTTATACCTTATATTTTTCAAATTAGACGCTTGCTCCAATGATCTTTTCAGGGGACATTCCCATATAAAACTTGAAAAAATCGATTTTTTGTGCTCGATTATGTATACAGTCAAAAGTATGTGTAAAAACTTTGACGTAAAATTGGAAAAAATAACGGAATACGTAATTGTAGAATTTTATATTGTGCGACAATCCCTCCACCTTAAGGGTTCATGCTAGCAAGTTTCTACTCCAAAAAAAAATATAGCTGCCATTTCTCAACCGATTTTGAGAATAAAGAGGTCGAATAAGATATACTTCCTAAGAAGTAATTTTTTGACTAATTTTCATAATTTTAATGAAACAATCGCACAATAATGGTTGTTTTCATATTGTTGTCCCAAAACCGCATAGTATTTTCAACAAACGAACATAACATAGCATACCGTTGGAAAAATCATGTCTTATCCTTTGTAAGTAGGGGTTTGCCCACTACTCGGGTTCTGGTTTGCCCGGCGAACCGTTCTTTTCAGGGCGGCCTAGGTGCCTCTACAGAATTTCGGATTTTCGTAACAACAAAAAACAAAAGTAAACAAACAAGTAATTTACTAAATTTACCGACTTTTATTTCTCCGCTTCTCTACTTCACTGCTGCTGCTACTGCTTTTGATGACTGCGGAAGGCGGGGGTTTATCCGACCGGCCGGGACTCCGACGGCCGAGTTCTCCTGCTGGTATCGTTGGCTGCTCCGGCAGCGGTCCTTGGCGTTTAGCTAGGGAGGTGAGCTTGGCTCCTTTGTTGGAACCTCCCTAGCGACGTTGGCGACGAATCGCCGGATCGTCTACTCGCCGTAAACGATCCCGGAAGTTACCGCAGTAAACTTCCCAGGGGGAACCTTTGTCCGCCCGGCTTCGTTCTCCTTGGCTATTAGCTATAGAGGAGAGCTAGGCTCGTTCGACTTATCCTCTATAGCGAGAACGGTTGATGTTCGGTTCCTTTTTAATTAGCCGGGGTAGCGAAAGAACTCCTTTGTAATTAGCTAACCCCTTTTTGGCGAACCGACACCACACTATGCACTGTGCCCGAACCACAAACCGGCACTTTTCGACAGGGATTTTACTGTCACACGCGCGCACTAAACTCCACAGTTACGGTGGCGCAAAACTGTCCCGAAAGAAAAATACTCTGGACGTCTGTTCTTGTTCGTGGTCCGTCACTTTCCGTCTTATCTCGATGGCCGCCTTTTTTCACTCCACCAACCAACCACCAAAAAACACACCGCCGCATAGCTGTCATTGCCATGGTACAGCATAGTTAGCAATCACTTTTACAGCGAGAGGAGAGCGGAGACCTACCTAAACCCTATGTTACTAATTCACAAACGTAAAACAAAAATTATCTAACCTATCTGTACGAATAAAACCGTTCACAAACGCGAAAATGAACAAAAATTTACAATTAAATGTGAACGGTACCGAACAGCGGTGAGCATAATTTTACGTAAACAATACACTCTACGGAGTGTATACGCAAAAAAGGGTATATTTCCACCCAGTGCAAAATTGTTACCCTGGCGGGTTACAATCTCGCCCACACCGGGTGGAAAAAAATTGGAAACAATTTTTTTCTAACCTAACACCGATACAATAATAATAACGAAATGAATCAATAAATAAACAAAGAAAAACTAACTAACCCTAACCATTTCTTCCGCAATTTATCAATAATATTCATCACAAAAATTAATCGACCGAGTGTCCTCGTCGGTGAAATGTTTGCTCAAGTTTGGTCTGATAATACTGACAGCATACGCGAAGCGAGAGGCTATCAGCCATCGTCATTACTCGGTTATAGGTTGAACCCTAAATCCAATCTGAAAACAAGATCGGTAACAACTCGAGATTCCCAAAATTCTGCAAGTGGCATTGACAATTTTCAATGTTCCAACTTGCAGGGGAACGGTTGTCGGCATTACATTGTTTTTTTCATCGACTGTCCAGAAATGTCTTTCGTGTCCTCACGGTACCAGTACTATACGCTTGTGCTGGGGTTTCTATCCAAATAGATTCATACAATTTCATTCATTCATCCTCAATCACTGGCCTGCTCGATCATTCACATTCCGATAAGCACTTCGAATTAACCCCAAAACAACTTTATCTAATCATTCACTCGAACATTCATTCACTCAGTTCGATTCCACACTCATACATTCACTCATACCATACCGCTTAACACGTCATCGTTTCTTCCACTCACAGACATTCCGGACAAAAAGTTTGTATATTCGTCCCTTTTCGCCTCAAAACTCTTCCTACATGGCATAAGAAACGTTTGAGAGGGACCAAAGAATGTCTTTCGCGTAATTTAAAAATCTCGAAATGATTCCCGCTGGAATCAAACGAACCATCCCAGGTTTAACCACAAACCCAAAATTATGCGAAATAAAATTAGTATTATTTGATTCGAAATCGAAGACGCAAGGCGCTTTTTAACCCACATCTCCCCCTAACACCCATACCATCCTGATCCGAATCGGGCTACACCTGTATGATGCAGAGCATTGGTGCGAACATCAAGGAAAGTGTCAAAAATGATGATGATATCATCCACCTGAATGGATGAATGAATCATCATCAAAACAATACGCGAAATCGGCGTCGCAAATTGTTTTTATTCGCGATTTTTTTTGTTTCCGCGCGATTTCGAGTATTATTTCGGTCGGGAATTAGCCGTGCTAATGTTTGTGTCCCTATTGGAAAAGGGAATAGTGATTTTGTGCTCCCAACAAGGAGATTTTTTTACATTTTCTGCACCCGTAGGTGCTGGTGTCCCCCTAGTGAAAGGGGTTTTGAATAAATTTGTTTTGCCGGACACGGCGGAAAGTGATGTATTTGATGCGGCCGGGGACCACGGTGTGTTTATTGAAGTGGATAATTCTATCCTTCTGTGGCCAAGACGGGTCCCCGACCATACATTAAGTGAGATAATTTGATTACCTCACTGCGTGAGTGGGGCGCAAAAGAATTTTGCTACTCTTTGCCGAACACGGCAGGTAGTGTATTTAGATGCGTCCGGTGCCCGGGAGAACGGCACGGTATAAGATTAGTGTTTTAGTAGAGTATTCCACCATACCGTAGTCGTCACCGGGGCCGGAGCATATATTTCGTGCGAGTGTTTGTTTACCACACTGCGTGAGTGTGGCTCTGAAAAATTGCAAGAAGGTGTTGAAGAACCTTCTCGCGGCAGAGTTGGTCTTCCACAATAAAAATAGAGAAGACGGAGAAATGTTTATTGTTTTTTTATTCGGACCAAAGTCCGTGTTGTTGCCGTCGGGAACTGACGGCTGCTTTTGGAAAACTCCCAAGTGAGTAATCCATATAAAAGCATACCGTCAGTCCACAGACGGCACGGAAAAGTTTTTTTATGCTGGTTTAAGGAGATTTGCTGGCCAAACTCCGAGATTTTTACCTGCCATATCCTCCAGCTCGTAGGAGTTGAGACAATTTTAGCCGGTAAGTATTGTGGTCCAAGTTTAGCATTGTAAGACTCGAGTGCATTCGACAACTTCATGTTTCGACGGTATACCATTTGTCCCCTTTCAAAAGGTTTGGAGAACTTTCGATGACGCAAGTTGTACTGATGTCGAATGCCCTCGCTTGCCTTTGCCAAATTTTTGACCACAATCTCCCGCATTTTGTCTATCTGTTGGTGTCTTGTTTCTAGGTCACCCTCACCGGAAATCCTGCTGAAGTCATCGGCAGATGCCATTTCACACCCGTGTATAATGAAATGAGGACTAAACCCAGTGGAGGAATGAACGGTAGTATTTAGGATGCGCTCCACATCGGTGATGTGGACATCCCAGTTGCGCTGCTCGGTTCGAGCATATGCCCGGATTGCGGTGTTTATCGAGCGATTTGTTCGCTCCACTGGGTTAGCCTGCGAATGATAGCGGGAGTTCAGCCAATGTTTGACGTTGTTTTCTTTTATGAATTGACTGAACTCCTTCGAGGTGAAAGTGGAGGCATTGTCGCTTAGCAGAATTTCCGGGCTACCATGGCGATTGAACCACTGTTCGCGCAGTATCGTACAGAGTGACGTACTAGCGATTTTGCGAACGGGGGTTAACATGACGTACTTACTGAAGACGTCGAGGACGACAAGCAAGTGTTGATTGCCACGTTTGCTTTTTGGAAGAGGACCAATATAGTCCACAGAAACCATTCGCCATGGTGCATTAGTCGCACGCGACTTACCCATTTCGGGCTGGACTGGGACGAAAGGAGCTTTGATTTCCTTGCACGTCCCACATTCTCGAATAAACTTTCGTACTTCAGATCCCATACGAGGCCAGTAATATCGTAACTGCACTTCGTGGATCGTTTTATCGTATCCCACGTGAAGCAAATTTTCGTGGGTACGTTGAATCAAATCTTGACGGAACTCGGGTGCTGGGACGAGTTTCCAACTGAACCGCGAGTCGCACGGAACAACTTTTGAGTTGACATACTTAAAAAGTTGATCATTTTCTACTTTGAAGTCGACATAGTCGTCAGGATTTTGGATAACTTTGGACTTCATGGAACAGTACCAGTCTGAGGTGGACAAAGCGGAAACGGCTGCTACGGCCCGGGATAACGCATCTGGAACGACATTGTCCTTGCCTTTCCGGTGCTCAATAGACATGTCATAGAGTTGCAATTCTAAACTCCAACGACTCAAACGTGAACTGGTTTTCCATTTAGTCTTCAGTATCCATGTAATCGCTGACGAATCAGTGACCAGTCGAAAATGATAACCTTCCAAGTAACCTCGAAAGTGTTCAACCGCCATTATCACCGCCAGACCTTCCTTCTCAGTTGCATGATAGTTCCTTTGGGGAGTGGTCAGTTTGTGCGAAAAGTATGCAACTACTTTCTCACCGTCGGGATACTCCTGCACCAGAACAGCAGCGACTGCTACGTCACTAGCGTCTGTCTGAAGGATGAACTCTTTGGAAAAGTCTGGCGGGACTAAAACTGGAGGAGTGACTAGAAGTTCCTTAATTTTAAGGAACGCGAGTTCTGCCTCGGAGTTCCAAACTAAGCTCTTGGTTTTCGTTTTGAGCAGATCGGTCAAGGGAGCAGTGACCTCACTGAACCGATCAATGAAGCGGCGGTAATAACCGCACATACCTAGGAAACGACGAAGTTTCGTCACGGTAACCGGTCTCTCGTAGTCGAGAATCGGCTGAATTTTGCCAGGATTGACCTTCAGTCCGTCTCGATTCAACAAATAACCAAGAAACTTTAGTTCGGGGACTCCAAAACGGGATTTTTCCAAATTGATGGTTAGGTTGGCTCTTGCTAGACAATCGGCGACTGCTTTGAGCAACTGTATGTGATGCTCGAACGTTTCGCTTACCACGATGATGTCATCTAGGTAGACGAAAACGTAAGGTTCCCATTTACCTCGTCCAAGAACCTGGTCCATCAGTCGCGCCAGAGTAGCGGGGCTGTTGACGAGACCAAATGGTAGACGAGTAAATTGGAACATACCCCTGCCGGGAACACTGAAAGCAGTATATTTGCGACTATCCTTGGCCAGGGGTACCTGGAGAAAGGCCTCCTTCAAGTCTATAGTAGACAGGTACTTCGCCTTGGGTAAGCCACCCAATATTCGCCCAGGGTGGGGCAGAGGGTATGCATCCCGTACAGTACGCTCATTTAGAGGCCTAGCGTCTAGACAAAGGCGGATTGAGTCGTCTGGTTTCGTGACCGCCACAATATTAAGCGACCAATCCGAATCAGACTCCTCGATAATTCCCATAGACCGCCATCGGTCAACCTCTTCCCAGACCTTTGACAGTTTCTTTGGGCTCATGTGATAAGGATATCGGCAAACGGGTGCCGCACCTTGGAATTCATCTTTGATGACAATCCTGTGCTCTGTGAATGAGGTTGGGCTTAGCTTTCCGGGCTCTACTGCCTGGAAACACTTCTTTACTTCTTCTACGCGCGCTAACTGTTCCGAAGTGAGTATCGACTCACGCGGTACTTCATCTTCTTCTTCGTCTTCTGATTCCTGACCTGAGTTCAACAGAGCACAGTTTTGTATCTCAGGAGTAATCCCAAAGGCGCGCCAAAAGTCCATACCTAGAATGGAGTTGACGGTCAGATGCTCTACTACAAGAGTGCATAGGACCTTTGTCAAATTTTGAAAAGTATACGGGAGATACGCTTGTCCAATGATTGGTAAGGATTGACCATTTGCAGAACGTAGTTCGAATGGTCGTTCCAACCTTTTCAAGGGACTTTTCGAAAACTTTCGGTATAGCTTTTTAGTCATAATCGTGGCGTTACTACCACTGTCGAGCAAGGCTTTGAAGGATTTTCCGTACACAGCGACTATTGCAAATGGACGGTTATCGAACGGGTCGTCAAGAACGATGGTTTCGACAGACAACGAATTATCATAGTCCTCATCACGAGCCGGTCGAAAACTGTCGTAAATCTGGGGATGGATTGTTAGTTGTTCTTTGGAGCGCTGCTTTACTGCCAACTGCGACTTCAGTTGGTTCTGATCCCGTTTTTTAGGCAGTAAGGGCAACGAGAAACATCAAATCCTTTAAAACCACACACGATGCAGAAGACCCGATTTGGTTTCCGGCATTCCTCAAATTCATGTCCTTTGTCTCCACAATTGTAGCAGACGCCGAGCACGGGAGGACGATGCTTTTCCACCAAATACTCCAGACACATTATAGGTTTCTGCGGTGGTTCGATCGGTTTTTGATTGTTTCCTTCGAGATTCTTGCCGTCCTGATTCCCTTGCTGTTTCTTTTTCTGGTTGTCAGGAGGCTTACTTGAATCAAGACCGGCCGGTTTGGCATTCTTGTTCCAAAACGTTTTGGATTTTGCGTTGCCGTTATTCTGTCCACCTCCCTTTTGGTTTTGATTATTTTGTGGTGGATTATCAGAATAAGCAGCAACTTCCCGAGAAGAACCGAAAACTTTCTGATAAATCGGCGTCTTGGAGGCGTTGATCGATTTACCAAGACTCATCAATTCTGAGAGCGTGTTCACTGGCCTGAGGATAAGCATTTGTTTATAGTCGGCTTTCAGGTTCCGCTTGAGCACGTCGAGTTTTTCGCTCGGTGCCATTGGAACCGTCATAGCACGAAATATTTTCTCCATTTCCAGGAAATATTCCTGGAAAGATTCGTTACGCATCTGCCGGCGCTGGAGAGCCTTCATCTTGAGCGTAGCATCAAGCTCAGGATGTACAAAATTTACCTTGAGCTCGCAAACAAGATGGTTCCAGTTAAACAACCGGTTTTGCGCACGCATAGCCTGATACCAAGTCAAAGCATTGCCAGTGAACAAATGCATCGCAGAATTGAAAAGTTCGTCTTCGCACATTTGCTCACACGCAGCGTAACTCGCTACGGTGTCTAAGAATTCATTTAGTCCCGTTCCTTCATCAGTTCCAGCATACTTCCAAATTTTCCAATCAGCGACGCGTTGCGGGTTACGCGAGTAATTCCTTGGGGCTGCCATCGATCCGTTTCCCGCGTTGGTAGATATTGAAAAGTTCGGATAGGATGGTCCCGTCCGCTGTTCGGTCCATTCAGGAACGTGAGGCTGGTTCTGAGTTTGGTACGGTGCTGTGAATCCGGTATTCAGTTTCGGTTTCTCGATTGGAAGTGATGGACATATATTTTGTTGACCCGAGAATCCTCGCTTCAACACAAATTGATCGGGACTGGGCGCCAGTGTTGGGCGAGCAATCTCTGGTTCATTAAATGAATCGGGTACGTCCATCAAACGCAAATCTTCCAGATCGGTCTGCAGATCCATCTCGGAAGCACTTTCCTTCTGATGTACTAGTGCCTGAAGTTCACTGACGGATTCACGAAGTGAGACAACTTCTTGAACCGTCTTTCTTAATACTGACGAAATGGTTGTCAGTGAAGCAATCCCACCCATTAGCGTTTCAGTAGCTTTTGAAAAAGCATCAGACCCCTGAGACGCTAGGGCTCTATTATCGTCGGATTGCTGTCGCAATTGTCGAATCTCGTCCCTCATCTCGCACAAGACACGCAACAGGTCGTCCCCTACGAGCTGTTTAGAAAGAGATCCTTGGTTATCGGAAGGATTGGATCCCTGTGGAATTGCAGGTACGTCTGTACTCAGCAAATCTCCCAAAATCTCTCCATCCTCCCCTTCTTGGTTGTCGGGAGGAAGTGCTGCCTGTTCGTCACTGAAATGACTGGAATAAACTGCTAGAACTTCCTCCAGCAACCCCGAAATTTCTTGGTTGACCTCCCCTGCCGCATAATTTCGGATAACCTGGAGCCTAGACCCCAAATGAAGCAACCGTGTTCGGTAAATCTCCTTGTTTGGGCACCTGTACTGGAGATCTTCCTTGATTGTTAGTAGTTTACCAAGGCAGATCTCCTTTTCTTCACCCACGTCACCCCGGAAATTGCGTACTAATTCCCTCCGAGACGACCGCTCATGCGACAAAATTCCCCGAAGACGCCGCTGCCGCTGGACACCCGAAAGATCCGAATCAGGAGAGATAAAAATGCTTCGAGATAGCAACTCAAAATCCAGCTCATCGAAATGCAAATGATCGACGCGCATGAACACACACGCTTGGTTGAATTTCTCCAACGCCATCATAACTTGCGCTATATTGGAAGAAATCACCAAGACACAAAGCATGTAAGTACTGACACGGTATTATTTCAATTTTTCGCCCACTAACGATTCCCTTAAAATTTCAGGAAATCAAGCTGCTCCAACAATGTCTCAAACCGGATTGAGAACTCAAGGCGATCGGCCACCGCAACCGAATAAATGACAACAACCTTCAAACTACTCGTCCGGCAGACCAAACACAAACAACGCAATCCACAAATTCGGACAAAAAAGGAAAATGCAAAAATCAAAGAAAAACAATACCAAAAATGTAAAAAAATAAATAATACGACCGCGAAACAATATTGCGGAAGAAACCTCACCGACTGTTCTACGAAAATCCTAGATTTAGTAGAAGCACCCCACACTCCGGAAGAAAAAAATATTTTCCAAAATAGGAAAATATTTTTTTTCAGTGTGTTTTGCGCTGTGCGCCAAATGTAAGTAGGGGTTTGCCCACTACTCGGGTTCTGGTTTGCCCGGCGAACCCTTCTTTTCAGGGCGGCCTAGGTGCCTCTACAGAATTTCGGATTTTCGTAACAACAAAAAACAAAAGTAAACAAACAAGTAATTTACTAAATTTACCGACTTTTATTTCTCCGCTTCTCTACTTCACTGCTGCTGCTACTGCTTTTGATGACTGCGGAAGGCGGGGGTTTATCCGACCGGCCGGGACTCCGACGGCCGAGTTCTCCTGCTGGTATCGTTGGCTGCTCCGGCAGCGGTCCTTGGCGTTTAGCTAGGGAGGTGAGCTTGGCTCCTTTGTTGGAACCTCCCTAGCGACGTTGGCGACGAATCGCCGGATCGTCTACTCGCCGTAAACGATCCCGGAAGTTACCGCAGTAAACTTCCCAGGGGGAACCTTTGTCCGCCCTGCTTCGTTCTCCTTGGCTATTAGCTATAGAGGAGAGCTAGGCTCGTTCGACTTATCCTCTATAGCGAGAACGGTTGATGTTCGGTTCCTTTTTAATTAGCCGGGGTAGCGAAAGAACTCCTTTGTAATTAGCTAACCCCTTTTTGGCGAACCGACACCACACTATGCACTGTGCCCGAACCACAAACCGGCACTTTTCGACAGGGATTTTACTGTCACACGCGCGCACTAAACTCCACAGTTACGGTGGCGCAAAACTGTCCCGAAAGAAAAATACTCTGGACGTCTGTTCTTGTTCGTGGTCCGTCACTTTCCGTCTTATCTCGATGGCCGCCTTTTTTCACTCCACCAACCAACCACCAAAAAACACACCGCCGCATAGCTGTCATTGCCATGGTACAGCATAGTTAGCAATCACTTTTACAGCGAGAGGAGAGCGGAGACCTACCTAAACCCTATGTTACTAATTCACAAACGTAAAACAAAAATTATCTAACCTATCTGTACGAATAAAACCGTTCACAAACGCGAAAATGAACAAAAATTTACAATTAAATGTGAACGGTACCGAACAGCGGTGAGCATAATTTTACGTAAACAATACACTCTACGGAGTGTATACGCAAAAAAGGGTATATTTCCACCCAGTGCAAAATTGTTACCCTGGCGGGTTACACCTTCCCAAACCACAAAAAATTGGCTTAAAAGTGACATAGTTCTACTAACAGGTTATCGTGTTCAATAATATTACAGATTATTAGATGTAAACAAAAAACATTTAGTTGCTTATGCAGCAGGTATCAACTCAACTATGAATGAGCTTAGAATCTATTCATTCTTGGGTTCCGCTGAATTTAATTATTGTATACACTCAATCAAAGCGGAAAATCATTTAATTTTCCATAAAGTAAAGCCCCATCTTGACAGACTAAGTGCACACAGAATCTCAAGACGGTTGAGCAAACAGTTTCTGCTTGTAGTCGATAAAATAAGAATCTAATAATAGAAATGAGAGCACACACACACCGGCTTGTTTAGGCACCAGTTGACGAGCGAATGACAGCCAGACCGTACCGTACCGTACCGTACCGAACGCCACCTTCCCCGTGATGAACGAGCTCATAAATGCTTTAACTTTATGTCTCTCAAGAGGTTTGCTAATGCGACTGGAGGAAACAAACACCTTTATGCCGCCAACTCCTTCCTTGGCGCGAATCTCTACTCTGTCTCGCATTATAGTACTAAGAACACCAGGCGCCATCGCTCCCATTGCCATTGTCAGCATGCTGGTTGGTTGGTTTGGGTATATGTTACAACAAATAGCAATGAGTTGTCAAGTGAAAGAAAGGATTCGCTTTCAGTACGTCACATCATGGTGAGAGTTGTCAGACTTCTTGGAATCATTAAGCCCAACTCGATTATCATGGGTTGTCGTTTACATATGAGCTGTTCACTGTAGATGCTTTCCCATTTTGTTCCAACCTAGTCAGAATTATGACGGGGAGGGTTAAGGAAAGTGAAAAGCATCTGATGCGTAAACGCATCACACAGTCCGATTAGCATCGTGCGTTTGAACTTGCGATTCATTTTTTTCCGGGGTCCTTCCAGCAGTTGATACTTTTTGGTTCGTTTCGTCGGATGGGCTTTCTTTTCAGTAGAACGCTTAACCAAGCAGGATCTGTTTCGCTGTTGCACTCAATTCGTTTCTTGTTCCTTTTCAACTATACTCGCAAAAAGCGTTTTGACCCTGTGATGTGGATAAGGGACACCTTACCCTTACCCGAGTAAATAGTAAATGATTTCTGTTGGGATTTCTTTTTGAACGGAAACGGATGGGAAACGGATGAATGAAACGGTGCTGCTAAAAGATGCAGACTTGAGTTCTACCTCTAGGTGACTTTTTTACAATCGGTCTTCTTCAAACTGTTTTCCGTGAGACATTGCCAAAAGACTTAAACCAATAAGCTTGAACTAAGCCATAATCAAAAAAATTAAATAAAGTAGTTTTTGTGACTAAAAAATTACGATTTGTTTTCACAAACTATATGTGTAGTATTCAATTTGGACATCTAAAATAAGTGTAAAATAATTCAGCTCTAATAAATTTGCAGCTCATGAGCAAACTATAAAAAACGAAGAGTCTCCTTGTTTTGATATATTGTGGAGACGCATGGTATGTAACGAAATTGATTTCATTTTTGGCATAATCAAGTGAACAAAAATGGTAAGAGTTTTAGGAGCCATCATCAGCGTTGCGTTGTGAGAATGATTTTGGCGTATTGCACGTTGACTTCATCCTGTTTGACTGCTGATTATCTAACAGGTGTTTCTTGGGAAATGGTATGTATCCGAACAATATTAAAACCACGACAACATGACAGCCACCTTTGCCGGCCGCCCCCATCAAGAGTTTTAGCAGCCATCACCAGCAACCATAAATTCAATTCATGAGGAGAAAAGAAAGAATAGTTACATTACATTTGTTGTCGTTCGTGGGGCTTACCATGACGGGGGTGTGGAAATTGTATCATGTTTTCAACGGCGATCAAGTTATTCCATATTACACAAACTAGGAGGAGAGGTGCGTCTCACGTTTCAAGGATTCACATTGCACATGGCAGATAGCGCTAAGTACATTTTGTTCTAAGAAGCAAGAATCCAATTTCTATTTTTTTCCTGAGAAACAAGAATTCAATTACCATTGACCTTATAGGATTTAGCAACAGATGCTCAACCTGTGACATTTTCAAACAATGGCCCAGCAATTCTACTAAATCGAGATTGAGGTTGTATACATATGTATGTTGGTGTCATCTAAATGTATTACCTAGCGTATGCATTGAGAAATTGACTAATTTCGGATGGCGAAGAAAACAAACTACAAACGATAATTTAATGGAACGAATATTCTATGAATCCTGCGTTAATTAAGCCTCCTACAAAAATGTTTCGACGCCCTGCTGGGCGGCCTTGGCCTTAGTAGAAACTTTCATATTCTTCAGTTGTTTCCAGGCACGTAGCTAGTAAGCTAAATCCCCCTCGAAAAATTCCAAAAATGAATTACAAAAAAAAAAAAAAATTCTGCAACTTTTATCAAAATTGTAGCTTGTTTAGTTTGCACAAATTATTGAGTAAAAGTTGATGAAGATTACAATTTCCAACCATCAAAGACAATGGTAATGAAACTAAATATGCTTTGTGTTTCTGCCCGAGTCAGTGCGAACGAACGTCAAAAATAGTAACTTTGATCTTGTGTGCCTTGTTCGAAGAACAAAAGAAACTGTTACCATAATTCTTGCCGTTGTAATCTGTCGAGAGGAGTGAGTCGCAGAAGTAAGAAGTGGTGCTCCGGCCAACTATGGTGATTATTGATGATTAGTATAAGACCCAGCATTCACGATGTGGAGTTTTTTTTAAGGTGAAAATGGATGTTACACTTACGGAAGTCACCATCATCGAGTCCTACTATGGCAGGCATTCAGCGCTCATACCGTTCAAGAAATTATCCAATGCGAAACCATTCATTTTGAATAACTGAAAACACATGGATGTATTAGTGTCTGTGTGTATCAATGCTGTGAATTAGATTTTAAACGGAAGGAATGATTCTGACAAATATTATTTCAATAATATTTTATGTAAAAATGCTCTTTTTAATATTGGTATTATTTAATTACGATAGCTTGTCTAAATTTTAAACTGTTGGAAAACTAGTATATCAATCAGAAGATCAAACATTTTACGATTTAAACAATGTTGGTGATTCGATGAAATATGAGATATGTTTTTGATTTCGTAAGAATATGGTAAATGGGATAATGACCATGCTAGCGCCGGATTGATTCTAGCTCCAAAAACGAAAACACGACTTGTGTTTCTGAGCAAACCCCTAGTCCTGTGTGGTGTCCCGCAAGAAAAGGAGTTCATTTCATTTTTAACTTTCCTTCACCAAGGAGAAATACAACATAATGCATATTGCATTGGCTTGCTAAGCCAAACCAAATGTTTCGATTACATTTGTGCTCAGCATCATAAAATGAACTTTTTTTACGAGGCATTCTGATGAGACGAAGCCGAAACTGAAATTCCATAACAAATGTAGTTAAAGGTACTCAAAATAAGCAGATGTTTTTAAATAATTTTCTACGAGTTTTTACCTAAAATTTTCACCACTAAGGAGAAATACAGCAAAGGGATAAAAATGTTTTTCTCTAAAAGAACGTATGGTCGATTGTATGCAATTATAACGACGTCGTAAGAGGATAACAAAATGAAGGTGTTGCAACTGATAAGGCCAAACTGTACTGTGGTCAATGGTTCGGCCTGGCGAAAAAAGAAATTACCAAACATGGTCCGATTTCTATCATAAAGTTAATCGTAAATTATATAATAAAGTGTATGCTGCATGGAAAACTAATCAAATGAAAATTTTGAAACTTAGTACTCAGAAATGATTTTAACGTGAAGTGGGCAAAAAATATAAGATCTTTTTTGTAAATTGTGTATTAAATGACTGAAATTTATTTTCTATTTCATGCTTAACTATAACTATTTCATGTAATATTTGAGAAAAGTGTTTTTGAGAGCTGAGCTCTCGAGCTGGGTTTCAAAAAACATTGTTTTAGTGTTTTGCTTCAGCTATACGGTTAAAATAGAATCATTACTCCATTTGCGATTTCTTATCTTCTAAATACGATATGTGACTTCTACTAATACTTATTTAAATCTGTCGTCCCGAGCAAACGAAAAGCCCATAATACCCCTATGGTCATAAGATTTGTCATGGGTGTTTGAAATGGGTTCAAACCATGAAAACACCATCACCATGGTCCGGTAGATCCTATATAAAGTACCATATGTTGGTGTATTTATGGGTTATTGAGACCATTTTATGGTGTCTTGATGGTTGTGAATTTTGTCACGGACCATGTTTAAGGTCTTTTCAAGGGGCTATGTGGTTTTTGAACTCATGCGTATTTGCTCGCAGTAGCTGCTAAGTGAGTCACAGTCAGTATCTATTAGAAAGAAGAAGAAAACTTAGCAGCCTTCTTTAGAATGCTCAATTGGCCAAATAGGGCTCAAGAAACGAATTCTGAATAGTTCCATGAATCAAAAAGAACATGGAAATCCACGAAGAAAACGATCCATAGTAATTCTTCGGGTTCACTTAGAGCATATTATTTAAATACGAGAACCTGAAAGTTCTTTCATCTTTAACTAACTTTCGCAATTTAAACCATTTTTCTCATTTTTTAGTATTTCGTCGGAGAAATTCTGTATTCTTCGTTTAATATAAAGTTTCTATTGTTTTCATTTTTTTCTTTTTTTTATCATTTTATATTTTAATTTTCTGTACTTTTTATAGTTTCTTTTTCTTTTTCATTCTGGTTAATATAGAAAAAGTAAGAAAAGCATAAATGGAGAAAAGAGAAAGAATAAAAACCTATTCTCTCTCTTTTCTCCATTTATTCTTATATTACTTTTTCTATTTTAACCATTCTTGCTTCATTTTTTTTTAAATTTGTCTCATTTTTTATATTTCTCCCATTCTTTTCAATTCTTTCTATATTTCTTGTTCTTCTTCTTCTTTAAATTTTATCTATCTTTTTATGTGCTTCTTTTTCATCTTTTCAGTTGAGTTTAATAATTTATTTAACTAAATATTCATTTCCTAATTTTTTTTTGTATTTTTTACATATTTTACATACATTTTACATATTTTTTTGTAGATTTTAGTGTTTTCTGTATTCGCCCTAACACTTTTAACATTTTCCTCACTTTCCTGTTTTCATTTTTTAATTGGGTGGTAAGTTTTATTTTTCAAACATTTTATATTATTGTTATTTCTATGCCCAACTCTCTGAATTAATTTTGTTCATTTCTATATTTGTTTACTTTTTTGTGACTTTGTTTTTTTTTTATTTTTTGTTGTATTATTTTTTCTTCCTTTAACCGTTTTTCCTGTATTCCATCCTTATTATACAGTGAAGACCCGATTTTAAAATCATCCGATTTTATCAGTCCCCGATTTTGTCAGCATTTGGCCCGATTTTGTCAGCCTTATATGAAAATTGATTGTTAGTCGGGTTAATCCTTTGTTGAGCTTATTTCTCTTATCTTAGAGAACCGAAATATGCAAAAATATTTTTTTATGTTGCACTGTCAGACCCCCTTAAGGGACATTTAAGCTAAATAATCAGAAAGGGTTATGAGGCTATATCTAGGAACTAAAAAAATATTTAAAGAACTTGGGTTTATTAAAAAGAAAGATGTCCCGATTTTTTCATGTCCACGTTTTATCAGCCTGAAATTCACCAAGGGGCTGATAAAAACGGGTCTTTACTGTATTATAGTTTTTAATTTTGCCGAATACCCATTTTTCATGATTTTAATCATTTCACAGTATTTTTTCTATTTCTTCATGTTTTGTCTGATTTCCTTTTTCATTTCCTTCATTTAATTTGACTGTTTCACTTTTTATGTTATATTTTGTCAAATTTTTCCACATACTTTAAATTTTTATCTTTTCCATTGTCTTAATTTTGTCCATTTTCTGTTAATTTTCTGTAATTATTTTCTTTTTTTGATATTGGTAGGTCGACTATTTGTATATTATTAATATTTTCATATCATTTTATTTTATTCATACACTACATTTTCCTCATTTTTCTTATTTATTTTTTGGTTTTCTGATTTTAAATTCTACCTCCTTTGAATGTGCTTTTTGTTTTATTAAGTTTATTATTATTTTCCATTTTGGTACCATTTCTTCAATTTTTAATTATTATATTTAATTATTAGTTTTTTTTAATGACATTGTACCAAGAGCGGATCCAGAAAAAGATTTCGGGAGGGGTCCGAAATTTTGATTTTGGAATGAACATTGTACAATACATTATGCGTCAAAACCTCATTTAATGCAAATCAGTTTTGGTGGTTAAATTTAGTTTGAAATGATTTTAAGTTTGATACTAATATAAAATTCAAACTAATTCAAAATTTCTCAACAAGTTGAAAATTTTCGGAGGGGGTTCGGACCCCCAGGACCCTCCCTCTGGATCCGCCACTGCATTGTACCAAATATATAAATGAAGGACTCGTAAAAGCACCATAATCAGTTTACCCCGAGACCGAGGTAAGTCAGCTACAGGATCGAACAAATGAGATGTTGCATTTTCAAAGGCTGACAATGTTGTAGCGCACCGACTTTGCCATATGTGTTTTTTCTTTAACCATTTGCGACGCAGTGGGACGTATACGTCCCACCTACTCCTCCAAAGTTTTAATTGGATTTCTAGTTAGCGTTGACATATAAATACGTATTATTTCTTTTAATCAACTACTAGGGATGTAAGGAGTACAACTAGCACAAAACAAAGTTTGAGCGAATCCTATATATTTCTTTTGTAAGAAATGTAAAAATGCGAATTTGTTGATTACTTATTAGTTATAAACAATTAAAAATCGAAAGTCTCGTTTTTTTTACAATAAATTCGGCAGTGTCTGAACTAAGAGATCAAACATTGAACTAAATGATAGATTTTTTGCAGAATTTTTTGTAGGCCAGCTTTTCGAAAAAAGTATCCAAATATGCAAAAATGGAGTTTATTATTTTGTTACTCTATAAGAGATTCTCAACTAGCATAAAAATAGATTATGTGGTTTTTGAGATAGCTGATTACGATTCTGATCACACAATTTGCAAATTCAAAATGGCGGCAACACATATTTCGAATCTTGTTCCAATGAGTATAAAGCTCGATTTATGAAAGTTTTTGGGGTCGCTGATTGCGATTCTGATGACAGAATCAGAATCAGAGGCTCCGAAAACCCCCTTGTAAGACGTTTTATGCCAATATAAAAAAAAACATGAAATTTAGCCAAGCACAGTCGCCATATTTTGAATTTTCGACATCAGAATCAGAATTATATTGGATCCGCCATTTTGAATTTAACATTTTCGACGTCAGAATCAGCGACCACGAAAACCCTCTTGTAAGACATTTTAGGCCAATATAAAAGAAACATGAAATTTCGTCATGCACAGTCGCCATATTGGATCCGTCATTTTGAATTTTACATTTTTGAAGTCAGAATCAGAAACAGCGATCCCGAAAACCCCTTATAAGACGTTTTAGACCAATATAAAAAACATGAAATTTAGCCAAGCACAGGTGCCATATGGGAAAATTTTGAATTTTACATTTTCGGCGTCAGTATCAGAATCAGCGGTCCTGAAAACCTATATACAGCTAAAAATAACAGTATTAACAATGAAAAAAAAACGCAAAGGCTTAATAAATTCTAGGTTAAATCAAACAAAGATGAACTGATATCTGGTTGGTGGGTGACAACAGCACTAAGTGCATTCTACTATAGTTCAGACACAATAATTTCTATGCATTATCAGTGGCGGATCCAGGGAGAGGGTCTTGGAGTTCCAGACCCCTTCCGAATTTGTTTCACTTCTTGAGACAATTTAAAATAATTTTTATTTTAAATTCGTATAAAATTCAAAATTATCTCAAACCAAATTCCAGCACCAAAACTGATTTTAATTGAATGAGGGTATTACATATTACGTATTGTACAATGAACATTTCAAATAATAGCAGAGAACTATTTTTTTATAAATATCAAGCTAAAAGGTTTCTCTGTGCTAAAACACATAACGAAGAAGGAGGCTCTTATACTGGACCCCCGGGCCCGTAATTTTATTCTACAGCCAGAATATATTGGCTCAAATGGCAAGTTCCCGTATACATGGACAATGAAAAATCAACGTTCGGTTACAAGTATGGGCACCGCTTATTTGCTGATTCATGTCAAATTTTGAAGAAATGGAACCCATTCCGAAGGACACATATAGGAACTACTTCCCGGTTTTTCTAATAGTGTTTTGTGGCGAAAATGTCTGTGGATCGAACTGTTTCCTTCTATCGAACCCTGCAGTACAAAACGTAATGCGATAATACCATTACACAGAGAATGCTTTGCTCCTATCAGGGACAAACTAATACGCGCCATAGTTGTGTGAAAAACGGCACATTACGGTTTACCCTGTTCAGAAACTGCCGAACAGAAACAATTGCCAAATTTGTGGCAGCTGCTCAGGTAATATTGCCAACGGCAAAAGCTGCGTCAAGCATCTCAAAATTCACAGCCAGTACCATCCTTGAGAAAGTTTCGCTAACACAAATATTGAACCGTGCCAACCGTGGTGATGACACGAAAGTGTACAATTGCGAGACAGAAATGAACGTCCCCCAAGACGTTGGTGAGGTAATTATTTAAAACCTTGCGTTGCATCAATCTACGGCGGGAATTTTCTCAAATCTCATTGTAAAGAATTTTTGCTCAGCACGCAGCCATTAAAATGATCACTACATAGTAAACTGGATGTACCTAGAGTGCTAGCGGTGTACCCAAACATAAGGTTCGATTTGCCAACTAATAGGCGGAAATCTCTATAATATGCATGTACCAGTTAGCCATAATTGATTCGAAATTACCTAATATTGGTAGAGTCAATATAGCAACCTCTAGTCTTTTTCTTGTACCTAAATTCAAGAAAACTGCACATGCTCAGCAATTTTGAATCCACCTAAAATTAAGAAATTGTCAATTGAATCTCAGCGTACTTTACCTAGAAATAAATAAATATGATATGGATAATTAGTACCCATTTTATGGGTACTACCAATTTTGTAGGTATATCCAGTTTACCGTGAGATTAAAATGATGCTGAAACTTAAAGAACATTTTATCCAAATTTAAAAGAAAACTTTTTTACATTTGAACGACATTCAATTAGATAGAGATTACTGGGTAGGGGAAGTTATCAAAATTTAGAGCCATAGTACTCAAGTGATAGTAAGCACGTAAAGTATACAGCTCGGAAAACTCGGAAGTTGCAGGTCATTAGAACAGGCATAATACTTTACGGGCTTAACTTTTGTCTTCTGCTGATGGGGGTCGAGCTTAGGCAGCATAACTGCGAATCACTCAAGTCCGCCAGCATGTCTCCTGGTAAAGACAGACTTTTCCCTCTTTACCGTGAGAATCGACAAGTTCCAAAAACCATTTCGAATCACTTGAGTTATAAACGTTGTCGTCAAGAGTTAAAACAATGAGCATTATTTCTCAAATTCACCATTCTTGAAAAACTAAACAAAATTTGTTAGGATTTTGTACGGGAAATGTTTATTGATACAAATAGTTGAATGAATATCACTATGAATATTCAAATCTTATTACCGTAGAAACTGAAATTTTAATTTATATTCTATATTCACAATACGTCAAAAAGTTCAAAACAATAATCATACTACACTGATATCCCACCGCACTATATATTTTCTTCCGCTAGCTAGCTACACCCTGTTGATTCTTTCTCCTAAATTGCAGCATCTGATCATACATTTCCGTGATGTAAGAATTATACCCCATGATCATCGATTGCATAATAGCATTTCTTTGTTCCATTAGATCCCGCTCTTGCTCGATCTGATCCAGCATCCGTTTCTTCTTACAGGCACACAAGTTGTTCGTCATCCGATCCCACCTTCGACGCGCTTCCTGTTCAATTAGATCGGTAGTCGTCGTTGGCAGATTCACGCCTAATTGCTCCAGTTCGGGCTTTTGGTGCCGATGTGCTTGCAGTTGTTCGAGGTGTTTGTTTACACCGGCAAACAGTTGAGCAAACTCGTTCAACTTTAGCTTAGCAGCCGATTTGTTCGATCTTCGTTGACCATACTTACGTCCCATTTGCCTCGCAGAGTACACGAATTCGACCGTGGCTGGCGGTTGGCTGGTACTAATCGAAGCAGTAGCCGATGGAAGGTTTCCATTGAGAGCTATTCCGATGACGTCTTCAGGTGCTATGATCATCGGCTGCACTAGCCCGTTGGGACCTCTAGCGTAGACGAGGTACATTTTCAGCTCATCTGGTGAAACGAGTCGAAAGAACTTTCCATTTTCCTTGCGGCAAGTGATTTTATCCATTTCCGTAGTTTGACTAGAACTTCAATATTTACTGCTTATAATTTGAGTGATACTGATGCTCGAATTGGCGAAACATTACGTTTTATGGTCGTTTTACAGGTATAAACGAGTATGGAATATTTTGAAAACATAAGAATTGTTCGCATATTCGCTTACCTATTCCAGCAGGTAAGTAAGTACTAACAATACTGCATTTTTAAAAGCTTCTTGCATTCATCAAATCTTCTCACCGATATGCTGTTTACGTCGCAAATCTGTGTTTGTGTATTTCGAGGCAATGAACGATTCAGTGAAACGAAACAAACTGGCGGATAATGCTAGGATATGGTTTTAAGCTTGCATTGCAATTATCACTAATATGAGTAAATGGGTTCGGATGATTTGCCACTTAGACAGTAAAAACTCACATTTTCCACACGAAGAGTTATTAGCACTCAAGCAACTTTTCCGGATAAATCAACGCATTATTTATCCGGATAAATAAATCCGTCGGATAATGAGCAAATGAGTATCACAGTATGCTTTTTGCGCTTGCTGCCTTGCTGGCGCTATTCCAAAACACGAAAGAAACAAGTCTATCATACTTCTTTGTCGCTTTTCTTGGAAATGAATTGTATATTTTGACACTTTAATTGATTTCTCCCGTGAGAAGGAAAAAGAATCGGATAAATTTTATCGGACAAATAATTCTCACGCTATTCGTTGAGACGGAGAATTTTGCGACTCATCTTATCTCGGAATAGTTGGAACTCGCATAAGCTTCTTCTCGCGTAGGTGAGTGATAATGGTAATTCTTGGTTTTAAAACAAAGCTTAATCGTACCACACTTCTCATGAAATGTTCGATTTCGTAAATTTGAAGATAGCCGATCAAAAAACGGTGTGCAAATTGTAAGGTTAACATCGGCGGGGCCGTTGTAGAGCAAACCCACGTCGCATATAGACCCGGTGACGGAGCCGTCACATTTGGGCGTTTAGGGCATGTTCAGGAGCGTTTTATTTTGTATAGGAGTTTCAAAGTAGAACTGGAACTGAAACATTCACATCCCCAGCATAGCGTTTTGTTCTATAATTTCGAACAGTTTTGTTTTAAAATTTAAAGCTGTTATACGACGTCGTTCTATTTGTTGCTGATTTTAAAACATGTTTAGAATTGTGTTTTAAGTTTTCAGCACAGACCCTTAGACCCGATAGACTGGGGAAAAATAAATTTGAATGCAGTAACGCTGAAGGCATGGCGAGACGTGGATTTTGAATTGAATAGAACATCCGCTAAAACTGCTGCTGGGGAGAGAAAGTTCTAGTTTTAAAATATTCATTTTTAGATTATAGAACTGTCAAAATTATGAATCTAAAACTGAAACACTCCTGAACATGCTCTTAGAGTTGGCAGTCTTATCTTCACCGGGATGCATTAAAAACGAGGGATTGCCCTTCCTATGATGATTCTCAGGGATAGACCGTTCCAACATCAAATTATGGTCTTGTAAAATTTTGGTCTTGTCAAACTGCAAATGACGTGAAAACCCAAGATGATACCAGATAAGGTATAGGCGTACGTAAAGCGAGAGTTTTGGTTTTACAATTGGCAACATCTATATTGCGTAAATACTGCTTTACTTCCAGAAAAAAGAAGTTGGTAAAATCAAAATTAATTAAAACAATGTTTTGAATATGGAAACTAGTGCTTTCAGCCTTTTTGAGGTTCTCAAGGCGTTTGTCACCAATAGTGGCCCTTACACGTTCAATATTTTTGTCAATACCAGTATTGACGATATTGTTACAATATTTCAGTTCCGTTTAGCGGACCCTACAAGAGACAAGAATATTGTCAATAAAAATATTGACAAGACTACTTCAATGGGATTGAATTCTGCATAATCAATATTTTCAAAATATTTTCACGATCAATATATTGATCAATAATTGGTTTATTGTCAATATTTCTGCTCGTGTAGGGTCCGCTTTTGAAATCCACATCGTCAATACAACTTTTTTCCATTACACGTGCAATACTTTTGTCAATACTGTCTAGTATTGTCAAAAATATTGAACGTCTAAGGCCCGCTAATAATATTATTGTACACATTGTTTGAGCTTGTCAAATCTGCCACTCTTCTTATTCTTATCCTGACACGCTCTTCTTCCCTTTGGGGCAGACCCTCGATTAAAAACCGCACGGTGGAAGCCCCTTCCGACCCCGTAACTGCCGATCTATCAACTGTCACCATCTTTCAATTCTACGACACGTTTTCAAAATCTGTTTGGTCTTCAAGCGTCCAGGGCTATTCCATTAGTATTCGGCAATACTCCGTCAGGTAACATTAGCGGCAGTATATGTCCTGCTGAAGCTTCGACTGGTGCTGCTCACCTTTTTAGGTAGGTAATGATACCTACCAGGCGTGTGTGACGTCACCCGATCATCAAAGCTTCAACACGTTTTTAAATCTATTTGATCTTCAAGCCTCCAGTGTTATTCCATCCGCATGCAGCGTTACTTCGTCAGGTAACATAAGCAGGAGTATATATCCTGCTGAAGGACACTGCTCGTCTCTCAAATATTGACAACTTCCAGCAATCATATTTGGAATGATGTCGAGGAATTTGAGAAATTGACTCTCGACGCAGACTTGAATGGTAAACTGACGATTTATTACCAGGACATCCGAGGCCTACGCACGAAAAACGATGAAGTTTCCCTAGCAATCTCTTCCTCCCCTTATGACATTGTTGTTCTCACCGAGACTTGGTTAGATGATAGAATTTTTTCTCGTCAACTTTTTGACGATACATATGCTGTTTATAGAAACGATCGCAGTTTTGTGAACAGCCGTAAATCACGCGGAGAGGCCGTATCTACTGTGTTGAATAGATTCGTCGATCCAACACCTGGTGACGTTTCGCTTGAACAGCTGTTCATTACACTGAAGCTACCTGATCGTTTTGTCAGCATCGGTGTAATTTATTTTCCACCAGATCGTAAGAGTCAGTACAAACAACCATGTCCGATCGATTGATGCTGTTTTTCTTGCCTTAGAAGTAATGACTGCGCATTATACTTTGGAGACTACAATCTGTCTAGCCTTATTTGGGACACACATGACAATGTCGCACCTGTAGTCAACGTGCTTCGCTCTTACATTCCTACCGCTTGCGCTGCGCTATTGGATGGATTCAGCTTAAACTGTCTCACACAAATTAATAGCGTTGAAAACCCTTACGGTCGTATCCTGGACATTGTCTTATTGAATGAGACAGCACTTGCCGACTGTCAGATCCACGAACCTGCTGAATCCATTACTGTGAATGATGCAAATCATCCTCCAGCATAGAAGTTATTATCAGTCTGCCGAAACCTGTTATTTTTGAGGATAGCCTGAATGATTTTGGTTTTGACTTTCACCGAGCTGATTTCTTGGGACTTGCATCAGCACTTCATACTGATTGGCATTCACTGATCATACGGAAGATATTGACTGGGCCGTTGAATATTTCATTGCCGTGATTAATGCTCTCATGGTTGATTATGTTCCTCTGCGTAGGCCAGTTCGTAAGCCACCGTGGAGTAATGCACATCTACGGCGTCTTAAACGACTCAGATGTGAGGCACTTCGATTGTGTTGCCGTACACGCTTTCGATTCGCCAAGTATCGTTTTGCGCAAGCGAGTAATAATTATCGAACCTATAACATTCTCTTGTACAAACGCAACTCCATTCGAACACAAGCAAACCTGCGCAGTAATCTCTGACAGTTTTGGAAATTCGTAAACTCCAAGCGGAAGGAGAATGGATTACCTACTGATATGTTTTTGAAGGAACAGACTGCCAATCTGGCTTCGACTTATTCCACACTCACTTTAAAGGCGCATTCAATGAAACTATTTCATCTGCTGATCAAATTGCGCACGCTTGTAGAGACACTCCATTTAATATTTGTCCTTTAAGAAGTTTCACTGATACAGATCGGCAGGTTATAGCAGCAATTAGCAACCTAAAAAATTCAGTCATTCCTGGTCTTGACGGCATACGTGGACATTACAAGTCCATTTATATGATGTTGTTACTTTAATGATTATCTCCCTAAAAGTGAGATATTTTTACCAACTTTCTTGCAAATGCATATATTAAAATTATGTCTTCGGCAAAGCTGTAGAGTTAGCTTTTGACAACAACTTTACTGAAGACACAAAGTCTTTATCTAACATTATTGCTGGTTGTTTGAGGATGGCCCTTTTAAAGCCAATTCATTAATATTACTATTTAAATATCATTCAGGCATGTTCGGTATGTTCCGTAAAAAGGTTTGAATTATCGAAATGCACAACTTTCTATATTACAGCAATGGCTTATCTCGTGTATTTTCAACGTAATCTGTCAATTTTTGAAAAATGAAATGTTTCAAATGGTGATTGTCTGTTAACGTGCAAGCGGCTGAGTTTACTATGCTATATGAGTTTACGTCAATAGTGTTTTCGGACAGCTCATCAAAAATAGCAAGTTTTGCTGCTATGATTTTCTTGATTAATCCTCCTACAAGTGAGATTTCTCAACTACACTTTTTTTTGTAAAAGAAATGAGCTAACGTCTTTGAAACAGTTGTGGAGATTGCTTTTACAAATAGCATTGCTGAATGCACGAAGTCTCTTCTTTAAATGCTTATGAAGTTATAGCTCGTTATATTTGGATGACACCCAAAAACATTTTTTTAAATATCTTTTCAATTATTATACCTAGGGGTTTCATATATTCTACGAAGTTATTTCATATGTCAAAATACACAATTTTTGTTACGTATATTTTTTTTCTTATCTCGAGTATTTTCGAAGATATCGGATAATTTTTGAAGTCCAATAGTTTTTTTCAAATCATACATAACTGTACTGGAGACAAGTGAACTCCATTGAGTTTTATAGTGTTAATGTAGCATTTCTAATTGCATTTACAGCTGGCTGCCTGTTTTTGCCCGTTTAAAAGTTATTACTTTTGAAACTCTAGCTAATTTTATCAAAAATTACCCAATAACTTCTATGTCACAAGAAATAGACCGATGATCTCTTCGAGAAAGACATATATTTTGATAAGACGAAAAACTTCGTGGAACATGTTAAAGCTTTATCTAGGATATTTAAGAAATTATTTTGAAAAAAAATTTTTCAATGTGTCATTCACAAACAACGGTCAATAACTTCTAGTGTACTATAAATAGATATTTATGGTCTTCAGTAAAGATGTTTGCTAAAACAAGTTCTTCAACATTTCTAGAGACTTCATCTTGTTTTTCATACTTTAAAATTATAACTATATCATCTAAATATAGGTCTTGGATCATCATAAAACATCCCAGAAGACATTAGTGCTTTACGCTTTACATGAAAAAAAATGTTCCTAAAATCGTGAATAAAGTGCCACGAATTCTGGAACAACCACGTTTTTACGTTACGAAAAGAGAACCATGAACAAAAAATGGGTTTATAATTATGTTCAATTTCCCTTCAATAACGCCCGCGTAACGCTTTTATTAGGGACCATTCATAAATTACGTAACTCAAAAATTGCCCAAAATTGACTTTCTCCTCCCCCCATGTAACAAACTGCACAAATTTCTCTAACCCCCAATCCCCTATTACGTAACGTAAGTCATGTTTTCCGCCATGTCATTACCAAATCGTTTTTCTGCACGTGAACTAGTACACAACTTTAAGAACATTATTCATAAAACCAAAGGATGACTTATGATGTTATTCATAGGTTCACAAAATCAAAACAGTCAGAATACTTTCTCGTGAACTATTTCATGAAACATGGAGTTTTCTTCTTGAATCGATACAATCCTCGTGAATTAATTTATGATTCTTATTATATTAGAACGATCACAAAATCATTAAATATTATTCATGAACTCGTGAACTGGTTCATGATTCCTAGTAAAATAGTCCCGACTTACCATTCATGGTCGAGAAATAGTTCACGAAATCATGAAAAATTATTTATGTATTCGTGAACTGTTTCTCGATTCCTAGTATACTAGTCACCACTTACCATTCGCGTTAGTGGAATTATTCACGAAACCATTCAATATTATTCATGTATTCGTGAACTAGTTAATGAATCCTAGTATAACAGCCATGATTTACCATTTGTTGCCGTGAAATAGTTCACGAATTCATAGAATATTATTCATGTATTGATGAATTTAAAGTCGCGACTTACCATTCGTACTCGTGAAATAGTTCGCGAATTCATAACATATTTTTCACGTATTCGTGAACTGATTCATGATTGCTGATATAATTGTCACGACATACCATTCGTGCTCGTGAAATAGTCCACAAAATCATCAAATATTATTCATGTATTCGTGAGCTGGTTTATAATTTCTAGTAAAATAGTCACGACTGACCATTCCTTTTTTTTTCTTCGAAAGTTGTCCTACTGGAGCTGTAGAGCTAGGTTCTCGGAAGGGCTCCCCGTCAGAATCACATACTACAATTTGCAGACGAGACAGGCAATGTCGCTCACTAAAACACTGCATTAGGCCAATTGTAGCGGGCCGTGATTCTGAATGTGATATTCATTGTACGGTTCAGGTATGTGCGGGCGTAGGGGCTCGCGATCGCGTGTATCATCGCGAAGGGCTCGAGCATTTGTACGTTAACGTGCTCGATCGCGTGTGCTAACGTGTATGAACTTCGCGTGTATAATTTCTATTTCATAACCGTGTGCCTTTCGCATATTCGCGTGTGTTCTAGAATGATCGCGCGCGGACCGTGAATCTGATACTTAATTTTTTGTGTACGGTTCAGATTCCAGAAGAAAGTGGGTTCTTACATATTACTAGAATTCCCATTCATGTCGCCGTAGAACGCGTGGTCTAGTGGATATGAGCTTTATTTTTTTTATTGGTCCAACTGAATGTATGGACCTAAATTGCTAGAATGAAGGCTAAAGATTTCCGGATGTGACCGATTCATGATCGCGCGCGTTTGCGGGTTCGCGTTTGAGACCGCGTTTGTAACTTCGTAAGTACTAAAATGTTCACACAATTGCCGGAGTGTTATCAAGTTTACGCGATCGCGGGTATAGGTGTGCGTAGATGATCGCGAAGGGCTTCGGCGTTCGTATGTTGACGCGTTTGTCGCGTGTGCTCGCGTGTATGTGACTTCGTGTGTATAAATTCGATTTTGAAACCCTGCGGCCATTCATATATTCGCGGACCGTCATTTTGATCTTTAGCTTTCGGTGTACGGATAACATTCTGACAGGGAGAGAGTTACCCCATATCACTAGAGTTTCCGGTCATGTCGCCATGGAACGTTTTCTCTAGTGGATATGGGAGTTATTTTTCAATTTTTTTTATTAATTAACAAGGACCTAGATTGTTGGTACCGAGGATAGAGACATCCAGACGATCCCGATTTATGATGGCGCGAGCGCGGGAGTTTGAAGGTTGACGCTTGAGATCGTGTTGCTAAGTTTATGTGTGCTGAGATTTTCACCTTATCACCGGGGTGTAATCATGTTTGCGAGTTCGTGGGCGTAGGTTGCTTGGAAAATCGTGAGGGGCTCTAACGTTTGTGCGCTGACGTGATTTTGTAACGTGTGTTCTTGAATGGTCGCGCGAACCGTGAGTCTGATATTAAATTTTCGGTGTGCGGTTAGAATTCTGGCAGAGAGTGGGGGATCGTTTATATCGATAGGGTTCCCGGTCATGTCGCCATGAGACGTGTTGTCTAATAGGTATGTGCGTATTTTCTTAATTGGTCCAGCTGAAGGCATGGACTTAGGCTTCTAGGATCAAGAATAGACTTACGGACGTGATCGATTCGCAATCGCGTGCGCGAGGGCATTTTTGTAGGTTCCCGCTTGAGACCGCGTTTGAGAATGTGTGATTATTAAGACGTTCACTATCACCATCTTTGCTGACCCAGCTGAAGGCGGGTGTAGAATGGAGTATATGACTCGAAAAGAAGAAATAAAGGACAATATATGAGAGACGTAATAGATTAGATAGGTACACGATACAGCTGAATTTATGATCATCACATGAAAGACATACATTAGTACTTCAAATTCTACCAATTCTTGAATAGCCAACCACACCACATGGCACATCCTTTCTTTTTTTATGTCACTAGCCGTGCATTGAAGAATGCCTAAAACTCTGAACTAGGCCCCGTTGAGTCCAGTCCGTCATCTGTCCGTCTCGTCCTGTCGTGCCTGGGGCTCCCAGGTTACATGCATTCACCAGACGAGACTAGCTTATGTCATCTTAATTGTGCACTCGTTTCGTAGAATCGAGGCGATCATCGAAATGATAGATCCTACGAGTGAATGCACTTGGCCCAGTCACCTGTCGACCATTTGTATATTTGCGAGTTTGAATGTTTACGTGTGTATGGGAAGTGTTGTGTGTTGAAATATGTGTGTTACCTGGAAATAATAAGTTAATACAAATAATATTTAATGTGTTAAAATAAGACATGTGTAATATGCTACTTGCAGTTTTTGGTCGTTCCTACTTATCTGATTCAATTGAGTATGGGAGTACATCTCAATTCTTCTGAAACCTGGCGATATCTGATGGTAGCGAATAGTCATTATTGGCAGCAATGTTACCCTTTTTTGATGAATGAACTCGGAGAGGCCATCATAGGAATGTGACGCATGAGACCGAAAATAAATAAAACAAAATGAAATAAAGAGAAGAGTTAGTATTACTATTGAGTATTGTTTGAACAACACACATGTACAATGCAATAAAACTACTTGGAATCGTTTAAATGCCAGAAAATGATATATTTATTATTAACGACAATTGCATTCCGTTAAAAGTTTCTCATGCTATGCTGACCGGGAATGGATGATTGATGTGCGTCGATAAATTAATCGTACCTTCATTTATCCAACCGAATGAGTCGAATCGAATGCACGAATTGAACACTGATAAAAAGTGATCCAAAGAAGGATTACCCACTATTCTATCATATAAGCCAGTTCTGCATCCATTCCCTGACCCATATGTCACAAATACTCAGACGAATACATACACTGATAGACATACGACTAGCACATAACAATTTTACACTAGTACTAAAAACTACAATTATTACAACACAACACAACTAATGAACCCTTCATCTGTTATTTTTTTTAATGCGCCTGTGCACGTTGACGAGGTCGATCGATAAATCGACACACAATGACTCCCACTGCGAGCCGTGCTCAAAAAGACAGCCGTTAAGCTGTTGAACAATGTCTGCAAAGACAGCCCACAGAAAAAGTCAATCCACGGCGACCCGCCAATCGGCCACGCCAGTGTGCACAGGCTCTAAGCTGACTGTTAGTTTGGACTGGTGCAGAGTATAAAATAACAAAAAACATAAAAAAGGCCCATAAGCCCTCTCGGTATCCTCGATGCACCACTATCGAGGCGTAATGCAATAACCATCTTAAAGCAGGTGTCTGCTCAAATATGCTTGAAGATGTTTGCAGTACCGTCAAACCCGTCAACCTAGGAGAGGGAAATAGTCTGGACTGACCATTCCTAAAATATTTCACATGATCATGAAATATTATTCATGGATTCGTGAACTAATTCACGATTCCTAGTACTTGACCGTGCATCTATCTTGCGTGCTTGTTATATTTAGAAGCTATCTCTAATCATTTCCAATTTCATGCAACATGGTCATGAAATTTGCACGGGAACTATATAGTATTCTGAAATCATGAACAGGAATCACTCTGCTCATGATCAAAATACCACGAAATAGAAATTACGCAAATCGTGACTAAGATTCTGCAATCATGAACATCGTTTAGCTGTCGGCTGTGTATTGTGAACAAGGATCACAAGAAAAACAACCACAGTAACCCTACCAAGCATTCGAATGTAACCCCCCGTATATATTAGACACGAACTAGTTTTTTGGAAACACAAAAAGTTTCATGAATACGAGGTTTATTATTCATAATTTCAGGAAATTGGTCACAGTTTTCGTAAATCCTTCAGTTTACGAAATCGTGATCTTGTTTTCATGAATTTATTAAGGGATTTTTTTCCGTGACCGTTTTGGCGTAATTAATTTTTCGCACGTTTTTGGCGGTGGAGCGTATTATATCCTCTTAGCCTACTGTGTGTTAGAACAGACACGTAAGCATAACATTGATGATTGCTGATTGCAGATACTGTTTGAGCGGTGTAGAATGAATGAATTAGGCCATTGCAGTAAAAGCTTTCAAGCCGGCACCAGCGTCTGTTAACGGCTAGTTTTGTGTACAATTCTAGGTTTCAAAGCATAATTTTCATGTCAAATAGAATGCCTTTTCCTCGTTTTAGAAGAAAGCTCTGCCTTCATTCCCCTTTACCACTGGTTTACTATTTCCACAACGCAAATAGTAACCAATTGACCTTTGTGTCAAGTGTAGAACTATCTTCCAATACGTGTTCTCATTGAACCAACCACCCATCAGCAAACCACCCCCAGCCGCGCCGGTCGGGCGGTAGGAAGCCATTCATCAGTTCGAGTATCTTTGTTCTGTAGCCACGTTCGGAGGCTGGTTTCTCTCTCTCTCTCTCTCTCTCTTTCTCTGACTCTCTTTTTCCCACGCTGCACGATCTTAACGATCTCGCAGTACATAATTGGTGTTGTATTTGTGAAGTAAACTTCGTTCGGAGCTTTTCGCACACTTTTCATACAATCGACAGTTTTGCACGTTGTTTTGTTGTTGCTGGCAGGGAGGCGTACGACCACATGGTCTTGAACTTTACAGCGATAATGGAAAATTGCTCACGCGGAGATACATTCCCGGCACCGGAAAAGCCTCTCCGAGCGAATCGTGCATGTAGTATACACAGGAGCAGGAGAGTCGGTTTCTAGTTCTGTGAGGATATATGCGTGTGCTGATATGAGATTTGGCGTCGTCGGAATGAATTGAATGCTGGCTGGAATATCTGGTGCCAAGGATTCTGTTGCCACTGCTTCTAGTGCTACTCTGCTAGTATTCCGTGAGCAATTGCCGTACCTAGATGTTTCCCGAAGAGGCTGCGGTTCGCCGGATTGTCCTGCCAACGTTTGGAACGGGAATCTCCTTCTGCTTGACTCGTTTTAATTTTAGCCTGTCCATCGGGCAGTGTTCTGGCCTAGTGCGAGAGTGAGAAAGTGGACATCGCGGTAGAACGGCTCGAGTGATATCAGATTTGTTAAGCCATCCCCTCCTATTACCAGCTCTGCTCGCGTAGCGCGACACGACACAAGAATGGGGGTGTTGTCCCCAGGGTGGTTTTTAAGGAAACGACGTCAATCAAGATGAATGTGCGAATGTAGGGGAATTGTTTGTATGAAACATCGAAAGTTCCTGGGAAATCTGGCACTAGGTGTATTCGAGGTATTACATGTTATGTAATTAGAGTTTTAGGAAGGCTTTCTTCAAACAATCAGTGATTACCCATAAACTGTGTGAAATTTGTGTAAAAAGCCATCGAAAAAAATATGATAAATTGATATTAGAACCTCGTTCACCGATAGACGAAGGAAAATATCGATTCGGTCAGAATTATGCCTAGTCAGATCAGCGAGAAGGCGCATTTTCGGCAGTGCTTCTTAATCCGTTCTATCGGTTTTTTGTGTGGATTCCAACGGTGCAGATGAAATAGTATCCTTTCAGGAACAGCTCTCCGTTGAAATGGCAGCATCCGAAAGCGGGACGAAGAAGAGCCAACTTCGCTCACCGGAATCAACAACAACGACTGCCAGTGTCCCCGTGTGTTTGTATTAGTGCGAAGGGAAACACTCTCGTAAAATATATAGTAAATTTGCTCATGTGATCAGAAAATTGCATTCGACAGTAATAAGCTTGGCTGGATCCAGCTACTAAATTGTTCAAATTATTATTGATGGTGGAATTAGGCATGATAAATTACGCGTTGAAAGCTAATACGGAATTAGTGTTGTTTGAATGAAAACCCACATCCACGCAGTTCGCAGCAATCGGTGGGGACGCATTATTGTTTGTGGAGTTGTCTAGTGTAAACTACATCTGTTTGATGAGTGATAAAACCCGTGGCAATACAGGATGGTAGGAGGATTCTATTTGAAAGAGGATTAACGTCGGAGTAGTTCGGCTTCATAACGCAGGTTTGTATTACCATGCATCAGTTGCAATTAGGTCAATGACACGCTATATTACCAGCGTAAAGGGAGTTTTGATTTTACACAGTCTCGAGGATAGTTGTATGATATTAGACAGACTGAAAGTACAAGCATTTGTTTTGAACGACCAACCGTCATAAACTGGAAAGGAACAAAGATCGACCGTAGTTGCCGTTAATGGTTTGAAACTACGTGAGAGGGATTTGTGGAAAACTTTCCAAAGTCGATTGTGCATGTTTGGGCAAAAACTTTGTACGTGTTTCATAGTCAGACATGTTAGAACTTTTTCGTTTGGGTTACGAGCTAATCTTTTGAAGTTATTTCATACTGAAGCAGATTATCATACATTCTCTAGATGCTTGCGTTAGCACTGCGGATTGGCTGCTAAATGTGTCAGACAAAGTTATGGCTTGCGCCATAATTCTCAACGCGTATAATCGTATTATACACTCAAGAGGTAGAGTCGTTTGCATTTTCTCGAGCCATAGCATTTTTAATTTTTGCATTCATGCTTAGAATAAATCGGTATTATAAGAAAATGACTGAGTATCTATGTATTGTAGTTTTAACATGCAATGTAAATTTACGATTTGTATTCCTCTCGAATAAAAATTCGAACTTTTGGTTTTATTCGTGCTTCCGGCCACAGCTACAGACTCCCTGCTAGATCATAAGCTTAGCGGTAAATTTTTCGGCGAATGAAAATTTATATTTCTTGGAAGCATCTTGCAATATTGAACTTCTGCCACTGAAGCTGTTTGATGTCAAATTTGCAGCTTCCATAAAAATGCATGCGTTGAATGTGATCAGTTCCTAGCCATACAGTTTTTTAGCCTACACGTATTGGCCGTAATGTTTAGTTTTGCGGTTTAGTTCCGGAGCTTAATAGACCGTTACCTGTTGACCACGTCCCGAAAGTGCTGAGTCTTCCTGACGTTTTGACGCAGTTGCCGGTTGACTGTACCGCTTCGACGCATTCTTGTAATCTTCCGGGAAACAGACAAAATTCCTTGAAACTTTTCAGTACCGTAAATTGGAGGTACCGTTGCGATAAATAACTCTTTAGTTCAGTTGAAGTTTTTTTTTGATTATAGAGGTTTTAACCTTAGGGTCATTCGCCTCTTTTCGGGTTAGATAAATCTCATTTGGAAAAATTTCCAACCCTATGTGCGGGGTTGGGAATCGAACTCAGGTGCGCTGCATACAAGGCAATCGTTTTACCAACTACGCTATGCCCGTCCCCCTTCAATTGAAGTTGATTGATTTCATTATTATACAAGGTATTGTTTGAACAGATTGAAACGATGCAGGAGAGTTGTATCATTTTCGATTTTAATTTGTGTTCATAAAAGGTATATTGAATGACAAAATAATCGTTGCCGATAGATGCTGAACATTCTAAGAAAAAATTCTGTTTTTTGTTTCGATGATTTTGTTAGAGGAAATCTTCTTATCGTGCGTTACAGAAAAAAACTGTCATTTGATCAAATTCACCCCGGTGATCAAAGATACCCCGTTTTACGGTACTACACTTTGGGTGGTTTTGGCCAAGCATAATAAAACGAACCGGCCAATCATATATTCTTAATTTATTTTTTGGCGGCCTTAACTGGGCGGTTAATGCACATCGATGTCGGCCGTATTTTTGCAACGACATATTTATTTTGAATCGAATGTTATTTGCATAGATTATGAATGAATGATTCAGATTTTTGAGAATAAAAACAAAAAACAAATTGCTGCAGATTTTTCGTACGCTCAAGATGTAAAATGGAGTCGGTAAGACATCGCAATAATACTTCTCATGTACTGTATTTGTGGCCTGCAAAGAGGAGGTGTGATTGGTAGTTCGAGAGACAGCAGAAGTTATTTCGAGCATTATGCTTGTTAATTTCCAAAAACAGAATATTTGGTCGTCTGCCCCGACAACAGCAAACAATCGACAGTATGTATCTGGACCATTTCTGAGCTCCATCACGGTACTGATGGCAATTTTGCTAGACAAATGAGAATAAAACGGCAAGCAGTCCGAACAGTAAGCGATGCTTATTGAGGGGATCCTCTTATATAATTGTGGCAAAAGTACCTAATGTTTAATATTTTTTTTGAAGCAGTAAAATGACTAAACTAAATTTTGCAAAATGTTTATTAACGTTTCATCTATAAAATAAAAAATTTCGAGCGCAAGGTGTCAAAAATGGCGTCCAAAATGGCGGCTTTCTCGTAACAAGATTTTTCGGATCTGCGGGCATTCTCGTTTTTAAACCACTGAACCAATCAACTTCGGGTTTTGCCCGCCTAAAGGAAGACAACATTCTCGGGCGCTGTAACCTACAAAATCGCAATATTTTGATCATTAGCGATTTTTTCACAGCCTGTCAAAGTGGAAAAATCATTCGAAAAAACGATACTTTATTTTCAAGTGGCCGCCATTTTGTTTCTGTCGAATTTTTCATGTTTTTTAGGTTGGGGCGCCTCTACGGAATGTAATCTTCAAGATCGTTTTGGTTTGCTGCTTGTAGACGACGAATTGCGACCTGTATCGTGTCCGCAGATGACGTCGGTTTTCGAAACACCTTTTGCTGTATCCGCCATTTTGGACACCTTTTTTTATTTTTTTTAAATTTTATTTTTATTTTCGTCAAGCATATGTAGACTACATAGAATGGTTTTACAATATTTACTTATATACTATACATTATTTCTACGGTTTAGTTCAGATTTAATTTATTTTCTAGACATGGAAAGGTCAATTATTACACAATTTTCATTATAACGACGCATCATTCTATTGATGGAACTATTTTTAGCATAGTTTGTCCTAAAAGATTGTTCTTGGAATAAATTACGAGTTCTTAGTTGCCGGCTAGGTACACAAAATTTTATTTGCGAAAGTAATGATGCGGATTGTACACGTTGAGAAATAATGTCGTTGATAAAGCAAAGCATGGCGAATTCGCGGCGTTTTTTTGAGTGTTTGTATATTAATGAGCATGCTGCTTTATACGATGGAAGAGGAAATGTCGTCCAGTTTAGTTTACAAAGTGCGTACAAAATAAATTGTTTTTGGACTGATTCGATGCGTTCTTCGTACAGGACGGTGTATGGGTTCCATACTATGCTGCAATATTCCAAAATTGGCCTGACATATGTATTGTATAATATTTTTATTGTGTAAGAGTCTACAAAATTGTAGGTGAAACGTTTAATAAAGCCCAGCATACTATTTGCTTTGCTTTTTTTGACACCTTACACTCGAAAATTTTTATTTTATAGATGAAACCTTAATAAACATTTTGCACAATAGCGCACACGTCTAAGTCATTTAACTCCTTAAAAAAATTATCAAACATTAGGTACTTTTTGCACAATTATATAAGAGGACCCCGTTAAGGTTCTCATTCCAATGAATTGGTATGAAGATTCTTCCGCGAATCTCTCACTATTTGGAACCGTTATTGAGAGGAATTGAAAAGGAGCATCATTCTATATACAGTATGAGTACGGTTATGGCGGTCATCTTATCACAAACAGTAAACTAGTATTAACAAGCAGGTGCACAGTGGTTCCATTCCTTAAGGGGGTCTTCTACTCTCGAGGCCTAAAATTGAGCACTTTTTTGGGTATAAATTGTGAAGTATCTACTCAATAAATTTTGAAGTTTTTTTTTATTTTGAGGATGCATGCTTTGACTTTTCAATTTAACTTTTGAAGATAAAAAAAATCTTTCGCGACCTCTAAACTTTGTTGTTGACATTGATGTTAAAACTACATGGGTCCCGCTTAAGTAAAGTTGTGACAAATTGGGTAATCCGTAACCAGAAGACTTTTTGCCTTTCTCCTATAAAAAGGTCAATCACTCTGAACATCTACAACTTAATCCCGGCCCGGAGGGCCGTCTGTCATATACCATTCGACTCAGTTCGTCGAATTCGGCAAATGTCTGTGCGTGTGTGTGCGTATGTATGTATGTGACCAAAAATAAGCACATCGGTTACTCAGGAATGGCTGAACCGATTTTTTCAAACTTAGTCTCAAATGAAAGGTACAATGTTCCCATAGGCTGCTATTGAGTTTCATACGCACGACCAATTTCTTCACTTGGACGAAAACCAGTTTTCGATGAAAATCGGTTTTCGACTAATTATTTCCCAGCTATCCTAAAACTGGTTTTCAGCGACAACCGGTTTTCATCCAGTGAAGAAATTGGCCGTTATAGCCGTTTTTTAAACTTTGTGACGATTTTCGATCATTTTCCTAGAAATGTAAATATAACTTGCAAACAGGTCTTCGATCAAACGCACGGAAAAATTTGGAAATTATTTGGAAGAAGAGCGAAAAAAAATATTTTTTTTTTTTCATCAATTCTCGAGAAATCGTGCCCACCGACGCTAGAGGAACTAAGTCAGCTTTTGATTGGTTGTAACGGGAAAGATTTATAGCCGCGCGTAAACATATTCCGAGACACCCAGTCGACACTAGTAGGCACAGAAACGTCGCTGACCCGGAACGTACGTGCTCGGTGCGAATCAATCTCAGCGCAACATTGGAATGAATAAACACAAATAAATGGAATTCTTTTAACTAAAGCTACCGCACCACCGCTTCAAGCTGTTTAGGGGTCGTGCACAAATGACGTAGATTTTTTCGACGATTTGTTAGCCCTACCTCGCTCTTCGCATTTTGTAGAATATTATCATAAAATTGTAATTTCTTCCTTTCGAACAAGATACCCCCAACGTCCCCTACTTATAGTTATAACAAGTCTATTTTAAAATACGTGTTGTATGTTTTAATTTACTAGAAGACATGTGATCGTACGCATTTGCGACTCGCGTACCTACTTCATCAAAATGTTCGGGGAGGGATGTTTTTTATAAAATATTAGTTCTCTCAGGACGAACAAATCATTTTAATAGGTTTGATTAGATTTTTATATTTCATGGCACACTTTTTCGTAGTTGCTACTTTACTGTTAATGATTCTAAAAAACACATGTTCCACGAAATGTGATCAAATTTTACCAGACTTGAAAATTTTCAAAAAGAAATCTGGTTAAGAATTTAACTGAATAATGCATGGCTCATAAAATGACTGAATTTACAATATTACCGTAGTGCGTGTCTAGTATTTTTCTGTTTTAGTTGTTTTCTGTATAAATATATCTGAGGAACACAATGGCATAATAATTTTCAAAATAAAAATGTATTGTGAGACACTTGAGATTTAGTTTCAAACTGGAAATATTGAATAGTTGGCAACACTGTAGCTAAAAATACCAATTTACTTTAACACTCCGGCACTCGCGCCGTTGTATTTTGTGCAACTCCTTCAGAAACTCTAGTGAAATCTTCTTTCAGCACCAGCGGCTGCTCATTCGGGGAGCCATTCGCGCGAGTGCCGGAGAGTTAAAAGGAATATCAGCGATTGTTTATAGACCAAATTAAAACGAAAATATGTATAAAAGTTAATAATTAATGATTTATTTGTGTGGAACATTGTCCATGCACAATTATGACACATCATACATATTTTGTCATCAATACACACATATGATACGTGTGAGTACGATTTTTGGCATTTTTATTAAAAACTCTAAATGGAGTCAAAAGATCTTCGTACTAATTTAGAGATTAATAAAGAATAGACGGAAGCACCAATTCTTCTCTGAATTGCTACTACCATTGGTAAGTTTCAAGATATTCAATCTCAATCTTTGAAAATATTTTTTCTCGAAATGTGCTAAATAGTGATTGTCATAACATAGCACAACAGTGACATACTATCCCTATCATCCCACTCGTTATAAAATCAGTATAAGGTCGCTGGGGCCCACCAAAACGCTACGTCATTTGTGTACGAACCCGTCTGTGCGCTGGCTGGCGGCATGTTTGCCGAACAACGAGATTGTATCGTAATTTTGAAGTTCCTTGTGGCTTTTCTCACTCCTTTCGTCGTTTTTTGGGAGCGAGATGAAAAATTGTTTTATTACAACTTCTTTCGCCGGCATGCAGGGTGGAATGGGCGGTACGGTTAATGTTAATGATGAGATTTTGCTTTACATTTCAAGAGTCTAGAAATCGACGTTGGTCGGAAATGGCACGTGGCACGTCACTGCAGAAGAAGCGTGATGGTATGCTTGATGGCTGATTGTGTGCGTTGTGTTCAATGTTAAATAAAATGCGTTCGTGTGCTATCTTGTTTCAAAGAGAATTAAGGGTATCTTGAATATAACGTAGTAGGGATCTACTGGCAGTAAAATGAATATATTGAATACTTTGAATATTTTTGCAGGATCATTTTGTTGGTCTGATTATTATTGGTTTTACACTCGTCGTTTCGTCTTTCGGATTAGGGTAATTTAATACTATGGGTGGGGATATGGATTCGAGCTGAGATCGGTTACGTACTTGACAAGAGTCGTATCTATTAGGTCATATCGTTTCTCTTCCCTAGACTTTATTACTTTACAAGCTTTGGGCCTTGTTATCTTTTCGGCAATAAAAAATCCTGAATGGTTATAACAATAAAGATAATAGGAATCCTCTCTGTGTTGTATGCATGTGAATCGTATTGAACTTGTCAGTGTATCGTAAAATATGCATTACTTGGGGAATAATCTAGATAAACACTGTGTAAAATTCATCCAGTACATTTTTTACAACAAATTTTTCGCGAGGTGCTTCCGGAGATTCAATGTCTCTCGTTCAATTTTCAATAAATTGAGTGTGTGACAGTAGGTACTGGCCTGTGGTTTATTGGCACTGTGTGGAACTCACTTTCGTGCCTAACCACATAAAGCACTCCTTACTCTTTTTTTACATCGCGGTATTACTTCGTGGTGAGGCTCGTTGTCTTTTTTTTGCACACGAGTTTCCCGCAGCTTTTTCATACGAGCTTGCATACAATAAACCTTTCGTTTCGAGATGCGCACCCCTGTTTAGCCGTGATTCCAGAAGCCATTTAGCTCCCAGCTTTCTCACGATCTACTTCGATAGTCCTCGGCGGTGAACTCACCCTACTCCGACTAACAGTTAGCCGACGGAGGGATTTCCGCCGAAACTGATATCCGCTTCTTTGAGTCATTTTGCTCCCAGCTTTGTCGAGATTCACGAGCATATTCTCGTGGGTTTAAACGCCATACAGCCCCACAAAAATACCGTAAATATGGTCCGCGCCAAATTTCACAACCATCAAAACACCATAACAAGATCTCAAAAACTTATAAATACACCAGAATTTGATTTCCATATGGGATCCTCCGGATCACGGTGATGTTGTTTTCTTGGGTTGGAGCCATTTCAAACACTATCAAAACATCATGCAGTAGGGGTGAATTTGGACCATGAGCATACATCATGCAGTAGGGGTGAATTTGGACCATGAGCATGGGAGAATTATGGGCTTTTTGTTTGCTCGGGTCCACTTGGATATATTCCGGCGGTAAACCTACCCTACTCCGACTGAGAGTTGCCTGGCGGCGGAATTCCTCTCGATACCGATGCTTGCTTTCGTGAGACATTTAGCTTTCCGCTGCCTCCCGATCTCCTCGAACTAGTCACCGGCTGTGGACCTAGTCTACTCGATGGCCAGCCAGCATATGCCAGCCGAGGTGAACCGTAGCTTCCGGTTTACTGACGTCCCAACCCCCCGTGCTGGCTATTCGACGCGATCTAATCGCTTTAATCCCCAGCGGTGGATCTGGCCTTCTCACGAACTACCCGTTAGGGTGTCGAGGTCGGTCCGGTGATTCCGGGGGAGCCTGGTGTCCGGTTTGCTTGCGCCCTGGTGACCCGAACCCGGTGCTACGTCGCGTACTACTCAATTGGTTCCCGGCGATGGATCTAGTCTACTATGGCGAAGAGTTTCGTGGCGGCGAATTTTCTGCCGAACCCAATTTCTTGGTTCACGGTGGCTTTCTAGCGGGCGGTGTTACTTTGTTGGTCCCTTCGCCACTTCCTCTGCAGCTCGGAGAGTATACTCGTAACCAGTCTGTTGACAGCGTCCCAGATATGATCGTCATGGCACATCACTTCGACTTTCACACCAGGCATACCCCTTCGGACTTCTTCGAACCTAAGGCATTCGAAGGCTACGTGTTCCGATGTCTCTTGCACGTTCACACACTCCGGGCGAAGGGGTGACGAAGCGTGTCCAAACTGATGCAGGTATTTCCGGAAGCTTCCGTACCCGGACCAAAACTGCATCAAATGGTAGTTCACCTCTCCATGCCTCCAATGTATCCAAGCAGACACATTTGGGTTGAGTCGGTGGGTCCACCTTCCTTTCTCGGCGTTGTCCCACTCTTGCTACCACTTAGCCAACGAGTCCGCTTGGACCAGTCTTCTTGCATTATGTGCATTTCTCCGGTGGTAGCGTTGGTTCCACGTCTTCAGCCATAGTGAAGCAGATCCCGGCGGAATGTTGCCTCTGACGGTATTGTTATGTATTGTTTAGCACCCCAGGCAGGAACCCCATATCGGAGTATAGATGACGAAACAGTAGATAGTACTTCTCGGACCGCCGACGTTTGGCATGATTTTCGGTGCCTTCGCCGACTTTTCACAGGTGAAGTCGTCGTGTTTGTTGAAACTGAATCCACTCTCAATTGCTCCAGTGCACGCTTCGATGCAACCACTTAATATAGATCTGCATTCGTTGAAGCGTTTCGCTGTTTCACACTGACAATACCTCCGTCTTATGGAGAGCTTGATCCCGTTCATCCAGCTCTCGATCGCGTCTATTGTCTTCGTTACCGACACCACCACTTCTTCAAGCGTCTCACCAATCCCCATTACTGACACGTCATCTGCGAAACGTAAAATTTTCACTTTCCTGGGCAGCCACAGTATCAAAACCCCATCGCACAACCCGTTTCAGAGAGTTGGACCGGGAATGCAGCACTGAGGAACATCTGCTGTGACTCGTGTTGACTTTTGCCCCTCGCTCGTCTCGTACAGCAGCACTCTGCACTGGAAGTATCTCTTCAAGATCTTTCATGGCATAGCAATTCTCATTCTGTGAAGCGCTACAGCAATGGCTTTCCAGCTGGTGCTGTTTGTGCTGGTGTACATTCTCGGTCCCGCCATTCGGCCTTTGTGGTCTTTGTTGAAGGCCTTGGAGGTCTTTGTTGAAGGTTTTCGTCTTCCACGTTCGCTCGCCGGTCATCCTTACTCGTGTTGCAGCAGGGTTGCATTGACAGATTTCGTAGCGAATTGCCTGGTGGTCGCTCTGCGTATACGTTTCGCATACTCTTTAACCCATGTTCGCTGTCAAGGAAAGACTACAGAATGTAACTCGATGATAGACTCCCTCCCGTCTCTCCGAAATGTGCTAACGGAGCCTTCATAGCACAATCGTACATCTAACTTCGCTAGAGCTTCCTGCAAACACCCTCTTGTCTTGGTTACTGTCTGCTCCACTCTACAGCTCAGGCCTTGAAGTCACCACCAATAACTACCGACTTTCGACCGATAAATTTCTCGGTTAACCGCTCCAGCATTAAGCTGAACTGCTCTACTGTCCACCTTGGATGAGCGTAACAGCCGCACACGAAGACGCCGTTGATTTTGACGATCTCGAAGCCTTCGTATAAATGTTCTACCTCTTCTTGACTGGGGAAATTGCCCATAATTTGTATCGTAGCCGTTCCCGTTCTATCCGGCATCCAGTTACCGTAATCACAAATACGGCTACGCAAACATATTTTCTGTCGTAGATTGCCACAACAGTTGCTGTGCGGTGTCGGTGTCTCCATTTGCGTTCACCTGAAGTTGCCCTCTTGTAGGCATTTGAAGCCACCCGTCTAGTGGTGGTTTCTGTCTGCTGAAGTGCAAAGCATGCATTTCGGCCTCTGCATGCAGTCTCTCGCAAGATGACCCGTCTACACGCATTTTCAGCACATCGTGGATCTATCCGGGCCTTTTCAAGCCCCTATCAAATGTCCTAAGCCCAAACTCTCGAAGCATTTCTCCGCTTGGAGGCTCTCAATGCGCATCTCGACCATCCAACCGCAACTTTGCCTACCTCCAGCGCCTTGTCAGCAGCGTTTACCGGTAGGTGAATCTTCGCTGTTTGTGTTCCTCTGTACCTCTTCTTTAACCGGATCGTCATGTGCACTTCACCCAAGTTGCACTGTGCCTTCAGTGTACCTCCCAGTTCGTCTATCGTCGTGGTCTCATCCAAGTCCTGTCACTGTCTCAGGCCTTCATGCTTGAACTTTGGCTTCTTTGCCCAATGCCCTTTGGTCATAATCACCTGCATAGTAGAGCTGTCAATCGTGGGATCCTTCATCAACTCGAAGAGCATCTCGGCTTTTTGGGTGCGTCTGATTCTTACCACGTTTTTTCCCAAATTCCTCAGCTCCCGGTCCTCTTTGAACTTCTTGAGCAGCGCTGCATACGTCGTCGCGTCATTGACTTTGACGGGCACGGCTTCTCCCTTTGGCACCTTCTGACGAGCCGGAGGTTTTCTTTTTCTCTTCTGCTCCCCATTTCGCCCCTCCTTCTGTTTTTGCTGTTTCCCGTGTTTCTGCATCCGACCTACAACGGTACTCCAGCTTGCTCCCTGTTGGGTGACATTCTTTCTTATTGCAGCAACAGCGTCCTCGAGCGTCTGCCTCTTGAGCCGCCTGGTCATCCGCCTCCTGGTGAAGTTTTCGTCCTCTTTGGAGTCACGGAAACTGGCATATTCTCCACTCCAATCAGCTTCTCCTTCCTCTGCTTCGGAGGCTAGGAAGATAGTAGCCTTAGCCGACGCCAATGCTCGTTCAGTTACATCCGCCATCCGCGTTGCCGTGTCATACTCCTTCATGGCAGACACTCGGATTCTGAGAACCATCTCCTTAATGTTCTTATGGACAGTATTTCTCGCGTCCACAAACTTGTGGAGCTCCTCCATCAAGTGCTTCGCTGCCACTACTTTTGGTTTCTGTGGGGTGTAACTCATCCCGCTCTGCTCTGGCTGTTGCTGCAGCTTCTGGTCCTCCTGCTCTTGCCCTTAATTTCAGCTGCTACTGATGGTGGTGACCTCACCACATCACCTCTGGTGAACGGATTTGCCAAGGATTTCCGTATGTGTGACTTTCTTGTTTTTTCACCATTTTATTGGGTTCCAACTCCGGGCCGCTATCTCAACGCGTTGTACGTAGTCGACTCTTATGAGCCCATGGTTATCTATGGAAGCAGGGAGCTCATGCTAGGGTTGACACTACCCTTCATGGGGAGGAGTGCTCCAACCGAACCTAGTACCACCAACTAATGACGGTGACGTTTCAAACGTACCCGGAGATCTGCCAGGGTTTTGTCGGGATCTAGGCAGCCGTGCTGTTAGCACCAGCCATTTCACGTTGGTGTCATCGTTCCTTACTCAGGGAGTCGAACAGCACACCTGTCAGCCTGAAATTGCCATCCAATATGTGATCCGGGTCCTGGCCGTTGACGTTCGCCATGAACAGTATACCGTAATCAGGATGTTACTGGCGTCGACCCTGATGTGCTGGTTGCCACCTTTGTTGGGCTAGGGTGCTTTGATATTTAATTACTAAAATATTTCAGGATTTCAGTAGAAGCGGCAACGACTCGTTTCGTCGGTGCTGTCTTTATAGAGGTTTAACAGAGCTCCATATACCACACCAAATCCTTGCAAAACTTCCCAACTCGCAGTGTGTGTGTGCGTGTGGGTTTTCCACCTCAAATTCCACTGGCTGGCAGCGGTTTACAGGGAAGAAAAGTTCCTATGTTTTTATTCATGCAAATAACTTAGTTGAAGGATTTGGGTAGGTGTTAGCTCGATTCAATTCCGACAACCCATTTCTTTTACAAAGAAAACGTGTTCCGAAGCCATTGTTCCAAAGGAAACGGATTTAAGTATAATGAAAAGAATTTCGATTCCTTACAGAAGGCAAGAGATTGGTGCGTATTTAGTGTATTTATTTGATTTTCATATACAAATACGTTCTGGTGGATGGATCTTACCAGATTGTTTATCACTTCCTTTAATTTTGTCTTTCTTATTAGGAGTATTCTCTATGATTGTTGAATATATTTGATTTCACAAACATTTGATTTAGTATTGGAATGATTTTCCATGCTAATAAAAGGACAATTTGCCTGCGTATTTTTGGTCTACTATCTGAAATGATAATGAAATTAATTACCCCATCACATATGAATATTATATTCTAATAATCAATCAAGGATGTCTGTCGATTTTTAGCAGCAATGCTCACGATGTGACCATCAAAACTTCGTCAGACAACCACAATGGGCTTTCTTCGACACTAGATTGGTCCTACAGAGCCGTAACGCGGGTGGCGTCGTGAAAACGGCCGAAAAGGAGTTTAGAACAGCTTAACGCAATATCTAATGTTGCTTCAAATGTGTATAATCCAAGACTGCCTTCGATCGTCCACCCAGCCCAGTTTGCACATAACTAGTCTAACTGTTCTCCATTCACCTACTAAACATCCAAACCAGCACCACATAGACACAAAAACCAAATAGTCGTATAACTTTTGTGAACACCTAAAGCAATTGGCTAATCCTGAAAGGTGTCTTGAAAATCAAACCCAGTACCTCTAGCTGATAAGAAAGCGAATACGAATGAATACGAACTTTTTTGGCTTGTTAAAAAAATTGGATTAAATCAATTTGTGGATAAGGGCACTTCATCTAACTCAGATAAAGTGCGATATTTGTGCTTCATCTCATTTCATCTAAAGCGTGTCGCACATCAAATTCCATCACGGGAAAAACGCTGCAGAAAATAACCAATTGGGTATTTTCTCTTGAAAATTTTGGTATTGTTTACACTGTATTTCGAAAATTGGAAAAAATGGCGTCATCCAAAAAGCAACGAATTGATTTTGTGCAAGCACTTGGAGAATGCTCAACTCTCTCATCGGAACATCGGAAAACAATTCGGAATCGTGCAGTCATGTGAATGTTACTACCAAACTTTAAGCATCGAATGGATGTTTTATTGGTGATCAGGATCACAAGCGTGTAGTGGAAGCGTTTAAGCGGAATCCTAATGCTTCGGTCTTTCATTCAGAGAACCAAGGATACAAGCAAGGGATTGCATACGTACAAAGTGTAGAAGACTCAAAATAATGACTCAGATGCTGACGAAGCCTCAAGCCTTACGTCAAGGCGGACTTCCGGAAGCTTCCGGGGCTACTGTTATTCACTGCCCAGCACAAGTTTGATGTTCCGGGAGAAGTAATGAAACAGAATCTTTCAAAATTTGCCAATAAATTCATGTAATTTGCTCATGAGGCAAACGGAGTGCGCCATTCGTGACTACCGGGACTGTACACGGGTAGATCTACCTCAAGGAATGTCTACAGAAGCGTCTCCCTCCTCTATTGAAGCGACACGGGGGCCGTGCGATCTTCTGGCCGGATCTAGCTTCGTGCCACAATTCATATATTGTCCTGGAGTGGTAGGAAGCCAACGGGGCTACTTTCCTACCCAAAGACATGAACCCCCAACGCACCGAAACTACGTGTTATCGAAAAATATTGTGCAAATATGAAGCAGGCCCTACGAAAGCATCCCAAGGAGGTTAAATCTGAGGAAGACGTGAAGAAAAAGTGAGTTTCCGTCCAGAGGAACCTGCAGCTAGATGTTGTACAGGGCCTTATGGATGGAGTTAAGCGTAAGATGCAAGCGTAGAATTATGGTATTAAAGTTGAATAGAATAAATATGCCACAAGCTTACTAATGGGTTATATTTTATTGTCTGAAAGTTTGAGAAGGATCGTTCTACTAGGTAATTTTCTACCGCGTTTTTTCCGTGATGCAATTTGATATGGGACACCCTTTAATGCGGTCTGTCTGTATGGTTACAAGCTCACCAGCTAAGAATTAGACATTATTTTCGTCGCACAGTCTTACTGTTCGATGAGAACATTTTTCACCCGTTGACAGGATAGAGTAAACATTATCACTGCTATTTGTATAAATATTAGTTCGGCAACTCTCCGACTCTCGTGTAGTAACTTAGTTTGAAGAGTCACACAAAAAATCTATCCTATTATAACGAATACAAATCGCAAGCATAATAGTGTTTATTGTTGGGGAAGTTTTCCAAGGCTCGAAACCGGATACAGCCCAAATAAAAAACGGCATTCATAACCATAGCTATGGATCATCGCCCAGGCCCAAAAGATATTCCGTTGAACTATGAATAAATCATTACATTCTCCCTCTCTATCTCGCTGTCTACTAGACCGACGCCGATATATGCTATATGTATTCCAATCTAAATTCCAAGGCTGTAAGGCAGGAAAAAGGAATGTGTTTATTTGCGCTAGAGAACACCGAAAATTATCCTTTTCGAGCATGCATTGATGTGTTCAGGACACAAATCTATTCCACATGAGGAATCACTTCAATCTGGGGAAAATGTGATTGAGTTCGTATTTTGATATTTTATCCCTGTTGTGCAAGTTGCAGGTGTGCGTCTTTATTTCAACCCGGGGTGGTTTTAGATAGATTGAAAGACACTATAGTAGGTACTGTCACTACCATTCAAAAAAAAAAAAACGGGCTCACTGATGAAAGAATTTTTCGAACGCGTTTTTCTCTCCATCTCTACATTGCATCAGTTAAGCTGTACGCACCCGAGGCGACAGGACAATCGCCACAAAAAATATTCACTGGATTTTGTTCTAGCTATTCCAACGCGGTAACTGCAACAGCAACAGCATTGGAATAGGTAGAACAAAATCCATAGTTAATATTTTTTGTGTCATGTGTCCTGTGGCCTCGTGTTCGAACTGCTTTAGAAAGCATACCGAGTACAGCAGTATATATGCAATAAATCTGCTGACAGAGTCGTGCGGTTGTGCTCTTTAAATGGTGTGGAAATTTAACTGATTTTCACCTTTTGATTTCTCGTTTGTGGTGAACATCATATTTTCGAAACCGCAACCGAAACATATGCAAGTTGGACAGATAAGTTGGCGCGCAGATAACAGACCTTTAGCTTCATATTAAAAATGGGCGAAACCACATTGTTGTATCCCTGAGCTTAACAATAATTTACAGTAAAGTCTAATGTTATGCTCCAACACAGAACTTAAACATTTCTACAGTAAATTTCAATGTAAAATCGACCTTTGCAGTGAAAAATAGTGGGGAGGTTATGTATCTTAACACTAGAAAAAATGGGTTTTTTTTGCTCCGGAACAATCAAATTTAATGTGATTTTCCTTTATCATTTTTTCGCTGTACAGTACAATTACTTGTTACCTGAAATTTAATTGTGAATTGCGAGAACTCTGTGTCGAACATTGTTGAACAGTAATAATCAAAATTCTTTGCGGGTAAATACAATTGTAAATTTCTATCCGGGATGCCATTTCGAATAAAGCGAGTGACTAAAACATGTTTGTTGGTGGCGCTGCCATGCAGCCGCAATAGAACTGTCAAACTCTGTTTTGTAACCAGTTGAGTAGATGGCAATAGTAACCCTCTAAGAACGGTTGGTTTCAAAATCGTTTAATGAAGGACGTTCGTTGGACGACGTCCAAATAACCGTTCAACAGAGGTCCATCGTTGGACCCGTGTTGAACGATTTTGAAACAATTTTTTGCACGTTTCAGTGGGAAGTTACTGTTTATCAACGTAGGTATGTTACACGGGTGCGTTTCGGCTTCGCCTCATCAGAAACCGACACAAAATTTTTGTCGGAATAGATTAGCGCCGGCTTGACGCAAATCCCGTGAAACTAAAACACACTGTTTGTTTCAATTGAACGACTGATAAAACCTGATGTCCCGTCGGAGCAGAAGTATAGCATAGAACGTAGGTATATCGATTTGAAATTTTACACATGGTTTCAAAATACATTTTGTTCTAGCCGAAATGTTCGTTATCTGTGATTGAGCTGCTTACCACAGAGCTTTCACTGACTCTATTTGAAACGGTTTACTGCGGGTTTTACTTGCGGTACAACTTTACAGAATCGGTATGGAAAAAGTGAAGTGTCAGAATTTTACTTCCATAGTTGGAATTAATCAGGGAAGCAGTTTTTGCTCCATGCCTGATTAAATGCATAATCCAGTTATAATGGATGACAAGCGATGTCAGCGGACACATCAAGTCTTTCAGATTGAACTGGCAAGGGTGAACGCGGTAAAACGCTAGAAGGGTAAACGTCAGCGTGGATAAAAATTCTAACCGCAAATCATTTTGGTAGGGAAGAACGGTAGGGGAGACGAAATTGCATTTCACTCAGCAAAACTATGGTACGTGACATCAATGATAAATCACTGGAAAACAGAAATGATTCAGGTGTTGTATTTGCTGATTTGTGTTATGGCTGGACGTTTCAAACGTGCTTCCAGTTTGCTTCTGGATTAAGCACGTCAATTTGGGATTTTGGAGTTAAACCACTGATTTTGAGGTTGGCAAAAATAGCTTTGAAGAAATATTTTGAATAATATTTTTGGATTTCCAATTGTTGTATATAGCCTAGAGCAGTTTTTGGTAGGTTTAAGGCTGTGGCTTGATTTACACACAAGAGTGAAAAAATCTAGATATTGCATTGATCAAATAATCTAAGAATATTTGTAAAGCCAATTTAAGAAATTTCGGAAGCTTGTTGAGCGCTTGCCTGGTTGAACCCATCCGGAAATCGGCTCTAAATTTTCACTTGTTTCCACCATAATGCCTGCTCAAATGACACAACTGAGTTTCGAGTTGGAATCGGTTCTGTCATCTGAGCCGGAATACTGACAAAAGTCAGGCCCATTTCTCGGTCCTGAACTATGCATCCAGAGCCGCAGCGTGGCCTTCTCGCGCCCTTGGCGGGATTTAAGATTTGCGCCCCCTTGGTGTTTACTTTTCATTTCTTTTTCAATTCGACTTCTTAACAATAATTAAGTATTTCCACTGACACAAACTGGATGATCAGTACTTTCCCTTCGATAGGATAAAGTTCATTCGTGAATTAGGCCAGTAAAAGAATCGTTACTATGCAGGTCGCTGTATCTTCAAGGTTTGCTGACTGGACTAGGCAGTTTTGACTAAAAACCATTGAGAATAACCCCTCTTGCAGAACGCGAGAATAATTATTTTCTCGTCCAAAAAATAGGGCAAAATACACCGATGAAAAATTGAGCAGAATAAACACATCAGTCGGAGGTATTTTAACCAATTTCCATTCAATTTCAAAGCATGCATGGCATTTATGAAATAAAATGCGGAAACTAATTCTCAGACGATCTTTCGAAAGCGACGTAGAAAATCCAAATTATTCACCTTATTTAGAACAAAGCCATTAAATGTGGAGCACAAAATTTTGAATGTGTTTCACAGCAGATTGATCTGTAATATTATCATTAGGGTGATTGAAGACGGACAGAGAGCTTTCTCGGAGTGAAATCCGTTGACGATAGGTGTTTGAAAGCGACGGACGGAGCATTCTTTTCCGGGAGACTATACGTGCAGATCGCGGTTAACTTAGAGACGATTTATTGAATCTCGACTCTACTATAGAATTTTTTTTGGAATATTTGGTAATTCGCCAATAATTATTTCCGATGCATGGACACTTGTAAAACCCCCAAAGTCCTTATTTAAAAAAAAGGTTTAACTATCGTTCATTTCATATGAATTCCAGCTGTGAATCTTTAGGGTCCTAAAATCAGTTCGGGCTTGGCGTTTGAAAGAAATGGAGCATCTATTCAGTAGATTTCATATGAAGACCAGTATGACAATTGTTGGGAGCTGTGACTTGATTTGTGATTGTTGTTTACGGTGCATATTATTGGAGTTAAATCACCAGATACCATCACGGCTTTATTTTTGCACAAGTTTGTAAAACAAAGATGCTTTTATTATCTGCAACTTATAGATGTTCTTACGCATTCTTTTTACAATTTGCTATCGTATTTGCCCATATTCTATCGATAGGATCCAGTCATACATCAAGAAAAGAAAGGTGATTACATTTTTTGCTGTACTATCAGTTGAATCGCATTTTAAATTTTAATGTGCCCCTAATTTCTGTCTCTTCAACTTTTCCCTTTGCGTCGGGCTCTAGGTCCGTACATTGATGATCTCGCTTGAAAAAACTTTGCCAATGGTAAAATGGATGTTTAACAAGATTCGTTATCGTAGACACCGACTTTCTGTTGAAAATGATGTACATTGAACTCAGTTAGACTATATCTAATCTTTTACCGGATCAAAGATAATCCGCTAAGTACTCTAACGAGATCGGAAGTACTGACACAGAAATTTTCAGCTTTAGATTAGCTAATCTGTGATATCCTATCTAAAGCAAGCAAATGACGTTACTGATGAGAAGTATTTTACAAGGGACTGTTGTGTCTACATGCCCGCCCACAAGGTAGAGATCGACGGCGTGATAACCGATTAGTTTGAAATGCTATTTTAAAACCGCTTCCAATAAAATACATGGCTGCATTACTGCACAGCCATTTTAGTATATATAATGCTTGCTGGTTACATGGATTAGAAATTCTGAAAAGAGCGCTTTTTGTGGGAAAAGTCCACGTGTTCTATTATCGTGCTCCGCGTACGAACAGTACCTGGAGAATCTGAGCAAGAATTCAATTCTCACGGTAGTTCTAGATATTTTTTATTTCGATTATAGAAGATTATTGAACCCAAGAGTTCTTAATTTTTTTTTTGGGTCAAAAAAATCTTCAAACGCAATGCAGGATGCTGAGTAATAATCAATTGGCTCCAAGTTTTGCATTGAATTTTTCTCGTTCAGTATAGTTATATATACTTTTTTTTCTCTAGAACAGTATTTCACCTAGAGCTTTCATCCCAGAAATTTATTTTCCGGGAATCCCGGGATTTTTGGCATTTTCCGATACTTCCATGCCCTGAGAATTAATATTTTCTTTTCCCCGGGATTCGGTAATCGTCGTAGCGTGCGATTGGTTTGGTTGGCCCCAGCCATGGGCGCCTAACTTAGGGGGACGTTAAAATCTTGATCTGCTTTATAAAATGAGTGAGGTTAGGTCATAAAATAAGTCAGGATAGGAGTATCACTCCCAAATACATACAAAATTATTGCTTGAAACTCGAACTGAAAACGACATCCAAATTAAACACCAAATAAAATTATTGCAAACCATTTCCGCTCGATTACTCAGTTACATAGAAACATAAGGGGAACAGATATGTGGTCATGGGCAGTAAAACAGGCCACCTCTTTAAAACTGTAGCAAAGATCGTAGACCAAGCTAGATCAACTATCATCGAGAAAATAACTCCATGCCGTGCCGTGACAATTGAAGTCGTCTCCTCGATGTCGGGAGAAGTTCCGCAATGTACCAAAGTGGTCGGTTCCCAACCTAGGCCCAACCAGTCCGGCACTAAATTGAATCTCTAGATATCACCGGAGATTTTTGGAGTTCCTGGAAGCGTTTCAAAATTCTTGGTTTCTTATCAAATTTAAGACATTATTTTCGAAGAAGACGCAAAGTAGCCTCGCCATAGTTAGTTTCAAGGGATACACCGTTTTGTCCCATTCGGTGCGATTGTCATTCAAAATCACTTCGTTCACTGGAGCAAGAGGTCCTTGAAGCAGTCAGTTCCATCCCCCAGTGGATCCACGCATGCCAAATTCGAATCGATAACAACACCACCGATCTCAACTTTGTGAGCGGGCATGTGAACGCGGTAGTTCTTCATAAAAGGCTTGTTGCCATTCGTTTGCTTTAGACAAAATATCACAATTCTGAGCTTATCTGGGCGATCTTTCGAGATATCTGTCACAGCTGAATATTTATGCGTCAAGAGGAATACTTAGCGGACTATCTTTGATTCAAACAAAAGATCGGATATGGTCGAACCGAGTTCAATGTGTTTGATTTAAAATAGAAAGTCGGAGTCTTTGATGACGAATCTTGTTCGATATTCATTTTAGAATCATTTGGGTCATTTCAGGAGAGTTTATTCATGCACGGGCCAAGAGTCAGACGCAAAGTTCAGACTGAAGAATACGAAGAAAGAGACAGAATTTATGGGAGAAACAATTTGAAAGACAAGTGTGAATTAGATAGTTATGGAGTAATGTGATCATCTATCTTCAATGGATGCAACCTATTTTCTTAGAACTTGTAACGAAGAATAAATGAAAGACCTGATCAGCAATAGAACATAAAAGCATCTTTATTTCACTTGCATGTGCAAAAAGATAGGTGGGTGCAGTCTGGAGTGACGGCAGTTGGACTGGTAAAACAAATCCAATGATAGGCACCGTAATCACCAATCCACCAACCAGTTCGAAGTTCCTAAAATTGTCTCTTCAGTATAGTTGATATATGGTAGTGTGCCAATTTTTGTGGTCATCCTGAATGTTCATTTATTTTTTTTGAAAATCTCAGTTTGAAAATTAAAAGTATCAGAGAGGCAATTTTTGTCAAAATATTTTTTTACGAGAAGATACCAGATCCGTCGTTTCATGCATTTCTAAAATATCAAATATAAATTAAAAGCTCCCTTTTCAAACCACAGTATCAACTCAAATCCAACATTTTGCAAGTTCCATAACGGCTAAGCCATTCAGCATCAAAAATTCGAATACCCTAATATACAGTCTGAATAGTTGTTCCCTCCGTCGCCTTCAAATACCTAGCGTCAACTGATTTCGAAATATACAGTTCAACATTTGTGACTGGAATTTATATGAAATAAACGACAGTCAATTGTTTAAGGAGCACCAGACATTGAAAGCATCCAAGAGCTATTGTAAAGCTAAGCAATCCCTGATGCACTTGACGATCATGCATAATTTAACGTCCTCAGCGTAGAATATACAACAACCTGGTGGCAATACCGAGGCTAGATCATTGGTAAAGAGTGTGAATAAGAGTGGGCCCAAGTTACTTACTTGAGGAACATCCGAGTTTTTCAAAAATGGCGCAGAGACCACACATCCAATTTTTACTACACATGTTCGATCTCTCAGATATGATTCGAGCCAACGAATTGGATCGATGAAATTATTCAATGCAGTAGATACGGCGATGAGTACGCCCCCTTCGCGTGCTTTATGGCTGTTCACAAAACTGCGATCTATAAAGAGCATATGTATCACCAAAAAGCTGACGAGAATGAATCCTATCATCTAATCAGGGTTCGGTGAGAACAATTATATCGTAATGGGAAGAAGAGATTGCTAGGAAAACTTCATCGGTTTTTGTGCGCAGGCCTCGGACGTTCTGGTAATAAATCGTCAGTTTACCCTCCAAGTCTGCGTCGAGAGTCAACTCCTCAAATTTTTCCACATTATGGCTAAGATGGTCGTCTGATATCCCGTACTCCTGGAAGTTGTCATTATTTGAGAGACGAGCAGTACCGTTCGAAGCTTCAGCAGGACATATACTGTTTCTAATGTTTCCTGACGGAGTAACGCTGTATACTGATGGAATAACGTTGGATGCTTGAAGACAAAACAGATTTGAAAATAACCGAGTATTGAAAGATGGTGACAGTTGATGGATGGGCAGTTACGGAGTCGATGCGGTTTTTAGTGCGTCTCGGTGAAGATAATTCCTCTTATACGGCACCACCGATGTTAACCTGACAATTTGCACACCGATTTTTGATTGGCTATCTTGTCTTTGAATTTTTCATCAATGCCAACTTTGAATGACGCAAACTGAAGCGAGCTGACGTCCTTTCCTCTAATTTACCTTGGGTGTTATGTTCGACTAATCGAGGCATTTACTAACCAGTCAATCTGGTTCTCTGAAGTAGCCGGATAAAACACAGATAGACGAATATAAAACAGCATTCTCGGGATTTTCCGGAAAACTTTTTTCTTTTCTTATTTCGATTATAGAGGTTTTAACCTTAAAGTCATTCGTCTCTTCGGTTTAGAAAAATCTCCTATGAAAATTTTTTAACCCGGGGTCGGGACTCGAACCCAGGTGAGTAGCGTACAAGGCAATCGATTTACCAACTACGCTATGCTCACCCCCTTCCAGAAAACTTATTTTATCCCGGATCCCGAGAAACTGAACAATGTAGGGAAATCGAAGCTCTAGTTCCAGCCTAACATATATTGAATCCAACTTTTTATTGTCTTTCGATTGGGTAGTCGTATTCCATATTAGGACGTATCGCTGCTTCGAACGCCAGCAATCGACAGAATAAAAATTAATCCATCGTAATGCACTATATAATTAGATTGGGACACTCCGAGTGCAGAACAGTTTAATTGAAATATGACCTGTTGAACGGAGAAAAAGAAGAATTCAGTTATTTGCACTCTCTCTCTCTGTGTTCCGCAGCCAGTTCCAGCAAACTGAAGGTGATATTTTTCTTAGAAAACCAATTTCGTGATGGCGGAAAATTTTCTGTGAAGATGCATGGTGGTAATTTCGAGAAGAAAATAATAAACATCTCCGAATGTTAAATGAATGGAGTTTAATCGTGTAATAGCACGTGTAATTTTAAAACATAATTTCGATAAATGTGTTCAGATTGAATCGATTTGTAGAATCAACGTGAAATTAATATCGCAGCATCACGTAATTGGGCTTAGTACGTATTTTCCCTAGTCTTATGAAAGCGAGATAATGTGGCGGTTTCGTAAGTCAGTCCTCGCGAATTTAGATTCTTTAGGTAAGTGAGATCTTTATACTACTACTACTCATATTTTAAGATAATAATTATCTGCAATGTCTGTCGAAAATGAATTTCAAATTTAGCCACAGAATAGTTAGTACCGAAGATTTTCTGTACTATAAGTGCTAACATTAAAACCACTGCAGCAGCTCCCCGCTTGGTTTTGATAAGCCACCGATTATAGTCAGAGACTATGTATATGTAGGTACGTCTAACGAAACTTTAATCGTTGCTTTGAGCAGGGAGTTTTACAGTTTCCCTCAAGGGGCCAGTTATTTTAATTCACTTTTGCGTTGTTTCAGTTTACCAACGACGACGCCGAGAAAGTGTGAGATTACAGCTCTTATTCAAATTAGCATGAAAATGTCTCATGTGCGGTAGTATAATATACGAGTAGATTAAACAAAATACAGCCGATCCTAAGGATGGAGAGTAGTTTACCCAATGCTTATAGGATACGAATGAAAAACATTAAAAATCCTTGAAAGAACACCAAGAAAAAAGGTCTCCAACTATTTCAAAACTTCTATAGAAATAACATTTAAGCGTTTTGAAATATTCGGTTGTAAACGTGAAATTTAAGTCAATAATTACAGAATTGTAGAATTAAAGGGTGAACACGAAATTATTGCGACACATTCAACAGGGCATAACTTTTTTACCATTGGGTAAAAATCAACCAAATTTTGCATACTTTCTCATTGATGTGTATTGTTTACATGCTGTCAAGCACGAAGTCGTGTTTTTCGATTCAACGAAAATGGAGGTGAACCAACGCGAGTCGAGAGAACAAATTCTTTCCAAACACCTGGAATTTCCTGACCTGTCGCACCGGCAGTTGGGTAAAATGTTGAACATTCACCATTCAACCGTCTCCAGAGTGTTGAAGCGGTTCCAGGAGCGGTTGACGTTGGACCACGGCAAAGGAACTGGAAGAAAACCGGGACCGGAGAACAAAAAGACGGAGGGAAAGGTGAAGCGGATGATAAAAGCAAATCCCAACGTCTCAAGCCGTGATTTGGCTAAAAAGATCGGCATGTCGCAGAGCTACGTCCAGAATGCAAAGAAGAGAGCTGGACTACATACATACAAGGTACAGAACTTCCCAAACCGCGATGAGCGGCAACAATCGACGGCTAAAACTCTGGCACGGAAGCTCTACGAGAAGATGCTGACGAAATATGGCTGCTGTGTGATGGGCGACGAAACGTATATAAAAGCCGATTTTAAGCAAATTCCGGGGTTGGAGTTTTTCACAGGCAAGAGAAAGTTCTATGTGGACGACAAATTTAAGTAGAAGAAAATGTCGAAGTTCGCCTCCAAATATCTCATTTGGCAGGCCATCTGCTCTTGCGGACTGAGGAGTAAGTCTTTCGTGACAAAGGGCACAGTAAATGGCGAGATCTACAAATCTGAGTGCCTCGAGGAGCGCCTTTTGCCGTTCTTGTAGCAGCACGACGAAGCTCCGCTATTTTGACCAGATTTGGCATCATGCCACTATTCTAAAAGTGCCCTGAAGTGGTATGAGGCCAATTCTGTCCATTTTGTTCCAAAGGACATGAATCCGCCAAACTGTCCGGAGCTGCGTCCGGTGGAGCAGTACTGGGCAATGATGAAGCGGGAACTTCGGAAGAGCAAGCAGACAGTCAAAGACGAGAAGGACATGTTAAGAAAATGGAAAAAAACTGAGAAACTGGTACCGGATGACACTGTAAAGACTTTGATGGAGGGCATCAAGCGAAAATGCGTTCAATTTTACACTCAAGGCTCCATCGATTAACTTTTTTTTAATTGAAGTAAATATATGTATTAAACTACCCTAAAATTTTGGTTTGATTTTAAACATTATAAGAAAATTGGCATGACATTTTCGGTGTCGCAATAATTTCGTGTTCGCCCTTTATTGCTTACTCGCGATATCTCGGACGTAGAGGTTGGGGTTCCGCTTGAAACAGCTGGTCACTCCTTTCGTCGATTTGTGCGGCCTTCGGCTTTCGATTTCCCACCGACCCAGTCTTTCTGGCTGTCAACAAGCGTTTTCCGGACACTTTTATTACGTTGGTGAAAGTTGATTTGGCTACATTCAACAATTTCACGAACTTGGTGAAATACGAATTGTCGGCTTTTTATGTCCAACAAGAGTTTTTATTTCGAATGCTGGGATTTACCAAAGAGTAACTCTGAATTCTACTTTTTAATAAAATGAATATGGGATCATTTACGCTACGTTCCTATTTACTGCTTTTCTCTGCAGAATGTAAATTTGTTTGTCATTGCTGTTCTGATTGAAAATACAACAGCTACGAAACAGTTACGCAAATTCTTCATCTCATCCGCTTTCCACCACCTAACATTCTTCATTCATTTAAATGCCAGAAACTGGCAGCATGCATCTCAATAGCGTTTGTTACTTTCGTGCCTTCCCAGCTACCTTGTTCCCAGAGGGATCCGAACCGTTACAAAGGATGACGGAAATGAAGTTTTTTTCCATTTTTTTCCACCTCCGGAACCCCAACCCCGTAGGTATGCCATCATTCGTCCTTCTTATGCACTGAGCACCACTGCCAAAGAAGATTTAATAATTCAATCTCCTGACAGATGGTGATGTTTCGAGCTGCCACCTAATCGTTGCCGTATGCTCTCATACAATATATGAACACGAGAAGGACTGCTGATGGTGGTGTTCTCATTCTGTGCCAATAAATGGTGTTTTCCAATAAAAGTCTATTCAGCGTCGGATCGAAGCGGAGTGTTTGGTTTGGTATGTACCTACCTACCTACCTAAAACGAAAAGCGCACGTTCGCTATACTGTACGATGGGAATGGGAACGGTTCGAATAGGAACATTCATGTTACAGTTGAATGGGGCCGCTATTTACTCTCACCCGGAGCTTTCTCCGGGGAGATTATTGTGGGAAAATCTGTTTCTTATGGAGCGCGGAGGGGGATTGGCTGACTTTTCAAAGGAATTTAATCGTTTGTCTGAGAAACCGGGCAAGTCTTTTTCTGGGAAAATTTGAGTGATGGTTATTTGGTGTTAGGCATTTCGCAAAATGGTACAATTTTGGTTATTATAGATTACGTGAGGTTCAAGGAAGGTTCGAAGATATTTGTACCGTAACTCTCAGGTAGTTCGGAAGTGTTTTAAAGTGTATTATTGGACGCTTTGTCTCGGTATTGTTTTGTGTTCTTTCTCAAGGCCACATTCCTTTATTCGCGTAGTGAAAGTTAAACAATAGCCAGCTATACAAGCTGGATCGGCTCGTCATTGGCAGCTATTTTCAAGATAAGTGGTTTTTATCTTTCCTTACATAGTTATTGCTATGGTGGTACTATAGTGCTAACTCCGTGCGCTGACGGTGTCGATTGCTCACTCTCTGGACGGAGATCGAAGCGACTCCCGCGGCTCCCCCCTGGAACCGAAAAATATCCAGAACTTTCAACCGATTCACTAGTGGTCTTCTTTCGGCCCAAAACTAAATCGCTAAATATTTTACAGATTTCCAAAGACCTGACGGAACGATTCTGTGCTGTAACTGAAATATCGAAGGTCCACCCAGACGACGTTAGAGTCGTTTTATCCAATTCAAAGCAGGCAGATTGGGTTGTTTGCTGCGAGCACTTTACTTTAAGGTGTATAGTCCAGCGGTAAGGGTAGAGATGGAAGGCGTCGTCAACGAAGAGAGTTTGTCAGTATCGGATTGGCTGTTTTAGAGACCGCTTACTCCAGCCGGTGAAAATACTTGATAGCAAGCGTCCCTTCCGTGACGTTCCGAACGTTCGTAGGCAACCAAAAACAGATTCCCTCAAAATATTAATAAATTGTTTGAGTTGCGATGTATATTGTGAAATTGTGTTAACTTCTCAACTTTAATATTATTTGCCTCGATCGAGAAATCCCTTATTGAGGAGTGCTTTTGGGGATCAATTAACCTTCCCTCGATAACAGGCGTTGAAGGTGCTGCCTATCAAATAAAAACCGAAGGCAACATTTTTTATAATAAATTCCGAGAAGTCGACTGCTGTAAGTCGTTTTATACTGACAGATCACACTTCGAAGGGTTCACTGGCTTCGGCTTTTTCAATCAAAAGTTCACCGTTTTTACCAGCTCAGTTACCCTGCTTCAGTTAACGCTGCAGAACTAGCTGATAATCTGTAAACCCTTGGAGTCATTGACACATTACTCGCAGACCATTACTTCATCGTTTCGGATAGCCTCAGTTCCATTGACGCTATTCACTCGACGAAACATGGACAGCACTCGTCGTATTTTTCGGGGAAAATACGGGAGCTACTGTGAGCTTTATCTGACAAATCTTTCCAGATTACCTTGGTGTGGGTCCCTTCTCATTGCTCCATCCCGGGCAATGAGAAGGCGGACTCTTTAGCTAAGGTGGGTGCTTTAGAAGGTGACATTTATGAAAGACCAATTTGCTTTAACGAATTCAGTACTAATCAATCAGTATTACTCATTAGAGAACTCGCGGAAGTTGGCAAACCTCGTGGAGAAAAGAGGAGCTATGAAGGTGGCTACATTCGATAGTCCCATAAATAACAATGAAACCTTGGTTCAAGGGGATGGATGTAGGACGCGACTTTGTTCGTGTGATGTCTTGTATCAAACGAAAGCATTACACGTTGGACGCACACCTACGACGATAGTGGTGTCTGCGCTTGCGGCGTTAGCTATCACGATATCGAGTACATTGTCTGGGCGTGCACCGAGTATAGTTCCGACAGGTCTTGGTTAATGGATTGCCTTAGGGCCCGTGGAATACCATATGCAATGTCCTTCGAGATGCAAGCCGCGATCTCCCCTAGATGTCTCTCATCTATCTTTTCCTATAATTAATCAATCTCAGCATTTAACTCCTCCCTTTTCCAATTTTCTCGTTCTGAAAAGTCCCCTGGTCTGCTTTTGTGGTGCCGACACGCACCAGTGCGCTACTACGTGATCGTCATCATTTTAACCACCATGCTTGCATAAACCAAAATTGAAGCCGAAAATGACTTGTAGGTGTAATCCATCTGGATGATTCGCTACGGGCTCGACAGGGATTACCCGACGACCCGTTGCGCGCTGTCTGGGCGGTCTAAGGCTGCTTTAGCTGTCGACGATTTCCAACAAACTGCAATCTTCATGATCTTCCCTTCTTTGTCATCGATACCAACCCTCTCTCCCTTGTATCTGATATTACTGTTACCCCGATGCTGAAATCAACTCTCTTCCCCTATTTATACTCAATTACCCATCTCCGAGTCTTAATAACTGATCCCTATGTACATTGAACTGTATTCCTAGTTTAAAGTAATCTAAAATTGTCCCTTATTTTAAGATAGTCTTAAAATTGCTCCTTAGTTTTTAAATATAGTTTTAAAAATCTCATATTGTAATCCACAAGTTTTAATAAATTTAAAATGTTAAATGCAAAATATGGCGCCTTTAATTTGCAAGGGTGCGCGCTTTTTCAAATAAACAGACTGCATAAAAAACAACCAGATCCTAATAGCTTTGTTTCAAATGTAAAACTATCCCAAAACCATTCTTAATGTTAGCGATAACTATTATTATAAAATTATTATATTTAATCCCGGAGGGACGCGGCATCTCCCGTTTATAAACAGCTATAACTTTTGGTTAAAGCATGATTTGCTCACAAAACAAGTAAGAATGTGACTATCTTCGGACCTCGAACAAAGCAGAAGCAAAAAATCGCTACAGTGAAGCAAGCCCGCGCTTTGTTCTATATCCAGTGCACAAACAGTATTGTATCGTAGCCCCCGGCTACGCAGTGAAACGAGCCTGCCAAAGGAAACAAAAGTTCCCGTGCTACGAGATAACACAAACACAATTTCGATCGATTATAATAAAACTCGTGATTGACCAGAAGTTCAGGAGGTGGAATAACTAGTTACAGTTCAAATGGAGCTTAACCTCGCGGAAGTTATGTGCATTTAGCTACTCCACGTCAAAAACTGTGTTGTGATTACATTCAGAAGTTTAGCATGGGCAGAAAACTTCATCGTAAAGAACAGCGTGCAATACGAGGTCGAATTTAATAACATCATCCCTGTGCATATGCAAAATGACATGGTGGACGTTCGTATCCATGATCTGGCACAGCGTACTAAGAATTACATCAAGCGAAGTATGTCGTGATACGGAGAAGTGGAATGTGTTACGAATGGTACTTTAAGAAATTTTTTCCCCGGTATTCGTAACGGAGATCGTATTGTCAGGATGCGAGTGACTAAACTAATACCATCTTTCATGATTATCAGATAAAAATCGCCGAAGGATGGCGTAATCTACAAGCAAACAACACTGATCATATATCCCGAGTAGACCCCTACATGCCAATTCTTTTACCAGACAGCCCACTACAGAAAAACATGCGTCGAAGCAACTATTCAAAAATCATCTACTACAGCCAACTCTAACAAGTGTATTCACCAATAATGAAGGCACAACGAACACGACAACCGCTCCCAAACCAACAAATAGCAAATTCCAATAAAGAGGGCTTTACACCTCTGACTGTGAGTAGCAAGAAAGCAGTACCAATGATGAAATGGACGTGAACGATAACGCGAGAGAAGATAGACTGAATGACCCTCAAGCAGCGACGGATAGGACAACTAATGCCTCACCGCCAAGGAAAAGGATCTCAACACGCAGCAGTAAACTGCGTCAACAAGATCTGGTAGACAGACACTCTTAGTAGAGGGATTCCATGAGAAACCGACCGACCTCAAAATATGACCATCGTCGATTCGAACGAAACTTTGGAGTTATGTTCGGTTTATGAATCTCCATGATTTTCTATGACAATTGCAATATTTTGATACAAGAGCAATTTTTCAATAGGGCGTAGACATTTCTACGTGCATTAATTTCAATTTTTTTGTTCGATTACTGTATCTTATACAGCAAAACTTTCTGAGAACGAGTTACAGGGGATGAATCATTCTGTGCGAAAAAATATTCACTGAAAAAAATGCTGTGTCATTTCTCACAAAAACAAAAATTTGTGGTTAAAATTTAAATTGCAAAAAAACTATTCAACCGATGGGTCTGATGATTAAACTAAATAGTTCGATCATATTTTTGTTGTTTTCATGTAGCTTTCAAAAGGGTAACAACGTCGCTTTGATGTCAAAGAGAAAGTTTCAGGAAATGTTATGAGTTTTTTGACAAACTTATTGTTGTTGTTGGAGAAATGCGAATAACTTATGAAAAGGTCGTAATAAAATAAAATATTTGTGTTGTTAAAATAAAATTCAAAATATCTCGAGAACTACCACATTTCAAAAATTTTTTACGATGAGCATTTTGATTTAAAATTGCGTTTAGAATCACATTCGAAAAGAAAATTGCGTTTTTGACTGCAAATAGTATGTATTATGAAAATATGTCAAATGTTGTTGTTAGGAAAACCTTTTTATTGAAAGCTTCTCCATGCTCCAAATACACTGAAAAGGTTTCTTTTACGTCTTTAAATCGATAAACCCAGTCTACTTTCTACTTCTACCCAAGTCAGACGAACCATCAAACCAAGTGAACAACAACAAGCTACCTCTAAATCTAGTGTGCATTGTTTCGAGAACAAAGGAAACTTTTAATTTAATCTTGCCATCATGAGTAAAGTTGACGAAAAATCTTTGCTCCAACCCAACTCAGCGGTCGTTGATCTTAAATTCTGTTCAATAAGATTGAGTTTTTGTGAAGTGGAATATCTGCTGAAGGTGAAGGCTAAGGCAGCTAAGGCTCAAGGAGGTTTTGTATCTACAGTATCATCATCTTCGCAATGTAGTACTTATATCATTCAACATGTTAGCCCAAGCCGAACGTTTCGTTTGGCAGAACAACTCGAAGCACGTGGCTGAAAGTGATGAAGTTGGAATTGAGATTCCCTTGTATTTAGAAACAGACTATGTAGATGTAAAGTTGCATGACCTACCACCACGTACCCCTCCTGATCTAATTGAAAAATACATGTCACAATACGGAGAAGTAGAATCCGTTTCACCTGATACGTGGAGAAATTTCTTCCCGGGTACACCTGGCGGTGTTCTTGTGGTGAGGATGTGGATCGAAAGACCTATCCCCTCCTACTTGACTATAAAACTCAAAACCCACGAAGCTACTATTAACCAAACTACGTTATGCACCCATGAGAGGCAAACTCCTACGTGCAAGTATTGTAATCAGACAGCGCACCACGGACAGTCTTGCGCGGAAGATACAGAGGAGAATGCATCTCTACCGATTACCAACGCATCCACGGCAAACCAACCCAAAAAAGAGTTTTCAATACCAATATCTGAACCACAAACGGTTGCGAAATTTGTGGCAGCTGTTCAGTCAATATTGACAAATGCCAACCCCAAAAACCACTGTAAGCAACATCGGTGAAGAAGATAAAAACAATGACGACGGATTTACATTAATCACCCGTAAGTGCAAAAAGCAGGAAAGAACATCTGATCGCGAGCACCAAGGCACTTTTAACGATGATGACCTTGATGTGGAGGACAGGAGAGAATTAAATGGTCCCCATGACGCAGTAGGCGAGCCGCGAAAGAAGATCTCCGCTCGTAATAAAATGTTGCGCGCACGAGATCCAACGGTTAATCAATAATACTTGTTTTTATTTTTATTTTTTACATATTGTAAACACATGCAAGATCCACGGCTCCGTTAAGCTACCGCTATGAACCGTGTCAAATAAACGAAAAAAAAAAGATAAATATTAGATTTTTGACATTTTACGATGGTGTTACGCGAATTATTTTTAAAAAGGGCATAATCAGTCGAATTAACTGATTTTGTTAAAAATTCCAAATATCTCGAAAACTATCGAATTTTGGAAGATTTCTGTTACATGTATTTGGATTTGAAACGCTACTTAGAAATACATTCTGTAATAAAATTACAGTTTTGTATGTCAATTAGTATGAAATTTAAAAACATGTATAAAGTTATTGTTGGAAAAACGTTTTTACCGATAAGCTCTCCATCATAATGGTTCTTTTTTATTCGGGTTTTTGTTGATAAAATATATGAAATTAGAAAAAATGGGTTTTTTAAATAAAAACTTTTAACATAAATTTTTGATATTGTGAGAAATGACACAGCATTTTTTTCGGTGTATATTTTTTTCGTGCAGAAATCTTCATTCCCTGTAAATCATTCTTAGAAAGTTTTGCTGTATAAAATGCAGTAATCGAACAAAAAAAATTAAAATTATGGCACGTAGAAATGTCTACTGATTGTGAAAAAGGTTTACCACCATGCCGGTCAAACGTGTAAAGTTTCATAGGAATCTAAGATGGTTGATCATGATTTTAAACATTTTCGGACGGATTTTCGTGGAATTCCTCAGTATTTTTTAGTTTTTTCTTATTGCAAAAACTTAAAGGATTCACAGCTCAGTTGTGCTAACGCATTGAGCCGTGTCAAATAAATCTAAAGGAGACCTACCTTTGATTTGAGCACTAACAGGTATATGTATTATTCGTAGATCTGAAGCTTTGCAACTAGTCTGATTGAATTTCGCTGGAGCAGTGCTGCCAGTTTTTGTTGACGACGGAAAATTAAATTTTGATATATCTTCATTATTTTATAAAAACTGATAAAATCTATCAATTATAAATTGCCTTCAATTAGATACGTTTTCCATGCAATTGGACTATTGTAACTTTTCTAGGAAAAATTGATCTCTAGCACTACGAGGGAAGCACATATTTATATGGAAAAAGTATGGAAAAGGTTTTTCGTGCATCTTGAGTGCACCGAATGGTTAAGGAAAAAAGAGTTTTGGAACCCTATATGCACTAGATAAAGTTTAGCATGAAACGGCAGTTTTTAGAAGGCAATCGTCGTCGTTATACTAGACGTGGAACCTTATAGACTGTTTGGTGCAAAAGACTACCCAAGTAACAATTGAAGTTTTATAGCACACTACAAGTGCAATCTAAGTTTGATCACTGGCTATAAAACTATAATAAAACCACAATTGTTACTAGGGCATAATAGTAGATGGTTAAGTAAAAAGATGAGTGAGTAATATGAGAGACACAATCGAAGTGAAGTGATTTGGTCTGATAAAGGAAAAAAAAAATACTCACGATGTTACCCCTTAAAAGCGTTTTTTAACTAGTTTTCTGTTCGTTTCACAATAGAATGAAATTAAAGAATGTTCTATTCGGTTAGGTCTTGTGTCCATATGCGCAAATTGGTTTATCCATTTTTTACCCTGGGAAAAATGCTGCAGAAAAAAACATCTCTGAACCAAGTGACCAAATTGCTTAGCAAACCACTCGGTTTCCTCGAGTGCCATTGAAAACCGACATATGTCCTTTCCCCAGCGAACGGTTCAATTGAGTTTCAAGAAACAGTGTGAATGGGACTCGTTTGAAAGTATATTGTCCTTCGTACGCGCTGAATGGGTTCTCGAATGCGATGGGAAAACCCTGCGGCTGTCCTTGATTCTTTCTACTACTTTCTACAATTTCATGTATTTTCTTTTCCTTCGAACCGAGGTGGAAGCGAGTGAAATATTTAGTGCTACGAGTTTAGCATGGTAACGAATGAGATATTCAGTTGGGTGGGTAATTCGACGTGACAGAAGTGTTTTAGCTATCATCAGCAGTAAACACGCTCGTGGTGGTGTGACATATTTTTTTTCTATGAAATTTTACTCCGTGCATTTGTGTGTGGAATTGGGTAAATAGGATCAAGTGCTGGGAATGGGACGGGAAACGTTCAATGGCTGCTTTGTGCTAAATTCCTATGCTAACAAAACGAAACGGTTACAATTACATCGAAAAGTTAATGTATGATTTTGCTCACGGAAGGAATTTCAAAATCGCGATCTTGAAGCTCAGCTCAGCTTTTCCTGGCACATTCCATAAAAAAATTGCTTTTCGTAAAAAAAGGTTACATGTTGAAATTTTTCAACATATGAAGCTCTCACTCGTTTCATTCAATCTGCTGCACGGGTTACGTTAATCGCAAGCATTCTAAGAACAAGCAATTTAGCAATTTGCTTGCTAGAACGTTTGAGTTCCACAATTGAAGAGATTTTATCAACATTCCAGAACAAATTCACTGCCAGCTCCCGCTACTATGCGCACCCTACTGCTCAGACTAAGCTTTTGTTCTCGCGTTCATCTCGTTATCGCCGAATGCAGAGCAGGTCCTTGTTTCAATCCTGATTCATGCCATGGCATTAAAGGCACTTATTTCGCGAGTAGGCAGCAAGGAAGCACCGGGGCGGGATAAAGTGTTATATGCTGAGTGAGTGCTCGCTCGGGATATGGAGCAAAGTGATGGTTGAAGGGGAGATTTCTTTGTGTCATGCGGATATGCTAAATTACAAACTGCAATGCATTACCCCCCCAGCGAATGAGCAGAGCAGAGCCGCAGCTACCTCCAGTAAGCAGCGGAATATAGCAAACAATGCTCAATAATGGTGGATGTGTGTTTGCCGGTACAGTGAAGCCAGCAACTGTTCAGAGATTGATTAAACTAATTAAGAGGATCGCGATTGCATTTGAAATAGGGAAATTAATTTTCCAATTTTATTAGCTTGAAGAAGGCGCTCCTCCTAAGCTCCGGTTAGGATTTATTTACCACGAATCTTAAACAAATATTTGGTGAAGAATAGTTCAATTTATTTATTTATTTCACGATTTATTGTGTTTGATTTTTATATTGAGCCATCATTGTCAGTTTTGTGAACAAGTGGAAACCCCGTGATTGTTTTCTTCTCTAATAGCCAAGATTGGAACTCAACGACTTCGGAGCTTACGCATTGCCCTATGCTACAGTACAGTTCTAGATACAGAACTGAAATTTCGCATGAATATTGCGAGTATTGTAATCTCTCAGATGATCAAGTGATAATCTCTTTACTGGCAAACCCAGTCATACTTTCGCTCGCAGGCCATCGATATATTTCTATCTGTTTTCACACCCTGGGTACAAGAAATATTATTAGTCACCGCTATATGAGGATTACTACATCACTAAATGATGTCTGTATCGAGGAGACATTTGTGTGTGTATGATTTTGAGGTTAAACCGTCAATGCCTGTTTACTAAGGCAGTGTACAACAGGGAAGTAGATCAATGACCTTTTATTTATTTATTTATAGCGGAGTGTTCTCTGGGAAAAATGTATCTGATGCACGATTTGGCAATGAGAGAATCGAATTTTGGAAACTCGTTTCTTGAAACGCGTTGAGAATGGCAAAAATTTGATAAATCATGCACAGAAATCATTTAAGGGGTTACACCACTGTATAGCACGGCATATTTCGAGAATTTTTCTTGGTGCAACAAAGAGGTGAATCAAGACCTTGTTAAATGGGACTTATAACATAAGTATCTAATCACACAAAATAAATTTTTCGAGCAATTTTATAACAAGATGGCGGCTGTGCAGCATTTTCCCCCGTGGAAGTTTTTTTGGAAGGGGTCCACGGCCGGAAATCTATCTTTCGTAATCTCGAGAGCCAAAATCTAATTTTTTTCTGATTCCTTATATCAATAGCAAGTGACGCACGTAGAATTTTTTTTCTATATTTTGATTTTACGCGAAATGGCGCACTTTTAAGCGAAAAAACGTCGACAATGTCATAAAATAACATCCTTGTTCGAGTTACATTTCCGGCCAGCTAAAAAAAGAGGTTTCGAGAAAAACGCAATTAAAGTTATCAGTACACACGGGATATACATAAGAGGCGTTGCAGCAGAATTGAAATTTGAACATTTATGTACTGGTCAAGGCTCCGAAAATGGCAACCACATGCGAAATTTTTTTATCAAATTTTGCGTCAAACTGTTTGTTTTCCGTATCTATATAACCTCTAATATTAAAAAAATATGAATGGTGAGCACAGAAAAAAATCCATGTCTGTCTTTTTTAAAAGTTTTTTTGGTGCGTCTTGCATGACCTGAAAATGGCTAAAAGACCGTAAGGAGATAAAAAGGTAAACTAAATCCATATTTTCAACTTTTTGCCTGGAACCACATTTTGCCATCGTAGTCTAATTTAAATTTGATGATATTGCTTGAAAAATTGGGATGAATATGGATTATTGCTTATTTTCAATTGTGAAGTAATGGAAATCAAATAACTTGTAACGTGACAGATAAAAAATTCGAAAAAGTTTTGTGGACCACACCAACAGTATGCATACAATGTCTGACCTACATTTTTTCTAACTACTTTGAGTCTACTTTTTGAAACTGTTTTGTGAAACCCTTAAAGTTTTATTCATTTTTTAGAAAACACAGTTGATCTTATGTAACGTGACAGATGTTTTCTATTGTAAAGCAATTCCATTAAGTTTGATTCATTTACGTCAAGAATGGTGACCTTTGACCTTTTACGTTTTATCTATATAGGAGACTAAATATTTTGCATTATTAAACAAACAATTTTTATTCAAGAATAATTAAAAAAGGGCGTATGAGATCTTGAATGCACTACTTTCAAAATATATTGTTCGAAAATTGCCATTTGTGCAGCAAAACTATATGGTAGTGAGTTTTAGGGAATTAATTCTTCTTTGTGAATATTTTTTGGTGAAATTTTTCAAAAAAATAGCGAAATTTTTTATAAAACTTCAAAAAATGGTTGAAATACAAATACATTGTTAAAAAAACAAAAAATGTTAAATACTACAATTACCAAAAAATAATTGTTTTTTGTTAACGAAAGCCTAAAAATTGAAGAAAGTGTAATTGCACTATTAGGAAGTTATTAGAAAGAAAGCATTTCTAACTTCAAGTATTCTTCTTAATTTCTTAGTATTTTCCAATCATAAATATAGTTTTCTTATACAATATTGATACTAAATATCATTGCGAAGCAAAATGCTCTTAAGAAAAAATTTCCAAAACATTTTGATTTTTAAAAAAAAAAAAAATATCTGGTAGTGAAAATACGCCCTTTTAATAAATTACTCACAAATACCAAACACAAAAATACATTACACGTTTAAAATTGAACTGCAAATAAAAAAAAGCTTAAAATATAATTGCATCGTAGAGAAAATAACAATAAAAAGTTTTGACATATTTCAAAAATTATTTTAATTTAAATAATTTAGTTATAGAATGAATTTCAAAATGGTTTTTTAATTCAAAATGCTCATGAAAAATTGTCCTTTAAAATGCAGATATTTTTAAGTTATTTTAGATTTTCTTTCGACATAATATGTTACGTCGTGAAATTATGACCTTTTCATAAGTTATTCTCGTTTGTTCATCAAAACCAATATGTTTTTCAAAATAAACATGAAATTTCCCGTTAATACTCAGATCCTAGATCAAGGATGATTTGTGTACGACTGTCTTGATATCCTTGCTTCAGAAAAAAATGATTGTAACGTGACAGATTCCGGTTGTAACGTGACAGATTACACTAGTTTACAAATTTTGGGTTAATTGCATGAAGCTAAGAAAAAAGGTGTTTTCTAAGTCAATTTTGGGTCGCTGAGCACGAAAATCATATCCATTTTCTTTTTCAAAGAACCGTTTTTATGATTTAAAAAAAAAGGTGTTTTGAGCACTTTTTGCAGTTTTTGGCCAATATCTCAGGAACCAATCTTCCGATTAACACAAACGACTCACCATTCGAAAGGTATTGATGTTCCCATTCCAAAAATGTATAACATGTTGGGATAAAATATCAACAATTTAGGGTTAAGAGCAACCAAAGTCAAAAAAGTAGTGTTTGGTAAAATTACTATTTTTTGGTTGATTTTTCATAAAAAAATAAATCAGCAAAGAAAATCTTTTAAACTCTTATGTGACAGGCAAACTTCTCACGTGAATTTTTAGCCTAAGGTCACGAAAATCTGACAAAAACTGGTGATATTATTAGGCACCGAGTGAAAATTACTCTGTTTTTCACATATCTCTTTTGGTGTTAAATAAGATTTCACTAGTTTACAAGAAAAATGAAGTTACGAGAAAAAGTGTTTTCTAGATTAATTTTGGGTCGCTGAATACAAAAATAATACTCTGTTTCTCTTTCAAAGAAGTTCGAGTTTAAAAAAAACGTTTTTCTTTTGCTTCCGCTTTTTTGTTTTTGCTCTATTTTTTATCACAGAAAAATAATTTTTCATATTTTCAGAATCTTATGTGACAGATTTTAACAATTTTAAGATAATCGCGATAAGCTAAGAAGAAAAATGCTTCTTCAGTTAATTTTGGAACGCTGAATATGAAAACTAAGTCCATTTTTTCAAAGAAGCATTAGCAAGATTTCTTTGAAAAAAGTGTTTTGGGCACTATTTCAGTTATTTGTTTGAATGGTTTTGGATATTTCATTGTACAACTAAGTGCTCTTTTTAAAATGTGGAATATCGTTGGAAAATTTTTGTTTTGTCTGTGGTGAGTAAATATTTTACGAATTAAAGGAATTTTAGCCTTCTGCTTCAACAGGCTTCTTCACAGCAGATTCTAAGTTCACAGAATATTATGTGGCTAGTGCTACGATCCCACTGAGACTCCTTCCCGATAGGGACTGGAATATTTGACGACTGGCTAATGAGACCAGTGCTACACCCTCTAAACCGCCGCACCAGGGCAGGGTCCGTTAAAATCATAAAATTTCTATTTCGCTCAATGTGCCATAGCATCAACATTTTCCATCCGATGTTAGTGATATTAAGCTTAAAATTAACGTAAATATATTATTTGTCATCTTAGATTCTAAAAGGTCCGAAAAAAAGTTGTTTTTCGGTAAAAAAATCATTTAAAAATGAGTAACTCTTAACAATGATCAAAAATGCACTTTTTAAAACTTTGGTCGCTTGCAGCACTATAAATTTTACATTTGATCGACACATATTATATGTTTTTGGAAAGGGCATCTCGGCACCTTTCAACCTGCATATTGACTAAATTAATTGAACGATTTTGACAACAAATATTGACTAAAAGCTACAAAAAGTGCTCAAAAACGAGTTTTTTGAGAAAATCACAAAATCGCTTCTTTGAACAAAAAAATGAATATTGTTTTCGTGTTCAGCGACCCAAAATTAGTCTAAAAATACTTTTTTTTGAAGCTTCATTTTTCTTGTAAACTAGTGTTATTGAGAATATTCCATAAAATCGAGATCAAAGTTTTTCCTAAAGTAAACTATATTTCAAACTCTTACTTGTTTTCCAAGCTTCAACTTAAAACTGTGTTCATGTAAATTTGTGGTCCAACGGAATAGACTTTTTCAATTTAGTCGGACAACCTAAAAATTAACTGCGAAAATTAACTGCGAAAATGACAATAATGTGAAAACGGTGCATGATAGAAAATAACTTTCTATAGTGATTAGTGACTTTAATAATGTGCAGTTGTGATAGAATCTGGTTTTATCGTTTTTACCGACTTATCTTATGAAATATGCGTAAAAATGTAACGTGACAGACAGAAGCCTTGACCACTGTTTTCGTCTTCCATATTGTGGGAATTCATTTTGACATCCTAAAGCATATTTTAAACTAATAAATGATTTTTTTTCTATTCTGCAGTGGTGTAACCCCTTAAATTGTTCCTCAAGTACACCACCAAAGACAACTTGTATTTGTTTTATCCATCAACGATATTGTTTCAATAAATACAATGTACTGAACGGCTACTTTAATACTTCGTAATAATTTTTAAAAAGCATTCACGAAAAATTTGGACGTGTCTCCTGTGTTTCCACCTGGAGCTGATAGTGTGGCAATCCTATACCAGCATATGGAATTTGACAGAGCACTACATGTATGAGGCAAATTAGCTTCGTCTAAAACCTGTTACTATGTTTTAATTGCCGCAAAGTTCTACTGTATCGATTTTTGTTGGCTATTTTCGGCAAGTTTGAGACTAAGAGAAACGAAAACAATGAAATTGAAAGACGGACAGGTATTCTAGAGCGAATCAGTTATAAACTTAGAACGGAAAACTAGAACTAGGCAGGCTCATATGGGCATGATCGAAAGGAAATGTGAAGAATTCTTTGCCTTCTGCTGTTGAATGAAAGAATTATGCATTTTATCATTCATTCGTTGAATTAATGATAAAATGCATCATTCTTTCTTTCATGAGCTGTTCTTCAAAGCATATATTTTCTTCTTTGACAATTTCACCATGCACGTATGTAAGAACTAATCCAAGTTAATGTGCGTTATTCATACTATATTACAAATAAGATAGATTTTCAACATGAGTGTTGAGTAGACTGGTTCAATATTTGACTTTTAGCTCCACCAAGCTCTACTGATTCCTTTTATGGCCGTTAGTAATTGTACAAATTTTGGTACCAATCGGTTGCGTCAACGGCCCCTCCAAAAATTCCAAAGTTTATATGAAAATTGGTATGGCAAATCGGTTAAAATTGAAAATTATTTTTTTAAAAAATCATCTCATCAATCAATTCATGAACACATTCGTGGAACATTGTAAGTTTTTCAAAATTCGCTGAGAAAAGTTATTAACTAAAGAAGCAGCATGACTTCAAAACAAGTGGATTTTATTATTAATCATAGCAACCCTGTTTGAATAGGTGCATCTGCCATACGGGAGCGGTTGGTGGTAAGCCTAGTTTACACGTGTATAACGAGCTATTCAAACAGGGTTGCTATGATTAATAATAGAATCCACTTGTTTTGAAGTCATGCTTCTTCTTTAGTTAATAACTTTTCTCAGCGAATTTTCACAAACTTAAAATGTTCCACGAATGTATTCAGTTGAAGAATACCTTTAGAAATATATAGTGTTCTCATGAATTGATTGATGATGTGATTTTTTATGAATTTATTCTCACTTTTAACCGATTTTCCATACTAATTTTCATATAAACTTTGAAATTTTTGGAGGGTCCGTAGACACAACCGATCGGTACCAAAATTTGCACAATTACTAATGGCCACAAAAGAAATTAATAGAGCCTGGTGGAGCTAAAAGTCAAAAATTGAACCAGTCTAGTGTTGAGCCTATTTTTGTCATCTGCATTTTATCGGTTGTACGTCGAGAAATTAACGCAAGCCGAGTTTCCGCATGCTAAGTATTAGGTCTGCTTCTTTTATATGAGCAAAAATTTCTTCAAGCACATGTGATAGGATTAAATGTTGATCGTGTTTGATCAGCTTCCATAGTACACTCAAAACATAAATCATGTTATTTCTGTGTGAAAACATACATAGATTTAATCCACCTCACTTTTCACGTAATCAATACCGGATGGCCTCGTAAAATATAGGTAGTGACTCTTCAGGTAAAAGTTTTGTGTTTTAAACATACCTACTAACATAAATTCACGTAAAAATTATATGAAGCAGAATACGTGAACCTAAACGTAACAATCACATAATACCCCACATAGATTTTAGATTTTTTGTAACCATCCCAATTTAATTATTTTGCGAATATTTTACATTCGAAATATATTTTATATTTTTTAATCTGATTTTTTTTTCAAATTATTAATATGCTAAATTTATCGTTCCAGGTGCACTGCAAACAAATTAACTTATATGGAACTTTTTTATGTTAAAATTTATAATATTGATGCTGCTCCTGATGGTTTGAACTCCACCAAGTCCACACTAGTAAAAAGCTCTAAAAAATATCAATTTCTACCGTGTAATTGAACAAAACGCAAAACTTGCGTTGAAAAATTCACCAGATTGAAATTCATTTCACTTCTTCATGATTCATCGTCGCATCAGTTAAGATGATATGTTTCGAAAGGTGAAATTTATTCATTTACCTGAATAATCACTTAAAATCAAAGTGATTAATTTGTTACGACATCAAAAAACCAAACATACAGGCTCGTACTACCCGAGGCCATCACCGCCGAGAAATAAATCCATTTAAGTGATATATGATAAAATAACGTTCATTATGCCAATCGTCCAATCTGCCTAACGTCCATTATGCTTAATATCCATTACGGCTAACGTATTTATGCTTAATAGGGTACACCCATCATCGATAGCTCGTTGAAAAATAGCTGGGACAGTTTTAGCCCGAGTGGCAGAGTAAGATCTATTCGGTAGAAATTTTGCAATTTAGGGGAACATGGGGAGACTTGACCAGGTTTTCAGCTAAAACTGCATAAATCTCTAAAAAAGCCTTCAAACCTCCAAAAATCATTCAGATATAATGCGCAAAGTTATTGCGCGTCTTCATGTTTTTTTGCAGAATTTTTAATTTAATTTTTGAAAAGTTACAAAAGTTTTTCTGTGATCGTTTTTTCTGGTCAAGTCTCCCCATTGCGGGGAGACTTGACCAAGGCGTGGGGAGACTTGACCAAAAGAATTTTGAAAAATCATAACAAAAAATAATGACATAAAACATACTGTAATTATTTTTTCCCTATCGTCGAGATCCTTAGGTAGCAGAAAAACATATAAAAGAGTTGCATTTGATAAATTTTGATTTTTTTTAAATGCATTTCTTTTTAAGGATTAACTGTACTGCTTCCATTGCATGTTCACATGTCACGAAATCAGTCCTACTATTGCTAACTTTGCTTACAAATTTTAAAATATAAAGACTTATGTTTGGGGTGGGATTTTTTTATGGCGTGATTAACATTAACAGTAGATACCAAAGCATAAAAAAAATTATAAATTTTGTATCTTTCTTCAGCTGATCGCCACTTGGTCAAGTCTCCCCATAAAATCTTGGTCAAGTCACCCCAACATTAGTTATTGCGTTCAATTTCATGCGAATTCTAGGAATAACTATTCCAATGTTCCAGTTTATGTAAAATCATTTCACTGCTTCACAAGGATTAAGATGGTATATTAGTCCTTTAATAGTAATTAGTAGTCGAGTAGATATGTCCATTCAAAGTTTGATAAAAAATTACATCATTTAACGCAAATTTATTAATCACGTAATATTTTCTGCAAGGAAAGGATTTTTTACTCCAAACTTTCAAAATTACCTTAAGGGATCGAAACAAGTATAAAAATATTTTTGAAAAAAAATTAAGAATCGAATAGAAGACGCCATAGCCGAAAATAAAATTTTGCGCTTGGTCAAGTCTCCCCATGTTCCCCTATTTCCCAAACAACAGCTCAATTACGAGCCTCGAGAGTAGTAGACACCCTTTAAAAGTGCACCATCTTGCGGAAAATCCAAATATCGATAAATATCCTATGTACGTATCTTGCTATTGTTCTGAAGATTCGAACAAAACTTTAGCTGTATCTCACGGTCAAACATTGCGGGAGGAAGATTTCGGAAGAAATGCTCCGCGGGAAAATGCTGCAAATCCGTCATTTTGTGATAAATCTACTTGAAAAATATTTTATGTTTGTCTTATTTCATTTTTAAGTTAAACATATGGTACAAAACTGGTTGTAGCGGCAAGATGCCAAGGCAAGTGGAACCATATCTCCACATCCACAAATCGCCTGCCAGATCCGAAATTTTTAGCGCAAATTACGACATTCTCTTCTCTTGAACATTCTATTGAACGGTAAATTTTGGTTGCTAATATAATCCGAATCATGAAAATAACGGAAGTCGTGTTTAGTATAAGTTTCGCCCTTCATCACTCTTGTTTTTTGGGGGGCTGTGCCAACGTAAGGATTCGATTCACACTCTCAAAAACGTGGCGTAAGACAGGACACAACACTTACTGTTTTTACTAACTATAAACAGGATTAAAATTTTTCTCTTTTTATCCACCGTTTTCGGGCTCAATGTTGCCCATCTACAGGACAATGTCCGCTTGATTACTTGGTGACCCATAGATTCATACTGCGTGCAGTACTCGTCGAGAAAGGATTAAAAAATTTCACTGAATTTTCAGATTTGGCTGGTGGAAAAGGAGTGACGATATTGGTGTGTCCTCCTCGTTCATAAGTGTATGTTCAGCACAGACTATGTCCGTCGCTGTCCAAGTTTATTGTGTGATTGTGGGCTATAGTGTGTGCCACCACACACGGAAAAGATCCGTTCATAAATTCAGGAATAAAAGATCTGGACTTCCTGAACTGAACAATTTACGAAAACCGTGACCGAGCTCCTGAAATTATGAATAATAAACCTCGCATTCATGAAACTATTTGTGTTATCTAAAAATCAATTCGCCTCGAATATATACATGGCGTTACATAAAGATGTTTGGTTGGATTACTGTTGTTGTTCCCTGGACATGTTAGTTTTTGTTGTGATTCTTGTTCATGATTTGGGATAAACAGTCGACAGTCAAACATTGTTCATGATTTCAAGAGCCTATTCGCGATTCTTGTGAATTCTCATGACGTTAGTGAGATTAAAGTTCATGATTTCAAGATCCTAGTCGCGATGTTCGTAATTTCTATTCATGTTATCGTGATATTTTGGTCATGAGTAGAGTGATTCATGTTCATGATTTCAGAATCTTTGTCACGATTCTAAATATTTTTGTCACGAGTTGTGTAATTTGTGTTCATGTTCTTAGCGCGATTTTTGTAGCTTCTGTTCATGTTACCGTGATATTTTAGTCATGAATAGAGAAATTCATGTTCATGATTTCAGGATCTCATTCACGATAATAAATATTTTTGTCACTAGTTGTGTGATTTGTGTTCACGATTTCAGGATCTTATTCACGATTTTCGTAATTTCTGTTCATGTTATCATGATATTTTATTTTAGAGCTTACTTTCACAGAGTAATGTAACTAATGTTCATGATATCAGCAGTTTTATCATGGTATTTGAAAATTCTCTTTGCCTTATCGTGATCTATTATTTTTTGGTTACTAATGGTTTTTTACTCGGAATAACGTGACAATATGAACTGGATCATTAAAATAAGACTTATTCGCGATATCTGGTTCTGTGAACTATATCAAGCACACTATTTGTGGTTCTCAGTGCATTCTATTTCACTATTTCAAAAAAATGAATGGTAAGTTGTGGCTGTTATACTAGGTACCATGAACCGGTTCGCGAATACATGAATAATATTTTGTGATTTCGTGAACTATTGAGCAAGGATATTGGATCGTAGCTAATATATTAGGAGTAATGTACCAGTTCACGAATACATGAAGAATATTTGATGATTTTGTGAACCATTTCACGAGCACGGATATTGGGTGGTGACTAATGTATTAGGGATCATGAATTAGTTTTCGAGGATTGAATGGATTCATGAATAAAATTCCGAATTTCGTGAAATAGTTCACGAAAAAATAGCCAGAATATTTTGATTTTGTGAACTAATGTTCCTATATCTATGAAAAAATCAGGAGTTAACCTTTGGTTTTATGAATAATGTTCTTAAAGTTGTGAACTACCCGAGCAAAGTCGAACATCAAAATTACAACAAGTAGAAATCATATTTTGATAATAGCATCAAATTGAAATCTTATTTTGCTATTAGTTTTAGATTTTTTAAATATGGCTTCAAATTTTGATCTCATTTTGCTATCCTTGTTTCTTAGAATAATTTTCTATGTTTATATTTCTTTGATGAAACATCAAAGTGAATACATATTTTGTTATCAAAAAATATTCAACATCTCAATGAGCTTTCAATTTACTCTCACTTATAGCAGAATTAGTTTTCTATTTGATGTCATAGGACAATTTTCCTGCTCTCCATTTTGATCTTTTAACCGTTAAAACGACCAAAGCGACAACAACCTGAGTAATCATTTGTCGGACATGACAACATCAAGTTTAGTTTTCAATTTGTTGTCAGACTCTGCTCGGGTAGTTCGCGTACTGAGAATCGAATTAGAAATAACTTAACGGAAACCGTGACTGAAGTTCACAAAACAAAAACAAATATTTCCACTAATGAAAGCGTTATGCGGACGTTACTGAAGGGAAATTGAACATAATTATGTTTTTGTTCATGGTCCAGTTTTCGTAACGTAAAAGCGTGCTTGTCGTTGGCTCTTTCGTGATCAACAGCATGTTTGTGTTCACGAAAGCGAACTTTGAGTTTTCGGAGGGTTTGACCGATGTACTCTGTGTGGAAATCTTTGCAGGGGATTTGGTAGATCCCCGATTTTTGATTCTTTGGAACCTCTTTCAGTGTGCGACTTGGTAATCATGGTGTTTTAAGGCGGTTTAAATAGAGTTAGTGGTTTTTGGGTAAAATGGCAAATTGATTCTTGGATGCTGTTTTTAATCCGGCTCCAACGTTTCGCCTTCTGTCTGTGCCTTTTCCTTACGTGTTTCTATAGAGTTTTGTTAAAAAATTTCTCTTCAGGCATGAATTGAACGGGTATGAAGAGGAATTTGTGAACAAAATACTAAGGAAACACCCGATCGCGATAGAATACGATTTGATGAAAAACTGCGTGTAAAACGGACCCTACACGAAGCAATATTGCCAAACCACCTTCAATACGACAATCCCATTTGAATTCTACAAAATTAATATTTTCAAAATGGTTTTGCTCCAACAATATATTGATCAATAATTGTTTTATTATCAATATTTTTGCTCGTGTGGGTTCGCTTAAAGTGAGACGAGTTTTTCCAATGACATTTTTTATTTATTTCGTTTAGACGATCCAATTTGCCTCAAATTCCATATGCTGGCAAACCCGCGTCTTTGAATACTTTAAAATCTTTATTATCCATTGCAGTAATTAGAGGAAATTGTAACTTATGTAATTAAAAATCTTCCAAAATTTTTTTCAGTGTTTTGTGCCCGTTTTAAATCATCAAAATTTGTAGATTAATGCAATAACTTTTCAAGCACCCCTCGAATCGAAAGCCTGGTTGAGATGGTCCAATCCAGCGCACGGTAAATGATAGCAGGAATTCTGAAGAAAATCCGCGAGTTCATCCGAACGCCGTCGGAGTAGATATGCATTTTCTTATGCGAGGCCTATTCACCTATACCTATATTTTCTCAAATGATTAAACCACAGTTTTCCTACGTCAAATCTATTCCGAGAAAGAATTGGTTTTACGTGTCCGAATTTTAAAAGAACCAGGCCCACATTATGCAACCAAGTCTAAACGACTTTTTCATGCAAGCTTGTATACAAAAACCTGTCGTTTCCAGATGCGGAATGTCACCCCAGAATTTACAACCTCATCGTCATACCTTCAAAATGCATTTTCCTCTTTATTTATGAAACTGGCAGTAAATCGAAACTAAAAACGTTAAGAGCGTTAAATAGTTAAATTCCCCCGCCGGCCGGAAGCGAAATACTTTCTCGCCAAATTCTACGAAGAAACTTATGGAAACTGCGCTGGAGAAAAAAAGAAAGAAAAACTACCCTGTAAGCTGAAAACCCGCGCGCTTCCGTTTACACTGCCCGTCGCCGTCGGCCACTCTATTAAGAGCAAAATATATTCCACGTATTTCCCTCCAAAGTACCCGCGCTTCCCCCGCCCCAGGCGGGGAGCTGTTTATTCGTGCACTGGAGTCCATACTTTTGTGCGATGACTTTCGAAACAAAATAGGACTTTGTGCTTCTTTCTTCCCCAACTCCGGGCCGCCCTGCAGTTGACATTGAGGGAGTGAGTTATAATGTGCTTTTCTTGGCTACAAACGTGACTATAATTCCTAACGAAACGGTTGCTTCGTATTCTAGCTTCGAGCTTTGCTATGGTAGATAGGTTGGTAGGTATAGGACACGCAAAGTACCATTTCCTGATTCGCTGTAAATTAAACTTTCCGGTGCTGTGTCGAGTGGCGGTTAATTAACGCATTGCGTGAAGAATTCATTTGTGATGTTATGGAAATGTTGATTTGTTGGCACAATTTTATTAACTAAGATAAATTATTACGTTATTCTTTGTGGCACACGAACTGATGAATGGGTGCTCGATTCTTCCTATTCAGTATTGTGTGAGTGGGTAGAAGAGCCGTTGGATTTGATTACGGTACTTTGATTTTCAAGTCAGCTTACATTTGTATTCACTATTCACAATTTCTTTGTATGACTTTCCAAAAGATTAATTTTTCAAGCTTACCCACTCTTTTTCTGTGTTGGTTGAATCTCATCTGTCAAGATGCTTTCAATTCAACTTCTTTCTGTTTCGTATTAATCGGAAGTGGCAGTGTGTGTCTGAAAAGAAACATTTAATTACTTAGCTTTCTAGTTACGTTCTATCGCTGAAAAAATGGTCGTTTTTCCTAATGCTTAGAAACTCCCGCGAATAAGCCAATCCAGATCTTGATAAAAACCATAAAAATTAGTATTTTATGTAACCATTTAATTTTAAACTCTTCCGCATTTGTTCTTTGAATGAACCGAAAAGATTGTACAACTAGATTCAGCCGCCGATCTTATCTAATTAAAGTGCCGTTTACGTGATCCGTCAGTTTTTCCTTACTAGCACTACACATCATCGTCAAAATTATTTGCATGCTATTCCTACGAAAACTTTCGTACACAACGTCAAGCGGCAGCAGGAAAAGTTTTTACGTATGAAATGTGTGAATGCTCACATGAGAAAAGCATTCATCTTATCCTGACGTTGACGGCGAACCTGCTGTATCGTGTGATTCGTTCTTAACTCGTTTTTCATCAAAACTCAGATCTCGTTAGCATTCAAGAGGAAAGTTTGCAGCCTCATTACTCGGTTTATGCCTCTGTACTCTGTGGTTCTATGCAATTACCACTTCAAAGGGACCCTAGTAGTTTTGGATAATGGGTTTTCTTCCTTGCTACACTTATTTTTCACTCTGTTCGGAATGCATCAACCGGCAGAGGGAAATGTGTGTTAAGCTTGGAATGGTGGTATGCTACCGTGAAGGCGTAATCGCAGTGTTTTTTTGTATTTGTGGTATTTATTTTGGGTTGTTCTTTGAGCGTTTTTTTAGATCTTTGTAGGTACTTTTAAGAGCGCAAGTGTGTAGAATGCTCTAAAAGTCGCTCCCATTTCAAAGTTTTCTGACCCCGAACATCAAAGTGGATCGTGCCAGTCCACATTTGGGAGCTGAGCTCCAAACCTACGTAGGCTTAAATGGCACACAATTCTGTATAAAAGCCACAAAAAATAACTTTCTATTGATAGAACCAACGTTACCTTGAAAAGTTTTTTTATGAATCTTTCTGATAAATCACTTAGTCGATAGGTTTTTGTGCGCATTGGGACTTGTCCACCCCATGCACCGATAAAGAGAAAATCTCCGTCCAAAAGATCCGTCTTTCAGATTTCTCGCTGTTTACGTGTCGCACTTTGTGCGCTGAGATGTTTTTGTTGTCGACTAGGGGGAAAATACCTCCCCCAGGGTCGGGAAGTTGCTTTCAGCAGCCTGCTACCTGTAGGCACATAGGTCTAGGTCAGTCATCTTAGCGCGAAAGGGCGCTATCGTTATTCGCTCCCTTTGTTGTGGTATTATGCAGAAGGCTTCACTTAAGTGGTGGTGAATTGTTTTCTTCCTTGCTTTCTCATTGTTTTCGGCCGGCGTTGGTAATGTTTTGTGTTTGTTTGGTGAAAGTTTTTTTTCAATAAGTGGAATGGTAGATTGCCTGCCTGAGATTTCATGTTGGACGAACATTCTTTTTCTCTATCAAAGCGTTGCACAGCATCTTTGAACTTGATGATTAATATGAGCTAGTTGCCGTAGGAAGACTACTTGACTGCGATTGTTATGTACACTGAGAATCGAAGTCTGTCGAATTCAAAGATCACAGTATTTCGTAAAAGAATTGTATAAAATTGCTCTTTTATTACATCGGACGATTTCATCTAAATGATTGAATTAAGTTTCGTTACAAAAAATGCTTCCAATAATTTATTGAAAATAGTCAGGTAGTGCCAGTCAGAGAACCTTGCAATCCGGCATTGAGACATTGATAGCAATTTTCAAACTGGGTCAGTTGTGAGTATGCCAGATAAATTACAGCACTAGTTTTAGGCAAGACATGTTTACGTAACTACTGTATCATCGTCATCGTGATCGACAAATTCGGGTATGGAATCAGGAATCGGTAGCGACTGGCTCAAATGGCACTTTCTCCACGTTGATCGGAGATTTGTGCCTTGCCATGATTTGTCTATTCAGCATTTGATAGGAAGGATTGGGGGAGTTGTAAGGTTAGGGATAAGGAAAATAACGACACAGAGAACATAGAAAAAACGGAACTATTTTTCACTCCCAAGGGAATAAAAGATATTGCGCGTTGAGCGGATGTATCAACATCCCCGTAGGGATATTGGGATAACAGAACAACAACACACCCGAAGATATATTGTCATTCAAATACGGGTTAAACTATAGCTCTTTACGACACTGGATTAGGAACAGTGTTATTGTTCCTTGAGTTTCAACTCTCTGTTCATAGCTTCATCTATGTATGGAGAATCAAAAACCCGGATACGCCATTACATTACCAGTACCATCTTTTCGCATGGGTACACTGGGCCAGGGCCAGGGGCCCCGGGCTTTTAGGGGCCCCCAACTTAGGGTGAATTAGAATCATTCTGAAGGCTTTGTTAAAAAAAAGTAGCATTCAATTGTTTGCAACTCTATGGCGTGTGGGTAATAATGGATCAGTTGCTCGTATTCGCACATTACACCTTAACCCATGTACCATGTCACATTTTAAGAGCATCAGCCAATCAAACGAAGTTATGGTAGCGGCAGGAAACGAGGTACTGCATGACTAGGATGGTATTGGACCAATTCAAACGTCAGCCCAACATTTCGATCCAAACAATGAACAATGAAATGTTTTCTACAACATATAGAAAGTTCGAAAGACACCAACCAGGAGCGGCAACCAACAAGGTGGCAAAATTTTTACAAGAAAGCTGTACAGAAAGTGGAATAGAAAGATGTCGAAATTCGGCACACAATCCTTGTTTGGCAAGCGATCCGCGCACGCGGCAAATTTTCATTTCTTCATTACATCAGGGATTGTACACTTAAATTTTTTCTGCCGCATCTCAGCTTTTTTCGCATCTTTTGCCGAAATCTCAACAGCTGAGATCTCAGTAAACAATTTTTTGAGATCTCAGTAAAAGTGACGTTTGATAGCTGATACTCGCAAAATATTTCACCGAACATCAGCAAACAAATCTCACTTTGCTGAGATTTCAGTTTGCAAATTTGCTGACTACACAGCTGTTGGAAAATTGCTGATGCGAATCCAGTGTGTGTGAATGGATAAATCTACATGATAACCTCTAAAAATGAATCCTGGTCTTCTTTAGGTCTCAATATACTTTCGCGGTCACCTTAGGCATTCTCCAATATGCCGTCGTAATGTGGTACAGTACCAGTTATGTTATTTTTGTACGACAATCCGTCCTATCAAAAATATTTTAGGACGTCAGAATCAGGAATCAGAATATATTGGAAAAAATGGAACGTATTCCGTAGGTAGTCGAGGATTTGTGCAGCATGCATTCGATGTGTTTCCTATTTCGACTGGTATTGAAATGATGTTTTTAAATTCAATTTTTTATTCATTTATGCTTGAGTTTACATTTTATATAATATTTCAGTCTAAGTGATATAGCATATGATTGTCGTCTTTGATGAGCTTCGTTGGTAGATGGTTGCATCTCTGATTATGAATGATCTCCTAAAAGTTGTGGTAACGAATTATTAAAATGAATTGTGTTGCTCATATTAATTGGTTCGAGTAATTTCGATGTTTTGCTATGTTTATTTGTTTAAGTAACAATGAAGGTATTGAATATTTGCACTTTCGAAAGGTGAAAGAGCTAATTATTGTTATTATTTTTTCCTTTGGTCTTTTTCTGTACTAAGTGCCTATCACCGACACCAGAGACTTGCCACTTAACTACTAGCGCCGTCTTTGAGATACTAATTCGTTAAATATGAAAATACTAATATTGCTTATAATGTACTTGTTTGCTATCTTCGCTTCTCAGAACCGTTTACTACAAAAGAAAGCACAAACCTTCTGTCAGAAAATGTAACTAAAATCTACTTCACCAACAATTTTTGCAGGAAGAGACACTATTTCAAAGAATCTTTCTATTTCTGCGGTGAAAATGCGAATATCTAAAATGGATGAACCTCTAATCGCACAATTTGATTTGACATAAAATCAATTTGTTTCAATGGCTGCAATATTCAATATTGTCATCTGTAAATGTAGTTGAATCATGATTGAAAAAATGTGGCTTTTTATAAAGCTGGCAATTGACTTTATCGAGCTGCATCATATCAGGAACAGTAAGAAATTGAGAAAATTATACGAATCAATGTAACTTTTGTAAATAGTCGTCATCTATTAACAAATAGGATTTTATTTGCTAAATATTGCTAAATATTTTTCCTAAATTGTCATAGTGTAAGGACAATTAGTGAATGAATCGTCGACATTGTAGTGTTGACGTTTAACCCGCCTTACTCCATCATCCTTCATTATTGACGGAGGCACTCTTCAGTTTCAAACATCGTCTTAGACTTAGATCAATGAAGGTCAGATTATATCGTATGGGGAACAAATAACGCAACTCTATATGCAGCTCACCTGAGTTCGAACTCCCACAACCGCATGTAGTGTGTTAGGACATTTGCCAATTTCGGTCAAATTGTTCAGAAATGCTAATATCTTTTTAAGATCTATCAAAATTATCTTCCGTTTTTCGACCGTACCTGGACAATTACAATGATGGAAACATAAATTTTTTTCTCCGTATAATTTGATTTCTATAGTATTTTGAATACTTTCACATAGTTAAATAAATCTCAAAGTGGTGTTGATGGTTCCCTGATGCTGGAGATCATTTTTAGATCATCCTACTCTACAGCAATTTATACCTGTTGAATTATAGGGACCCCTCAGTTAAGTTGTACCCAGGGGCCCCGAGTGCTCTTAAGACGGCTCTGTGCATTACGGTAGGATAGTTACTATCAAATAACATGATGTTCCATAAGCGGATTCACAAAGATCACACGAATAATACTCAGCACGCTGAATAGCAGGCATGTGATAATTAAGTTTGCAATTTCCAGTGAGTGTCCTGACTGGAATATTGAAATTGTGCATGGAAAAAAGCAGCAAATTCTTTGACATTTTCGGACTCATATCCGGTAGAAAAGTATTTGTTTGAACGCAAGTTTGATAGCTACGCAAATGGTTAGTATGTTCGGATGCAGCCCAAGAGCGAATCTTCTGCTTCATCCAATTCATCGACAGTGGTTCCAAACTCAGTCGCAGCACCAGCTCTAGCCAATTCGTCCGCCCATTCATTTCCAGTAATACCAGAATGACCAGGTAACCATAGCAGATAAATAGCATATGAAAGGCTAAGTTCTTCGATTTGAGTTCGATATGCGATTACTAATTTCGATCTCGAATCTGCCGAACTAAGTGCTTTCAGGGCAGCCTGACTGTCAGAGCAAAAATAGATTCTTTTACCGAAAATTCCTTATTGAAGTGCTGATTGTGCGCCACACAGAATCGCAAAAATTTCTGCTTGGAATACGGTACAGTATCTACCAAGTGAATGAGATTGGTTTAATCTCATTTCATGACAATAGACACCGGCACCGGCTCGGCCCTCCAATAAAGAACCGTCAGTATAACAAACTACGTATTCTTCAAGTTGTCGTTCCATCCAGCCAGACAGCCATTCTATGTGAGGAGGAATTCTTACAGTGGAAGTTTTAAAAGGAAAACTACATGTGATCGTGAAGTCACAGGGGGAAAGTATTTATTCATCCAAGTTATGAGTTTAGTTGTACGATCTAGTGGACTACTGTTTCAGAGCCCAGTAACCTTAAGACGGTATGCACAAAAAATCGCTTCTTGTTTCAGAAACACATAGTGGTTTTATGTTCAAGCGTGCCTCTAGATCAGTAGTAGGTGTTGTCGAGAACGCAGCAGTCATCGCCATCGAGACCATCCTGTGAAGATGGTGTAACTTTGATTGGATTGTCATGACATCTCTCTTCTGCCCACAAACAAGGCCATTCGCCAGTATTGGTCTAACAATTCATGTATAGATCCATTGAATGTATTTGGGTTTGAGTCCCCAAGATTTATCGAAAGCTCGTCTACATTGGCCGAAGACCTTGCAAGCTTTCTTGATTCTGAAATCGATGTGAGCTTTCTAATTATGTTTTGAGTTAAGAATTATCCGAATGTACTTAACTTGATCTGCGACTATAATTTCAGAATTAAATAACTGCAAAGGACGAACTCTGGTTGTAATCCTTCGTTGCGTGAAAAGCACCATTGATGTTTTATTTGATAGTCCATCATGACCTTTGCTCAACAACACATAAGGCTTGTTGCATCAAATTAAAAAGTGTGTTAATGCAAATTCCGGTGATCATTAAATGATAATCATCGGCGAAACCATATATCGGAAATCGTAGCCCAATAAGTTGCTTCAACAAGCCATCGGCGACAAGGTTCCATAGAAGTGGTGACAGCACACCACCTTGATGACATCCGCAGACACTCAGTTTTCTTATCTCTACTTGTCTTAACGATGAGAACAGATGTCGGTTGCTAAGCATTGCGTGTATCCAGTTCGTGATATATGAAGGTACTCCATAATCTCGTGCTATTTCTAGAATGGATTCGATAGACACGTTGAACGAAAAATCCGAGCACTCCAAATCACGACCGAATGTATTCTCCAGGTTCCTTATACGCACAACACACACGTGGAAACATATAGCGTGTTACATTCGAATGTACAGTTGGGTGATTGTTTCCTGAATATTTTTAGTTTACTGATTTTCGTAATTTAACTTCGCATTATTGTGATATTCTTGATATCACTATCGGCTTTGTCATGCGCTGACTGACACCTTTTAAATACAAGGTGGCAACTAAAAAATTCTTGTCACATTTATTAGAATTGGAATGCATTATGAAGGGCACATATGCGGCATTCAATTGATGTTTTGTGGTGAGCATCTGTTTACTCCGACACATTTCCTCCTACCTGGCCCTGCAGTACAAAGCATAACACGCCAGTACTATTACACCGAGAATTCTTTGCAAATTTACAGTCTTTAATACCGTTACCACAACCACAAATATTTTTCAAATTTGTGGCAACTGTTCAGGTAATCTTGATAGCGGAAAATACCGCGTCAAGTATCTCAAAATAAACAGCCAGCATTGTTATTGAGGACGCTCACTTTCGTAATCCGTAAGGGCAAGAAACAAAAAAATAAATCAGATGTTCGCGAACATGAAGGTAGCAACCACGATTAGGAAACGGGAGAGTACGAGATAGGAATGTACGATCCCCAATACGCAGCTGCTGATGAAAAAAATATTTCTCATCATTCTCAGCCCGCAATGACTAGTCGCTCGCTCGAGAACTATCGATACTGGTTTTATTATTTGTATTATTTACATCATGGAAATGTATAAAAGATTAAAGGTTCCGTTTAGCTAAAGCATTAAATCGAATTCAATAAACCAATTATATAATAAAGAAGTAGAAGAAGTTTTATAGAAGACTGAATACTAAAATGCTCCAAAAATGAGCACTATCCAATATCCAGAAAAATGTCTGAATTTTGCTAGTAATTGCCATATTTAGCAAAATTCAGACATTTTTCTGGATATTGACCAGAAATAAGTTTGTTATTTCAATGACAAGTTGTTGGATTGTGTACAATTTGAATTTCTGTATTAGTTCAGTAGGTATTGAGACTCAATTTCATTTTTATATGAGGCGCACTAACACACTGTTATTCCGAAAAATCCGACGTGATCTTTTTAACAAGCATACAATAAACAATAAAAACGTATAAAAGTAAACATGGTTTACAGAGATGCTCATTTACCCACACGAATTGAATAGATTTGAATATTACTAACTTTACTGATACGCAGAATTGTATACAATAGCAATCTGATGTCAAATGCCGATAAATCACATATTAGTCAAGCAATCACAATTAACTTAAAATTGCAATCAGCAGCAGCATTTTAGTCACTTTCTATGGTTGACAATTAATATTCATGCACGTTTGAAAACGACGTGACAGCGAACAGACATCTAAAGGCAATCACTGAGAGCAACTAAAATGATGTGACTGGTTGAATCTAAAAGTCAACCCAGCTAGGATTATCGTATCAATTTCATGTCTCTAGTATGTGACAGTCTCTCGTTCTTTTTTGGTAGATGTGGAATACAATGAGAGAGATGATCTGGAATCACGAAGAAAAAAGAGAATAAATGAATCAATCGGAATCGACAAAGATCATCTCTTCAATCTTTTTCCATAGGACTGTTTCGAAAGTGCGCTCTGATCCTCTTTTCTCGATTTGAATAAAACGATATCTCTTCTAATCTAAAAGTGGACAAAATCAGGAGCAAATTATTTTTATTTAAAAAGCTAACTAATTACTGAGTAGATTAGTGTCAATATGATTGATAAATAAATTGACGAATTGACTTAGAAAGTGTAGCTGAAATCATCATAGCAAATCCAACTGCCAAAAGTTTCTAGTTCCTGGCCATACAAACTTGCTTACCGTTCAGGCTAGAGCCTTATTGTCTCTTGCTGTATGCAGAAGCCGTCTCCACTTCACTCGGTCCATTGCTGATTGTTGTCAGACTCGCAGTCTTCGAAGGGTCCGTAGGTCGTCCTCTATCTGGTCGATCCACCGTGCTCGCTGTGCGCCCCGTCCTCTTGTTCCTGGAGGGTCGCCCTCAAGAACCATCTTCACCGGGTCATCGTACGACATTCTTACAGCCCACCGCAAACGTCTTATTTTTTGCGGTATGCGCGGTGGATGGTTCTTCCAGCAGCTGATGCAACTCATGGTTCATTTGCCTGCACCACGTTCCGTCTTCCATCTGCACACCACCATAGATGGTACGCTGCACCTTTCGTTCGAAAACTCCAAGGGCGCGTTGGTCCTCCACGAGCAGAGTCCAGGTCTCGTGGCCGTAGAGGACCACCGGTCTAATCAGCGTTTTGTAGATAATCAACTTCGTGCGGCGTCGAATTTTGTTCGACCGGAACGTCTTCCGGAACGTCCGGGAACGTCCAAAGTAGGCACGATTTCCCGCCAAGATCCGTCTCTGAATTTTTCTGCTGGTATCATTGTCGGCGGTTACCAGTGATCCCAAATACACGAATTCGTCGACCATCTCGATTTCGTCACCGTCAATCCGAACTCGGGATGGGACGTTCACATTGCCGTCTCTAGAACCTCTTCCTCTCATGTATTTTGTCTTCGAAACGTTGATGGCAAGTCCAATTCTGCTGGCTTCAGCTTTCAGTCTGATGTACGTTTCCGATACCACCTCAAAGTTCCGTGCCATTATGTCAATGTCGTCGGCGAAGCCAAAAAGCCATACAAACTGCCGCTGGTAATTTTTTTTTGCAAAAGATTGACAGGAATCGGATGAAGTAATTTAAAAACATTCATATCTAAAGAAAGTCTCTTTAGCAAAGGGGAAGTAAGTGTGACCTGTTCTCTTTCATATTTATTGTTTCTAGTTACATTGGTGGTGTCATCAATGAAATCAGTCTGTGATATTTTTAATTCGTAAGATCAGTGATATAAAAAGTATAAATTAAAAAAAAAAGATTTATTGAAGCATCTGAATATTTAAATAGACAAATGAATAGTTGTTTTAACTTGTATGACAATATTGTCGAACATATTGTGTGAAAGTATACAGAAGTCTTGAATGTGAAAAAGCAAAGCATAACCTTGATAGTTTCGTAGCGGAACTTGACCTTCTGTTACGACAGACTTCGCAACAGATTCTCAATCTGCAAGACAATTGCAGAGCTAGTGCTATGATGCTACTGATCGCTAAGAATCCGTCCTGGCTTTAACTCGAACATACGACGAATGACTTATGAGGCCATCACCTTAGCTTCTGATCCACCAGAACGGGGCCAGTTTTGAATACAGCTTCATTTAAGCTTAAAATATTATTAAACTGAGCAAATTCGCGTGATACCACAGACATGGAAATAGTTGCAAGACGCCAGAGTAAGAAAATAGAAGTTGAACTGTTTCTCAGCATCTACAAATCGCCTGCCAGATCAGAAGATTTAAAGCAAATTTCGACATTATCTTTGTTCGAACATGTTCTGGGTATGTTTCTACTCATTTTGATTTAGCGTCTTACACACCTTGTAAAGGTGTATTCTGAATAACTTATGTTTTCTAGCACAATCAGGGGTTTTCATATTCGGTTAGCTCCTAAATACAACTCTTGAATATTTATTGTTGTTACTAGAGTAAATTGAAACTTGTAAATAAGTAATGAACTCACATCGTGGCTATGGGCCTGAACGAGATAAAATTTATTACACTTTGTTACTGTTTGTTCTGATCTGATACATACCCATAAAGATTTCTATTGACTTCAATACCACTCTGGCCTTCATCGTGTTGCATGCTCTGCCGATATCGTTTCGCTCGCTTATCTAATGCTCCTTGGAACGTCTCGACCACACGGGATACTTTTCTATGTGCGATTCGGAGCTGTTTACCGCTCCACCCAAGAGAGTCATTTGGATTTTCGAAGTGATTGCGCAAAATATACTTGTGCATTTATTGCTTATTCTGAAGCCATCATGGTAACCCCTCGACCGAATCCAATGCATCTCTGCCGATGAAAATGTTACGCTATAAACTAATTTTAGTCCCAATTCTGGCATTTTATCTCACATTCAAAACAAAGGTTAGAAACAATTGAGTGTGCTAATTTGTTTATAGAATATACTATTTAGTGAATATGATTTATTCCGTTCACCAGTAAGTATTACCGCTAAAAATACGTACACCTAAGGGGATTTGTATCCCCTTAATGAAGGTAAATGAAATTAAGGGCCGGCGATTTCCAAGCAGATCTCTCTACGTTGTTTTAATAATATCAGTACCCCCAGCACGACCGAGTTTTACCGCTATTCAACTTCAATTGCTAGGCCGAAAAAGGGTAGACCGAGTAGAAACGCATATACCTATCCATATACCTACACATAGTTTGATAGCATTGTTTCCAAAACGGAAAGCTTCCATTCTCGTTCGAACAAACTCGGTACCGAATAGGATACATGCCCGTTTGTTGGGTGCGGATTCACATACGTCGACAGCTATCGAGACACATGTTTGAGAACAACACAGACATCGATGAAAATTTCCAATACTTTTGCGGCTACTCGGTATAGCGGTAGCTGCTGCTAATACGATAAGGTTCCGGTTTGAATGGAGTCTGTTGAGGCAAACCACAATTGATAAGGATTCTGCATTTTGTTACCCACCCCATCCTTTGTGGGTGGGAAAGTTTCAAACAGCTGGTTTGTTATGTGTGTGTATATGGGGGGATTTGTGTCACAGGTCTCATAGTCGATCATTCAAAGACTTCATCTTGCGATAAAGTTCATTTCGATTATTTACCTGATGGATTCCCGCCAGGCATGTCCATAATCGGTTGTTCGTGGATACGCAAATTGATGTAAATATGGAGATGGTATGATTTCTAACTGGATTTGCATGAATTACCTAAACGAGTTTAGCCAGTACCACTTGTTTTGCTTACGTAATTGAAGCATTCCGTCATATTGCTATATCCGTGCCCATAATTGAAATTGTTTATTCATAATACAAATGGTAAGTTGATTGAGGTACTGTTCGATGGTAAAACATCGAGATACTTACAAGGTGAAGAAAATAATACAGCTTAAATATTGTTTTATGAAATTAGTGGGGAGGGAATAAGATATTCTCGGTGCACAGGAATATTGTTTTCAAACACTTTTTTAGTTGACCGAACTTAACACAACTTTTCCTTGTTTGGATACAGTGCTAATTTGGGTACTAGTTTAGATACATTATCTAACTCGGTCCTAAGTTGGTACTAGTTACGATGATTCCAAAAAAAGTTGATTTGAGTTTTAAAATTCTAGTTTTACTTCTGAGAAATGCTTCATAGACTGACTCAAAAGTTATTTTTTTATTAGATTAAGGGGGTCCTCTTTTGATTTTTTTTTTTCAAAAATTGGTTTTTTATTTTATAAATCGAAAGCTGAAAGTGTTTAGCTCCGTCGCTACACCGATTTGAACGGACTTATGTCCTGACCGTTGACGGACGCTCAGAAACAAGTTCGCCGCACACACCAAAAATAATGAAATTTAAACGACATGTAAATCAATACGAATGTAAGCATACAAAGATGGAATCAAAAATTTGATTGAAAATTACGTTTAAATAAATTGGAGTATAAAACAGCATACAATTTGACACTTTCAATCGTGTAATATTACATGTCATTCATTTTACAGCAGTATTCGAGTAAAAATACATTGAGGTGCATTGGTTTTCCGTTTAAAGAAGCTGTAATTTACAATGCACATGTAAAATTATAATAAAATTCGATGAAGAAAGCACGACAAGTCGTGTGTATTTATGGTGGAACTTAATTTTACATTTATATTCATGCTCCAAATATGTGCATGATAATAAACTTAAAATTACAAAATATTTTTTTCTGTGCTCGCTATAAAACAAGTTACTATACCGACCGTAGGTAACTCTGCTAGTCCACATTAAATCTATATTCTTATATTTAAAGTTTCATTGATGATAATAAATATTTAACTTTTTTAGTCCGTCATATTGGATTCGCTATTTTAAATTTGTCAAATTTGGCCTCAAATTCGTATTCAGCGACCCCAAAGTCCCATATATACCTTTCATACAAATTGATAAATATTTTACCTTTTAAGTTTGCCATATTGGATCCGCCATTTTGAATTTTTCAAATGGAATCTAAAATTCATGTTTAGTGACCTTATAAACCTGTGAATTCACTTATTCTTAGACAAATAGAACGAGTAACTTAAATTGTACACCAAAAACTGTTTTCAAACTTTGACACGCGTTTTATCGAAACAAGTTTTTTCGAATCTGCGGGCATTCTCGTTTTTGAGCCATTCAACCAATCAACTTCGCGTTTTGCCCATCTAAAAGAAGACAACTTTCTCCGGCGCTGTAACCTACAAAATCGCAATATTTTGATTTTTTACAGCCGGCCAAAGTGGAAAAAACATGCGAAACAACGACACTTCATTTTCAAGTGGCCGCCATCTTGTTTCTATAACGATTTTTTCATGATTTTTAGGTTGGGGTGCCTCTATGGAATGTAATCTTCAAGATTCTTTTCTTTTTGGTTTTCTGCTTGTAGACGACCTGTATCGTGCCCGCAGATGAGGTCGGTTTTCAAAACACCTTTTGTTGGAGCCACCATTTTGGATGCCATTTTTAACACCTCACACTCGAAAATTTTGAATTCATAGATGAAACCTTAATAAACATTTTGCAGAATAGTACACATGGCTAAGTAATTTTAATTCTTCAAAAAAATTAGGTACTTTTTGCAAATTTGTATAAGAGGATCACCATAAAAACCATTTGCCAGATTGAATGATAGATTCCCTTTGAAAATATTTAAGATATAGCAGGAACGCTCTTCATTGTTTACTTTTTACTCTTCACTCTTCATTTGTCACGCTTCACTCTTCTCTCTTCCCTATTCGCACTTCACTCTTCACTTTTTACTTTTCACTCTTCACCTTCACTCTTCATTTTTCACTCTTCACTGTTCACTCTTCACTTTTCACGTTTCACTGTTCACTCTTCTTACTTCATTCTTCACTCTTGACCACTCACTCTTCACCATTCACTCTTCACTTTTTACTCTTCACTCTTCACTCTTCACTCCTCACTCGTCACTCGCAGGCTTGTTATTTGCTCACACAATGAGCCACAAAGAGCGAAATACACTGATTGAAAATAGAGCAGCACAAAAACACTGCGATGTGCAGAACGACCGCACAAAGAGCCACTTTTTTGTGCCTCCCCTATCTGGAAAGCAGGTAAGAAGGCGAATCAAACTACAATTCAGATAAAGTTTGACCGGAAGAACGTTCTAAAAATGTTTTTTGTTTGCCTTCTCTACTTACGTGCGCGTGGGACCAAGATACACACTAAAGAGCCTCTTTATATCTACTCTTTGTGGCGTGCAGCCATGGAGTAGAATACACGTGTGGAAGCAACACGCATCGGAGTGAAGAGGTTTATTGTGAAAGAGAAGAGCGGTGGTTCGCATGAAAAGTGCAAAGAGCGTTTGTTTTTTTTCTCTTTATTTGCTCCTAGGTGCATAACATTTCTGGTCACTCGTCACTCTTCACTCTTTATTCTTCGTTCTAAATTCTTAATTCTTAATTCTTCATTCATTCTCCATTCTTCACTCTTCATTCTTCACTCTTCACTCTTCACTTTTCACTCTTCACTTTTCACTCTTCACTCTTCACTCTTCACTCTTCATTCTTCACTCTTCACTCTTCACTCTTCACTCTTCACTCTTCACTCTTCACACTTCACTCTTCACTCTTCACTCTTCACTCTTCACTCTTCACTCTTCACTCTTCACTCTTCACTCTTCACTCTTCACTCTTCACTCTTCACTCTTCACTCTTCACTCTTCACTCTTCACTCTTCACTCTTCACTCTTCACTCTTCACTCTTCACTCTTCACTCTTCACTCTTCACTCTTCACTCTTCACTCTTCACTCTTCACTCTTCACTCTTCACTCTTCACTCTTCACTCTTCACTCTTCACTCTTCACTCTTCACTCTTCACTCTTCACTCTTCACTCTTCACTCTTCACTCTTCACTCTTCACTCTTCACTCTTCACTCTTCACTCTTCACTCTTCACTCTTCACTCTTCACTCTTCACTCTTCACTCTTCACTCTTCACTCTTCACTCTTCACTCTTCACTCTTCACTCTTCACTCTTCACTCTTCACTCTTCACTCTTCACTCTTCACTCTTCACTCTTCACTCTTCACTCTTCACTCTTCACTCTTCACTCTTCACTCTTCACTCTTCACTCTTCACTCTTCACTCTTCACTCTTCACTCTTCACTCTTCACTCTTCACTCTTCACTCTTCACTCTTCACTCTTCACTCTTCACTCTTCACTCTTCACTCTTCACTCTTCACTCTTCACTCTTCACTCTTCACTCTTCACTCTTCACTATTCACTCTTCAATCTTTACTCTTCACTCTTCATTTTTCACACTAACTCTTCATTCTTCACTCTTCAATCTTTACTTTTCTTTCTTCACTCTGCACTCTTCACTCTTCATTTTTCACACTCACTCTTCACTCTTCACTCTTCATTCTTCCCTCTTCATTTTTCACCTTTCATTTTTCACTCTTTATTCTTCACCTTTCATTTTCCACTCACCACTCTTCAAACTCACTCTTAATTCTTCTACATAATTTACTCTTCACTGTTCACTTTTCTCTCTTTAGTTTAATCTTTATGTTTTAATCTTCACTGTTCACTTTTTAATCTTTATTGTTAACTTTTCACTGTTGGTAATTTATAGAAGTAATGTAGTAAAAAATGCTCAAATTAAAGCCAAATGAAAAGAAAATGGGGGAATTTTCCTCAAGAAAAGTATTGTATGGATGTGTTAGGAATCCACTATTGAGAGTTTGACCACTAATGTGAACATTTATGATTCATATCGATGGATATTGATATAAAACTCATGTTTTTATGCAAAAAATGCACCCGTTTTTGGAACAGAATATTTTTGTGTTTATTCATTAAGGTTTCAACCCTAAGGGTCGTTCGTCTTTTTTGGGAATATTATACAATTCCTAAAAATAATAAATTACATTTTATGAAAAATATTAGAAAAGTAAGTCAATAAATATTGCTTTTGTCTATTCTGGGCGCACTGCGTTTCTTGTATTAATTTTCTTTCTTGGTGGTGCGCAATGGTCAGGTTTACTCTCTGTCGCTAGTTGATCATTCCGTCTATCTACTCTCTTTCTCGTGTTAGCGTCCATATGTTGTCGTCGCTATAGCTTTGATTTTCTCTATTAGGTGTTTGGTACATTTTGTTTTTTTTTTTCGAGTGACTTTGGTATTGCCGTCTTCTTTCTTGATTTCTTCCCTAGGTATGTTAACTATTGACTTGGGGATACCATGGAATATTGTTTGTCCAGCATTTATTTTCTGACCGGCTGTCTGCGGTGAATCAACAGATGCCGAAGGCTGTTTGGTAGTGTTGGCTGTAGTAGATGAGTTTTCTTTAGTTGTTTTGGCGCATGACTAATTTTAGAGTGCCGTGTGGTAACAGAACTGGCACGTGGGCATCTGCCCAGGGTATGTGTATGTAATTAACTCCTTAAGATGATTTTCTCTCGAAAGTCAAGTAAGACGGTAATGGTTGGTTTAGTCGCATTCGAACCACCCGAACATCATTGAGAATGCCAGGGAAAAAGTTTCAGCAAGTGTCGTTTGTGATAGATTCTTCTTCATACTTCGACATGAATCGTTTAATATAATCCGTGCTAGTACGAGGTACCAAATCGTGTAGGCGAATTTCCTTCAGTTCAAGGACCGATGTTTTCATATTCGACGTCGTGTTGCATATTGTTCTTCGCTACGAAGCTTTCTGCCTCGGATAAGCAGTTGAAAGTTATTAGTACTACTTGTCTCGTGTGATGTAATTTATGTATGACACTTCTGTAAGTGCAAGATCCATTTTTACCTTGATCAACTGTTCCACCTCGCGCACTGTAGGTCTATGACGGGTCTGCGAAAAGTCAATCACGATTGTTTTTTTTGGTTCGCGTGTTGTTCACAAGCATTACGTTTTTTGACTTCAGATCTGTACGAAATAAGGAAGTAGACTGAGGTAAGAAACTTTATTCTTATTTAAAATTCAAAAATGGTGGAAAAATTGTCACTTTTTAGCCTTTTTGATCATTGTGCTGTTTGTTACAAACTACAAAGTTAATAAATAGTACGTAATGCAATAAACAACAATTATAAGTTCCTTCGATATATTTTACTGAATTGAAACATTGCTAATCCGGTGAAATAGTGAAAATCGTTATATTTTCAAACAACTTGTGCCAGTGGTTTCAGTTGAAATTTAAATGAAAGAAACAGCTTAGATTTCTTGTTTTATTATATGTTCATATTTTCAAAATCATATTTTCAAAATCCGATTGGGGTATTATCGCATGACAAACTTTTTTATCACTGTGATTTTCATCTTCTTCACCTATCGGCTCATACCATCTCCATCTTCGAATTCGAGTGCGATCAAAAGTGTCTTCTAATTTGAATCAAATCGGATAATAGTGGTTATCCTTACGAGTACACTCATATTATTTTTAAACCCTTATTATTCTTTTCTGACTTTTAAATTTAAAAAAAAACAAATTAAATTCAGTCAACAAACTGACAGTTGTCCTACTAAATGACGTATCTGTAAATATCTCGTTCGCCTTATTGTTAACCGGGACAGCACCACACAGCATGATCTGGTACTTACGTCTACTCGCCGTAAACGATCCCGGAAGTTACCGCAGTAAACTTCCCAGGGGGAACCTTTGTCCGCCCTGTTTCGTTCTCCTTGGCTATTAGCTATAGAGGAGAGCTAGGCTCGTTCGACTTATCCTCTATAGCGAGAACGGTTGATGTTCGGTTCCTTGTTAATTAGCCGAGGTAGCGAAAGAACTCCTTTGCAATTAGCTAACCCCTTTTGGCGAACCGACACCACACTATGCAATGTGCCCGAACCACAAACCGGCACTTTTCGACAGGGATTTTACTGTCACACGCGCGCACTAAACTCCACAGTTACGGTGGCGCAAAACTGTCCCGAAAGCAAAATACTCTGGACGTCTGTTCTTGTTCGTGGTCCGTCACTTTCTGGCTTTTTCACGATGGCCGCCTTTTTCACTCCACCAAAACAAACACCATCACCACAAAACCGCACCGCCGCATAACTGTCATCTCCTTTGCAGCATAAACAGCAACCAATATAACAGTAAGAGGAGCGCGGTAACCTACCTAAGCCCTATGTTAGTTATTGACAAATGTTTAACAAAAATTATCTAACCTAGGTGCACGAACAAAACCGTTCACATACGCGTAAATGAACAAAATTTACAAGAAAAAGTGAACGGTACCGAACAGCGGTGAGCATAATTACACATGTAAACAAATACACTCTACGGAGTGTATACCCAATAAATGGTATATTTCCACCCAGTGCTAAATTGTTACCCTGACGGGTTACAAACATTGGTCGTAAACTAAATATTCTTTAACCACAATTACCGTATGAGCGATGTTGCTTGCAGCATTTTACAAAAAAGATTCCTATTTCATCAGAGTACAAAGTCGGCTTCACTTAAAATCCGGACACATTGTTTACTCCAAACAGTCCCTTTAGTGGTCGGATTGTTCTGACAGAGATTTATTTGTAAAATATACGTCCTTCGACGCCCATACCTCATGGTCGTAAAGAATAACAGGGAGTATCAGCGATTTATGTCGATCTAGTTTTGTGCGTGTCTGTAGGTTACGGGAATTTAGCTGCCTACGTAGACTATAGATAATCATATTTGTAGCCTCAACACGCCGTATTACCTCACGACTGTCATCGTTATCCAATGACAGTTCCAGGATGTATCAAATTTATCTATTGTAACATTTTTTGGAATTGCTTGGTAGTTTATTCGGCGTGCCGCCATATCAAGGCTGCGATACCTAGCCTCGTGATGAGGCAGCCGTCTTATACCTAACCGTGCACCGCATTTCCCCTTCAGCCTCCTGTTTTGGGGACAGATGCTGCTTAGATTAGCTCATAACATGGGAAACAGCCACTCTTCCATTCCGCCCTTCTCGGTCAATACACGACCAAAGATCCCACCGGAGTTGGTTACCCGATCTTCACTATGGTTGCTCGTACTCCAGCTAGTACCTTAGAAAAACATTGACCCGTGCCTAGAAACATAACCTTTTTCAGTAAATATAGAATTCAATCCTGAACATTTTTAGGATTCTTTTAATTTTCGCTTTCCTTGATGGCGCTAACATTATCACGTCTTCCGTGCATTGGAAAATTGAGGAAATATAGTTGTGACACTACGTCGTTATCAGACAGAGGGTTATCTCGAAGCTTGTGACAAAATACTATGTGAGGGGAGGAAGGGTACCTAACATCACCCCAAGAATGCTACGAATGCGGAACTAGATCGATGTTCTTCCTTTCTATCGAAAATATTGAACAAATACTCTCCCTTCCCGATTGTGATATTCGCTAAGAACCAGGAAAAAGATAAAATAAAATTAAATTGGATTTTAGTGCCAAGACCTCACTTGATTACCAAATTCATTTTTATGTCTCAGATGACGTCGCAGCCAACTACCCCATCTACTGCTAATGGAAATATTAAAAAGTTTCCCGGTTTTATCACCCAGCAATTTGTAGAAAACTTCTTGGCGAGTTCGATAGTGGCTTTGATACGAACCGATGATTTTAGGTGAAATTCTTTGCCGCGTCTCATGCTCCCGATCCTTTCACTATGACGTTTGAAATTCACCAGACAAAGTTTGCTTGACAAGGAAAGTCATTTAATTTTAAAGTTGGCAATATATTTAACTTTTCTATATTATAGTTATAGGGATTCGATTGGCACATTATTGCAAATGGTGCATGTTTAAAACTTTTCATTCTTGAAAAGAGCTGCGTTTAAATCGACTGCATGTTACCATAATGACTCACAATGGGGGTTTATTTTGTTGATTATTAGATGGTAAATATTGTGCTAGGGAAGAAGGCTTCAGATGACGTTTGATTGATCAGTGCGGAAAAATTCGATAGAAAGGTGATCATCAATGGTGAAAACTGAGGATTAATCAAACGAATGTGTTCGAAAATTGATTTTCTCTTTTTTCATTGGTTACTGTGCCTTCATTCATCTTAGCTGCTGCATTCATCCCACCCATTAGAATACATTAATTAGAGCAGTGTCTGCTCTCTCTATTCAACGCATTAGTTTAAATAGTAGGATGAATAAGGTTGCGTTGTACTCGAGGTTTCACTTCGTTCAAGCGCGAGTATTTAACATTTTCCAAATCAGATTTTTTATGTTACTGCTTCTTAAAAACGAAGCCAGCACGCTGATACCTATTTAAGCGCAATCCAATCAATGTAAGCAGTGTTTTTTTTCCATACGTTTATTTGACACGGCATTTGCAAAAGCTTTTTACGCCAGTTTCTTTTTTTACATAGCACGTTTCAAAAATCCTTAAGACTAATTTTAACTATACTAGTATTTTGTCTAAAACTAACACTGAAATCACTTTATTGTTTGCTTTTTTCCTTACATTGTTGTATTTCATAATGATCTAGTATTTTCGGGTGTATTTATTTACTTTTTTTCTGTTATTGTCTAAATTTAAAAACTAAATATTCTAGGACACTTTAATTGGTGAATGATTAGCCTTGGATGAGAGTATGAGGAGATGAATTTAATTAAATTTTGACAGACGCTGTTTTTAGAAAATGATAGATAAGTTCCATGTATAGAGGATCGCGATACGCCAGGATGTCTCTAACAGGAACATGGATTGGTCTTCCTCGGACTTGTAAAGAATCTACTAATTGTGATCTGGCTTCACGATATTCAGTGCAGGACCAAACAACATGCTCAATGTCATGGTAACCTTCTCCACAAGCACAATGATTACCCTCAGCGAGCCCAATACGACGGAGATGCGCATCTAAAGTATAATGATTGGACATGAGCCTAGACATCACACGGATGAAGTCCCGACTTACATCCAATTCTTCGTTGATACTTTAGGGATAATTGAGTGTAGCCATCGTCCCATATCTCCATTGTCCCAAGATGTTTGCCAACTAGCAAGTGTCCTCTGTCGAGAAGCGCTATAAAATTCATTGTAAGCGATGGGTCTTTCATATATTTCACCATCTAGTGCACCAATCTTGGCTAAATTATCAGCTTTCTCATTGCCCGCAATAGAGCAATGGGCGGGGAGCCACACTAGGGTAAATTTATAACATTTTCTTGTTAGGTTACTCAGAGATTCTCGTATCTTCCCCAAAAAGAATGGATCGTGATTATCAATCCTCTTTGAGCGTAGAGCTGCAATTGTGCTGAGACTATCAGTGAGGATAAAGTAATGGTTCGGGGGTAAAGTATTAATTATTTGAAAACTATAGTGAACTGCTGCTAGTTCCGCTATATAAACAGAGGCGGGTTCTGCAAGTTTGAGAGAAATTGAAAAATTATTGTTGAAAATACCGAAACCAGTGGCCTCACTGATTCGTGACCCATCAGTGTAAAACATTTTAAGGCAGTCTATGTGTTGATATTTACTTGTGAATATTTTAGGGATCTCCCGCGAGCGTAGATGATCCGGAATTCCACGAATCTCTGCTTGCATGGACGTGTCGAAGAATAAAGTGGATTCAGGAGTATCTAGTATATTCACGTATGTGGGAACATACCTAGCAGGCGTTATTTCTTGTGACATGTGATTGAAATACACTGTCATGAATCTGGTTTGGGGTTGAAGCTCAACAAGTCTTTCAAAATTTTCAATTACCAGTGGGTTCATAACCTCACATCGAATAAGTAAACGAGAGGAGAGATCCCAGAATCGGTCTTTTAAAGGAAGAACTCCCGCTAGTACTTCAAGACTCATCGTATGGGTCGACTGCATGCAACCTAAGGCAATTCGTAAACAGCGATACTGTATCCGTTCCAGTTTAATAATGTGAGTGTTCGCAGCTGAACGGAAACAAATGCACCCATATTCCATTACTGAAAGTATTGTTGTTTGATACAATCTTATCATGTCACTTGGATGAGAACCCCACCATGATCCAGTTATTGTTCGCAGAAAATTTATCCTTTGTTGGCATTTCGTTATTAGATACTTAATGTGGCCTCCCCATGTGCCTTTAGAATCGAACCAAATTCCAAGGTATTTAAAAGTCAGGACTTGGGCTATCGTTCTACCAACCAACTGAAGCTGAAGCTGAGCTGGATCACGCTTCCTTGAGAAAACGACCAACTCTGTTTTCTCCGTAGAGAAATCGATGCCCAGCTTTAAAGCCCAAATTGATAAATTATCCAAGCTATCTTGCAATGGTTGTTGTAAATTTATAGCTTTTGGTCCTGTGGCAGAAACCACCCCATCATCTGCAAGTTGTCTTAAAGTGCATGGGTTGACAATGCAATTATCAATGTCATTCACGTAAAAATTATAGAGAAGGGGGCTTAGACAAGAGCCTTGTGGGAGGCCTTATTAACTTATTCTGAGTGTCGCCAAATCGCCATATGAAAAATGCATGTGCTTTTCTGACAATAAATTGTATAAATAATTATTTAATATCGGTGAAAGACCACATTGATGTAGCTTCTCCGAGCGAACATCAATGGCGACTGAGTCGAATGCTCCTTTTATGTCTAAGAACACAGACGCCATTTGTTCTTTTTTTGCGTAAGCGAGTTGGATTTCTGACGAAAGTAGCACCAGACAATCATTCGTTCCCTTTCCCCTCCGAAAACCAAACTGGGTATCTGATAGCAAGCCGTTCGCCTCAACCCAATAGTCGAGACGTCGTAGGATAATTTTTTCCAACAATTTCCTGATGCAGGATAGCATTGCAATCGGTCGATACGAATTATGATCGGAGGCTGGTTTTCCCGGTTTTGGAATAGCGATAACTCTCACTTGTCTCCAGTCGTGCGGGACAATGTTCTGCTCAAGAAGCTTATTGAATAAATTCAACAAGCGTCTTTTTGCTAGGTCAGGCAGATTCTTCACCAAGTTGAATTTAATTCTGTCTAGTCCCGGAGCATTATTGTTGCATGAGAGGAGTGCAATTGAGAATTCCATCATTGTCAAAGGCGAATCTATGAAATCGTTACTTGTGGGAGTATCGCGAGTGATTTTCTGCGCAGGAGCAGAATCGGGACAAATTTTCTTGGCAAAATTAAATATCCAACGATTCGAAAAATCTTCGCTTTCATTAGTCACGTTTCGATTCCTCATTCTTCTGGCTGTGTTCCAAAGAGTACTCATTGATGTTTCTCTTGACAAGCCATTAACGAAGTGTCTCCAATAACTAGATTTTTTGGCACGACGTATACTGTCAAATTTGTTTTGCAAAATGAAATAATTTTCAAAGTTCTCACGTATACCCCCTTTCTGTTTCATAATTTCTTTGTAGGCAACTTGTTTAGCTTCATATGCATCAGAGCACTCTTTGTCCCACCAAGGATTAGGGGGCCGTCTATTTATTGTCATTCCAGAATTGCATTTCGTTTGGGCTTGTTCTGCTGCTTCAATAATTAAACCCGCTAAGAATTCATATTCTTCGGTAGGGGGTAGCTCTTCTGTCGAAGCAAGAGAAGTGGAAATTAATGTTTCGTATGTTTTCCAATCAATATTTCGTGTTAAGTCATAAGGAACATTGATTGAATTCGTGAGGCCTAATTCACTGTTAATTGAAACAACGATTGGCAAATGATCGCTACCGTGAGGATCAGGTACAACCTTCCACGTGCAATCTAACCGAAGTGATGTCGAGCACAGAGATAGATCTAATGCACTTGGACGTGCAGGACGTCTGGGGATGCGTGTTGTTTCGCCAGTATTTAAAACTGTCATATTAAATTCGTCACAAACATTGTATATCAAAGAGGATCGATTATCATTGTAGAGGGAACCCCACAATACTCCGTGCGAGTTGAAGTCTCCCAGTATCAGACGCGGAGCAGCCATGGATTCCACTACCTCAAAAATTTGACGTTGTCCAATTTGAACTTTGGGAGGTATATATATAGAAGCGATAGACATGTCTTTGCCTTTAATGTTCGTTTGGACAGCTACAGCCTCGATGCCCGCAAACAAGGGGATGTTAATTCTATAGAAAGAATAGCACTTTTTAATTCCTAGAAGCACTCCTCCATACGGGGTGTCTCGGTCTAGGCGAATAATGTTGAAATCATTTAAGTTGAAATTAATGTTTGAGGTAAGCCATGTTTCACATAGAGCAAAAGCATCGCATTTTAAATTATGCAGTAAAATTTTTAAGGAATCAATTTTAGGTATGATACTTCTGCAATTCCACTGTAAAACAGTGATGGAATCTTTCATTGGAGGAGGTGAATTGCCCATTGAAAGATACAATCGCTGCAAGGATGGGCCATTGAGCAATCAGCTGCTCTAAAAATGTTCTAATTGTTGGGAGGAAAGCTGAAAGTATACTCTTTAGTGGTTCAGAAATATTGAATGCTTTAAAAATCCAATCAACAATTTCAGAAAATTTCAATAATCCTACCCCCGGCTGAGGCTCAGAGGAAGTCGAAATTTTATTATTTCCAGTAATGGTGTTCTGTTTGGATTGTACGTTCCCAAAACCGGGCGGAATTGATTTCGGTTTTGAATCGGAATTTTTCGGTTTTGGGCGCAGTTTATCTATTGGTGCAGAAATTTTAAGGACCTTTCTTGGCAGCTTGGGAAAAGAAGACTGTTTTCTTTTTCTGGAATTTCCGGGTAAAACAAATGACCTTCGCACGCTCCGTCAGAGTCAGACTGTTCCGAAAATAGAGATGTGTAAGTGTTTTCTAAGAAGATGGGTTTAGGGGTAGCATTTTTCAACATTTCTGCATAGGAGCGCTTAGACCTCTCCTTCAAGGATCGTTTAATTTTATCCTCACGCAATTTATAAATGGGGCATGCAGGGAGCTCATGTGAGTTTTCTCCGCACATTAAACATTTTTCTGAATTTTCATTGCATGTATCCTCTTGATGAGAACCCCCACATTTGCCACTCCGTGCCTTATTGGAACAGTAAGTGGCTGTGTGGCCAAGCTGTTTGCAATTAAGGCAATTCATTACACGAGGGATAAAAAGGCGAACAGGGAGACGAATCTTATCGATAATGACATAGTTGGGCAGCGCAGACCCAGCGAAAGTCACTCGAAATGAGTCAGACAGTCGATAAACTTTTTTATCTCCTTCGTGTGATACTGAATGCAATTGCTTGCATTCAAGTATTTTTACGTCTTTAAGTATGGTGTCTTTGAAACGACCAACCCCATGCTTAACTAAGTCATCAACAGTCAAACTCGATTCTGTGATGACCCCATCAATTTCAATTTCCTTTGAAGGAATATACGCTCTAAATTCTCGCGTAAAAAGCTCGCAAGAAGCAATTGCATTGGCTTGTTTGAGACTACCAACGACAATGCGTATTTTATCTTTATTAACTTTGACGATCTCTTTTACATCCGAGAATCGCGAAGTCAAATCTTTAGAAATTTGAATGATATTTAGCGCCTTTGCTTTACGCCTAATAAATACAATCCATGGTCCCGTTGACGACTCTGGGTAAATTTTAATTCTAGTCGGATTTACATTTTCAGCATAAGGCTTAGGGGGAGGGTCTGTTACTCGTTCTCCCATCTCTTCATCCATTTTACCTAGTAAGAAAAATTATCACAAAAAGGAATGAAAAATATACCTGTTATCTGCTATCTATTAGGTGACGAAGACACCGGTAGAACACACCTCATGTGTTACGTTGTAAACTCGGTGCCCGTTGTTTGACAATGTGACACTTGCTGTCCTTCTTCGTCGCGTTGCTTCTTCAGTAGAGAAATAGTCCTACCTGCAACACTTCAAAACTCTCTCCGATTGAGCTGCTCGTCGGTATCACCACCACAAGCGCGCTCTCTCCGTTTCCACCACCTCGGTAGACAAATGTGGCTACCTGTGGCTTGCTGCGAAAATCCCACTGTCGATGCGGCACTTTTCGGTGCCACTTGTTTTACTTATTCGTCGTACCACTTCTGCGGTAGACAAATAGAGCAAATGGGTCTACCTGTGACGCTTCCCTCTCGTCGATTAGAATTGCCCGACGACACCAATACACTATATTTTTTTCTGTATGTACAGGCACGATCACTGTCGATTTCTGCCACCGCGGTAGGCAAATTCGTCTACCCGCGGTTTGCTGTCAAAACACCACTTGTCGAGGATGCCGTTGACCACGCCTACGTATCAACTGTCGACTCACACTTAACAAACTCGTCTCTCTCTCCCACAATAACGCATACAGCGTCTCGCACTCCGTCAATCTCTCGAGAACAAAACCTTCCACCTGGAGGCACAACCGTCTCGGTCGGTTGCAAAAACTGTTATGATGTAAGCAGTGTTACAATCGAAATAGTGTGACATCCGGACTAATGAGATGAATAAGGGGCTCGCCTACCCTAAATTGATTTAATATACTTTTTTCGGCGGAAAGTAGTTCAGGTATTTGTCGCGCCTTTCAAACAATATAACGAACTTAGCATATAAATGCGCGAGACGAATTTCATGGACAAAACAAAAACCTGGCCCACGACCGTAGACTCTTCCCCACCATCCCGACTTGGAATAGAATTTCTAATAACATAGCTGGAGAACAAAAACAAACTTTCACTTCGGACCTATTTTCAAGTTGATTAAATTCTTGGCCCTATTTTTCGAACACCATTACACTGCACGGTGGTCTAGAATACAAATTTCGCAGGAATTTTGAGATTTTTCTAAGACTAAATCACTTAACTTTATTATGCCTTTGGAATAGTTTTCGTAGTTTGTGAGCCCGTTCGTTTTGTTAAAAGAACAGTTTGGGTTGTTTCAATTTTAGAAAGGTTAAAAAAATTACTTTTTATTCATTCTAGATAGAGCCATACGACCTTCAGTAAAGTTGTAGAACGACAAGTTTTAGAAAAGTTTGCTGAAGACAGGTATCTGTCATATTTTTCATTTTATAACACTTTTAAAATCAATCATTTTTACAACACATTTAAAATCAATCCTTAGAAAAACTTTTTGATTCAAATAACTTTTGCGGTATTGATTTGAAACTGAAGTAGTCTTCAGACAACTTTAAGATTGTTTTAAGGCGAATAATTTGTTTGATGGCTCCACATATCTAACTATTATCGTTGAAAAGTTATGAGCGTTTTTTCGCCAAAAAATGGGATTCTTTCGAATACCAATATCACTCATCGGGGCAAATGAAAGATAATTCTTTTTCAACTACATAATAAAAGGTCATGGATTAGAGGAATAATTGAGCAAACATTGTCGAGCACGATATTTTTAAAATTTCACAATATCAATTTTTGATACACTAGAACCTTGATTTACAAACCAAACCGAGCGTTCGTAAATTCAATGAGTTCGTAAAAGAAGTGTTCGTTATTTGGGATTTATTTCGTAAAACAAGTTTGCTTCACATTCTTATTAAAAATCGTCGGTTGAGCAATATTCTCGATAATCCTAACAATATGGGCATTTTTGGAACGGGCTTGGCAAGTAGATGATGAAAATAAGCAATTCGACCCTTTTTGAAATCCATGATGGCGCCTTACGGTTGAGCATTCTCGATAACTCGGCGATATAGGAATTTTTGGAACGGAGCTGACGAGTACGGTACAGACCCGTTCTTATCAGCCCGTCGGTGTATTTTCGCCTGACAAAATGAGGCATTGATAATATCGGGATATATTTTTCTTTCTTTTTAATAAACCGAAACTGCTAAATTATTTTTCTTTAGTCCCTAGACACTCTTATAACCCTTTCTGGTTTTTAGTACACATTTCAAAATTTGTCTATAATGTATTTTTGCATTTTTTGTTTCCTTTAAATAAGAAAAATATGCTCAAAAAAGATATTGATCTAATTCGGCTCAGTTAGTATGCTAGAGCCCATCGAATATATTTCATTATAAGACTGACAAAATCGGGGGCTGATTAAATCGGGTCTTCACTCAACAAACACTCTTGAAATCCAAGAAGGCCACTCTCGGTAAACCTAACATTGGTAACGAGTGAATGGGGTAAATTGATGTTTGGAAACCTAACAATATTATTGGAACGGGCTTGAAAAGGAAATAGCGTAAATCCATGAGTGACATCATTTTGAAGGCCAAGGTCAGCTTCCAGTTAAGCAAAATTTTCTATAATCATATCTTTACTCTTCACTACAGTGGAAACCCGTTTTTATCAGTCCCTTGGACAATTTTAGGCTGATAAAACGGGAACATTGACATTGATTTATCTTTCTTTTTAATAAACCGAAGCTCTTAAAATATTCTTCTTTAGTCCCTTGATATAGCCTCATAACCCTTTCTGCTTATTTAGTTTAAATTTCCATTAAAAACGTCTAACAGCGCAAAATTTTAAAAAAAATATTTTTCCATATTTCGGTTCTCTAAGATAAGGAAAATATGCCCACAAAAATATTTACTCGAAATCAACTTGGTTCGTTTGCTAGAGCCCATCAAACTACCAACTATCAATTTTCATATGAGGCTGACAATTCGGGTCAAAAAGCTGATAAAATCGGAAGCTGATAAAATCAGGTCTTCACTGTATATCTATATTTACTGTAAAATTGTCCAATTCCGACAATGGTTATGTTGTTTAGGTTATAGAGAATTTAAGCCTGAATTCGCCATCTAGTGTTTTCAAAATAGCTTCGTCATGTACTCGTCAACTCCATTCCAAAAATACTCACATTGTTGAGGTTGTAGAGAATTTGTCTAAACCGGAAATCGCCATCTTGGATTTCAAAATGGCATCAGACATCGATTTCCATCATGCACTCGTCAACTCCATTCCGGAAATTTCAAAGAAATTATTGTTGAGGCTATAGAGAATTTTTGTAAACCGGAAGTCGCCATGTTGGATTTCAGAATGGCTCCAGGCATCGATATTCGCCATATACTCGTCATAGACATTCGTTTACCCGAGCGCCTTAAATTTAAAAAAATATATTCGACAAAAATATCTAAAGCATGTTTTCATTCGGGCTATTTTTAGTTGTAGTGGTAGTGTACTTGAACCGCTTGCATGGGAGGGAAACGATTCGCACGCACATACACACAACGAACCGGTAGCGGCGGATGTAAACATTGTAACAGCGTTTTCGCCCTAGACATTCGTTTAGCCGAGGTGCGTAAAAATTGAATTTTAAGAAGAAACCTAGCGGTTTTCAGATATATTTTGAAACGTTTCGACTGATCAACGTATAATCGGTAAGGTGCGTCCATAATGCGGTATTTAATTATGATTGATTGTTGATCAATTTAATAGTTACAGGAATGGCGAAGGGAACCCGACTGACGGAGGAAGAACGACGTATTATAAGGTTGTTCAAGGAGGAAGGACACTCTAATATCTCAATCGCACAAAAAATTGGCCGATCTGAGAAAGTAGTACGCAATTTCATAAAAAAAGAATGTGGGTGGAGATAGCGCAGTTGGTAAATCGATTGCCTTGTACGCAGACCACCTGGGTTCAATTCCCAACCCCGCACATAGGGTTAGAGCTTTTTCTGAAGAGATTTCTCTAACCCGATAAAGAGGCGAATGACCGCAAGGTTAAAACCTCTATAATCAAAATAAAAAAAACCCAATTGTGGGATTAAACATCCCCTACCAAAGGGCGCATCAAACTTTTTCTTTAAGGCTGAAAGGCCAAATCAGGCATGAAACTGCGCAAAATCTACTGTCCTGCTCCCAGATAAATCAAAAGCTGGATGTTCCAGTAACCCCTCGGCATATTGCTAGGATTTTAAATGAATCGCCGAACATTAAATGGAAGAAATTGCAAGGAAAGCCTAAACTTAACCTCACTCATAAGCAGAGTCGGCTCAAGCTCGCCCGAAAGTACATGGAGTGGAAGACAGAATGGCGTAGTGTTGTTTTTTTTTTCTGACGAGAAAAAATTTAATTTGGACGGACCGGATTGTTATAGTTGCTACTGGCACGATTTAAAGCAAACCAGAGTCATGAGATCGAAGCGGAACTTTGAAGGTGGAAGTTTGATGGCATGGGTGGCTTTTCCTGCAATGCCAAGCTTCCCTTTTTGTTTTATCTCAACCCGAATGAATTCCGGAATGTATCTGGAGCTATTGGAAGATGTTTTGATCGGCCGTATTGAGAATATTGCGAATGAGGAAATCGTTTTTCAGTAAGACAATGCATCTATCCACGTGTCAGAGCAATCCATGGCTTGGTTTACTGAGAAAAACATCCCCTTGTTGGACTTGCCAGCTTGCAGTCCTGAATGCAATCCCATAGAAAACCTCTGGGGAATCTTGGCTAGAATGGTTTATGCAAACGGACGTCAATTTGACAGCATTTTCAGTCAAAAAACAGCAATTCGAGAGTATTGGACCAAAATCGATATGGTAACACTTCAAAAGCTTTCGGAATCGATGCTAAACCGCATTTTTTAAGTAATCCGAAACGATGGCACACTAAATATTAGCTATCGATTGTCTTTGAGATCTCTTGATTATTTAGTCGACTGAATGGCGAAATTTTACATTCGACTAAATAAATGTCTTCCCCTTTTTCATCATTTTTTTAAAATTTTTGTTGCCCTAAAGCGAATTAATGTTAGATGATCATGACAAATATGTCGAAAATAAAAAGATCTACCATGCAATTCCAAAAAAGATAACTAAGTTGTATTTTTTTCGAAATAATTAGAAAAAATGGGGGTCGGCTAAACGAATGTCTACCACTGTATACTCCCATTCCGAAAATACCCATATTGTTGATATTATAGAGAATTTATCTAGAGCGGAAGCCGCCATCTTGGATTTCAAAATGGCTTCAGATATCGATTTCCGTCATCACACATTCCAAAAATACCCAACTTTTATTAGCAACAGTTAGCTAAGAACGTGTTAAATTGTGTACAACTTTATGCTGTACTGTACGAACTCAAACTTTTTTTACGAACTTGGTTCGTGAAAATAGAGTTCGTTATTTCGAATTTAGTTCGTGAAAAAAGTTTCGTAAGTCTAGTATTTCGTAAAATAAGACATCGTAAATGTAGGTTTCAGTGTATTATTTTGATATCAAAGAAAATGTTCATCTTCAAAAACTCTGAAAACTGCAATAGTTATATAAAACACTTGGTTTCCCATGAATGGACCCTTGGTAGTATCACAGACTAACAGACATAACACTATGACGGAATTTCCTAAAAAACATCGATCCGACAACTTTCCTAGAACACTAGCTCCACCTTTTATTCACGGTCCCAAATACTCATTTACTGGTGGGTAAATGGTTTGGGAACAATCCTCAGGTTTGGGAACAATTTTTCACTAGTGGTCTTTCCCTCATATGCTTGTTCTTATGTCAGTGGCGCCATAATTTCAAATGTGGGCACAGTCCCAACTACAAATATATTTAAAATGACCGTTATAGCAGGCGAAGCTTTGTTTTTGAGTGTTATGTCTGTTAGTCTGTGGTAGTATGTTTAAATTACTTTCATAGTGGACAATATAGAAGATATAGTGTAATATTCATGATAAAATTTTGCACTATACAATACTTATCTATTATATCAAATAGTGGAAAGGTTGTTTCTATTTTTTACGATCAGAAAATTAACTTTTTAATGGTTCGGGATAGAGTTTCTCAGTTTTTCAAAAAAAATTGAAGAAAATCTAATCTTAAAAAACTTTGCCGAAGACACTGGAACTCTATATCTTGTATTTTTCATTTTACATGAAATTTATCGAAAAAATAGGGTGTTTCTTTAAGAAATGATTCTATTTATATAACTTTTGCAGTTTTGATTTTTCAGTAGGATGACCATAGAAATACTTTCAGATATTTTGAAGAAAAACAGTTTGTCTCAATATACGGAACCTCTAGCTTGTTTCGGTAGAAAGTTATATACGGGTCATTCCACGTCACATTTACAACCAAAATTTGGATCCCTTCCAATTTTTTTTTCTTGCATTTTTTAGCTAAAATTAATTGACACGTATTTTTTGTTCTGGCTGAATATGCTTTTGAACATTTGAAGTTTAATAAATTGAACATTTTTCAATCACTGATAACTCGGAAACGATCCGATTTATTAAAAAAAATTAAATAAAAAAGTTTCGTTTTCAAATGAGCTTACTGAAAAATTTTTACAAAAAATATTTTTTGTTATATAACTTATAAAATTTGCTATTATTTGAAATAAATTATTTTTTTTCAAAGTTGGACCAATTTTTTTTACTTAATTCTTTAAATATTAAGGATCGTGTTAGAAAGATTGTGTAAAAATTTGGGAGTGGATATCAAAATACTTTGCGGGATATTACTATTATAAATTTAAAACAAGGCAATTTTACACTAAACGCCCAGTGATAAGTCTGTTATAATTGAAATTTCTCGTAAAAAATTATTTGCTTCTAACACTTGGATGCCACCGAAAAAGTCTTAAATTTGCAGAATGCGAGTCATTCCATGCCAGATTTACAACTACAATTTTAGTTCCCTACAGTTATTTGCATTATTTAGCTAAAAATTATTGACACGAATTTTAAGCTTTGACTGAATTTGATGTTTTTTAAGTTATGAGTTCTGGAACCTAATAAAATATTTTATTAAAATTCATATATTTAATAAAATTGGACATTTTTCAATATTAGATTAGTGGAAAAAGCATTAAATAATAAAAGTTGGGTTTTTGTTATGTAATTTATGTATTCTGCAAATTTTAGAAGCAAATATTTTTTTAGTGCAGCACCAAAAACATTTTTTTTATTTATATTTTTTCAAATAATTTATAATTATATCGAGAAGATTGTATGAAAATTTCAGAATGGAACTCGAAGTATTTACGAGATATTTCAATTATAACAGGCTTATCACTGGGCGATTAGAGTAAAATTGCCTTGTTTTAAGTTTATAATTGTAATATCTCGCAAAGTATTTTGATATCCATTCCCAAATTTTTGCACATTTTTTTTTAACATGATTCTTAATATTTAAAGTATATAATAAGTACAAAAAATTTGGTCCAACTTTGAAAAAATTCAATTTGCTTCAAAAAATTGCAAATTTCATAAGATATACAGGGTATTTTCATTTTGGTGTTTCTATAGTATACTATGTTGGCTTTTTTCTACTATTTTTTGCTTTCCATTTTGTTTGTTTGCTCCGTTTTTGTTCAATACTTTCAATTTTCTTTACTATTTCGTCTTTTCATCATTTCAATTTTCCAGTTTTTCAAAATGTTCTGGTTCGTCCATTTTTTATAAATTTCTCTATGGTTATTTTATTCTTTTCTTTTATATATATACTCCTCTAGTTTTATGCATTCTTAATGTTTTATTAATTTTTTCTATTGCTTTAAATATGTCTTGTTTTTAATGTTAAATAAATTTTACTATTCTTGATTAATCGAGCTTTTCAGTTTTATGCATTTTTTATATTAATGTTTGTATTCTTTTTAGTAGTTTTTTTATTTTCATTGATTCTAAAAAAAATTCCTACTTTCCTATCGATTTTTCATTATTTTCACCATTTGTTCAATAATGTCCGACTTTTTTAATCTTCGCAATATGTTTTTCTAGTTTCCTGTTTTCCTTTATCAATTTTTACAGGTTTGGTTTTTTTTCTCAATTAAACATTTTTTGACAATTGACATTAATTTGTTTATTTGGTTGATTTTGTTGTTTTAGCTCTTTTGTACATTCTTTTAATATTTAGTTTTTCTATTGCTTTTTTTAATCATTTGCCGTTGATCGTCGTTTAGATATTTTTAATTTTTATAAGTTCTACATTTTTATTCTTGCCATTTCCTTACTTTTATAAATACTATTAACAAAAATGGCGCTTTTCAAAGTCACCAAAACTGTCGAAGAGGTATTATAAACACCCAAAGTATTAAAAAACTCTACGTTTTATTCCTTCATTGGCACAACAAACAACTAGAGCAAAAAAATGGTACATAAACATAAAATTTCAGTGTACTATACATAATATCTGTGGACTCCAATGGATTTCAAACATTGACTTTTTTGTACTCAGGCAATACACAGTGGTAGGGGCCCGTACGTTGGACCCCCCGGGCCCGTATTTTCTCTCTGCGGCCCTGGATATAGACAAAGTGTCAAATAAAAGTTATAGAGAACATTAAGGGGCATCAAATGAACAATAGTAACGATAAATTTTGTTGATTAATAATTAGAATAATTAAAAAACTCTCCAAAAAACACAAATTTTGAGTTATTTCGTTAGTAAAAAATCATTTAGTACACTTAACTAAAAGATATTTGTACATACACTGATAGGACATTTTCTCAGCTTTCCAATGAAATCTTGTAAATAACGATATTAAGCATATTTTTTAGATTAGAGTCTTTTAAGCACTTGCAAGTCGGTTACAGGAAAAGTATAGTAATGAAATTACAAAGAAATGAGAAGAGATAGAAAAATGACGTCCAAGAACAAATTATGAATCGTCCTAAAACCCAACTTTTGAAAAAATTCAATTTGTTTCAAATTGCAAATTTCATAAGATATACAGGGTGTTTGGTTCATGGTTAAGAATCTCTCTGGGGGTGATAGACTGCCATATTTGGAGAAAAAAATTGTTCTACACACATACCATCAAATCTCAACCGTTACAGAGTTATTGAACTTTTTGTGTAAAAAACTTATTTGTCTTAAAATACCTCTAACTTTAAAAGTATACTTTGTATTTTAAATATTTCAGTTCCATTCGAAAGGTGAGATAATTTTCTATCACTCCCCGAGAGATTCTTAACCATGAACCAAACACCCTGTATAACAAAAAATATTTTTTTGTGAAATTTTTTCGGAAAGCTCATTGGAAAACGCAACTTTTTTTTAATTCAATTTTTAAATTAAATTTAAATTTAACTACATTTAAATTTAATATTTTTTTCAATATATCGAATCGTTTCCGAGTTATCAGTGATTGAAAAATGCTCAATTTATTAAACTTCAAAAGATCAAAAACTAATAACTTGAAAAATATCATATTCAGCCAGAACAAAAAATACGTGTCAATTATTTTAAGCTAAAGAATGCAAGAAACAAATGTGAATCAAAATTTTGGTTGTAAATCTGACGTGGAATGACCCATACCTTTTACTAAAAATGAACTATTTTTTGAGTATATTGCTGAATATACAAAAATATTGTATGTGCCATTTTTTGCTAACCTATACTACAAAGCATAATATTTCATATGATAGCAACGAGATTTAATGTTAGGTGTCCTAATTGAAGATAACACTATTTGAAAAAGTTATATTTTTATGTAAAAGTTCTCATAACTTTGAAACGAAAATAGTTTAGTAAATGCTAAGCATGGATAAATTGTTGGCCCTAAAACAATCTTCCGAAGCTGTTCAATAGGTACTTTAGTGTAAAATAAAACTACAAAAGTTATAGATATAAAATCGTTTTTAAGCAACACCCTAAAGCTTACGATGCCAGAGCTTGCGTGTCTTCTGAAATTATTTCTAACATGTGTTGTTATACAACTTCGCTGAAGACAGTCAAGCTCTATCTCGAATTATTAAAAAGTTCACCTTCAAATTTTGTTAAGATTATAACCAAACTAGTTCCTGTCTAAACAAAAAGAAGGACCTTGCAAATCACAACAAATATCCTAATCGCATTAATGGCTAAGTTATTTAGTTTCAGCAAAAAGTTGAAATTCCTGCTAAATTTACATTCTGGACCACTGTACACTGTGCCACGACTTCGCCAGTTGCGTTTGTTGATTCCCCCAGGATGGGTTTACCACGGTAAAAACTTTTACCATCTCGATCGGGAAAGGGCCCTGCCTCCGTACCAGCACTGACTGCCGTCGTATCAAAAGAGACACCATCCTCCACCGATTGCTTGAGGGTCCCTAGGAGGTAGGCTTGGTTGGTCTATTCATTTCACGAGCGCAAAAGTGCTGGTTTTCCGGCGGCGAAACGGAGGTCAAACTTTATACACGTACCCACATACACAGACATTAGTTGACAGTCGCATCGTTGACAGCAGCGCCGCCGTCGCCGTTTCCGCCGGCGGTGTGGTGACTGATGCTGGCTCGGTTTGTTGAACCGGAAAGCTCTTAATATTTAAAACATTGCCCAATGAATAGGTTCTTTGGAGCGGCAGTTTCTTGCCAATGGAGAGAGAGCCTGTAGATGAGTGAGCGAGATATATAGGGGTAGAGTAACAAACTCGCAGACATCTGTCATTTTATTTGCGGCAATGCTGCCGATGATTGGGCTACACGGAGCAGAGATGGCGATGGCGATGGCAGAATATTTAATGATGTTAGAGCTCAATTGTGGTTTGTGCATTTGATGGTAGTTCGCGGTTCTGTTATGTACATTACTCATTTACAGACAAATATCATTCCATTGCCGTCAGCAATTGCGGTATTCAAGCTGCGTTCTGAATAGCATCATTTCAAACCTGTCAGTGTGTTTTGGCATAACTGTCAACTCCCGTTGCTTGTAATATAAACGCCGCGAGTCGTGTTCAGTACATTGATAAAAAGAGGCCTAATTATAAATGATGCCGTGGGATGTTCAATCTGGCGGTTATAGGATGAAAGGTACACTGGGGAAAATTTAAAAGCAATTGGTCTAAGTTGAAATTTTAGCCTCTCTAATTCCCGAAACTTTTTAGAACTTTGAAAACTTGGAATGGTAAAGCTTAAACCAAGGAATCAATCTTTTATTTTGACATTGAACTCGTGTTGCTGCATTTTGATTTTTCTGGATATATCAACTCCAGCACCTACTACAGGTCACTTAGATGTACAAGCTCAAATATTCTTAATTTAACGTCAAACTTGAAGAAAAAAATTCTGACTGCCTGAGCTCTCAATTGTGTGCTAGAGTTCTACGAATGCTTTGCGATTTTTTCAGTATTGTGACAAATCAGCAGTTCCGCAAGGAAGTAATATAGGAACGCCACTGTTCACGTTACTCTTCAAGCTGTTCATCACTGCGTGCATTGTTGAGAAAAGTGGAATGTGCATCAAATAGTGAGGCCAATTATTTTTCGATTGAGAATAAATCATTAGAAAATATGCTTGTTCTCTGCTGGAACGAGTTTCGAAACCTTCACAGAATTCCTTTAATAACTTTTTAAGCGTCGCTCCCATTACATCGTTATTAGTTGTCTCAATTTCAGCATCAAATAAATTGTCCTGCTGTGTCGCTTCGTGCATGACATCGCACACGTGCCATTCCACGGTGACCATATTTTCTTCCAGTGCCTACTCATGTAAGCTTTGAAATGATTCCAATTTATAGCAAACAGTCTCGTTGGAGCAACCTTTTTTCCCTGTAAAACACGTCTAAATTATGTTTTCTACCGCGCCTTATTACAAACTCTCGGCCCTATTCCACACCCTCACACTCCCCCCAAGTCTACTCGACTAAACCCAGTGCAAAGCGAAAGCTTCCTGCTTGTCTACCTGAGCGAGGTACCTTTTCATTTCCGTCGGTCTAGCGAGAACGTCTGGCCTATTGAAGCGAATGTGCTGTGGGCCACAGATGGAAACCATTTTATTGCCGTCCCACGATTTCCACACCGCACCGCATGCTTGTTCACGTGACACAACAACCCACCACCGACCGGTCGTTGTAACACTTGATTCAAACAAGAACTTCCACTCCATGCTACAGTTTCAGTCTGTGCTGTGGAAAGATCTCAATGTATTTTTTGTTGTTCCTTATAGTATGGAACGAAGGGTCAAACTTCGTTGCAGAAAATGAGAATCGTCATCGTCCACGGACCTCAGCACAAGCCCACGTAAATGGACTGGAAAAATATATATTTTTATCCGACTGGTTTTGTAGCATCGCCAGTACAGGTAAAAGGATCTAACTTGGTGTGATTTGCGCTCTTTGATTGCCCCAACATTACGAGAACGGTTTTGCTTCTTGTTGTAGGTAGTATATCCTAAGCAGCATATCCCTTTCAGCAACGAAATTCATTTCCAGATATGCAGTATCGTTAGGTGGTACTGGAACCCTCCCCATTAGGACGACGCATATACTCTTCCAAGTACTATCATCATTACGAACATCCCCATGAGAAAAACAGCTTTTCAACTCGTTTACAACCGGATCATTATTTCCGTCGAACAACTTTCGGCAGCTCTGACCGAATGGACGGTGGTTGACCCGGTATTCCGCATACACAAAAAGTATGTTACAGATTTGACCTATCAGAACCATCATTATGGTGAATATATGGACTTTCTGCAATTGAGAGGTGTACGCAGCATGGTTGGTTTCCTGTGAAATAATATACCGTGCGCTTCCATTAATTTGTGTTTGGTTTTTGCTTGATTCGATTCCAACAGAATGAGTGTACTGGGTAAAATGATGAAGTAGGAAATTAACCCTCCGGAAGTCGATTTTGCTACATTTTCAGATCTGTGTGCACTCAGTGCAGTAGCGCAAGTTTACGAGGACAAAGCACACCGACATGTCACACATCACGGTGTATGAATTAACCTTATAAAGGATTCCATTGGACGCTTAAGAATTTCAAAAGCAGGCTCACGAATCCTTTCATCTTTATGCAATTTTAATGTACTTTATAAGATAGTATTGCTCCAAATCAATATTTTTTTATGATATTCCATAACCTCACATTTTTTAAAGTGGTTTTTGGGAACGTTTCATAATTATGATTTTATGACAAAGATGGCAAACTAGGAGTAAATTATTTTAGACCATCAACTATTAGATTCCGATCTTCTCAACCTAAGATCTGCGCACAATAAATCAAAGCCGAAGTACAGTGTTTTTATATTATTCAATGCTGACAAATAAAAATTATTTTATAGAATTTTATTAATAGGGTCACTGAACAACCATGCCACCTATCCTATTACTGGGTTAACTGTCAAAGATGCTAACCAACGTGGCTAAAACCACAAACAACTGACAGCTAAATCAAGTTTTCACTGTGTGCAAGAAACATAACTACAGTTAACTCTCCCTAGCTCGATATTCTCTATCTCGATTAGGTATTTCGTAAGTCCATTCAGATTGGTCGTGTAAAATCCTCCGTATCTCGATATTTTTTCTTTCTCGATGTACCTAGCTTGAAGTTTGCCTGTGATTTTCTCACTTTATGTCGAAATGATTGTTTTTTTCTATCGGGACATCCAAAAGTAGATACACTGTTGGTCAATAAAATAGGTGTGAGAAAAAAATGAAATTTTGAGTTTTCTCTAAAAATATTTTTGTATTCTAATATTTATAGTTAGGCACAGTCGTAAATATGAAAGAGAACATTTGTAAATTGTAAATTAAATTAAATGTTATGCTCTATAGTAACTCACTCTTCTCCATGAAATCCAAAAAAGTACCTGGTCAATGAAATAAGTGTATTGTAATCCATTGCATTAAAATTCTTCAAATCCAATGATTATACGACTTTAATATTTTTAACAACTAGTAACCTGCGAAACCTCCCTTATTCAACCAAATTTTATTCATTCGTCTAGGCATTGCATCATTCAACCACTGATAAGTTTCCGTTGGTATAGCGTACCATTCCTTTTAAGCTGCTTCCCACAAAGGATCCTTATTTATGAAATTTTTACCGAATAACTGCTTTTTAAGTACATTCCGTAGATATTCTAAGGAATTGATGACAGAGAAATTGGCAGGGTCTGAAATTATAGTCACTTTATTATACCGAAATCATTCCTTTACATACTTCGATATGTGTTTTCGATCAATATCTTGCTGAAAATGTCGTATAAAAGCACGTTATCTTTTGCATAAGACTGCATGACGTCCTTTAGGATATTTATCCTTTAGCCTTGCATTCGAATCTGGCCACTATAGTGGTCTTGCGAAAAATAGGGCCTGCATCATTCCACGAAAAGCAGCCCCAAACCTCGTTGTTCTCACCTCCGTGCGTTACCATATTTTGCGTGTGTCGCAGATCAAACTCTTTGCACTGTCGACGTTTAACGTTTCGTTGTGCATCGAAGGAAAACAGGTTTATCTTCGATTCGTCCCTCCAAAGGATAAGTCGCCATTTTTTATTGCTTCTAAACCAGGCCCATTAAAACTGTTGAAAAGCAAGTTGCATATTTCTTCGAGCAAAAGTGCTTCGCAATAGTGGAACCTTCTTAGCAATTCTTTCTGGAAGATTGGAATTTTACGGCCTATGGCGAACTATTCTCGAACTTACCACATTTTCAATTTGTGCTGAATTAGTCTTGTATGACGCGAATGGATCAGATTTCGCTAATATTGCAATACGATGGTCAGTTGCTGTAGATGTTTTCTTGGGTTTTTTTGCGTATTTCCTTTTTTCAAAGGTTTTAAGGCATTTGTAACGAAGTTTTCGGAATGCCGAAATGTATTCTCGATTTATTTGTACGTCTTATTTTCTTGAATAAAATTTCGTACCAAAACTCGTTCTATTTGAGTACAGTGAGATGCTCTACCCATTCTATAACAAATTTGAAGTTTTTTTTAAAATGATTTTTGGATATGAGAAAGAGAGATGGTCGGGTTCGGGTTTTTGGACCCGAAACCCAACCCCACCGGTTTCGGGTCGGGTTCGGGTTCTGTTAATTTATACTTCTCGGGTTCGGGTCGAGTTCCGGGTTTTCAAATTTGAAATTCTCGGGTCGAGTCCGAGTTTTTGAGATCGAGTCCGAGTTTTTGAGATTTTAAACTTTCGGGTTCGGGCAGGATTCGGGTTTTTCGAATTGGGAATTTTCGGGTTCGGGTCGGATTTCGAACAAATCAAACCCAAACATTTGACGTTGACGCTGTTTACGTCTATACACGACATCCAGAGTCTTTTTGTAGTGATTCACTTTACTTCGTGATACGAATAGATGACAGTCGCAAACATTCGAAAAGTTTTCAGAAATACCCTTTGAATAGCAGCATTTTTCCACTTTTAATAAAAAAAAAACTTAAAACAAAATAAACCAAGGTTATAAATGACGAAAAATTTTGGATTTGAACCAACATCTCCCCAGGTACCGAGTTTCTGAATGAAACCTTTGCGCCAGGTTTCTGGCCGTCATTGATTCAGCAAGGGTTAGCAGATATGCTGAGAGCAAATGAAGGACACGTTAGATCTCCACCGAGATAAATTTGAAGGATTGTGGTACCAGCGCTAGATGCACTGATGGCGTTCATAACATACGTTACAAAACACACTTTTTACTTTCACACACTTTTATATAATTCTACAAATCTGCTAAAGGCTTGAACAGAACACACAATATTTTTGCGATCAATTCCTTAAGATCGTGGAAATTCATGTACTTTCCATCAGATTGTCCCCGGGCTGGACTTTTGCATGATCACGATTCCTTCATGAGAATATATACATTTCCACGATCTCAATGAATTGATCCCAAAAATGACCCATTAGCGAGTTTGTAGAAGTTTAGAGTCGTTCCGAGAACTCCATCGGAGATGTCGAAGCATCTCTAGTGGCGCGCATACCGCAATATCTAAAGCAGTGGTTCTCAACCTTTTGCATGCCACGGACCCCTTAGGAATCACTCTGGGTTGCTGCGGACCCCTACGGTTAAATATCGATTTTGTATACCATCCATATATCATTTTCAGTCTGTTAGAAAACATATCTATTCTATATCCATTTGGAAAAAATATTTTTCTTCGTGCATCCCCAGCAACGACTTCACGGGGCCCTAGGGGTCCGAGGACCCCAGGTTGAGAATCACTGATCTAAAGCATTAAAGAAATTATGTACCCCATCATAGACGATCGTCCTAATACTACCTCAAGAACGCGTCAGAAAATCTTGATTGACACCTTTCGACACAAGTTGGATCGTACCACCCAGTAACGCGGGTGACGTCGTGTAAACTGTCAAAAACGAATTGCTGATTGTCATAGCTTAATTTAATAAATTATACAAAACTACTCTTGCAGCAATGGTTTTGAATAAAAAATAAGAAATTTTGGTAAAGTACGACGGGCAAGGTTGTTTGAAACTGTCATCATTAAGCTTTTTGTTTCCCCATGATCATGGGGAATCATGGTTACCTCGAGGTAACCGCCGATTTATCCTACTTTCCGGTTAAGATATCGACGATTTATAAGTTTCTCAGAACATTACAAATTCGACGCTCAATAATAGTAAATATAACTGCAAATTCTACTCGCCAGTAATGAGGTAGATATTACTGGACGCGTATGGTGCTACTTCAGGTTCGAGTGATTCTATAATTCTTAGATGAGCTTGGGATCCAGCTCTGGTACCTAAAATTAAAAATCTTCGGGATCTTTGGTTGATTCTCCTTATTAATCAGTCGAGCTGGGAGGGGGTTTCTCAAATTTTAAATTTTCTGCTTCGGGTCGGGTTCTCAAATTTTGAAACTCTCGGGTTCGGGTCGGTTTTCGGGCTTTAGAAAATTTTCATTCTCGGGTCGGGGTTTTCAATTTAAAAATATTCGGGCTCGGGTCGGGTTCGGGTTTTTCAAATTTTATAATTTCGGGTTTTGGTCGGGTTCGGGTTTTTCAATTTTCAAGCTCTCGGGTTCGGGTCGGGTTCGGATTCGAAAAAATTGAAACCCGACCATCTCTAAAGAGCAGACATACGCTGATTAATCGTGCCGTTTTTCGCGTCCTAATAGTGTGTAAAGTGCTTAAATTTAGAGGAAAATTTGTGCTACAAAGTAGTTGAGTGCGATACGAGATCTAATTTTATATTTTCCATTGGAAAATGGTGTAAAAAGTGCTATTTAATCGAATGCAAAGTGGAGAATTTCATTTCTTTCCGAAGCATTTTTTCTTGCTTGGCTTCAATTATTCCGAAAAATGAATGATGAATGACTAAAAAGTTATCATGAAAAAACTAATTTTAAGGTATATACGCGAACGGAGGTCTTAGTGGAATGTACGTAATGTTTCAAAGATTTTCTTCCATTTAATTCCACTATGTTTTTATAGTTAGATGCACTTGCACTTCGCTATTTAACAGATACCGGTATTTCGATTACTACTTGTAATCTTCTTCAGTGTTTTTATAGACTGTATAGTATAGACTGATACAAACACTGAAGAAGATTACAAGTAGTAATCGAAATACCGGTATCTGTTAAATAGTGAAGTGCAAGTGCATCTAACTATAAAAACATAGTGGAATTAAATGGAAGAAAATTTTTGAAACATTAATTTTAAGGTGTTTACCATATAACATGCTCCATAACGTTAAAGCTAGATATATAGTGTCTTCAGCAATTTCTTTTATGATGATATTTTCTACAACTTTGCTGAAGACACATAGTTTTTATCTTAATTGATTCAGGAAATAAATTTCGCATATTAAATTAATTAGTAAATTAATCACTAAAATATATATATATATAGTTCTGTGGATCATAAAGGTAAAAACTTCTCCGAACAGACTATATCGTTAAAGTTAACGGTTTAGATGCTATTAATCTTGAGCACAAAAATGACGTTTTAAAACACTGTGCATCGTCAGCTTAATGTGTCAGCGGCACTGGTTGCTCATGGTTGTGCTACCGTACACCTTCGTTGATCGGAGCAAATGTAGCATATATAAGACTGCAAAATAGGGACGAAGATGGCAAAATGGCTGTGGCACACTGCTGCAAAAGGGCACAGGAGAGCTGAGACAACGGCTCTAAGTTTCGTGAGTATGATAGAATGCGAGAGATGAATGAGTCTGCGAGTGCTCGATGTACATAAACCTGTACGGTGCACGATATGAATGTTTGAGGCATCAAAATGATTATTTCTTTTTTACACATCCCGATCAGAAACACACAATAGAAATATTTCAAAACTATATCTCGCATTGTTACTTGTTATAAATTTTTGTTATTTCAACTACTAACGAGACCTAATTTATAACACAACTGGCCCAGATCGTTGTCAGTTCATACATTTTGATAGCGGTTGGGGTTGGAGCCTGGCTCAGTTCCGCTTTGAGTGGAAGCGACATTAGAGACGATCCATAAATGACGTAGCATTTTTGAGTGATTTTTAACACCCCCCTCCCCCATCGTAGCATTTCGTTACAAACCTCAAAATACGTGGGGGTACTTACGTAGCTTGACGGTAATTCTCCACCCCCCCTTGTCACCCTAAAATTAAAAAAAATAAAAAACTATGTTAGTTATCCCCCTTTAAAAAAGCTACGTAGCATGACATGACCCCCTACCCCCCTGTCGTCACACATCATCACAAAATACAAAATTCCCCCCTCCCTCGTATAATGCTACGTCATTTATGGATGATCCCTTAGTGAAGATCTGTTGGTCGTATGCTGACAGGGAAGGGGAACGAACGACGCGCGCGTGAAACTGTTAGTGTATTCGTCATACTAATTAAAGCTTTCGGTACAGTTAATTTTTGTTTCGGCACAAAGTGCAACTACGGGCACTCTACCTAAGCTACGCTATGCTAACACTATATTTTTATAATTTTAATCAGTAAAAATATTGATTTTTAAAACTGCACAGCCACTTGACAAGAAGCTCCTCCTATTTTGTGAGGTACACGTTTCTAGATTGAATCAACCATAAAATAAAAAATAATAATAAACAATACGAAACGCTCTGAGACGTCCTATTGATTTACGTACTTAATGCAAATGACTTTGCTTTTTTGTTATCTCAAACATATAAGGTGATATCATATAAATCCCGTATATACATCTGCATATCCACGTTTGCTACGAGAAGGAGTTTTTATTAGTAGGATGGGTAAACAGTTACACAGATCTGGATTCACTTTGATAACTGATACGATCTACGTAGTGTTATCACGTCTTTATTGCACTGGGCAGCCGGCTGCCGAGAATTTATGATCGATTTATCGTTTGTTGAATTAGTTTGAAAATGCTCGGTTTGGAAAAAAAGCAGGAATCATCAGGAATCAGTTGCGACTGGCTGAAATGGTACGTTCCCCATGTTGATCGGAGATTTGTGCCTTACCGTGATTTGGTTTTTAATTTTTTTCCTGATGGGAAGGATTGAGGAAGTGGAAAGCTAAGGGATAAGGAAAATAACGACAAAGAGAACATAGACAATACGGAAGTATTCTTCACTACCAAAGGAATAATGGACATTTCTCGATGAGCGGATATATCAACACCCGCTGTGGGTACCCACAGAAGGTAGATAGCATTTGAAATTCTAAGTTCTTCGACTTGGGTTCGACATGCAATTACTAATTATAGTCTCGAATCTGTCGAACTTAGTGCTTTCAGGCAGCCTGACTGTCAGAGCAAAAATAGATTACTCTACCGTAGATTTCCTGTTGAAGTGCTGATTGTACGCCACACATAATCGCAAAGAGTTCTGCTTGGAATACGGTACAGCATCTACCAAACGAATGAGATTGGTGTAATCTCATTTCACGACAATAGACACAAGCACCGGTTCAACACTCCAACAAAGAACCGTCCGTATAACAAAATACATATTCGTCAAGTTGTCGCTCCATCCAGCCAGACAGCTATTCCTCGCGGAGAGGAATTCGCACATTGAAAGTTCCAAAAAAGTTTTAAAAATACATATAGTGGTTTTATGTTCAAGAGTGTTCCAGTGCCTCTGTGTTGTTGAGAACGCACCAGTCATCGTCATCAAGATAATCCTCTGAAGATGGTTAAAATTCCATTGGATTGTCATAACTTCAGCCGCCAAACAAGGGACCCGTATGCCAGTATTGGACTAACAATTGTGTAGATCCACTGAATGTACTTGGCTTGCCGAAATCCTTTCTACATTGGCCTATGGTCATGAAAGCTGAAATCGATATGAGATAACCAATTCAGTGTTGAGTTAAGAATTACCCCAATGTACTTAACTTGATCTGCGATAATAATTTCAAAATCAAAGAACTGCAACGGACGAGCTCCAGATGAATCCTCCGTTGCGTGAAAAGCACCATTGATGTTTTATTTGGATTAACTGATAGTCCAACATTGCTCAACAATACATAACGGTGGTTGCATCAAATCAAAAAGTGTGTTAATGCAAATACCGGTGATCATTATAGGATATTCATCGGAGAAACCATATCGCGGAAACCCGAGCTCATCAAGTTTCCTCCACAAGCCATCGGCGACAAGGTTCCATAGAAGTGGTGACAGCACACCACATTGAGGACATCCGCAGACACTCAGTTTCCTTATCTCTACTTGTCTTAACGATGAGCGCAGATGTCGGTTGCTAAGCATTGCGTGTATTCAGTTCTTGATAAATGAAGGTACTCCATGACCTCGTATAACTTCCAAAATAAATTCGAAAGACACGTTGTCAAAAGCACCAAAAATAAAATTAAGAAAATTAGATTTGGGTAATGTCCGGGACTCAACCGCGGTGTTGACGTAGGTCTAAAATTCTGTTTGTATATTTTTCCAATGGCTTAATTTACACATTAAGTTCGATTCGCCGGACTTAGTGAAATTTTTCTGGGGATTTGAATAGTTTCCCGCTTGATAATCATTTAATTAAAACGAGTTTATTACTTAGTTCTTCGCATAAAATATATGTAAACATCTGCCAATAAGAGTATAGGTGTTATTGTTGAATTTCTGCTGATAAAAGTTAAGAAATGCTGATTTCTCGATGATTCGAAAATTAAATTTTGCGAATGCCCAGTAAAAGTAGCATGTTTTAGTCAAAATTTTTCAACGTTTTGCAGAAAACTTGTATACAACATAATTTTTTTTCAATTTGTTTATTTGATAAGGCACGTATGCGTTAGCTTAAAGGTGCCATTTTTTCATTGTTTTACATTTTGAATTTCTTAAAACTAGAGAGTTACACATTTCAATATTATTTTGTTTTATATAATGAAACTAAAACAAAAACTTTACAGCTAACTTATACATATAAAAGAGGGGATAATATATTATTCGTTAGATTGGGGGGGTGGGTCATTTTGTGTGTTCTTTGTATAGTAATTCACTTTATAATTTTTAGAAGGGAGGTTGTAGGAGAAATTAATTATTAACTAAGCGGAACATTTTACAAGCTTATTAACTAGAAATAACTAGAGAGAGTGGTTCAAGATTGCGTATACAACATAATTGTCCAGCATCAACACCCCAGTAATGTTCTGGACAATACCTACCCCTAGTTTTTTTTTCTCGAAAAACTTAATTCTTTTCGGACTGCTTTGGCAAAAGAATGGTATGGATGTTTGGCAACACACCTTCCTGGGCAATTGTCACGACGGAGAGCAATTTGCTCAGCTCTTCGTCATTTCGAATTGCCAGCTGCAGCTGACGGGGGATAATACTGGTCTGTTTGTTTCCACGTGCTGCGTTTCCTGTCAGCTGCAATGTTTCGGCGGTGAAATATTTCGTTACGGTCACAAACTGGACGGATGCACCGGCGTAGTAGCATTTTTTCTCAGCAGACGGTGAATTCGGCCGACAGGAAATGGGAGACCGGCACGAAACGAGCGGGATATTAGTTTTCCCTTTACATTTCTTCCTTTAGCGCATCCCGACACAGTGAGCGTATGTGTGGTGCAATCAGCACGAATAGAACACGAATGATGCCTCTCTCGTATACGACTTTCGGTTTTGTACTTGGTTCAGTTAGCATTCAAAGCAAAATGGGATGGCCATCGAATGAAATCAGTTTGCTTCCATCGTCAAAGAAGAGAAGCTTCGAACAAAAATTGTTCAAGATTTGCGACTCGGTGAATGCAATTAGCGGGAACCAATCAGAAAAGAGCTTCAGTTAGAGGATTTAAAATCGATTTTTTTCATGCGCGTGTGAAAATTTCGACCAGTCAGAAATAAAAATAATTGATGATGAAGGAGAAGATGTTCAAATTCACTTGGTTGATGGTTTGATGGCGCTGATGGGGGCCAATTTTTTGGCATAGAAAATGTTTTAGGCGGGAGATTTTTGTTCCAATTGGCTCCTGTTACTAGCACGGAGTTGTGCAAATTAATCACTTTACTTGGTTTTGAAATGTACTTTCCGGCCATCCAACAAGGTTGACTAATAGAAACTGACTGAAACCACAATTCTTTCTGTTCAAGATTTGCGACTCGGTGCACGAAATTAGCGGCAACCAATCACGTACTGGCTTCGGCCGGGTGTTTTAAAATCTGGTTTTTCGGTGTGTATGCTATTTTCTAATCATTAGCAATGTATCTTCTAAGGATCATCATCATCATCGTGGCCGGGTGTGTTCCTAGAGCTTGATCTTCAGCCGCATTTTCCTCGAGTACGTAATTAGAACTGAAGTCGACCTCTTCCTCTTCTGAATATCTCTTAAGCTGGTCTCTCTTCTGACATTAGCGCTACGAGCCCATCCCTCGGAGTTCTGCCGTTCTTTATTAGCCTTGCGATGCACGTAGCATATTTGTATAGTTGGTACTTTGCGTCGGTTAGGTATGTGTCTGTACCATTCTCCGTTGTGCTGCCGAGTAATGTGCGCTGAATTTTTCTCGCAAACACATCTAACACCCGATAGTTTGGATTCTTTAACGACCCCGCTTTATGATCATACAGAGCTACAAGGAGTATTAGCGCATCCGCAATATGATCTTTTAGCTCGCGGCAAAAAACTACTATCGCATGTTGCTAGTGCTTAAAACTTTATGAACTCTACGACAACCCCATGCGTCACCCCATCCATTTCCATTTCGGAACCAACATCGTTCGAACTGCTTCGTTTTCCGTTTTCCGTCAGAGTTTATGTCAGTCTTCCCTTCCAAAAGGCACAACCATGTCGTACACTGCACTGCGCACACTGCTGATCTTGTGATGAAAGTTCCGTTTCTTTGAACAACATGTTTTCGCATCGCACTTTTGAGCGCATTTATTTAACCCATCCAGTGTCATTAAGTAAACAGTCTTGTTGGAAAGCCATGTTCAAGCATTTTCTGCTAGCTTAGTTTATTTCGTTGCACTGAATCGTACGCTGTCTTAAAATAAGGAAATAAATGAAGCAAGCTGTATTTCCAAAATTTATTCAATATGTGTACTCTAGAGAGAAAGTTTTGAAATTGAGAGCCAGACTTTTTGTATTCACCTTAATAAGGGCGTTATTGGTTCGTGTATCTGTGTGAAAGGCGCTATCCAACACTGTGAAGTGTTGGAACACTGTTTAATTTTCAGTGTTTTTTACTTGGCCCTAAACATGCAACGAAACATTGTAAGCATTAACTAGTATTACTAGAATATAAATTTTGATCAGTTGGTCTCGCTGTTTCCATCCGATTTAGTCTTTCAACTTTCCACTCTTCGACCATAGAAAGTTGCATGTTCATTCGATAACAGCAGTCAGCTTACAACACTGAAACTAAACATCCGTTCTGGTTAGAAAGCTGGCTGAGCCTTTGCTGCTCCACTTCACAAGGAGCACACACACCAGATGTCAAGCTTTCATTGAATTTTGCCTCCACTCGCCATTTCACTATGGTACTTATTCGCATATGTTTGCGAAGTACATACTTTGAACTGGAGTTCAAGCTGATGCTAGTCATACAAGTTGGTAGCGAGCTCAACAGACCAACTTATATAGCATTGCATAGCCAACAGATGTCTGGATTTACACAATATGCAGCACTATGTATAAACATCAGTCGTTATTCAAGATATTGATTCCATTGGTGTGACTACAGCCCCCATCCTCGTAATATTATATGCTAGGATAACAGCGGCGCAATGAAACAGGAATCGAAGCTGACCAAACAACATTGCAAACATGAAACCGAGCCTAGCCGGCATGTCATTTCGGCTGATAACATGGTACTCGAACTTGTCTCACACGAGCACATGCACTTGAACCGGCTGTGAGATCCGCCCCCTCCTCCCTCTAACAAACTACGGTCAGTATTCCCAGTGATAAATTAGCAAAGTTGGAGACTTCCAAACTCACTGAGCTGCTAGTTACAATGGGAACAGCTGATGTAAAACCTAAAACCGGGTACCGAGCGGCCTTGTTACAGTACCGAGTAACGAGAGCGGGGAGTCCCTACTAACCAAGGCTTTGTGGGATACCATTTGACCGCATAGTTAGTGAAGTGGCATTTCCGAACTAATCGATCTTTTCAGTTGGAATTATAATTGAATCGCATGGTTGGATACTGTGGTCGATTAATCAAATGTTTGCACAGCTCTTCATGCCATTAATCAGTATTCACTTCGTTGGTCTCGTTATGTCCCGGAATGTAGCTTCTTTCTTTCGCCTAGTTTGTTGCTATGGATTACTTTGTCCGATTCGTGATTTTATTGATAACCATAATTAATTTCCAAAACTACTAGGCTACTTAAGTAACCCTTTTCTCTATCCTGATCATATTGGTTCTCAATAGGTTATTTCCCCAGTTAATTTTAAATATCAAAAATGCTACAATTTAAAAAATAGCACAATACTATTCTTCATTGGCACCAAACTCGTTAATAGTAATTTGATATCACGGGACCGAAAAACCAGGCCACCGCATACTCTCTTGAGTGGTTTCAGCTCACCCTTTTAGTATGTGCAAACATGAACAACCATTCAGCGAAAGTGACCGACGAACTTGAAGGAGCGGTAGAGTGTTTCGCTGTCCTTTCGCTTGGTCAAAGATAAATATTGGTATTAATTTATTTTTCGGGCTTTGCTTTCCCAGATGAGAGTAGTTTATTGCGAGATAAGCCAGGAACTCGGAAAATACTGTTTGGTTATATATCACGGTAGACGATTTTTGTTTTGTGTTTCCACGAGCTGAAAAACAAATTATCATTCCGAGGGAAGAATTTGGCGGTATTTGGTTTTATTTTTTTATATTTGTTCTACACTCAGACAAAGTAAAGCGCAATCGACGAAATTAGTGTACACACTCATTCGTCACTACCCAGAGATTAAAAACAACCATTACCCAGAGAAGTTCGACATAAATTCACGAATAAAACTCATATAAAACTAGATGTTGACAGCCCTTTCTCTGCTCAAGATAAAAATACATGTTTAACATCATTGGGTTATTCCCCTACCTAAACAGCATCCCAACAGACAACGGCGAACATTATAGGGGCTTCCACCCAGTGAAAAGGTCGAGAACCGCTGTGCTAAACTATTCTCCCATCATCACTGGCAGGATCCTAACATCCTTTCGGGAAGGTTGTTTTCCCCATAAATAAGTTTGTGGCATACCCCTCATCGCAAACAGTGACCGACCGTGTTCCCGTGTGTGCACTAGAGCCTGCCTCAACTGCTAGCCACTGGTTGGATACCACGGACGTTCCCTTGTGATACAATTTAAAAACAGAACCATAAAATGGGAAGAAAATGCGACGAATCTTCAAGTGAAATATTACTCCGCTTTTGGAAGATTGCTTTACCCGCTGACTGGCTGCATTCCCCGGAAGGAGTTTCCCGGGGCGAGAGATAAATTTCCCACTTTGGGACAATGGAGATATGGGACGATGGCTACACTCAATTACCCCTAAAGTATCAACGAAGGCATGGTTCAAAGGATTGGATGTAAGTCGGGACTTCATCCGTGTGATGTCTAGGCTCATGTCCAATCATTATACTTTAGATGCGCATCTCCGTCGTATTGGGCTCGCTGAGGGTAATCATTGTGCTTGTGGAGAAGGTTACCATGACATTGAGCATGTTGTTTGGTCCTGCATTGAATATCGTGAAGCCAGATCACAATTAGTAGATTCTTTACAAGTCCGAGGAAGACCAATCCATGTTCCTGTTAGAGACATCCTGGCGTATCGCGATCCTCTATACATGGAACTTATCTATCATTTTCTAAAAACAGCGTCTGTCAAAATTTAATTAAATTCATCTCCTCATACTCTCATCCAAGGCTAATCATTCACCAATTAAAGGGTCCTAGAATATTTAGTTTTTAAATTTAGACAATAACAGAAAAAAAAGTAAATAAATACACCCGAAAATACTAGATCAGTATGAAATACAACAATGTAAGGAAAAAAGCAAACAATAAAGTGATTTCAGTGTTAGTTTTAGACAAAGTACTAGTATAGTTAAAATTAATCTTAAGGATTTTTGTAACTTGCTATGTAAAAAAAGAAACTGGCGTAAAAAGCTATTGCAAATGCCGTGTCAAATAAACGTATGAAAAAAAAAAAAAAAAATTTCCCACTCGCATATTGTCGGCTGACGCCCAGAAGATTTTCTGCCTAGTGCCCGGCGAGGAAACGATGGAAAGCCATTTTCTGTTGGTATTCCTGCGTGTATAGCTTTCCACTAGCGTATGATGGACATTTTCATTATTTATACGTTTCACACCCTTGTCATCGGGTGCGGTGAAAAGTGGTTTCTCGCCGGGGTGTGTCTCCGGTGCCACTCAGCAAAGGTAGACGGTCTCCGCGCAAGATTCCAATGATTCGGTAGATGTCCAAGTGTAATCGTAATTGATTCAATCATGTTTTACCAAGGCACATGGAAGAGCAGACAGTTCCCCCTCGTTAAGCAGATCAGCTTGACGTTGATGCGCACCAGACAGGTGCTGGCAGGTAAGCGACCGACTGGCGGTCCTGTCAAGCTTTGATTCAAATTAAGATGTTAGGTAATACGATTTGCGGGATTCCGTCTAATGGAATAGGACGGAAAGTGAGTTCTAGCCGTAAGATCAAGAATCGTACTGTTAATTGTATTGAGGTTTATTTTTAGTATTACCTTTAACGGCTTTGTATTTTGTGCTAAAAACTTTTGAATAAATACGTTAGGACTAGGTATCAGTTTTCCCATTTAGCGTTAAAATATATTGATTCATCTTTTACTTCCCGGACATAACACAGAAAACTGTAAATATACAACAGAAAAGTTGAAGTCTATCACAGGTCACTTATAAATAAAATTATTAAATTTCAATCACAAAGAAAAATCCACTGCCACATGTTTTATTAAAAGTTGGAATCTAAATATGTTCAAAAGAAAGCATCGTTTCCTTACAAAAGAACCTTTATCGTTATAATCAAGTGTACTCGCATTAAACGAACCTCATACATCAGACAATTTTTTTTTCTATTTTAAACCAATCTTAATCTCATGTCGACCGTTCGTTAGTGCACTTTTGGAAAAATAACATTGTGTAGAAGTCAAATGATTAGGACAAAACGGTAAAGGAAAAGGAAAAAGAAAAAAAAAGAAAAAGGAAAAAAAAGAAAAATAAAAAAGAAAAAAGAAACAAGAAACAAGAAGCAAGAAACAAGAAAACAAGAAAACAAGAAAACAAGAAAACAAGAAAACAAGAAAACAAGAAAACAAGAAAACAAGAAAACAAGAAAACAAGAAAACAAGAAAACAAGAAAACAAGAAAACAAGAAAACAAGAAAACAAGAAAACAAGAAAACAAGAAAACAAGAAAACAAGAAAACAAGAAAACAAGAAAACAGGAAAACAAGAAAACAAGAAAACAAGAAAACAAGAAAACAAGAAAACAAGAAAACAAGAAAACAAGAAAACAAGAAAACAAGAAAACAAGAAAACAAGAAAACAAGAAAACAAGAAAACAAGAAAACAAGAAAACAAGAAAACAAGAAAACAAGAAAACAAGAAAACAAGAAAACAAGAAAACAAGAAAACAAGAAAACAAGAAAACAAGAAAACAAGAAAACAAGAAAACAAGAAAACAAGAAAACAAGAAAACAAGAAAACAAGAAAACAAGAAAACAAGAAAACAAGAAAACAAGAAAACAAGAAAACAAGAAAACAAGAAAACAAGAAAACAAGAAAACAAGAAAACAAGAAAACAAGAAAACAAGAAAACAAGAAAACAAGAAAACAAGAAAACAAGAAAACAAGAAAACAAGAAAACAAGAAAACAAGAAAACAAGAAAACAAGAAAACAAGAAAACAAGAAAACAAGAAAACAAGAAAACAAGAAAACAAGAAAACAAGAAAACAAGAAAACAAGAAAACAAGAAAACAAGAAAACAAGAAAACAAGAAAACAAGAAAACAAGAAAACAAGAAAACAAGAAAACAAGAAAACAAGAAAACAAGAAAACAAGAAAACAAGAAAACAAGAAAACAAGAAAACAAGAAAACAAGAAAACAAGAAAACAAGAAAACAAGAAAACAAGAAAACAAGAAAACAAGAAAACAAGAAAACAAGAAAACAAGAAAACAAGAAAACAAGAAAACAAGAAAACAAGAAAACAAGAAAACAAGAAAACAAGAAAACAAGAAAACAAGAAAACAAGAAAACAAGAAAACAAGAAAACAAGAAAACAAGAAAACAAGAAAACAAGAAAACAAGAAAACAAGAAAACAAGAAAACAAGAAAACAAGAAAACAAGAAAACAAGAAAACAAGAAAACAAGAAAACAAGAAAACAAGAAAACAAGAAAACAAGAAAACAAGAAAACAAGAAAACAAGAAAACAAGAAAACAAGAAAACAAGAAAACAAGAAAACAAGAAAACAAGAAAACAAGAAAACAAGAAAACAAGAAAACAAGAAAACAAGAAAACAAGAAAACAAGAAAACAAGAAAACAAGAAAACAAGAAAACAAGAAAACAAGAAAACAAGAAAACAAGAAAACAAGAAAACAAGAAAACAAGAAAACAAGAAAACAAGAAAACAAGAAAACAAGAAAACAAGAAAACAAGAAAACAAGAAAACAAGAAAACAAGAAAACAAGAAAACAAGAAAACAAGAAAACAAGAAAACAAGAAAACAAGAAAACAAGAAAACAAGAAAACAAGAAAACAAGAAAACAAGAAAACAAGAAAACAAGAAAACAAGAAAACAAGAAAACAAGAAAACAAGAAAACAAGAAAACAAGAAAACAAGAAAACAAGAAAACAAGAAAACAAGAAAACAAGAAAACAAGAAAACAAGAAAACAAGAAAACAAGAAAACAAGAAAACAAGAAAACAAGAAAACAAGAAAACAAGAAAACAAGAAAACAAGAAAACAAGAAAACAAGAAAACAAGAAAACAAGAAAACAAGAAAACAAGAAAACAAGAAAACAAGAAAACAAGAAAACAAGAAAACAAGAAAACAAGAAAACAAGAAAACAAGAAAACAAGAAAACAAGAAAACAAGAAAACAAGAAAACAAGAAAACAAGAAAACAAGAAAACAAGAAAACAAGAAAACAAGAAAACAAGAAAACAAGAAAACAAGAAAACAAGAAAACAAGAAAACAAGAAAACAAGAAAACAAGAAAACAAGAAAACAAGAAAACAAGAAAACAAGAAAACAAGAAAACAAGAAAACAAGAAAACAAGAAAACAAGAAAACAAGAAAACAAGAAAACAAGAAAACAAGAAAACAAGAAAACAAGAAAACAAGAAAACAAGAAAACAAGAAAACAAGAAAACAAGAAAACAAGAAAACAAGAAAACAAGAAAACAAGAAAACAAGAAAACAAGAAAACAAGAAAACAAGAAAACAAGAAAACAAGAAAACAAGAAAACAAGAAAACAAGAAAACAAGAAAACAAGAAAACAAGAAAACAAGAAAACAAGAAAACAAGAAAACAAGAAAACAAGAAAACAAGAAAACAAGAAAACAAGAAAACAAGAAAACAAGAAAACAAGAAAACAAGAAAACAAGAAAACAAGAAAACAAGAAAACAAGAAAACAAGAAAACAAGAAAACAAGAAAACAAGAAAACAAGAAAACAAGAAAACAAGAAAACAAGAAAACAAGAAAACAAGAAAACAAGAAAACAAGAAAACAAGAAAACAAGAAAACAAGAAAACAAGAAAACAAGAAAACAAGAAAACAAGAAAACAAGAAAACAAGAAAACAAGAAAACAAGAAAACAAGAAAACAAGAAAACAAGAAAACAAGAAAACAAGAAAACAAGAAAACAAGAAAACAAGAAAACAAGAAAACAAGAAAACAAGAAAACAAGAAAACAAGAAAACAAGAAAACAAGAAAACAAGAAAACAAGAAAACAAGAAAACAAGAAAACAAGAAAACAAGAAAACAAGAAAACAAGAAAACAAGAAAACAAGAAAACAAGAAAACAAGAAAACAAGAAAACAAGAAAACAAGAAAACAAGAAAACAAGAAAACAAGAAAACAAGAAAACAAGAAAACAAGAAAACAAGAAAACAAGAAAACAAGAAAACAAGAAAACAAGAAAACAAGAAAACAAGAAAACAAGAAAACAAGAAAACAAGAAAACAAGAAAACAAGAAAACAAGAAAACAAGAAAACAAGAAAACAAGAAAACAAGAAAACAAGAAAACAAGAAAACAAGAAAACAAGAAAACAAGAAAACAAGAAAACAAGAAAACAAGAAAACAAGAAAACAAGAAAACAAGAAAACAAGAAAACAAGAAAACAAGAAAACAAGAAAACAAGAAAACAAGAAAACAAGAAAACAAGAAAACAAGAAAACAAGAAAACAAGAAAACAAGAAAACAAGAAAACAAGAAAACAAGAAAACAAGAAAACAAGAAAACAAGAAAACAAGAAAACAAGAAAACAAGAAAACAAGAAAACAAGAAAACAAGAAAACAAGAAAACAAGAAAACAAGAAAACAAGAAAACAAGAAAACAAGAAAACAAGAAAACAAGAAAACAAGAAAACAAGAAAACAAGAAAACAAGAAAACAAGAAAACAAGAAAACAAGAAAACAAGAAAACAAGAAAACAAGAAAACAAGAAAACAAGAAAACAAGAAAACAAGAAAACAAGAAAACAAGAAAACAAGAAAACAAGAAAACAAGAAAACAAGAAAACAAGAAAACAAGAAAACAAGAAAACAAGAAAACAAGAAAACAAGAAAACAAGAAAACAAGAAAACAAGAAAACAAGAAAACAAGAAAACAAGAAAACAAGAAAACAAGAAAACAAGAAAACAAGAAAACAAGAAAACAAGAAAACAAGAAAACAAGAAAACAAGAAAACAAGAAAACAAGAAAACAAGAAAACAAGAAAACAAGAAAACAAGAAAACAAGAAAACAAGAAAACAAGAAAACAAGAAAACAAGAAAACAAGAAAACAAGAAAACAAGAAAACAAGAAAACAAGAAAACAAGAAAACAAGAAAACAAGAAAACAAGAAAACAAGAAAACAAGAAAACAAGAAAACAAGAAAACAAGAAAACAAGAAAACAAGAAAACAAGAAAACAAGAAAACAAGAAAACAAGAAAACAAGAAAACAAGAAAACAAGAAAACAAGAAAACAAGAAAACAAGAAAACAAGAAAACAAGAAAACAAGAAAACAAGAAAACAAGAAAACAAGAAAACAAGAAAACAAGAAAACAAGAAAACAAGAAAACAAGAAAACAAGAAAACAAGAAAACAAGAAAACAAGAAAACAAGAAAACAAGAAAACAAGAAAACAAGAAAACAAGAAAACAAGAAAACAAGAAAACAAGAAAACAAGAAAACAAGAAAACAAGAAAACAAGAAAACAAGAAAACAAGAAAACAAGAAAACAAGAAAACAAGAAAACAAGAAAACAAGAAAACAAGAAAACAAGAAAACAAGAAAACAAGAAAACAAGAAAACAAGAAAACAAGAAAACAAGAAAACAAGAAAACAAGAAAACAAGAAAACAAGAAAACAAGAAAACAAGAAAACAAGAAAACAAGAAAACAAGAAAACAAGAAAACAAGAAAACAAGAAAACAAGAAAACAAGAAAACAAGAAAACAAGAAAACAAGAAAACAAGAAAACAAGAAAACAAGAAAACAAGAAAACAAGAAAACAAGAAAACAAGAAAACAAGAAAACAAGAAAACAAGAAAACAAGAAAACAAGAAAACAAGAAAACAAGAAAACAAGAAAACAAGAAAACAAGAAAACAAGAAAACAAGAAAACAAGAAAACAAGAAAACAAGAAAACAAGAAAACAAGAAAACAAGAAAACAAGAAAACAAGAAAACAAGAAAACAAGAAAACAAGAAAACAAGAAAACAAGAAAACAAGAAAACAAGAAAACAAGAAAACAAGAAAACAAGAAAACAAGAAAACAAGAAAACAAGAAAACAAGAAAACAAGAAAACAAGAAAACAAGAAAACAAGAAAACAAGAAAACAAGAAAACAAGAAAACAAGAAAACAAGAAAACAAGAAAACAAGAAAACAAGAAAACAAGAAAACAAGAAAACAAGAAAACAAGAAAACAAGAAAACAAGAAAACAAGAAAACAAGAAAACAAGAAAACAAGAAAACAAGAAAACAAGAAAACAAGAAAACAAGAAAACAAGAAAACAAGAAAACAAGAAAACAAGAAAACAAGAAAACAAGAAAACAAGAAAACAAGAAAACAAGAAAACAAGAAAACAAGAAAACAAGAAAACAAGAAAACAAGAAAACAAGAAAACAAGAAAACAAGAAAACAAGAAAACAAGAAAACAAGAAAACAAGAAAACAAGAAAACAAGAAAACAAGAAAACAAGAAAACAAGAAAACAAGAAAACAAGAAAACAAGAAAACAAGAAAACAAGAAAACAAGAAAACAAGAAAACAAGAAAACAAGAAAACAAGAAAACAAGAAAACAAGAAAACAAGAAAACAAGAAAACAAGAAAACAAGAAAACAAGAAAACAAGAAAACAAGAAAACAAGAAAACAAGAAAACAAGAAAACAAGAAAACAAGAAAACAAGAAAACAAGAAAACAAGAAAACAAGAAAACAAGAAAACAAGAAAACAAGAAAACAAGAAAACAAGAAAACAAGAAAACAAGAAAACAAGAAAACAAGAAAACAAGAAAACAAGAAAACAAGAAAACAAGAAAACAAGAAAACAAGAAAACAAGAAAACAAGAAAACAAGAAAACAAGAAAACAAGAAAACAAGAAAACAAGAAAACAAGAAAACAAGAAAACAAGAAAACAAGAAAACAAGAAAACAAGAAAACAAGAAAACAAGAAAACAAGAAAACAAGAAAACAAGAAAACAAGAAAACAAGAAAACAAGAAAACAAGAAAACAAGAAAACAAGAAAACAAGAAAACAAGAAAACAAGAAAACAAGAAAACAAGAAAACAAGAAAACAAGAAAACAAGAAAACAAGAAAACAAGAAAACAAGAAAACAAGAAAACAAGAAAACAAGAAAACAAGAAAACAAGAAAACAAGAAAACAAGAAAACAAGAAAACAAGAAAACAAGAAAACAAGAAAACAAGAAAACAAGAAAACAAGAAAACAAGAAAACAAGAAAACAAGAAAACAAGAAAACAAGAAAACAAGAAAACAAGAAAACAAGAAAACAAGAAAACAAGAAAACAAGAAAACAAGAAAACAAGAAAACAAGAAAACAAGAAAACAAGAAAACAAGAAAACAAGAAAACAAGAAAACAAGAAAACAAGAAAACAAGAAAACAAGAAAACAAGAAAACAAGAAAACAAGAAAACAAGAAAACAAGAAAACAAGAAAACAAGAAAACAAGAAAACAAGAAAACAAGAAAACAAGAAAACAAGAAAACAAGAAAACAAGAAAACAAGAAAACAAGAAAACAAGAAAACAAGAAAACAAGAAAACAAGAAAACAAGAAAACAAGAAAACAAGAAAACAAGAAAACAAGAAAACAAGAAAACAAGAAAACAAGAAAACAAGAAAACAAGAAAACAAGAAAACAAGAAAACAAGAAAACAAGAAAACAAGAAAACAAGAAAACAAGAAAACAAGAAAACAAGAAAACAAGAAAACAAGAAAACAAGAAAACAAGAAAACAAGAAAACAAGAAAACAAGAAAACAAGAAAACAAGAAAACAAGAAAACAAGAAAACAAGAAAACAAGAAAACAAGAAAACAAGAAAACAAGAAAACAAGAAAACAAGAAAACAAGAAAACAAGAAAACAAGAAAACAAGAAAACAAGAAAACAAGAAAACAAGAAAACAAGAAAACAAGAAAACAAGAAAACAAGAAAACAAGAAAACAAGAAAACAAGAAAACAAGAAAACAAGAAAACAAGAAAACAAGAAAACAAGAAAACAAGAAAACAAGAAAACAAGAAAACAAGAAAACAAGAAAACAAGAAAACAAGAAAACAAGAAAACAAGAAAACAAGAAAACAAGAAAACAAGAAAACAAGAAAACAAGAAAACAAGAAAACAAGAAAACAAGAAAACAAGAAAACAAGAAAACAAGAAAACAAGAAAACAAGAAAACAAGAAAACAAGAAAACAAGAAAACAAGAAAACAAGAAAACAAGAAAACAAGAAAACAAGAAAACAAGAAAACAAGAAAACAAGAAAACAAGAAAACAAGAAAACAAGAAAACAAGAAAACAAGAAAACAAGAAAACAAGAAAACAAGAAAACAAGAAAACAAGAAAGCAAGAAGGCAAGAAAACAAGAAAACGCTCGTTTCGTGCACTGCTTTTCCATTCCTTTCTACTGTTATTATCAGTATTACCAAAACGAATGTGCGTGTTCCCTCACCATCCCTCTAGTGATCAGTGTTGCTTCAATTGCATGTGTTTGCATTAAATGATTTTTTTGTGCAGCTCCGTGCTAGTAGCAAACAAAATGGCCCTACCAGTGTCTGATTCGTGAGATTGTGCAGGATTTCAAAGTCGAGCTAAGCTTATAAAGTTCAGCCGTAATGGTACCCGAAGAAGCCAGTCTTGTCGTTTTGTTCGAGGCTACAAAACAGTTCGCCAGGCACGTAACTATCATGCCAAATATATCCAACGATCCAACGCATCACCATCAACACCAACGCCGATACCAAAGGTTCTTTTCAGAACCACCATTATTACCATAGAGAATTATTTGAAAATTTCCCATTCAAACGTGATTCTGTTGAATATTATTAGATTTAAATTAACGTCTCGAATTGAAATCACGACGCTCCGGTTATGTCACAGACATTACCCACCCATCTTTTAATGTAGAATACATTTAAGCTTTCAATACCGGGGTCCCGTTTCAAAATATCGGCTGCGGCGCCGCGTCAGATTTTGAACGTTAATAACTTTTATCATACTTAACAGAATGATTTGATTTTTAGGCCAATTTGTTGCAAATATGTTCCTCTATGCTGTATTAAAATTTGAAGTATGTATAACATGCACTAATAACAAAAAAATGTGTTTTGAAAATTTTTTCGAAAACGACCCGGAAAAGTGAAAATTTTCAGCCCATCCCGCACAGAGCCGTCACAATGGTGGACCAACCGAACAATAAAATAATGAAAAGTTTATATATAGCTCCACTACATGTTCGTTCCTATGATTATTCGCATTGGGTTGCTTGACGAGAGCAGTTGGTGGGGGAAAGACGGCATATTCCTTTGGTTTGGCCATTAGAAGCCGGACGGAAAGGAAAGGCTCATGCACGGCACGAGAACGAGCGAGAAAGCGATTGTAGTGCATATTAGCGCGATTATATAAATATCTGTCGGTCGGTTTTTCTCATCATTCGTATTCGTTCAAGCACTAGCAAGCAGCCAGTCCACCGAAGGAAAGCAGTTGGCGATGACGACGGTCGGAAAAAGTGCCCCAGCTACTGGTGACTCATCGCAACGCGATCAGGAACTGTCGCCCTGCAAGAATTTCGCCCCAACTAAAGGGCAACAGAGCAACTAATCTGTAGGCTATCGTTCCAGCGTCTGGGCCGTGAGATTGTGCAGGACTGCAAAGTCGAGCTACGCTTACAAAGCTAATGATGCCCCGAGAAGCCAACGATGCCTACTTGGTCGGTTTGTTCGAGAATGCAAAATAGTGCGCCAAGCGCATAACTTTCAGGCCAAATACATTAAATTGGCTCAACGTGTCCGTGGGGAGTCTTGTCGTTTTGTTCGAGGCTACAAAACAGTTCGCCAGGCACGTAACTATCATGCCAAATATATCCAACGATCCAACGCATCACCATCAACACCAACGCCGATACCAAAGGTTCTTTTCAGAACCACCATTATTACCATAGAGAATTATTTGAAAATTTCCCATTCAAACGAGATTCTGTTGAATATTATTAGATTTAAATTAACGTCTCGAATTGAAATCACGACGCTCCGGTTATGTCACAGACATTACCCACCCATCTTTTTTTATTGTGACCACGACTAACGGTTTAATATAGACACCTCATTTCAATATTTCGGAAGGAACAGAAGGTCGAGTTTGGAAAGTTTGCAACTTTCATTGTACTTAACTAAATTACACAATGTTCGCACTAATGATTCAGAAATACGACCAGGAATCTTCTATTAGATTTGTAAGTATGTATAATTTACATGAATAAAAAAAAATGATTTTCAGGAATCAATTATTATCTGTTCTGCCATTGGCCAGTACTATGCGACTTCCTCATGCTAACAATTCATTTCATCGTTAGCCATCTCCCTCACCAAGGCCAACAACGCCAACAAAAACGGTCCTTTTCAGGACCACCATCATTTTTGTAAAGAATAATTTGAAATATTCCTCGCCCAAATCACCTTTTGTCCGAAAATTCCAATGAGTATCAACATATTTGAAGAACGTGTTCCTTATGTATTCTACATCTCTCCGGTTATGTCGCAGACATTACCCACCCATCTTTTTTGTCTTCCGTTTCTCTTTATTATTCATTTTAATTCATTTTTACTTATTGCTTGATTTGTTGTTTTGTAAAAAAGGAATATGAAAATAATGAAGAATATAGAAAAATATGGCGCTGAAAAAGCTGAAATATCTTACACTCCTTAATGTTTTCTAGAAGTCTTGAATAGTCGAGAAACATAAACATTCAAATTTATAATCATCTAGAAAATATTTACACAGATGAAAGTAACTAATACCTTTAAAATGATGGCGCCGTTTATGGTAAGCGTGACCCCAGTGGGTGTGGGTTCAATCTCAGCCTAACTCGTTGAGCTTTTCTGAGATAAAAAATCCTAAAATCCAACAATTCAATTCAATGTTCAAAATCCGATTTGAAAGAACTGCAATATTCAGAAAATCAAACATACATCGATCCTGAGATCTAAAAATGAAGAAATAAAAACAACAACTCTTTGGATCAAATCTTCGCAAAATGGATAATGGCAATCCCACAAAATATTAGTTGCTTCAAAACTGAAAAGATACCAAAAACCGATTTAATCCACCTAGCGGTGAGATGAGACATTTCTTACACATTTCACTATTGGATTAGTTTGCAGAACTCACGAGAAGTAGGCACCCAACTAGAGGTGGGATGAAAACAGTTTCTAGTCTTGCGCAAATAAAATCTCGAATAAACTGAATAAATTATAGAAATCAACAAAACGACCGAAATAAAAAAGTAAAGCAAAAAATGAAATAATAGGTTTTTAAATTCATAAAATGAGTAGAAAAATTAATGTAAATCAAAATTAGAAAATACACGGATCAAATTGGATTAGGTTCTTAAATAAAAATTAAGATTATATTTAGAAATAGTTATAAGATTAATAGAATAAATTGACTGATACTAACAAATTGAATGAAATAAAACGAATGACTGAACATGAAATGCATAAAATTAAAGATATGAATAAAATGAATCAAATGAATCAAATTGATTTAATTCATCCAGTGAATACTATGAATCAAATTAATTAAATGGATCAAATGAATAAAAAGAATGGATGAACAAAATGAATAAAGTAAAAAATACATGAAATGCATAAATAAAACAAACGAATCAAATAAACAATATGAGCTGAAGTGATAAAATGGCTAAAAAGAAGAAAATGAACAGAATAAAATGCATTGATTAAAATAAAAATTAAACAGTGGTAAAAGGTTATAAATTAATATAAAAAAATAAATTGAATCAAATAAATTATTTGGATGAAATGATTAAAACTGAAAAAGTTGTCAGATTATTAAAATGAAGAAACTGAACAAAATGAATAAACTGGAAAAAATGAATAAAATGCATACAATGAATAAAATAAGTTAAATGAATGATATGAGTAAAATGCACAAAGAGGATAAACTGATCAGAGTGAATCCAAAGAATGAAACGAATAAAATAAGTAAAATGAAAGCAGATGAACAAAAGGAATAAAAAGATGCTGAATGAAATAATTAATTAAAATGAAATGGTCATATATTTGAAGCTAAAAACATTTTTGAATAATGAAAATGAATATACCGGATTGTACGAATTTGAGAACCATTGCATCAGAAAGTTTTGAAATATTTTTGAAAATCCCATCTTCTGAGAAAATGCTAATAAATATGCAATGGACTTTCTAGGGTTTCCATTTTTTTTGGTTTTATTCTTTTTGTTTTCATGCTTCTTTACTTGACGGCGTCGTTTTAAGATTATTTGGTGTTTCTACTTTATTGTTGGACCTTTATTAGTTATCAGGAACCTGGAACGTTCAATTTGCTTTGGAATTCGGAGTTTACTTTTTGGTCACATATTCCCGAAAAAAAGATTTATATACAGAATAGAATTTACTGGTCCAGTATTTTAACGCGCAATTGAATATAGTAAAATGAGACACGGTCACATGTGCTTTCAAGCCCCTTGAACAGAGAACGACAGGGAGAATGCGATTCGTGAATGAGACAGGTAGATATTTCAAAGTTTTTATTTGCATTGAAGTAAATAGTGTGAAATGTCTAGGCTATGTTGATAGCATAAAAGCCGTGCATTCAGTTGATTGCAATTTCCATTCATCCTTATAACTTTCATATTGTTTCGTTCGGAATTCTCGTGCAGGAAATATGGATAAATAAGTCCTATACAGACCAATACTGTGAAAAAGAAATGGTTCAAACTACTCAGTATATCCAGATATGGACGACGATAAGTTAGAAGACACATTGTAGTTGCATCCCCCATCGAGAATGGGTACTTTGGGAGACTTCTTTTCCTGGATCTAATTTGTGGATATTTTTGGTCTTTGAACCGTTATTTTTCATGAAAGTTCGTACCAATACAACGAATGTGTAGCTGATAAAACTCATGGTTCATTCGCCTGCGCCACGTTCCGTCTTCCATCTGCACGCCACCATGATGGCAAGTCCAATCCTGCTGGCTTCAGTTTTCAGTCTTTGAGCATATGTTTCATTCAAAATTCAATATAGATACGAATAGTTTAAATATCGCACGTGGAATGTCTCTTTTGAAAATTTTCATCGTCAAACTTTCATATTACCCAGTTTAGCTAAATATTTTCCTGATATAGCCATGAATTTCCTTAATTGTAGTGTAGATACAGGCTTTGAATACAATTGAATTAAAGTTGAGTTGATGTAGCAGCAGACAAAAAATAGTTTTGTTTTCTCAAACCTTCGCAATTACAATTAATAAATATTTCAGATTGGCAGAAGATCTTATCACACAACTTAGAAATGGAAACAGAAATAGCTAGATAGATGCGATAGAAGAGAGTCAGAGAGAGCGAGAGAGAGAGAGATGGGGGGCGTGTGAGGAATGGCAAATGATGGTTAATGCAGTGATATTATTTTTATAGGTATATTATTATGATATATTGATTTCTTACATTTTTATCATAAATAATGTAAGTAGTAATTTTTGCGCCATAACCAGTATAACCTAAATCTTGCAAAAGAGATAAATTTTCGCTAGATTTTTGGGCTTCAAACATACAGTTGCTTTCGCTTTCGGTGACGCCACGAGTATAATTATATGATAAACCTTTTATTTCACTACTAGGTGAATTACTTGTTGATCTGTGTATTGATATACAATCCAACATTTACCTCATGATTGAACGCAATGCCTAATCCAAGGGATAAATACTAGAGCTCACTGTTTCTTTATCAACACATTATTTTGTCTTTGAAGTGAGCTTACATATTGATGTTTGAGAAATAGTTAATTTATTATAAAGGTAATTCACAAAATTTTCTCAACATCGAATTCCTTGAATCACGTAGATGTGTTTTCATACCCTGATATCCAAAATCGGTTTAGTTTTGCCCCTAAAACACCAGTAAAGCAATACTCTGTATGAAACAATCTCATTTTTAATTAGTGGAAATTGGTAAGCGAGGACTAAAAATACAAAATGTTTAATATCTCCGCCGCTCGTGCACGGATGTAGACAAATCTATAGCTTTTTAGAAAGGTATTTTTACAAGCTTTCTATTTATGTGTAGTTTGTGGGACAATATTCTATTGTTCAAAAGTTATTCGCCAGAAACCTGCTGTGTTTTGACAAAATCGCACATATCTCAGAAAGTAAACAACATATCGAAAATCAAAAATAATAGTGTCAAATGGCAACGTTAGGCCTTTCATTTGAAACTAATTTCATTAAGATCGGTTCAGCCATTGCTGAGATAATTACATGACATTTTGTACATACATACATACATACACATACACACACACACACACATACAGACATTGTCTCAATTTGTCGAGCTGAGTCGATTGGTATATGAGACTCGGCCCTCCGGGCCTCGGAAAAAGTTGTCAAAGTTTGAGCGAATCCTATACATTTCTTTTGTAAGAAATGTAAAACCAAGCTACCATCCTACAAAAATCAAAAGCTCCCACGATCTAACTCATGATCCAAAGATCGATAGATTTAAAAATAAAAATTTCTAATATTACCAAACAGCATATATTTGAAGATCCATCGTTCCAAAAATCTAAAGATCCACAGATCCAAAATTAAAAGATTTCAATCATTACAGATACAATTTACTCGAAAATCCTAAAACTCAAAAACTCGCAGAACAAAAAATCAATCTGAAGTTTTTGAAAAACATTTAAAAAATTTAGCTTCAACAAATAATAATCGGAAACGGCAAATACTCAAGGGTCCCAGTACGCAGCAATCTGTTTTTCAGTTAATTGATTTGAACGTATCACACCAACAAACATGTCAACCACTATATAATCGAGACATTACTGTATCGTACGTTTCTGATTCCGTTCTTATTGTTTTCATTGCAGAACAATATCAACTCGTACAAGGCATGGCCTCCTCCTCAAATTCCATTTTCGTGCGTGTCAACGAACCGACTGCAGAAGCGGTTTCCGATTTCAATGATTGAAACCAGCCATCAACTCGTGTGGCCGGAAATATGAAGACGAATCCGAAAGCTGCTTACCGTTTTCCCTGGTGATTTCCAATTCGTTTAGTGTGTGTATGTGTTAGAGTTTCAGTGTGTATTTGTTCAGTGCCGGTATTATCCAGAAGTGTGATTTGGGAGGGTTGAATAAAAGTGATAAAAGTGATAGATTTCACCAGAATCGGATCAATAAAACAGATACTAAAGGATGGCCAGAAGACGAGTACGTGCCACGGTAGGAGATGCGTCTTGACAGCGTGGTGTCATATTCAGTTGATGGTTTTCCGACTGATTTTTCCACGCCCAGGTGGTGGTGAACTTTGTTCAGAAGCTTACGAAGAGTTTTGCTGAGCTGGTGGCAAACGACGACGATGAATCTGCATAAACTGAGCAAACGGCATTCCATCCACTCGATGCAGCCGCAGCCAGCACCGGTGGGGCGATCATCGGTGGACGAATCGGCAGCCAGAGCGGCGGTGTTGGCTGCGGCAGAGAGCGCAGCGGGTGCCGGGACCAAGCAGCGAAAGAAGGGCAAGTTCAGGGTGAGTCGGAATAGTGAGCGAACTGTAATTTTTTTTGCGGGGGGTGGGTTTTGGGACTTTTCGGTTCTTCGGATTGGGTTGGCACTTTGCATTGCATAATTGGTTGTTCAATTGGATTAGTGGTTGATTTGATTTCTGAACTCATTGTATAAATTTCACTCTGTTTGCGTTGGATTTAAGGAACAAGTTAGTCCGCTGAAACGAATCGGATTAATTAGTTAGAAGGAAGTAACCGTACCCAAAGAAGAGAAATCCACAAGTTTCGGAAGGATTTTTTTTTCTATTTTAAATAGGTAACTACTTCTGGGTTTAAATTTTTTGTATAACTTATTGTTTTAGCAAACGAGCGAAACTTCCGTACCAGTACTGTTCCCAGAAAAAAAGCTCATGATACACAGTTGTCCAGAGCTGTGAACAGCTGCCCAAAATTAAATATCTCGCGAGTTTTACATTTTAGGGTGTCTTGAAGACAGTTTCAGTATACGAAAAGCTCCTGCTCTTGGTGATGATAAATCGATGGTTAATCTGTCTAGTAGTGAGATCTGAAACCTACATTGTCAAAATGTTCATATTCAGGATCGGTGTCTTCGACAAAGTTTTAGTAAATATCATTCCAAAAAACTTTACTGAAGACACTGGGTGTCTCTTTCTTCTTTTAATTGAAATATGGGAAATTTTTTGTGGAAGAATTCATAAAAGAACTTTTGCTTTATAATAATTTGCTTCGAGTTTCTACTGATTTGAAATGTTCTACAACATTATTCAAAAAACAAGTTATTGTTGGTTCAGCCGAAAACAATTTTCATTTTTCATTTAGGTACGATTTGTTATGATACCCAACACATCGCACGACAAAATCAACTGCAATAGAATCGGTTAAGTGTGATTTATTGAAAACAATCAACTTCTCTTGTCGAAATTTGCAGGTGCATACATAATATGCAATTGGTGCGTATTACAGCAAGTTTTCTGACTATGAGAATGTTAGGTTTATACTGCTCATGATCGCATATTTGTCCTATTTTCTATGCTACCCATGATCGCAAACCAGTCCCATAAATATAGGAATTTCCATAGAAAATGGGACAAATATGCGATCATGGTTGGTATGGGAGTTCCTATCTTTATGGGACTGATTTTCGACCATAGACGGCGTATAGGCGGACCCGAGCTTAGATATCGATCTCGATCAATACTAGCATTCTTACTATACTTATTCGAGTCGTAAAATGGTCTTGAAAAACTCAGCTGTACAAGCTTCGGACGGAAATGGAAGACGTTTGGCGAATTATATAACATACATACTTATAACGCACACTCCACGGATAGGACCAAAGCCAACATTTTTGTTGGAGGGGATTAAAAATGTAATATGTTGATCCGAGATTTGTGCCTTGCCGTGATTTGTCTTTTAATCATTTCGTGATGGGTGCGATTGGGGAAGTGGTAAGGTTAGGAATAAGGAAAATAACGACACAGAGAACATAGACAATACGGAAGTATTCTTCATACCCAATGAAATAAAAGACACTTCTCGAGGAGCGAATATATAAACACTCCCTAGGGGATATTGAGAGAACAGAACGACTACATCCCCGAAAAGATATTGCTATTCTAATATGGCTTAAACTATAGCTCTCTACCCCAGTGGTTTAGAAACAATAGCATATCCTTGAGGTTTAGCTCCCTCTACATAGGTTTATCTATGTATAGAAAACAAAAAATCCGAATACGCAATTGCATTACTACGGGGTTGTTACATCTGAAATGATGGGAATTTCCTTAATCCAAAAAAGTCAATTCTCGTCAAAAAATTTTTTGCGAGATTACATCAAAATTCAATGTTTCATGAATTTTAAAGTCATTTGGCATCAAAAATTCAAATTTGATTTTGAAATTTTTCCTTACTCCCCCCTTTGATAATTTTTCATTTCAGTTTATATGGGAATGTGTGGTCGCACTCTTTAACCCGTAGCTCCGGAACCGGAAGTCCGATCAATAAAAAAATCGATACCAGCCGATGGGAAGGTTGTACCTTAGACTTAGTTTGTGCAAATCGGTCCAGTCATCTCTGAGAAACAGAGGTGACATTTTTTTCCACATACATACATACACACACGGACATTTTCCGATCTCGAAGAACTGAGTCGAATGGCATATGACACTCGGCCCTCCGGGCCAGTATTAGGTTGACGATTTTTAGAGTGATTGCATAACTTTTCTATATGAGAAAGGCAAAAATATGGTGAACATTTCGGTGCTATTCAATGTTGAATCATAAAATAGAATAAATTCGCTTCATAAATATTCAATGCGCATACTTTGTCGTGTGATATGCTTCATTCTATAACACTAAGCAAAAAAAAATCAAAACAAACTTTTGAGTATATTTTCACTTGTTAAAAAAATATTTTGGTGGTAGAACAGAACATACGAGTCTGTTTTCTTCAGCGGTCGGTACAAAAAGAATTTGCGAATATAACACACAAATAGAATTTGTCAGAATGATCATGTCTGCTTCCTGTTAAAAGTTATGGAAACGTCAAAAAGGCCGGGAATTTGAAATTGTGGATTGGACTATGAGAGCTGATCGGGCATCGGTTCAAAAAGTGCGAGAGGAAAATGAACCGATGCACGGTATAGCTTTGTCAAAATTGAATGAGTTGAAGAGCTGTTCAGAAAAAACGGTTCACTTCAATGAACTTAAAGCTTCGGAGTTGCTCACTAAAAAAGCAGGCTTGTACATCTCTAATCGGTGCATTCTCTTGTGTGTCCATTGTAGTACACTCTGGGGAAGCAGTGAGCACATTATTCACCATGACAGCACACGAAAAACTTTTTAATAAGGTGTGTCTTTTGCAATTGAATACTTTACGCTGACGTCACAAATGAACTGAGTGTTCATTTTTGACAGTTCGCTTGTACTGTTTACATTGACTTAGAAAAATTCTTTACGATTTTCTCCGAGCGAAGCTAGTCGTCCACAAATTTGTCTAGTCCATGTAAACAGTACAAGCGAACTGTAAAGAAAAGTGAGGTTAACTGTGGCAGTAAAGAACCTAATACATGTCAACCTCGTTTACCCGGGGCTTTGACTTTCCGGGATAAATGATTAGATTACTTGTGCACTAGAAATAATAAAGTAAGTAAGTAAGCAAGCTGGGCGTCTGTTTGTTGAATTCAGTTCAATTTACGTGGTGATGTCACCTATCACAGCTAACATTTCTTGTAACCCTCATTCTAATTAGAAGAGTGCGCGTTGTGCTCCCACAAAGAGATCTGTGTCCTTGTCCTTGTAGCATCATTTAGTTGACCAATGTCGTACCGGATTGTGAGGTGACAACTTCCCATGTAGTCTTCGCATACTCTTCCACTCAAGTTTGTCACCAGTGAAGGATTACCAAAGGCTACGAAGATGATGGGTTCCCGGCCGCCTCAGTGAGAAGTACCGCTGGCACCCTTTTTACATAGCCTAACATCCATGTTTGCTTGAGTTACTCAAGAATTGAAATTGCATTCAGTGACTACCGGGTCTCATATTAGAATATTGTAAACCCTTTCTTGACCCACTTTTTTCTACCGCATATACTGCCGTTCTAAACATAATTGTCCCATGTATATAGGGAATCCCATAGAACATGGGACAGATATACTTATAACGGCAGTATAGAGTTCCAAAACTATTTTTTCTTAGAACTTAGCGTCATGAAACACGAAAAACCTGGTTTAACCCTTTTATTTCCAACTTTTTTATAGTGTATGTAAGGGTTCAAAACTATTTTTTCTTGAAAAACGTAGCCAAAGACAGTCTAAATTGGCACGTTTTATCAATTTTTAATAATAATGCAACGTAACTAAGATATATGAAAAATTAATTTTTCGTCGTCAACATAAACTGTGCTTGGCAGCACTTCTCCATCGGAATCCAATCAGACTTATTGCAATAACTTCCGTTCTAGAGCTGATCCTTGTAACTGTTAATACTCAAATGAAAGGTAATAGTGACATTTATTAGCTCTACTTGTTTTTGTGAGCAAATCTTGCCTCAACCAAAAGTTATAGATGTTTAAAAACGTTGTTGTCCACAAGCATGAAGGGGTTAATAAAGATATGTGCTTCTTTCGCAGTGCTAGAAGCTGCTCAATATTTACATTCCAAGTTAGTCCAATTGCATGAAAAAGGTAATTGAAGGTAGTCTAAATAAGAATGTTTGATCAGTTTTTAATAATATTGCCAGGCTACGAAAATATTCCAAAATATCAGTTTCACCATTAATAGAAACTATCCCTGGCAGCACTGCTCTAGTGGAACCCAATCAGATTAATTGTAATAACTGCTGTTCTACTGATAATATTTATAACTGTTAGTGCTGAAATGAAAGATATTAGTTCCAGGTATTAGCCTCACTTCTTGTTGTAAACATTTGTATGTTGTGTAAACAAAAAGCTATAGTCCTTTAGGAACGTGATTTTTTTTTTATCAACAGCATGGGCATGAAAGGTTCATTGAAGTTCTGAGCAGGCATCAATTGATTTATGGGAGAAAATCAACATTGTGTCAAAGTTCGCTGGAAGTCAGAGTAGGATATTCATCAGATTTTTACACCGGATTTCATTGAAAATAGGAACACGATTCTATCAGCATCTTGAATAAATCATAATTTTCAACTAGAATTCCATTTTGTGAAGTATGCCACCAGACCTCTGAGAAGCTTTCCTCTAGAATCCTTCATCAAAATTCAGGGAAAATACTATAGAAATTCGGATAAGGATTCAATTGGGTCATTAAATGAGAAAAAGATGGGTGGGTAATGTCAGAGACATAACCGGAGTGAAGTAGAATACACTTTAGACCGGTAAATTCTGCTCTGGAATAAGCAATTTCTATGCGATTTTGTCGACTTTAGCACATTCATTGTTTATTTGGAGTATTTCTGGAATTATCAAGTTGACAATTTGCAACATTCTTTGAAAATATTGTTGAACTTTTATGAATGAAGGCACGCAAACGAGCGTTTGACCGTCGTCCTACTACCAACATCAGAGAAGTAGCAGATCAGCATTTTTCGCTACATGGCCTGTACCCAACCCTCCCGCAACTTGACGTTTAGCCTAAGTTGCATGAAACCACCGTGTTTCGAATGATGTCGCCACCATAGAACGCCGTCCATAAACTGCGATACTGTAAATTTCTATGCGAGAAAATAATTCCGTGACGTCTTTTACGAACTTGTTTTCTTTATTTACATTCGGAAACGGTAATCAAGATGATCATTTCAAAACAGCGTAAACAGCAGCAAACGGACGGCGGTTTGAATTTTGCGGGAGATGCTGCAAACGAACTGCTGCATGCTGATGCTGGAAACGAACTGAGCGTGAGCAACAGCATGCTGAGTTTTTATACCTGACTACAGCACAATGTATGCTCGTCCTTTTTTGTGTTTTCCTCAATATGTGTTCTTCGTATCTCCACACCTTTGTTGCCGACCACATATTTTTGATAAAGAACAAAATTGAAATTGTGTTTCCACTACGGAGATTATCGAACACTCAGGGTAAAGAGAGTATTGTAATACGGCACCTTGGTAAAATGTTTGAGAATTGAAACCTTTTTTGAATGCACCTAATAAAAATGTTCTCCACTTCACTCCAGTTTGTTTCTGACCATATTTGCAATTTGCGTACTGAAATAAATCATAATTTAGGGTTTAACCCAAATTGCTCTCCAGGGAGAAACAGTCCATGAAACAGAAAATGCAAACTTATTCTTTGAAATGATTTTGGTGGCCCTGAAAAGGGCGTTTTTTATAATGATTCAAGTGAGTTCTACCTTTTCAACTTTCAAATCCATACAAAGTGCGTCCCTGCCGCTTCAGAGTATAGACGACATTCATTGCGGTTTTGCGCTTGGCGTGTTCAGTGTAGGTCACGGCATCTCGGATGACATTTTCCTGCACACCATCAGCATTCGTAGATTAAATCGGAGATGCATTTTACACCACCACGACGGGCCAGACGCCGAATGGCAGATTTGGTGATTCCCTGGATTTTATGACGAAGAACCTTGCGATGACGCTTGGTACGGGAACGCAAACATGATACCACTCATTGTACCGTCCGGACGAGCATGTTGCTCGTGTGGTAAGCGAGCACCCACTGATACAAAACAAGCTCGCGTGACCTGTATATATAACATTCCCGTATGTAATGAAACGCTTACATGTTCTTTTTTGACGGCTCTGCGTGGGATATGCGCATTTTCCTCGCTGTTTCCGAAGGATTTTCTAAAAATCCTTGTTTTGGTTTATTTATAGTAGTCGCAGTAATTCCGAAATTTAATACGAAATACGTGCACAAATTTCCAATCAGATAGTGCAAAAATATTGCGATTTCGATCAGTAGAACGGAAAATATTCGCATTTCAAACCTCGGAAAATTTCTCAACTGAAATTTTTGAAACGGGACCTGATATTGAAACGTTAGAAGTATTCTACTTCAAAAAATCTCTTTTTTTTATTACATATATCGATAAAGCTGATTTTCGTGATTTCAACAATGTTTTTTCCAACAAGAAACGCGAAAATAAAATTTAAATTTAAAATAAAGGAATATGATGACAGTCTTGATTTGACACTATCAGAAGCATTTGACATATCGAATTTCACGACAAGTGATGCCCTGTCAGAAAAAAATGAATACATGTTTTCTCGGTTTTCCCGCAGGGTTATTATAGGCCAGATGAAAACAACCACAGTTTTACTGTGTATGGTTGTCTATGTTTACATAAGGTTCATTTTAAAAAACAAAAAAATAGTTTTTACGTATTACAACGAATGTTTTTTTTTTTGAAATAATGTTATATTATGTGTATTGGACCTAAAATTTATCGAATGGGACGAAAACTATATATAGCTTAATGACCCAATTGAAATTCTGAAATAGATTCCATTGGAGGCTAAGAAAATTGATCAGAATTCTGGAGGGTATCCAAGCAGAATCCTGGGAAGTATGTCATCATTATCCCAAGAGAGTGCCCAAAGCCGACCGAGCACAGTAGGTTTATTAACATTGTATGTGCCAAAAAGGCCTGCGGTAACCGATTTGTGTATTGCGAGAAAAATGTACTTTTAGTTTAAAACTTAAAAGTTGCATATTTGGCAGCACTGCCGTGTAAAACTATTATTTTTTCCAGATTACTTGAATAAATCCTTTAAAAATCATCTCACTTATTGATTCTAGTGTAAACAATACCATACAGTACAAATTTAATCCAAAGAAAAACTATTTTTTTAAACAATTTTTTAAAATTAAGAGCGTTCCCATGAAGCGAGGGGTGAAGCAATCGACAAAATAATTTAGGTTATTATATATTGGCTCTAGATAAATAATTTTTTCAGAATTGGTTCCAATCCGTCCGTGAAGGTTGATTCCAAGTTTTAGTTTTTTTCGGCATATATAAGCAATTTCCGAGGTAGTTCAAAATTTGAGAGGAGGTTAACCCTATACCCCCCATTCCCCGAAAAAAGTTACACTTTAATCAAACATTCTAGTTGAAATTTGAATTTTTTCGAAACACCCCGATAATCGAATCACGAATAATCGAATCCCCGGATAATCGAGTACGACCTGTATTGTACTCCGAAAATGAGATACATAGAGAGAGGGAGGGAGAATGTTTCGCTAGCAAATAGGCGGAACTAACAATGCAATAAAATTTTCCGTACATCCCACACATCGATCAGAACAACGTTAAAGACAGCTTTCATACAATCATTTTTTGTTACTTATGCTAACACAAACACAGTCGCAGTGGTTCGACTTCAACAAAAAAAAAAACACGAACACAAATAGTGTTTTGGTTTTGTGGAGCTAACGTCAACCCGGCACTAGCTTAGTTCTGCCACTAAGCTAGTGCCGGATTCTGATGAGACGAAGTCGAAACGCAAATTTCATAGCTAATTTAAGGGATTACACAACTGTAGTCGAATTTGTATTTATTAGTCTAGGCTGTTAAAAAAGGTATCACAAAAAATGGAAGACAAAATTAATAAATAAATGTCCAAGCTTTCAATTCTGCCGCAACGCCTCCTATGTAAATCGCAAGTGTACTGAAAACTTTAACAGCGTTTTTCTTGAAACAACTTTTTTGAGCTAGCTGGAAATGTAACTCAAACAAATGATTTTCGATCGCTTTGAAATTTTCACAGTATATTCGAAATTGATTTCTCCAGCGACTTACGTAGGATTTTAGTTCTTTATCACGTATTTTTTTTTAAATTAACAATTTTGTGTCGATTTCTATGACATTTTCGGCGTTTTTTCACTCAAAAGTGCGCCATTTCGCGAAAAATCAATATATCGAAAAAAAATCCTACGTACGTCGCTTCCTATTGTTATCAGGAATCAGAAAAACTTAAGTTTTGGACTCTAGGTCAAGAATTGCGGGAGATAGTTTTCCGGCCGTAGACCCCTTTTAAAAAACGCGAATGCAGGAAAATACCGCACAGCCACCATCTTGTGATGAAATCACAATAATAAATTGTTATTTGTGTTTCATAACTTATGTCATAAAACTCATTTTACAAGATTTCGGTTCACCCTTTGTCACGTCCTTTTTCAGGGAATGGGGGGGTGTAAGGTTAACCTCCTCTCAAATTTTGAACTACCTCGAAAATTGCTTATAGTGATGTCTGATTTTTGCAAATAATCGATTATCCATTAATAGATTAATTTTTGAGAGCTTGATTAATTCATTCGATTAATCGACTAAGATAATCGATTAAAATCAATAATCGATTACTTCGTAAATCTTAGTTTGTCAACCAAAAAAAAGGTCATTGAATACATTTTGAAAAATTTCGAGAAGTCTTGTCATATTTTTTTTTTCTGCGACTTTCATTTTCAACGATCACCCTTCATTAATTATGCTCTCGATTAATTGATAGCAGCCACTCGATTTGCTCGATTATACCGAAAGGTTTAAATCGATTATTGGTTTTTCGATTATTTTAGAAATTAATCGATTATTTGCGTTAATCGAATAAAAAAAGATTTCACTAGTCACGTCAAGAAAAATTCTCGAAATATGCCTATTTTTTAGCTCTACAGATGTGTAACCCCTTAATTACAGGTTTTAAATAATTTTCTCCTTAATGGAGAAAAACTAGTTTCTACTTAATTTTTCTCTACTAAGGAGAAATATAACACAGTACCAAAACACTTCTAGCCCAGCCGAGCACCCGAAAACGAATGATCTTTTAATTTTAGCATATAACAAAAACATAAAAGATCCACGACTCAGCTATGCTAAAGCATTGCGCTTATAAAAAAAGAACGGATAAAAAATTCCCACATTACAATTTTTTTTCTATCTGAAAAATGATTCTTCTGTATTCGCGGGACAATTATTTTTTATCGAATATCGGGAAGCTAAAATTAATCGGTAAATGGACGCTCTACACGGAAAAAATTGTTCCCAAAATCGTGAATAAAGTGCCATGAATTCTAAAAAAATTATGCGTTTTGTAATTTGGTTCAATTTCTCTTCACCAACGCTAGCATAAAGCTTTTATTAGTGGAAATGTTTGTTTTGTTTCGTGATCTTCAGTCACGGTTTCCGCCATGTTATTACTAAATCGATTTTCTGTGCTTGAACTAGTTCACAACTTCATGAACATTATGCATAAAACCAATGGTTAACTCGTGATGCTATTCATAGATTTAGGAACAAAATCAAAACATTCTGGATCTATTCTAGTGAACTAATTCACGAAACTCGGAATATTATTCATGAATTTATTCAATCCTTGTGAATTAATTCATGTTTTCTAATATTTAAGCCACGATCCAATATCCGTGCTCGTGAAATAGTTCACAAAATCATCAAATATTATTCGTGTATTCGTGAACTGGTTCATGATTCCTAATATATCAGGTACGATCCAATATAAGTGCTCGTGAAGTAGTTCAGAAAAACATGAAATATTTTTCATGTATTCGTGAAATGGTTCATGATATCTAGATCACGACTTACCATTGGTGCTCGTGAATTGGTTCAAGAAATCACAAAATAGTACTCATGTATTCGTGAACTGGTTTATGGTTCCTAGTAAATGATTTGCGTGCTTGTGATATTTAGAAGATATCCCCAACCATTTTCAATTTCATGCAACATAGTCATGAAATTTTCACATGAACTATTTCATAAAATTTGGAGTATTATTCGTAGGATCATTTTTGTTCCATGCACTTTGTCATGCAATGTCCAGCTGCTAGCGATCAGTAATAGGTACGAGCAGTAGATATAAGAAAATTATTATGCCCCCCGACCTTCATTTTTTATTTGATAAGGTTCAGTGTGATGTCCGGACAGAAAATGAAAACTGTTCAGAGTACTACAAATCGTGTGCTTGACATAGTTCACAGAACAAGATACGACGAATCAGTCACATTTTTGTGATCCAGTTCATATTGTCACGTTAGTGCGAGTAAAAAAAACCTGTTTTAATCCACCTAGCGAACTTGATGAGCTACGTGTCGACGGTGAAACACTTGAAACAAAAAAATATCATACTTCATTAGCCTAATCAGCATTAGATCAATGTTATCTGCTTGCTAATTCATTTTGTCATGCGGGGGTGGGTATGTGAGGAGGGCGAAAGTCCCATGAACGAACGACTCCCCAGCTTAAATTGGTATGCTTTGTAATATAGTGGTGGTTTAAAGATGATGGGGTTGAAAGGGAGGAGTATGAGGGCTGGATGGGGTGGTGGTCTGAGGGGTGATTTAAGGAGATTTTTAAAGGAGGGGAGTGAACAGTAGAGGGGGGGGGTGTAACCCCTCTCCGTAAACCATCAACTACGCCCCTGTTAAAATCCAGAAACCTTATGCGACACAAAAAAAATAGATTGACGTTTTTCAGAGTGATTGCATAACCTTTCTATATGAGAAAGGCAAAAATATGCCAAAATCCAAAAAAGCGAATCGTCGTCAAATTTTTTTTCGAGTATGCATCAAATCTCGATGTTTCATGCACCTTGAACACATTTAGCATCAAAAATAAAAATTCTATTTTTAATTTTTCCTATAGTTTATATGAGAAATTTCTGTGTGGCCGCACTCTGAAACCCGTAATTCCGGAACCAGAATTCCGATCGATCCAAAATTCAATAGCAGCCGATGGGAAGGTTGCACCTTTCATTTGAGACTAAGTTTGGGCAAATCGGTCCAGCCATCTCTGAGAAAAATGAGTGACATTATTTGACACATACGCACATACATACACACACACATACAGACTTTTTCCGATCTCGACGAACTGAGTCGAATGGGATATGACACTCGGCCCTCCGGGCCGGGATTAGGTTAACGTTTTTCAGAGTGATTGTATAACCTTTCTATATGAGAAAGGCAAAAACGATAATAACCAAAAATAATAAAGCAAAGTGAAATTACGAATACCATGATAAAACTGATGATATCATGAACATGAGTAAGCTGACCAACTCTGACGAAAAAATCCGTACACTATGCGAACCGTTTGTCTGAGCGTGGTGAACGGTTTCGCTTCGTTGCGGTATGGTGTACGGATTTTTTCGTCAGAGTTGGTCAGCTTAAACATGAGTAACACTACTCCACGTGTCAAATTCGAAAGTAAACTCTAGAATAAAATATCACGATAACGTGAGCAGAAAATAGCAAAAATCGTGACTAAGATCCTGAAATCATGGACATTAAACACACTATTCGTGACGCAAATCTCAAAAATCGTGACTATGATCCTGAAACCATGAACAATTAAACATAAATCTCTACTCGTGACTAAAATATCATCAAAACGTGAATAGGAATTACGCAAATTATGACAAATATCCTGAAATCATGGACATAAATCTCATTACCTGTGTTTAAAATATCAAAAATCGTGACTATGATCCTGAAATCATGAACCTGATTCACTGTTCTTATGACACGATAACTTTAACAGAAATTACGATAATTGCGACTAAGATCGTGAAATTATTAACGTGAACCGCGCTAGCCTGACAGAAAAATTCGTTAACGGTAACATGATGAGAAATCACAATAATCGCGAATAAGCTTTTGAAATCATGAACATCGTTTGACTGTTGGCTGTGTATTCCCAAATCATGAACAAGAATCATAACAAAAACTAAACATGTCCAGAGAATAACAACAGTAACCCAACCAAACATTAGACTCTAACGCCACGGGTATATTCAGCGCGAATTAGTTTTTTGGAAACACAAATAGTTTCATGAATACGAGGTTTATTATTCATAATTTCAACAACTTGATCATGGTTTTCGTAACTCTTTCAGTCCACGAAATTATGATCTTTGTTTCATGAATTTATGAACGGATTTTTTCCGTGTAGATCTTCAAAAGAAAGCAAAGAGGTTGATACCATTTTTTACGCATTCCATCGTAACCATTCTCTGTAATACGATAAAAATCGGTAAATCACCCTATTTCAGTTTACTGTGGCGCTTCCATAGCTAATTGCTTTGCTTCAAAGGGGCCGAATTCGCTAAAATAGCTTATCATATTTCAGAAAACAGTCATTGTAATAAAAATTAACTACAAGTTGCAGTAAGCTTTGAATTCCCGTCTGTCTGCAAAAGTTACAATAGAACCGCGCAAGCATTTGCTTATTTCTATAGTTTCGCGACTTTTTTGTTCGAGTACCAAGTTCAACCTTTTCTCGTTTAATTAATATTCTTCCTGATTTTGCTGAACGTACTCCCAAGCTTGCCGCAGTACCGACTGCTTTTGACATGCCCTCGAGGACCGGCTCCATTCTACAAACGACTATTGTTCAACCCATTATGCACTGCACTAGTCCAAACCGCCCAGCCTGGCTGGGATATCATTAATTTTCATTCCACTTTTTCTCTCATCTATTTTCCCATGCTTTCAATTTCAGCTCAAGGAACGCTCATCATCCTCGGTGCGGGAACGGTTCGTCAACGATCCGGCCTACACGGAGGACGTCCGCCATTTGGCACTGCCGATGCGGCGAAACAGCGGTCCGGAAAATGCGGAATCTTTCCGAAAGTTCTATATCATTCCGAAGAAAAAGTCTAACTCGGTGGGAAAGGATTACCTGCGGGGAGCCGGGGCGGGCGAAATCACGACCAAGGACTCATTTGGAAGCAACGAATTTTACAGCATCGATACCCGCGAAATGGCCCAACAGGTGGGGATGCGCAGTGGCAGTGGTAGTGGAGCTGGGATGTCTGGTGCAGTCACGGACCAGTCCTATATGCAGGTGAAAGTGAGAAGGAAAAAATATAACACCCACAATAGCTCGGAAATGGTACGGTTCAACGATGAATCTAGCAGTTCGGATAATTTGCGACAAAGCAAAAGTTCCTCCCTTAGCCGTCGCGGCAGAAGTCTGGATCGTAGAAGTGCCGCGACGGACGATGGAGGTGGGTATGAGAGAAAAAAGTTCCCCGGGATGGAACAGGCGCAGGGTGGGAGGGGTGAGATTCAGATAGGGAAAAGTCCTGCAAGAAATCGTAATGTGATGCGAAGACAGAACGCCGCCGAGTACGGTGGAATGAGAGATGCTTCCGGTACAGTGGCTCAACAGGAAGAGGAAATTTATCGGCGGGAAGATGGTCAGCAGATTGGAGACGATTCGAAGGAAAGTAAAAGTAGATTTCAAATTGGAAAGCGATTTCTTAAAGGCGAAATTGGAATCAAGAGTTTTAATTATTATTTGTTGAAGGAGGGATTGAAATCTTCCAAGAAGAATTTGCTGAAACAGAGATCGGAACCGGTCGATACCGGGATGGAGAGTGTTCTTTCCAAGAGTGAGGAAAACATCTACGAGGAGATTTATTTTGAGGAGAAACCTGACGATCCTAGCGACGAGAAAATTCAATTTGTCGATTGTGAATTATGTGTTCAGCAGTGCAGCAACAGCAGCTGCGATGCTTGTCATAGGGATGTTTCGAAGCATAAACTGCAGCAACATCATCATCACCAGCAGCAGCAGCAGAAACAATTGGACAAGCAAAATATATATGAAAAACTTAAACTGATACCCCCTCAGGTTCCTGTAAGTGGACCTCAGTACAAAACTGTTAAATCATTGGACATTGACGAACTAAACATGTACCAGTCGTCCTCATCCACGTACAGCACCGGAACTGGTAACGTCCTGCAGTATCAGTCCTATAATCCCAATAACCCAAATGTATTCAAAATTGAAACAACGCCAGTAGCTTTCAGCGGTGGCTATAACCCGATCAAACAAATCTATTACAAACCGCAAACCGATATCCAAAATGTAGTTTCGCGTCGGCGTTCGGATTATCAACAGCCGCAAAATCCTGCTTCGACCGGTTCCCAAAGCTATCAGGAGATAAATAGGAAAAAATCGTCCTCATCATCCGATTCGCTGCAGGCTCGTATGCAGCGCGAATTGTACCAGCAGGCTAATTTGTACTATTACCAGCGGGAGTTATCCACTGGCAGTTCACAAAACCCCGACCCGATCGATGGATCGAAAATTTACAAAACCAACTCCAATGCATCTATTCTGAGCGAAATGTCTGCAAAAAGTGAGAGTTCTTTGAAACAGCGTCGCACCGGGAACATGTCGGATTCATCCCTGGGGGATTCCCTGTTTTCCTATCCCGCAAATCGCCGCTACTTTGGTAGTTCTGAAAGCTGTCGGTTTGCCTCCGAGTGCCGCCGGTGCAGCCTGGATGTGGACAAGTACAGCTTTTCGGACACATGTCGGTACGATTGTCGAAACTGTGACTGTAGTTCCAGCTATTTCTCCTCGGACTTTGATGACACCGGTAACAGCAGGAAAAGCAGTTCCCGGCTGTCCGCAAATAACATCGTTCAGGATGGAGGTCCTACTGTGCCGGCATATGCAGAGGATTTTATGAAACACGTGAGCAATGTGAAGCGCAATCAGTTGGGGCCCCCGACTGGTCAGAAGCAGACAACGAGCGGTAGGATTTATGAAACACCCACCACCTATGTAGGCATCACGAGCAAGTCTCCCCGGCATCGGGAGCACACGTACGAAAAGCTTAAATCCAATCCGTATGGGAGTGGTGGCCAATCGTTAAAAGCAATGTACAAATACGACGAAAATACAAAACTATCCGTCAGTCAGAGTCACGAAATGCTGCTGTCTCCTTCGCGGAACAATGCACAATATACGCTGGGGTTGATGGGGCGCTATGGGCCCCAATCATCCAACACCCTGCCGGCATCTATTAGCTGCAAAGCAAAAAGCACCGAATTTGACAAACTTCCATCTTCTACCCTCCCAAAATCATTTACTGGACCCCCGAAAGCGACTCTGTCCAACCTGAATCATGATTACGCGGAAATCATTCAACTGCCCCAAGTCAATCAAGCGAAAGGTGCTTCTCCCGGCAAACAGACCACCTCTAATCAACCTCCAACGCGTCGCAAAGCTCCCCCAATCCCATCGAATCCACCCCTGCCAATCTCCGCCGCAAGCTGCGAACCTGATTCAAAATCAATCACATCCGGAGGCCAAATCCAACCACCCCCTGCGGTGGCAACCCAGCCAATCGTCGCTTCGGTCGACAGAGATAAATCTCAGCCCCGTAAGGATCGAGCTGACTTTGAAAAGTGTAAACGGGGAGCGGCGGCTGCTGTCGCTGCTACCATTCAGGATGTTGCTCTTCCTACGTCGTCCGCCGTTCAGCAGCAGCATCAGCAGCAGCAGTCCGGGAGGAGAAAGGATCCAGCATCGGGTCAGAAAGTTGCCGGTCAGAAGAAGGACACTGGCCGGAAGAAACCGTTGGCTGCAGCAGCGGTGGAGGAAGGGAATTACACCGACGATGAGGACGATGAGGTGTTCCTCAGTGATAAGGTGTACGAGAGGCCAAATTACAACAACCGAAAGCTGGTAAGTATTATATAGACTCTCATCGTAGCATAGACATGCGATTGTGGAAATCGTAAATCTGCCAATAAGAATCTTTTGCATTTTAAACTGGATTCACTCAAGAATAAGCAAGCTCGTAGGTGGCTTTATTGCTTTCGATCATCTTGTTTTAACGGAGCAAAATTTCATTTTTTGGATTGTAAGAGAGGTTTAATATCGAGCTACAAAAACATAGAAGGGGAAGATTTGAATTATGCATATGTTCAGACACACACTTCCTTAGGTGGGCGTAACATTCTCTGTTAGAAAGGGAGGTCGGGTATTGAAATATTGTAAGCTGATAAAAGTTGTCTAATAAAATCCCGGCATTCGAAAGGCAAACAGAGATGAACAGCAGGAATCTTATTGATGCTAATCGTGCACAGGATTTCAGTGGTGATCTTACGTGGCTTTTCTTTTGTCTGTTTTCGCGGTAAAGAGGAACAAGTCTGTCTTTACCAGGAGACATGCTGGTGGACTTGAGTGATTCGTAGTTATGTTGCCTAAGCTCGACCTCCATCAGCAGAAGACAAAAGTTAAGCACGTAAGATATTAAGCTTGTTCTTATGACCCTGCCACTTCTAGTTTTCCGATCAGTATACTTCACATCCTTGCTCTCACTTGAGTACTATGCCTGTAAATTTTCATAACTTTCCCTACCCAGTAATCTCTAGCTAATCGAATGTCGATAAAATGTAAAAAATAAAATGTGACTACATATAGTCGAAATAAAAAAGGAAAAAAATCTCTGTTATCTATGGCTTTCGTCGATTCAGTCAAAAAATGCAGCGCAAATCAGGAATCAGTAGCAACTGGCTCAAATGGCATGTTCCCCATGTTGATTGTAGATTTGAGCTTTGCCGTGTCTTTTCATCATTTCCTAGTGGGAAGGATTGAAGAAGTGGCAAGGATACGGATAAGGAAAATAACAGACAGAGAACATAGACAATATGGAAGTATTCTTCACTCCCAAGGGAATAAAATACACTTCTTGATGAGTGGATATATCAACACTCCTGAAGAGATAGGGTAATTTCGGGTAAGATGCCGCACATTCTATATCTCGTATATAGGATCACTTTTATACGGCAATATGATATTGTGAGTTTGTCTTTCGAAAAATTACCACACTGGAGATGTAAAATAATCCTTATCATAAACTCATAAATTTTTTATAAATGATTATGTGCGTCCAGTTGCATCATGGAGTGCCGAAAGTTTTTCAGTACCACAATAAAATTTTGTTTTTTTTTTTTAAATTGATCGATTTTTTTTTGATAAATCATGTATCGGTTGAATAGCTGGAACCTTTTAGAAGGCATTCTGATCATGAGCACGGTCATCCATAATTTCAGAGGAAAATGTCGTCGTGCAGCATCTCTCCCATACAATTGTGTGAGATGCCGCACTCGATGGCGAGGATACGTAGCTAAAATGTATTTTTTCACCTCGGAATGTCATTAAATAATCATTTGCGTTAGGTATAGATTGTTAATAAGGTATATTCACAAACTAACGGACCTAACACAGTGACATTGGAATATGAGTTTATTTATCTATATATTTAAACGGGCGATATGTGTCTAGGTATTAGTTACTTCGGTTTATTCTTTAAAGTTTCAGGCACTAATGTTAGTAAACGCATTGATTTGTAGTGATGTCAATCTTGGGATAAAAATGCAAATTTCGACGAATTGATGCTTTTTAAAATGAATCTTTCAAGAACAAACCAAAGTTATATAAATACATTGTTGGAAGAAACAACCAAAAACTGCTTTTAAGGAACCCCTACCAATATATCGCTCGTACAAACATATAAATAAATAGTACACTTAATTAAGTTACTCCAACTTAACCGTTACATAAGGTTACAAAAGAAAAATATTTTTAAAATGTTGAATAAAAAAATGTTTCTAGAAATGATATTACCTACTTAAGAAAAATGAAGGTGCTGGCGGATTTATGAGTGTAATCAAACTTTATGAAACTCAGCTGAAGACCCCTATTCACAAAAACATCAACGATAGCTAAAAAATACTTTTGTTCACCATTTTTCAGATTATGACCATGGTGCGGCATCTCACCCGCACATGCGGCATCTCTCCCGCAATGACCTTTTATTTTTAAAATGTTCATGGCAATTCGATGATTCTTTTTTTCATGACAAAAACCATTTCACAGTATTTTCGAGACTTGTCATAATTGATAAAAATGATTTTATCAAATATTGAATGGTTTACTTTGATACAGGATCGATTTTAATAAATGTGCGGCATCTCTCCCCAAATTACCCTATTGTCATTCAAATACGACTTAAACTATAGCTCTTTACCACACTGAGATAGTAACAATAGCATATCCTTTAGTTTCAGCTCTCTGTACATTTATCAGGCTTATCTGTGCACGGAGAACCAAAAATCTGGATATTCAATTGCATTACTGCAGGGCAGTTACATATCAATATGATATGAAGTTCCGTAATCGGATTCCCAAAGATCACACGAATAATACTCAGCAGCCTGAATAGTAGCCATGTGATAATTGAGTTTGCAATGTCCAGTCATTGCCCTATCTAGAATACTGCAATTGTGCTTGGAAAAACCTGATTTAATCCACCCAGTGGCGCAATTGTGCCTTTCTCATTTCTTCAAGCTATGATTCTATGGCTGGTTATGTTCGTTTCAATTATAGAAATACTTAATACATTCTTAGTACCCTTTGCACCTACAGAAAATGGCTCGCCAACCACGAATCTGATGAGCTACTTGTTAACGGTGAAACATTTGAAACAAAAAAAATATCATACTTAATTAGCATAATCAGCATTAGTTCAATGTTGTCTTCCTGCTAACTAATTTTGTCATGCGTTATTGGTGTGTGAGGAGGGTGAAAAGCCGCGAACGAACCACTTCCAGCTTAATTTGGGATGTCTTGTGATGTAGTGGTTGTATAAAGATGATAGGGTTGAGAAGGAGAGGGGTATGAGTAATGGATGGGTCTGAGGTGTGATCTAAGGGGGATTTACATGGGTGTTGATCAGTGAAGAGAGGGGGGCGTAACCCATCTTCGCACACACCTAGCAGCGTCCCTGTTAAAATCTAGAAACCTTATGTCAGTAAAACAAAATTAGATTGGCGATTTTTAGAGTGATTGCATATCCTTTCTATATGAGAAAGGCAAAAATTTCTGTGTGGACGCACCCTTAACTCCGGAACCGGAAGTCCGATCGACGAAAAATTCAATATCAGCTTATGCGAGCCTTATACCATTCATTTGAAATTAAGTTTGAAAGGCTTGGTTCTGCCATCTCTGAGAAAAATGAGTGAGTTTTGAAAACACATAAACACACATACAGACATTTACTGATCTCTACGAACTGAGTCGAATGGGATATGACACACGGCCCTCCGGGCCGGGATTAGGTCGCCGATCTGTAAAGTGATCCTTTCTATATGAGAAAGGTAAAAAACATGAAAATTAGCCAAGCACAGTCGCCATATTGGACCCGCCATTTTGAATTTTACATTTCTGACGTCAGAATCAGAATCAGTAACCCCGAAAACCTAAAGCTGAAAATAACAATATAAACAACGAAAAAAAATCGTTTGTGAAGTTAAATGCTGCTGAACTACTATCTCTGTTAGTCGACACTAAGCTAACAAGGCATCAATACTTATTAATTTGCGAATAAGTAGTAGAACGGCGTCTTTTAATATTTGGTTATATTATAAAAGAAGCGCTTTTTTCTAAAGATAAGTATACCTGAATCGAAAACAGGCTAGACTAAACACACAATTAATTAAATCGTCGATTAAAACGAACAAACGATACCGAGTTGATAGCAGAAAGCCATTGTAAGAATGTCGATAAATTCTATCATCTAATTTAAAATTTGTAGTAAAAAAAAGTTACAGTTTACTAAAGTACTTTGACGATAATGAAATCGGATAGTTTATTTATGTTCTCATTCGTATTCATTACCTACTATTGGCAAAATTGTGACAAAATCAATTTATCACTATAAGATGGATTGATCCGATCTTTTTGACATCAAATTTGAGCTCAGCGACTCCAAATTCACTTATAATATATGACTATGGGACGAAATTCTCTAAATGGCGGATAAAGAGAATATAGGTCAAAGCGGAGAGAGGGGGGGGGGGCGGTGTGATGTAGAAAGAGAGGCTGTGAGGGGAAGTTGAGAGGGGGTTGATGGAGTACGCAACACCCAACCGCATATTATACCCTCCATTTGAGATTTGGTTTATGAAAATCGGTTCAGTCATCACCGATTAATCGATGTGACTAATTCTGGAATACGTCCAGAACCCGAAAATTACGGAACTGTCGACAGTGGACATTATATTCAAAGAATCTTTGATTGGCCATCAGTGATTTAGGCTTGCAAATATAAATGATGTGATCTAGACTTGCAAATAGAAATGGATTTTTAACCCTTGAAGTATTACGATTGTACCAGTTTATATGGGAAATTCCTATGTGACCACTATAACCAACCTGTAACTTCGGAACCAAATGTCAGATATCAATGAAATTCAATGGCAGTCCAGTGGAGTATTATATCTTTCATTTGAAACCAAGTTTATAAAAATCGGTCAAGAATTCCCTGAGAAAAAGGTGTGACATTAACTTACGAACTTGGAAAGTACCCGGGGGCATCAAGAATTGTCATGGGTGGCCAATGTGGTCAAATCTGCTTAGAATGATCATTAGTGACCTAAACCCGCAAATCCGAGTTATGTTGCACCCTTTTTAATATGAATTATATCATTTGGAGATCATGGTGTTACCATTTTATATGGAAATTTGAAGGGTGATCGCACTCTTCAACCCGTAACTCCGGAAGTCCGATCGACAAAAAAATCAATAGCAGCTTATGGGAGCGTTATACCTTTCATTTGAAATCAAGTTTGAGCGATTCGGTCCAGCTATCTCTGAGAAAAGTGAGTGAGTTTTGAAAACACACACACACACACATACAGACATTTGTCAATTGCGACGAACTGAGTCGGATGGTATATGGTTTACTGCCCAGTATTTTTCGGTGGTCCTTACTTCCGGTTCGGGGGGGGGGGGGGGGGGGTACATGTCCTTGGGCTATGATAGTGGCCCCATTGGCTTCATACCACTCCACAGTGGGGCCGGGCCGGTCAAAACCTCCAAAATTTGTTGTCGATTTTCATACCTTTTCTATTTTTTCTTAAATGTACATTACCTAAAGCTGTATTCGCCAAATTTTTGAGTCAATCGGTTAAAAAATATAAGTGCTACATTTTTTTGAACCGTACAGGGTCTTGAAAATCTGCAAGAATTTGAGTGACAAAAAGTTTTTGTTCATTCTAATTCATCTCGCTTTAATAGGTACTACAAGGATAATTTAACAACACATATTGGCATTTCTAATAGAAAATCATCTCAGAAATTCAATGGTGTATTTCGATTTGAGAAATAATGAGTATTTAAAAGTTACCAATAAAATCAATATAACTATGTTGTTCACCGCGGACTTATTTATATTCAGAGTGTCATCTCTTTATCGGTAAAAGCGTGTTAAAGGATCTCATCTAGTAAAACTGACGTAGAATTTTATCTAGTTTTCAAAAATCATAGTGCCGTTTTGCGCCGAAGGTTGATATTTGGACATTTGTGAAATTAGTTTTTTCATGGAGACGCATGGTATTTCTTGATTTCATGAAGTTTTGCATTATTATTCACCAGTAGATTTCTTTTTCTGAACGCTGCTTGTAAATTCAGGGTTTGGGGCGATTTCCTTGATACAAATATAAGTATGTCTTAACCGTCTTGCAACTATGACTCGTGTTTCTACATTTTCACAGTTATCTGCAATATAGAAAAATTCAAATATATAGAAGCCAACGAGGCAAACTAACTGCAACTATTATTATATCTTTCCATGAATCCTATCTCTTTGGTAGGTATTGGTCGTTAGCTTTACTTGTGGCCGATGAAAGGTAAACACGTGAGTGTGGGAAGTGTTCTTTTTTGCCCAATTTTAGTTATTGGCTAGTAATGCAACATTTATTTTCAAGTGCAAACTCCCCATTGAATCTATCACAATCAACAATCAAATTTAAAATCTCCCTAAATAATTCACTTCCAAATTGACGAGAGTTTCAGACAAAAACGCTCACGCCTCTATTTCAAAGCATACACATACAGTGCAAAGTATGCTCAGGATATTACGAAAAACCAAGTCAGTACCCACAAGGAGAGATATTTATATCATCATTGGAATTGAAAATCAATGGAAAAGTATTGAGAGGCTTAGATGCAGTATGCATCGTATGAACAACTGTGAATAGAGCATAGTACGGCATAATTTGAGATCTTCATCATAATCAAATAAACCTGTCATCTTTTAATAGCTTTGGCGATAACTGTAAATAAATAAACCAATAAAACAAAAAATTAAGGCATTCTATCAAACACCTTAAGATATGCTATCTTTTACAACTATTCTAAATGCATACGTTTAAAAATTAGTACATGAGGATTATCTCTTAAAGCGCTATGAAGGGATGATTTTTTCTACGATGATATTCAGATTGGCTGAAGATCTACAAACAAATGTATAAAATTACATCATTTTTTATTCACCAGATTTCAATAAATTGGAACCACCCTAGCTAACTCGTTACTAAGGACTACCCTAGGAAATCAAAATGTTTCTATTCACTTATGAAGTATCTGTTTTGAAAAGTAATAAAAATCACTTTTGCGAAATTTGAAAAAACTTTTAGAACCACCCTAGGCTGTCTAATTTTCATTTTAACGTCCTAATTTAATCAAAATCGAGTTCAGCGCACCAAAATTACCCTTAGATGATATTTTCAGACATTTTAAATTACTTTTGAGGTTTTGTCCAGCTTTTGTATCGAGTGGATCCACTGTGCACTCCAGGACAACATTTGAATAGTGGCACGAAGCTAGGTTCGACCAGAAGACCGTTGGGCCCTAGTGTTGCTTCAACAGAGGAAGCAGGCACTTCTGTAGACACTCCTTGAGGTAGATCTCCCTGTTTATAGTCCCGATAGTAACGACGCATTCCGTTTGCCACATGAGCCGATCGCTTCCTAAATCATGTATTTATTGGCAAACTTTGCAATTTTCTTCTTCCTTACTTCCTCCGGAGCATCAAAATAGTGCAGGGCGGTGAAGAACAGTAGCGCTGGAAGCTACCAACGTACTTAACTTGATCTGCGACAATAATTTCGGAGTCAAAGAGCTGCAACGGACGAGCTCCGGTTGTAATCCTTCATTGCGTGAACACCTCCATTTATTTGGATAATCATCGGCGAAACCATATGTCGGAGATACAAGCTCATTAAGTTTTATCAGCAAGCCATCGGCAAACAAATTTCCATTGAAGTGGTGACAGCACACCACCTTGAGAACCCACCACAGACACTCAGTTTCCTTATCTCCACTTGTCCTGACGATGAGCACAAATGACGGTTTGCTAAGCATTGCGTGTATCCATTTCGTGATTTATAATAGGACTCCATGACCTCGAGCTGCTTCCAAAATGGATTCGAAAAACACGTTCGAAAGCACCTTCAATATCAAGTAAAACTTCTACGTTCCACTGATTTGAGAAGGAATGAGGTCAGACTGATCGGTCTAAAGCTCTGTGCCTCGTCATAAGTGACGCGGCCACCTTTGGGAATGAGTTGTGCAGTTATTTCCAGCCACGCTAATGGAATGTATTCTGGTTCAAGACTATAAGTATGAACTTTTTTTTCAAAATATGATTGACGTGTTCATTAGAGTGCCCAGAAAAAATGATGAATTTTTGAAAACGCAATCGGCCCACCCCTGAGTCGATTCTTAGTCCCACCAGGAGTACTTGCTGCAAATTTGAAGCACCCTCTATGCGTTGAAATGTGCAACTAAAATTTTCTAACCAAAACATCACTCGTATTACTTACTATAAACCTTTTGACCATACTATTGACCTAAACCTAACCATTATCTCACAAAAATGTTTAGTTTGTGTGAATCATGTACTGATACACAACCATGCACTGCTAGGCCCCATGCAAAACGGACTCAGACATCACTTCGTTAAAAGTTTCATAACTTCTTTTAACAAAGCCGAATTCACTAGCAGTCTTCGACAAAGTTGTTGGCAATTAAATGATATTTCTTGGTTTCACTTACAATGTTAATACGATGCATACAGTGCCACCTAGCGGCGAAAATGCGAGTTAGTGGGTTTTCTCCATGTAAAATGTCGAAAAATCCCATACAAACTTCAGGCACGTTGGTCCGGTAGTTAGACTTGTCCGATTTGCTTCAAATTTAAAGTAAGTACTCCTGGTAGGACTAGGAATCGACTCAGGCACAGGCCGATAGGGGTAATTTTTTTTCCTGTGACTCTAGTGTTCATTTTCTCTTTTAGGTAGAACTGGAATGATGCCGTTTTTCCCGGAGCTCTGAACACAGTAAAACGCCCATTTGATCTATAACGGTTGTCATAATTCTACGAGAAAACGCCCAATAATCAGAACTACCTGAAAAGAACTCAGGGGCAGTCGTCAGTGATGGTTCCGTATAGCTTGGAAAATGTGTGTAAAGACAGTTGAGTACTACATCTTCGTCAGACGTTTATTCACCATAAGAGCTCTAATCGGACTGGCATGCAAGTCTTTCGATTTCGAAAGTAACTTATTTGATCTACTAGTCTCGCGGAAACTTGACATTTGTGTAAGCAACTATTTCGCTCAGAGGATCGAAGGACATTTCTGTATGCTTTGCGAGTCAATCTAAATACCTCCAACCCGCTCCTGCGTCTGCGATATCAAGCTCTTCTACATAACTTTCTGAGTTGAACAAGTTCGGTAGTTCACCAAGATGTTCCTTTAGAAGCACGCATAACTCGAAGCGGACAAGCCCCTTGGTATGCTGCTACTATGAGTGAGTTTGTTTTATCGATAACCTCATCCAAGTCTTTTGGAGATTCAATCGTCGAAAGATACCCATGAAATCTAGTCGCCAAGCCGTCTTCGTAGAGGTCCCAGTTCGTAGATTTGGGATTACGATATATGACGATATCTAGCGAGACATTTAAGTGATCCAAGATAATGTACTTTTGATCAGAAAACAACGGTTCAAGTTCGTTTGTGGGAGCCAGTTTGCCAACTCATGCGTAATACTGTCAGAGCAGAGAGTTACATCTAACACCTATTCTCTGCTAGCTCGTGCAACTGTTAGGCTGTTTCCTGCATTGAGAATGTCACATTTGTACTACTTAAGTATTCCATTAATTCTATGCCTCTCACAAGCCCGTAGCCAGGATTTAATTTCATTCAACTGATCAAAAAGTAAGCAAAATTTGGATTTTTGTGGGCCAATGAAAACACATAGAAGGACAGAGTTTTTGGTTTCAAAAAACTTATATTTTCGTCTTCATTTACAATTTTTTCAAGACGAAAACAATGGTGACGTTCTGTCAAAGGTTAGGTACGCGTGAAATTCCATAACTACGTACAGCCGAGACCTATACACATGCACAGTGCAACGCGAAGCATTCTGGGAACGTGCATAATAGACCTCTCCACATTTTGAAAAAAATTTGAAATATACATGGGTCAGCACAAATTTTTGTTCTAGGTGTGAATTTAAAAACTTTCGCCAAAAATGGCTTAATTTGGGCATTATTTAGAGGTGTCTCCAATCAAAAATCGTGTTTTTTCTATGTTACCATAGGAAGATCACTTACACTCTGATTTTATGGGCCATGTTCAATACTCACCTTTAATCCACCACAACATGAACCTGAAATGAAATGAAATTTTATGCATTGTACATACCTGTAAATACTCACCTAGCCCTAAGAAAAAGTGAACTAATCATAGAATTTTAGAAACAAAACGCAATCGTTGGTGTCGGTCGCAGAAAAATAGTTTTTTCGAGTTTTCATTTTCGCGATATCCAAAGTTCCCTACAAACCCGTTCATTTCGCGCGCGACAGCTGAAAGTGCAGTGGATGCAGAAAAAGTCCTGATTCAGCAGGTGAAAACGGCAAAAACTTTCTAAAAGATCCAGAAAGTAAGAAGAGTGGTGAAGTGCGTGAACATAAATTTGGTCCTTCGAACCGGATCTTGAAGAAAAAGTGCCCGCGAGTGAACAGAAAACTGCCCAGAATAGGCAAAAAGTGAACGAAAGGTGCCCAGAAGAGGCAAAAAGTGATTGTAAATTGCCCAGAATAGGCGAAAAAATCGCAAAGAACGGCCCCGCTGAAGACGGGTAGAGCCAGAAAAAGTGCGCGAAAGGTGATTTTCGGTAGCGTCCCCAAGCGGCAAACTAGCCATTTTACGCGGTAGTGCAAACAAAACCGCATAGTGTTCCCTCCAAGAATCCACCATCGCAGAATATTTACATCGTTACAACGAGTAGTGCGTGCGAGACACAGCCAGCTGACGATAGCGTAGGTAGTGTGCATTGTTTACCTACTGCCTGAACGGTGCGCGCCGTGCTGGAACATAAAGATTTCTGAAGGAATATTTTCAAAAAGGTTTTTAAGTTTCGCGGTGAAATTTTTATTTTGCAAATTGACTGTTCGGGTGCATTTTGGATTCTTGGAGGTTGAAAAGTGCGTGAGTGAACGGGAATACGGCGCTACCGAAGAAGAAAATGGCCGACGAGAGGAAATTCAGTGAGTTGGAGCTGACGAAGCAGAATATTGTCGATTCAATGGCTTTGTTGGAATATTATGCGAAGGAGTTCGACAAGGACAGTAAGTTTGCGGGTCAAGTAGAAGCGTGGGCGGAAAAGTTGGAGAAATTTTACGACGAGTTTCACCGGACGGTGGTGAAATTGGAGATGTTTTCCACCGATAAAGAGCCAATCGACCTGAAAAAGGAACGGCAGTTGTTCGACGGTCGCTATTATGCTCTTCGGTCCTTCTACTTGGCCAAACTGGCGAAGAAAACACGTTCTCCCCCTTCTGCCAACCCCGCACCATCGAGACCAATGAACATCAGGCTTCCGGAGCTTAACCTACCCAAGTTTAGCGGTAAGTTGGAAGACTGGTGTGTTTTTCGCGATTCATTTGAATCCGCAGTAGGTTCCCGGAGCGACATCAGTGCGGTCGAGAAGATGCACTATCTGAAGGGCCTCGTTCAAGGAGAGGCAGCTCGCATTCTCGACCCTATCAAAATAAGCGAGCAGGGCTACAAGGACGCTTGGCGAACGTTGCGGCTGCGTTTTGAGAACAACCGGCAGTTAATCAAGTGTCACATTCGGACGCTTTTCGACACTCCAGCGATGCGCAAGGAATCAGCTGAAGATCTGCTTGCGCTGATCGATCGCTTCGAGCAGCAGATCTCCGTTCTGAAGAGCTTGGGTGAACCAGCAGACCGATGGAGCTCTATCCTGGTTTACCAGCTATCCATACGCCTCGATCCTTGTACGCTCCGGGAATGGGAGAACCACTGTAGCAAACTCGATGCTGACAACATCGCTTCGGTTCTGGGAGGAACCGCCGGCACATCAGAGGACACAAGCACTGGTGCGTCAACTTCAATGCCATCATACGTGACGATGGTAAACTTCCTCCAGAACTACGCTCGAGTTTTGCAAGCAGTTTCTTCAGCCACTTCGAACACCGCTCCTCCTCGCAGCAAGCCAAATCCGACATCCAAGCTAGCAGCCTTTCCAGTCGCAGCTACACAGCAAACTGCAGTATCCAGTACACCCTCTTCCAGCGCCAGCAAGCCGAAGCCGTGCGACAAGTGCGGTGAGAGTCACTACCTGTACAGCTGTCCGGAATTTCGGAAACTCAACCTTCGCCAACGGATCGATCTGGTAAGACAGAAAAACCTTTGCATTAACTGTTTGAGATCGAGTTCCCATTATGCCCGGAACTGTTCTGGGTCAAGATGCCGTACATGTACCAAGAAGCACCACACGCTTCTTCATACTGAGCCCTCTGACGACAATCCCGCTTCTGGTCAAGCCACCGGATCAACTTGCTGTGTTGCCCTCCAGCCGACTCTCACCGCAGCATCTGCGCTGCATGCTCCAAACTCACTGTCACCCCAGTCTGTTTCGCAAGCTCCCATCCAGCAACCGTCTACCTCTACCTCAATCGCAAACTTATCCCACATTCATGCGCCTTCCATGAGTTCTCAGACTGCCCTCGTATCACATACTGGTGAAGTGATTCCTGGAACCGTTTTCCTTCCGACTGCGCTAGTGAATATCCGTAACGGTAGAGGTCGCATCGTCACTGCTCGTTGCTTGCTGGACTGTGCTTCCCAACGCAACTTTGTTTCTGGGGCTCTTTGCGAACGACTGCAGCTTCCTCGCATCCGATTGCCGCATGCTATCCCGATAAGCGGAATCGGAAACACTACAACGCTGGTTGAATACCAGGCCACGATAACCATCTCCTCTCGAGTCACTCCCTTCTCCGTACAATGCTCCATGCTCGTTCTGCCTTCCATTACCGTCAAGCTGCCCCAGTCGACGGTAGAAGCCCGCCACTGGCCGATTCCAAAGCACGTGGAGCTTGCAGATCCAACATTCGCTGTTACTGGCGACATCGACATGATTCTGGGTGCCGCCCATTTCTTCCAAATTCTTCGATACGGCAGGATATCGCTCGGGGAAGAGTTACCGCTTCTGCAGAATACAGAGTTCGGTTGGGTCGTCTCCGGAGAGTGTTTATTGGAAAACCACGATCACAGCGATCCACGCAAGTGCCAGTTCAGTAATCCCTGCACAATCGATGAATTGGTCAACCGATTCTGGCAGCTCGAAGAAGTCCACGATGCAAAGGGATGGTCTCCGTCGGAACGATACTGTGAGGAACATTTCGTGAAGAACACCACCCGCAACTCCGAAGGCCGCTACGTCGTCAAGCTGCCCAAGCGTGACGAGCTGCTTTGGCAGTTAAAGGACAACAAATACAACGCCACCCGCCGCTTCTTCTCTCTAGAACGCTCACTCGGTGCGAGTCCCGATAAGAAGGCGATGTATCAGCAGTTCATCCACGAGTACGTGAGATTGGGACATATGCGGGAGATTGGCCCCGATGAAATCGACGCGCAACCGCAATACTACCTTCCACACCACGCTGTGATGAAACTCGACAGCACCACTACAAAGCTTCGTACCGTATTCGACGCATCATGCCGCTCGAAGTCCGGTATCTCGCTGAACGATGTCCTGCTTCCTGGTCCCACAATCCAGGACACTCTCGTGACGATTGTCCTCCGTTTTCGAATCCACCAGTTCGTGATATCTGCGGACATTGAAAAAATGTACCGGCAGATTTTGGTCCATCCCACCGACCAACCGCTGCAGCGAATTCTCTGGCGCGAAGATCCCGAGGCTCCACTGAAGAGCTACCAGCTCCGCACCGTCACATACGGCACAAGCAGTGCTCCATTTTTGGCAACTAGGGTGCTGCAGAAGCTCGCCGATGATGAAGGGCAACATTTTCCGCTGGCGGAACCCGCTGTCCGCCACGACTTCTACGTCGACAATTTGCTGTCCGGTTCTGACGATGCTAAATCTCTCGCTGTTACCTGCAACCAGCTCATTGCAATGCTCGCAGGCGCAGGACTTCCTCTCCGACAATGGTCTTCGAATTGTCAAGCTATTCTTGATACCATTCCGTTGGAGCTCCGAGAGACGAAAACACTACTCGATTTGGACCACGAGTCCTCCGTGACTGCACTTGGCCTCCGCTGGGAACCGTCGACCGATTTTCTTTCGTTCAAGACGCCGAATTGGAAGGAATGCACGGTTCTGAACAAACGAACGGTCCTCTCTCAGATCAGCAGTCTTTTCGACCCCTTAGGTTTGATTGGACCGACCATTGCAAAGGCGAAAATCATGCTGCAGAGTCTTTGGAAGCTCCATCTCGACTGGGACACACCCGTGGCTAACGGATTCGCTCACGAATGGCAGGAATTTCACCAGAAGTTTTCAGCTTTTGCCCACCTTCGAGTTTCTCGCCATGTGTTACGTCCGGATTACGATCGCTTAGAGATTCACGGGTTCAGCGACGCTTCAGAGTCTGCATATGGCGCATGCATCTATCTCCGGTCAATACCTGCCGAGGGCCCTTGTACAGTTCGCCTGGTGATTTCTAAGTCCAAGGTCGCTCCGATGGGGACTCAAACCATTCCACGCCTCGAGCTATGCGCAGCTCAACTCCTGTCCAGACTTCTTAAACAAGTTCAGGACAGCATCGACATAACCGCCACCACATATCTATGGACCGATTCTTCCATCGTCTTGAACTGGATATCCGCAACTCCATCGACATGGAAGACGTTCGTAGCCAACCGAGTGGCTGAAATCCAAGAGCTGACGTCTCACGCCGTTTGGAATCACGTCCCATCCGAAGACAATCCCGCCGATCTCGTTTCTCGAGGAATGGACCTCGATGAACTCCTCGCTAGTGCACTGTGGTGGAACGGACCGCAGTGGCTAAAACCAATATTCGCTCCTTGGCCAGCGAAGTACGTCGTCGTAGCGACCTCAAACTCAGACCAACCGGAGGTCCGACAGACTATTGCCCTTCCGGTCGTGAGCGTAGAACCGTCAGATATCGTCGATCGCTATTCCAATCTTCGTCAGCTACTTCGGATCGGCACACTTCTTCGGCGTTTCGCTGCTAACTGCCTTCACCGGAAGAATCACCAACCAATTCTTGTCGGCCCGTTGACGGCTCTTGACATTGATCGCACTCTGCTCAATCTGGTCCGTCGCATACAACAGCAGTACTTTGCCAACGAGATACGCCAACTTGAAACCGTCGGAAAAGTAAACCGTAAATCCAAGCTACGGTATCTGCACCCGACACTCGTAGACGGCATTATTCGTGTCGGCGGCCGGCTTCACAATGCTGCAATACCTGTCGACGGAAGACACCCGATCGTCCTCCCCAAACATCGTCTCACCGACATGATCGCCACGAGAGAACACCATAAGACGCTCCATGCCGGTCCCAGCTTACTACTATCCTCGTTGCGCCAAAGATTTTGGCCCCTCGGCGGACGGAACTTGGTTCGCAACATTGTTCACGGCTGCATGGTATGCGCACGTGCCAAACCCAAGCCGTTGCAGCAGCTGATGGGGGATCTGCCATCTGTTCGGGTCAACCAAGCGTACCCGTTTCAGAATGTTGGCGTTGACTTGGCTGGGCCAATGTACGTGAGAACGTCACTCCGAAATAAGAGATCGCCATTCTTCAAAGCCTACATCACCGTATACGTATGTATGGCTACCAAAGCCGTGCACTTGGACCTTGTGTCGGATCTGACCACTAGCACATTCATTGCGAGCCTGCGAAGATTTGTTGGCCGTAGAGGAAAGCCTGCGCATATCTACTGCGATAACGCCACTAACTTTGTTGGAGCACAGCGAGAACTGGAAGAACTGCGGAAGCTTTTCCGAACTCAAGTTCACCAAGATGCCGTAGCAAACGAATGCGCAGACAACGGAATACAGTTCCACTTCATCCCACCTCGCTCTCCCACATTCGGTGGAATCTGGGAAGCCTGCGTGAAATCCGTGAAGACCCTGCTTCGCAAAATCCTCGGAAATGCCCACCTAACCGAATCCGAGCTGCAAACCGCATTGATTCAGGTCGAGTCAATGCTAAATTCTCGCCCAATCACGCCGTTGCCGGACAATCCATCCGATGAGCTTGCTCTGACTCCAGGACATTTCCTGATTGGTCGTCCGTTGAATGCGGTACCTGATCCAGATTGCCGTGAAGTTCCTGAATCCAGGTTGTCTCGATGGGAACGAGTACAACAGCTAACTCAGCACTTCTGGAGTCGTTGGCACAAGGAGTATCTCACCACCCTGCAAAATCGCTACCGCTGGACAGAAGCCATGGACAATCTAGCCGTTGGTTCCATCGTCGCTCTCAAAGATGAGAGAGCACCGCCGTTGAAATGGCCCCTGGGACGCGTGCTCAGCGTTCATCCCGGCCCTGACGGCCTTGTTCGTGTCGCCACCGTGAAGTCGACCTTCGGCATCGTTCAACGCGCCATCCCAAAGCTCTGCTTACTTCCAGTTGAAGTGGCGCCACCCATCGTAGCACCGAGTCCCTCACCAACTAGCAGCCCTACGTCAACAACGCCAAATGAAGGCCCTTGCTCAGGGAACCGAGCCGCCGGACGAGATCCCGGCCCTTGCTCAGGGAACAGAGCCGCCGGACGAGATCCCGGCCCTTGCTCAGGGTACAGAGCCGCCGGACGAGCTCCCGGCCCCTACTCGGGGAAATGAGTCGCCAGACGAGATCCTGGCCCAAGCTCGGGGGTATCGAGCGGTTCGTGGTTCACCTGTAAAGAACCAAGCCTCGCCGTGTGGGTTCCTAGAACCCCCGGCTGGGACTTGACTCGAGTTAAGTACCCCATCCTAATTTGTTAAACCAACAGTTCGCGTACAGATGTTCCTCCTTTACAGCACACCACTCCTGGACAGTATCCTGCAGTCGGACCCGACGCACCTCGAAAAATCATCCTGGAAGCTGTAAGGAGGCCTGTACCGGCAAGACGAATCCAGATCTCCATATCCCGTTGAACGTCAGTCATCGCAAGAAGCTCGAACTTCCGCCGCTAATGCCCGTTGAATTCCTTAAAATTTCATTGGCGGCCGGAATGTTCAATACTCACCTTTAATCCACCACAACATGAACCTGAAATGAAATGAAATTTTATGCATTGTACATACCTGTAAATACTCACCTAGCCCTAAGAAAAAGTGAACTAATCATAGAATTTTAGAAACAAAACGCAATCGTTGGTGTCGGTCGCAGAAAAATAGTTTTTTCGAGTTTTCATTTTCGCGATATCCAAAGTTCCCTACAAACCCGTTCATTTCGCGCGCGACAGCTGAAAGTGCAGTGGATGCAGAAAAAGTCCTGATTCAGCAGGTGAAAACGGCAAAAACTTTCTAAAAGATCCAGAAAGTAAGAAGAGTGGTGAAGTGCGTGAACAGGCCATATATGCCCACATATCGTCAAAGGTTGTTCCTTAGACATATCTTAACATGTTTTAACAGGTGAACATAGCTCTAATCGCAATTGAAAATTAGTTAAATGGATTTTTATATAGAAAAAAAGTACCAAATCCAAAAAAAAAAAAATACCACAAATTTTCCTTGGTTTTGACATGTATTTCTGTATAAAAATCCAGTTAACAAATTTTCTATTGCGATTAGAGCTATGTTCACCTGTTAAAACATGTTAAGATATGTCTAAGGAACAACCTTTGACAATATGTGGGCATGTAGGGTCTATAAAATCAGAGTCTAAATGATCTTCCTATGGTTACATAGTAAAAACACGATTTTTGATTGGAGACACCTCTAAATCGTGTCCAAATTAAGCCATTTTTGGCGAAAGTTCTTAAATTCACACCTAGAACAAAAATTTGAGCTGACCCATGTATATTTCAAAACTTTTTCAAAATGTGGAGAGGTCTAGTGCATAATGCTATGAAAAAAATTCTACCTGACGAGAGCGTCCCATGGCGGCTAGGACGCCACTTCGAATAATGGCAAGTAGAAACTTTTTGATGCGCGAATCGAAAACCCGTTTAACACAATATAGTAAAAACTTATACCTTTCAAGAAATGCATAGCAAAAATATGAAGTTTTTGAAAATTTTGAATGAGAACCTCCCCTTAAACATTTGCCCTATACTACTGTATACGTACTCTATTCCTGCTAATATGAAAACACCATAGGTTTTCACGACTAGATTCGCAAACCGTTTAACTTTTATTGAATACCTGCATAAGTAGTTATCTGTTGTTTATGATCGTAACAATCAATAGCGGGCAAGAATTGCTTTTAAAAATTTTATCGCAGTATTCTATATAATATCTTCTACAATACTTTCCCGTTAAGATGTTCGAACCAGTTCTTGAGTATCTACTAGACGAAAGGATATTACAAGTTGTTTAGGATTAGTCGAAATTTCGTAAAAAAACTATTTTTTTTAGAAAAATTTCGGCAGGGACTTTAGCCCCCTAGCTCCCCTCCCTCTGGCTACGTGCCTGGCCTCTCGAATTGATGTCTGAGCTGCCCAAAATTATGTGGTGGCCATTTGCATCACTGCCGATTATGAGAGGAAACCCATTTCTGCCACAATATGATACAACCCTTTTGAAATCATCAGCAGGTTATAACAAATATGCCGAACAATAGACGTATTTCTTGTTTATATTGTCAACAGTCATATATGTGGAGAATAAGGCCTAGATATATGCGCCATACCGGAAGCGTAAAATTTTGGTATTATTTTATCTTATTTCACTCATGGTGAATACAGGCTTTGCATGTATTCTTGGTATTTGTATTTGGCCTCTGATATAGCATTTTTGTTTGCGATTATTAGCTCTGTGTTCAACATATACGATTATGATCCGAATTAATAAACGAACGAACACACATACGATGAATGAAACATCGTTGCAAAGGTTTTACTGAGCTCAGTATCGAAAGCGAAACCATAATGAGAGAAAGAGTGGTAAATAAACATTAAAAGACGCCCGAGACACGAATCGGGTTGCGACTTGCTGATATGTGCATGTGAGCATCTCGTTGTTTCTATAGCGCAGAACCTGTCGCCAACTCATCGTCCTCCCTGCAAGGGTATGTGTGCATCGTGCATGTAAGAATCGCGATTGAGCGAGTGAGAGCGATATTTTGATGCACAGGAACTATTATCTAAGATCGGAAAATCGAAATACCAGTGTGTGAGTGTGAGAATGTACGATGTTTACAGATCGACGAGCAAAAATGTATCCGCCTCGTATGGCATTCATTCAACCAAATTAGCCGTGAATAGACGCTTCCATATATTTCTGATTCCATATAGTGTGCCCATCGGCTTTCCGAAATTCACAGTATATACCGCGACAACACAAATATCGCGAGTTGTGAATTTGGATATAAGACATGTGTCAATAGCACTATTCGCAAATATGCATGCACGAGGCATTTTACGTGGATTTGTCATACCAGTTTTGTTGAAAGTTACGAAGACGGGGTTAAGTAGCTTTCCAACATAGAAGATTCCTTTATGAAAATATGGTTCTTGAACCAAAAATATGGTAGTTTTTCCTTCCTGCACAAGGCTGGACAGATTCATAGTTGCTGTACGTTTATGCTGAAGATTGATTTGTGCTACTCTAACCATACTCGATGACAGCACTACACATTTCATCATCAGCACTTGTTGTACAGCAGCTAAAAGACATCAAACACGTTGGCTTATCATCGCCTATAGCGAACCTCGAAATGGGTATTAGGGACATGACCGCCATTTGAATCGTGGTACGTACATCAGCGGACGTTAGTTGACGTTCTTCTTTACCGACTGTATGAGCCTTTCCCAGGCTCTACCTATTTCGGAAGGGGCTGGAGGGAGAAATGTTCATTCAGTGTTTGGACTGACGTTTTCTCGTATGACAAGTTCTTGGTTCAACTCCTTCAGTGCAGTGTAAGGGTCCACGCTTGTCTGCCGAAGTTCCTGGTTTGAAACATTGAAAGTAGTGCCACGATCACTATATATCTATCCCAAGGAACAATTTCTGCTGAAAAAACGTGTTTAATCCACCTAATAGTGTGATGAGACATTTCTTATAACTCTTATCACTCTTCGGATATTATATCGTTTGAGAGCATTTAGAACTTGATGCTTTGCAATGTTTTTGATAACACATACTACATGGGATAGTGGCAGGACTCAGAGAATCGCTCAAATCAGCATAGGACAACATCAGTGCTAGAAATCTCAAACCAAATCAATGGGAAAGCGAAAAAATGGCCCATAAAATAGACATATCAACGAATTATTGTTAATGCTCTGTTAATAAAATATCTAAATTGTGGTGGGAAAACTGAATTTTCCTAAAGGGGTTATATATTGTACTGAAACAAAAAAAAACGATTTTTTTTAATCGATTTGAAGTTTATATTTTACTCAAATTTCCAACGCGACTGAGAACTAAGAAATCAACGCTTTTTCTTGAAAAGGGCGTTACTAGCAGTGATACCGTTCAAACAAAATCAACAGTGAATATTTCCAGACTTGGTTTTATTTCCTATTTAAGAACTATTGTGTTTTTGACATCCTAGATTGCATGATTCAGTGATCGAAACCCAAAACTTCATAAAGTATTTGAAATTATTAAATTAAAATTTGTTTTTGCTATTGAAATTGACAAAATGATAGTATTGGCCCTTTGGCGATTGTTTACTTTTTCGGTCCCATCTATCAGCATTGAAGTATCGCCCTTACGTTTTTTTACAACAACGACCGTTCTACACCACCGATTTCGTCCGGGTTTCTTCAATAGCGATCATTGTTACTATTTACAGCTGGTATCAGCTTGATAATCCTAAAAAAATACGAAAATAACAGTTTCGCCTCTAAACTGCTAGCAAGAAAAGTATCGCCCTGTTTGTTTGCATGGAGCGTGGAGGGCGAAACTTTAAATAAACAAACAAAAATACAGTTTCGCCCGTTATATTTTTTGCTGTTGTTTAAGAAAGAAATATCGTAGAATCAAAATTTTTAGGTTAATTTTTTGCGTTTCAAAGCCCTCATTCGCATGTAAGAAAAAAGCCCTATGTTTACATTTGTAAGTATCGCCCTTTTCACAAAAAAAGCGTTGAAATGAAATCGCAGCTCCTGATATCACGCTATCTCTGAAGTGCATGCATGCATAGTTTCAAATTTTACTTCGACATCCACTTTTTCTAAAGGTGACTTCCCAGTAGTATCCTTGATTTGAATTATTATCGCTAATCCTAATGCCAAAGAACAAATAAAAACCTCACGAAAACGAACAGTTTGGGAAAATCATCATCATTACTGGAATTTTCATTTTCACGAAACTTTTCGATAACCTTCCGTCACTTGCGTTAATGCACTGGGTGCACAGTAGGGCGACAGGAAAAAAATGACCCCTATCGGCCCACCTCTGCGTCGAATCCTAGTCCCACCAGGAGTACTTGCACCAAATTTGAAGCAAATCGGGCAAGTCTAACTACCGGACCAACGGACCTGAAGTTTATATGGGAATTTTCAACAATTTACATGGAGAAAACCCACCAGCACGCATTTTCGCCGCTAGGTGGCACTGTATGCATCGTATTATCACTGTAAGTGAAAATAAGAAGGATAATTGAATTGTCTACAACTTCTTCTGAACATACCATTGAGCTAAACTTAACGATTATTTCACAAAAATATATAGTTCGCGGGACTCGAGTACTGATACACAACCATGCACTGCTAGGCCCCATACAAAACTGACTCAGACATCACTTCGTTAAAAGATTAATAACTTCTTTTAACATAGCCGGATTTACTAGCAGTCTTCGACAAAGTTGTAGATAATTAAAATATCTTTCTTATTTTCACTTACAGTGATAATACGATGTATACAGTGCCACCTAGCGGCGAAAATACGAGCTAGTGAGTTTTCTCCATGTAAATTGTTGAAAAATCCAATATAAACTTCAGGCACGTTGGTCCGGTAGTTAGACTTGTCCGATTTGCTTCAAATTTGGTACAAGTACTTCTGGTGGGACTAGGAATCGACTCAGGGGAGGGCCGATTGAGTTTTCAAAAATTCATCATTTTTCTGGGCAGTCTAGTGCACAGTGCTCTAAAAATCTAGCGAAATTGTCTTAGGGCACCAGCGGGTCTGTAAAGAATACTAAAAATTAATTTCTATTCCATAATTTTCAGTTCAGCAATTCGAGAGATCGTGCTCACCGCAAGCCATGAAAAATAGACTACGTTATGAAGCGATGGTCACTATTTATTAAAAAATCACGGTTAAATAAAAAATAAAACTATTAAAAAATTTCAAATAGTTTATAATTTTCACAAACTTATTACGAAAAATTGTTTAATAAGCTTTCGTAATATTGTGTAGGAAAAAAGCTGAAAATTTGAAAATAAATATGAGGATTATGATTGATTACAGAACTCTGGAATTTTCTATTGGAATGTTTTCAGGCAGGAATTGATGCTATTAGACAACTGTGAAATCAAGACCAATAGATTAGTTACATATCAGGACCCCATTCCGACAATTTATCAAAAGTCCTCATGATGTTTACAACAACAGGTTATCAATCTACGGATCAGATAATGTTATTGTAATATTGAATTAAATCAGTTTGCATCAATAAATTTTCAACTCCAATCCAATTTTTTTTTTGGTGTGATGGGGGGGGGGGGCTGTATGGTGTTAAACCCCAAAACCTTCTCTTGGCTACGCCGTTGCTTGGAGTTTTTATTTCGCTTTTCATTTTCCGAAAGGTTTCAGATCGATCCGATGGTCATAAGTTAGAAAAATTGCAGTCAGAAGGTTCGCACAAATGAACATTTTTGCACTGATAAGTTATCAAGTTCCTTCCAGACAACTTGGAAATGTTCGGTGATTATTTCTAGCGGTTGTAGATAGAAAAATGAAATACAAAATTCCATTTATCGAAATAATGTTTGGCTTATTTCAATGGATTATTACTATATTGAACAATAAATAGGCGACGAAGAGTAATCCACAAACAACAAGCCATAACTTTTAAAGTATTCAAAATAGATATTTGAAGTCTTCAGTAAAGTTATTCGCAAAAGTAAGAGCTACAAATTTGCTGAAGGTATCATTTCGTTATAATCACTTCCAAGAAAATTTGTGAAAATATCTCACTCATAGGGGGATTAATCAGCAAAAGCACAATACCAAAAGAAAGAGCATATTTCCTCCATTAAATTCTCCGAAGATACTATTGACCTAAAATAAGCCGTTTTGGCGTTAATAATAGATTACATGTTTTTGGTCATATTTCTGGCAATGGGAAATGATAAAAATCTTTCGTCCGCATTTAATGTTAAATATCTCTTTTGATAATAGTCCGATTTCAACAATCTATAGCTTGTTCGAAAGGTATTCGTTAAAGCTGTCTAAAAACATATAAATTGTTAATCTATATTGTCAATTCCGGCAGATAATTTTAAAAAAACTACAAAAAACGCCATTTTTACGCATTCAAACATTCATATCTTAAAAACTGAACATCAGAATCAAAAACAAATTAATAGCGTTCATACTGTTTTTTAGTTCTTTAATTTAAAATTGGTTTGGATAAGATCGGTTCAGCCATTGCTGAGAAACACGAATGAGAATTTGTCCGTTACATACACACACACACAGACACACACACACACACACACACACACACACACAGACATTGTCCCAAATCGTCGAGCTGAGTCGATTGGTATATAAGACTCGGCCCTCCGGGCCTCGGAAAAAATCTTGAAAGTTTGAGCGAATTCTATACATTTCTTTTATAAGAAATGTAAAACGTATATGCAAGATATTTTAATCAGCTTATGCTGATTATCTGCGTTTTAAAATATTCAAGCTACTGCTCTTCAATGCTTAACCAGTTGAAATTGGAGAATTTATTCAGCATTTGCTGATTAGTGCTGTTGTAACAGCGTTTCTTCAGTCACAGTTCTGTGTGGCTCATAACATTAGTTCAACTGTTTTTGATTAAGTAAGCTGAAAACAGGCTTTTTCCACACGCAAACAAAACTTGTTCAGTACCTTGTTCAGCTTTTACAAGGAGTTGCTGATTAAATCAGTTTAAGCTGCAATTATTTAGTAATTGTTCAGCTTGTTGTAAAGCGCTTGAAAAGCTAATGGTAAAAATATTTTTTTCACCAACAATTGTCGGCATTTTTTTCAATTAATTTAATCTTCTTTCCATTCGTAATTACTGGTTAACGGAGCTTAGGCCCCCAAAGTCAATCAGCACCACAAAACCTTACCTTCCAAGATGAAATTTTGCGGATCCATTTCCTTTTCCCAGCATTTGGATTCGAACCCAGGTACATTGTGTTACTACATTCGTCGCTCTTCCATCTAAGCCATATCGCTTTTCTACTAGCACATGAAAAATTGGTCGTCATACCAATCAAGTAAGTATTCATATAGTCATATATTAATAGCTGAATTGCGGCAACATTGATATTTTTAATCAGCGTTGTGTTAATGGCAGTTCAAAACCGGCGCTGATCAACTGCTTTATAAGAGCCTCAAATACGTATATTCAAACAGGGGGTGTAACCTTAGAACAGGAGGTGCAACCTTACACCTCGGATGGTAACGTCATTTATCTCGATAATTTTTTTCATCACATCGGAGCATTTTTTTCAAAACCTCGAATCATTTGGCATTAAAAGTCGTGATTTTATTCATCTACTGTGCTGCTGAAAGTTTTTTTTATTTCGAACAGCTGCTGAAAGTTAATAAAATGAGCCAGTTATATCCACGATAAGGTAAGTGGATTGTTCTCAAAAATTTATGAATTTGCAGCCCAAATCGGATTTTGAATTAAGCATATAACAAAACGCAGTGCATGTTGGTTACAGGGGTTACAGGTACTGCAAACTATGTTTGTTCAGCGACTGTGATCTGTGGTAACTTGACATCATTTGCATGATAACACTTTTACAGTTCAGGTTCACTCATACTGGTCCTGAAACAAGACTGCGAATCTACTCAGTAAGTTCAGCCGAAAATGAGGCTGTTGGCTGGTTCTAGTTAGTATTCCGGTTCCGGTAATGAACGATTCTAATTAGAATCATCGGTTGTGTCACAGGTGTCGGAATACTAACTGGAATCAGCTAGAATTCTGGCTCATTGTCCGGCTGAGCTATACTGGGTAGAATTCCTTTTACAAAAACATCAAGTGATTTTTCGATTTTTAATACGAGCCAGAGTATCGCTGGCAATGTTTACAAAGTGCATATGACAATTTTCAGCATGTTATTCAGCACATATCAATTGAACAGAAGTAATCAATTCTGCTGAATGCAGTTTAATTCAGTATGTAGTTCAGAAAAAATAGCATGCTGAACAGTATATTTTTGATTGGACTAACATTTTTTCAGAGTCTTATCAGCAATTTAATAGCATTTGTATTGAGGTACCTAAAGCAGGTAGAAAAACATTTATTCAGCATATTGTTCAGGTATAACATACAATTTGAATAGCCGTGCTACAACTAGCCATAGGCACGTTTATTTTACCGATATTTCAACACATTTAATGATTTTTAATAACAGTGTTTTAATTTACTGATAAAACTAGTGTTCATAACATAGTTCAGCAATACTGTTTATTCAGCATAGGTTGCTTTTATTAGGCATTTATTCAGTAAATAGTCTTACAGTTGTTTCCAAATTGTTTCTTGGGATGGTACGCGAATGGCCTAGTGAATGCCGCCAACCTAGCCACAGGAAGATCACCCATTGGAGGAGGACGATGAGCAGCTCTGTGGTTTTTACACACCTGACACTTGCTTCTAACTCGTTGAAACACACATAACCTTCGGAATCCGGAAGGGCTGCTTTTACACATTCACGATGGTGGTGTAATTCTGATGATCTTGTACGACCAGCCATGTGAGTTGGTGGTTCTTTGGAAGGATAATCGGGTTCTTAGCATCCATGGAAGCATACTGCGCTGATTCTGCTGTGCATTCGTAGTATGTATTACTCGTCCAGAAAAGGAGTGAGAGTGTAGATCGTGCTTGATTTAGGTAGCACGTTGTTGGCTACTTTAGCGCTCAGAATGCCCATTTCTTTCGGGAATCCCTCTATTTGAGCCAGCCGGTACAGATAGTTTGCAGCCTGATTCAATTCTTCACTCGTGAGTGATCCCTTGCTGTTTTCTATACTTCTATGTATTTTTGTCTATTTTTTGAGGAAATAAAAAAATGGGTGTTTCAGAAACTGTAGCCGAAATCAATTACAATCGATTGGTACATGAAAAGATTAAGGTCATCCCTTTGAAATCGACGATATTTCGTCGCTGTTTTGCTGTCTTTAGCACATTTCGAGGAAAATGATTTTTAAAGTTGGAGATTGAATATCGTGAAACTTATAAATAGTAGAAAAAACTCAAAGAAGACAATTGATGCTTCCATCTATTCTGTTATAATGTCATAATGTCATAATAGTGCATGGAGATTTTTCCATAAAAAAGCATCAGTTATTAGCATTAATTCATATCTTTGGCTTCATTTGGTCTATAAACAAACGGTGAAATTCATTTTGAAGGAAATGAATCAGGGAATCTAGAAAAAATAGTTGTTTTTGGTTACAGTGTTGCCAAATATGCTATATTTCTAGTTTAAAGCTTAAACAGCATTTTTTTCACAATTCGTGTATTTTTGTTTTGAAAATGATTATGCCATTGTGTTTTACACAAAAAACATATTATGCATCAAGATAACTTGAACCAATCCCCAGACACAGTCATTTTAGGCGAAAAATTAAAAATGTCTCAGCACGTTTTTCGTTATATCCAAGCAGAATGACAAAATTCTGAAAACACCACTTTGTTGAAATTTTTTTGACAAGTGATGTGGCATATTCAACTCAGTTTACCTCAAAATGGCGTTTGTCATAAGGGCGACAATATGCCGTCGCTAGTCTATTGTTTCGAGAATGTATAGTAAGCATTCTTGCTTCACAATGTGTAGTACACATAGTGATATTTTTGCTTCAGTAAGTTTTTTGATCGATTGGGAAATTGCTTTGGCCTGCAAGATGCCACCCGGTCAACATTACACACACAGGTTGTGATGGAAAACTCACACGACGAGGCGCGACGTACAGCGAGGACCTGTTGGATATGATACGATGTTGTGAACAAGATGATAGAAGCCAAGATAAATTGACTTTTTTTCGTGTCTCTATATTTAGGACACGGTTGCTGAGAATGTAACCAATATAAGGCAGGTCACAGTTTGTCTTTTCTCGAATAGAAATTGACAAAAACATTTACTTTGTTATATTTGTTTCTAAATAGAACTTTATACTATAAAAAGTTGGAGTTAACGATTTCGATTTCATCTCACCCACAAAATGACAGCGACTTGATCACCATATGTACCTCGCGGCCAAGTTAGCTACCATTTTGCTGATGATATGATATCGAAACGTGAAGTCCGACTTGTTAATGTATAGCTATTGCGCTTTTCAGTACAGATAATTTATACTTTTTCCGATTAAAGTAAGATATAAAAAGGTGAACTATGTATTGACCTTAGAATTTGTATTCTAACGGAACCTTACCAGTTGCCAGTCGTTTTGTGTTAATATAATATATATTGAAGGTACTGTATTATTTTTAGTTTTTGCGTCAGAAAGTCGTAGAGTTCTCAATCAATCAATTTCATTTTTAATACCCAAGATGAACTTCGTTGGCTCTAGAATTAACCGATAGAATTTGTTTCATATGACGCAAGCAAAGGATCCAATCGAAACAGGAACCAGACATCTGTTAGGTGCTCCTAACTAGAATGTACTTATACCTTGAATGAAGACTATACTGCTGAATGCAAGTATCTATCACCGCAAGGAAGGAAATCTATTTGGCTTCGATAGCTTCTCGTGTCGTAAGGACAGCTACGTGTGTAACCAGTCAGGTGAAAATAAATAAATAAATATATGGGTCTCATGATTGAATCTGTTGCACACGTATTACAGCAAAATAAATTGAGCAGAGTAAAGAAAATGTTAACTGCAAATATTGACAACGGTTGTCACAGGGTTCGACACTATTGCAGGTGACGGCTGATTAACTTTGATGGGTGTTTCTAGATGAAGTAGTAGACACATAGATGCCTGTTTTATTTGGGAACCTTCCTCTCGAGGTGCAACGTAATGAACCCCTTGGCAGAACTTTGCCTGACAGCGACGTTCGTTTCTAGAAACGGGAAAAGTTTGAACAAACACCAGGCGATTATAAGTGGTAGTCAAAAGTTCAACTTTAATTAACAGCTGGTCTTGCTGGTTTTAAGATGGGAAATGCAGGTAGGGTAGTTGAATCAGATTTCTTATTTATGGTGGCGTAAATTAAAAAAAATCTAGACTATTAGTGTACATAAATAGTGCAACTTTTGAGTAGATGGCGTATTTCGTCCCAGGTATCTTTCATATATAATTTTATAAGTGTCTCGGTTTTAAAGAAAAACGTTACTGCTTAATTACATATTCATAATTTACAAAAGGTATATGCCCACTTTAGCCAAACAAGAGCTTGTTCAAGACTTCGTTCAACAGCAGGGAGAGAGCTGCCGGATCCTGTCTAACCATGGTAAATTTTAGACCTTGAGACTGTTTTAAATACTGTAAAGGTAGCACGTGTAGACTTGCGATGCTACAATTGAACTCAAAAGTTCGTTTACAATATGCTCAGTAAATCTCTTCTCTGGAGTAAAGATTAACACGATTTATACCCAACGTCCGTAGCAGAGTGTTTGTCATCAACTAAATTGATTCAAAAAGATCACCATAGTGATTTACAATTCCAAACGGCTAATTATCTTATCGTCAATGCAAATCGGATTAGCTTCCAACCTGGTTGAAAGTTAGCCCCGCCGCCCATTGAACTAGTGGCCACTAATCGCAAATGAGCTGTTCGTTAGCCACCTGCTAGCACCGGAATTGTTGGGGAAGGGGGGAAAATGATAGGACACAATCTGTTAGCGCCTGCCGTAAACTGATTAGTCGGGCTTACCGTAACGAAACATCGTCTCTTATCAGGATGCCGATATATTATCATCGGTAATTCACCCCTTCCATTTGTTTGCTATAAAAGCAACGGTGCTTAATTGCATATCTTACAGTCACAGTTCCACTTCAATTCGTCCAGAAAATTAACAGCGAAAATGTGTACTCGAGCCATTGTAACGGGTTTTGTGACCATTATCATTGCACTGGTTGCAGTTAAAGCGCAGTGGAATTGTGCAGGGCCACCACCCTCGGCGGTAAGTATCACTCACCAATTAGCACTCGTAATTTGGTACAATAAACAAGCTCTGACGGATGCTGTTTAACGTAGAGTCCCAAAATTTGCTGCCCCTGGATGGATGGTGGCACCACGTACAACGATACCATTTACGTCATGTGTTGGGAGCGCTACTCGATCTATCCACTAATCCCCGTCCCGGGTGGTGGATATGCCGGAGGACCGGCCGGATGTGCTGCCGAATGTTTGTTCAACTATTTGGGAGTGCTGGATATAAATCACCGTGGAACTTTAATTAACAAGCCAGCCTTGGTCCGGCATGTTCAAGAAATCAGCGATCCGGAACGCTACCCGTTCATGTACGAATCACTGAACTATTGTGTCGACGAAGCCAATCGAAGATATCAGATTTTTGGAGAAATTCAGCAACGGGATCCCGTCATTTCTGGCTTGGACAACTGCAATCCCATTTCCGGTTTCGCCATGTCATGCATGCATGCGTACTCTATTCGGGTGGGTGTTCGCGGAAGCTCGAACTGAACTAGTCCGTCTGTGCTCATTATTAATTGTTGGAATTTTTCCGATTTGCAGTTTTGCCCCGACTGGACGCCGAATGACGAAGAGGGATGCGATGATCTGCTTGATTTCTACAACCAGTGTCCGCTGAACCCGTACTAGTTAGCTGAGTGTTTGTAGGGCCATGGCGTAGGTCGAATTATTGGATTCTTTGAATATTTTACTCGAAATTCAAGTACTTCGGAATCTATTTTCTTATTTTAAGAAATAAGAAAGAGATTTATTCGCAACGATTCAGGAAGCTGTATATAAATTGAATGCAATCGATAGAAAAAGCGATTCACAATAAAATTGCGACAGAACTAGTATAAATCAGATTCTTGCCTTCTAATTTAAATTTAACTATATTCATATTCAGGTATGTTTGTGAGCGTAATACAGTTTGTTCTTAGTTAATTATTACCAACCCAGAACTAAAATCTCTTGAATCTCTTGCATTAATTGTAAGTAACGATTTTTTGCATTTAATGTTAGCCAGAGCCGTCTACACTAGCAGCATTGTCAGCGAATATGCCGCGGTGAATAAGAAGTTAAGTATCAGTAAAACAATCTAACCGAAACGTAATCTATATTTCAGTGTACCTGAAACCCATCTCTGTATATTGAAAAACATTTTTAGGAACTGTGACCTTGTTTGAGAATTGCTCATTATAGTGCATAATTAGTCCAAGTGCCATCACGAATTCTGGTTATGTCCCAGACATTATCCACCAATCTCTTTGAGTATTCAAGTAAAACTAAGCTACGACTTATTTAACGGAAACAGATATTTTTCCCTTATCTGGGCTCAATTGTGATATTCTGTCTTGTATGAAGGTCTACCACATTTACATGCCCGGTCACAAAGTTGAAATCGACAGCGCAGTCACTGATTCGAGTTTGTCATGCGTGGACTTACTGAAGCACGGGTTGTTTAAAACACCCCTTACTCCGATGAGTAAAAAATTTGAATGACAATTGCACTGGACGGGAAAAAATGATGTGTCCTCTCAAAATTCGTGTCAGGTAACCTTTGGCTCGAGAGTCCACATAGCCATCCCCGCTTACAGAAAGCGTCCGACTAATGTGAATCATTCGCTTAAAAAATGCCCTTAGTATTCTTTTACAGAAATACTAAAAAAGCTACACCACTCACGACCACAAATCATTATCACTTGACTAAACCCAGGCAACAATTGTGGTTTTAAGGCACTCTTAAAGAGTCTTTTAAAACTTGTAGCATGATATAAAACTTTAAATGCTACTTGGGAGAAGCGTGACTCTGATTATCTCCACGTGTAGACAAAATAGGATTCCAAATCTAAATCCAAACCCAAATCTAAACTTAAATCCAAACCAGAATCCAAACCCGAATCCATACCCGAATCCAAACCCAAATCCAAATTCGAATCCAAACTCGAATCCATACCCGAATCCATATCCGAATTCAAACCCGAATCCAAACCCAAATACAAACCCGTATCCAAACTCAAACACAAACCCTAATCCAAACCAAAACCCTAATCCAAATCCAAACCCAAAAATCCAAGAATCCAAATATCCAAAAATCCAAAAATCCAAAAATTCTAAAATCCAAAAATTCAAAATTCCAAAAATCAAGAAATCCAAAAATCCAAAAATCATAAAATTATAAAATCCAAGCAGCCAAAAATTCAAAAATCCGCAAATCCCAAGATCCAAATATTTGAAAAATCGAAATATCAAAATATCGAAACATCAAAATATCGAAATATCAAAATATCAAAATATCGAAATATCGAAACATCGAAACATCGAAACATCGAAATATCGAAATATCAAAATATCAAAATATCAAAATATCAAAATATCGAAATATCGAAATATCGAAACATCGAAACATCGAAACATCGAAATATCGAAATATCGAAATATCGAAATATCGAAATATCGAAATATCGAAATATCGAAACAACGAAACATCGAAACATCGGAACATCGAAATATCGAAACATCGAATCATCGAAACATCGAAACATCGAAATATCGAAATATCGAAATAACGAAATATCTAAGTATCGAAATATCGATATATCGAAATGTCGATATATCGAAATATCGAAATATCGAAATATCGAAATATCGAAATATCGAAATATCGAAATATCGAAATATCGAAATATCGAAATATCGAAATATCGAAATATCGAAATATCGAAATATCGGAATATCGAAATATCGAAATATCGAAATATCGAAATATCGAAATATCGAAATATCGAAATATCGAAATATCGAAATATCGAAATATCGAAATATCGAAATAATCGAAACATCGAATCATCGAAACATCTAAATATCGAAATATCGAAATATCGAAATATCGAAATATCGAAATATCGAAATATCGAAATATCGAAATATCGAAATATCGAAATATCGAAATATCGAAATATCGAAATATCGAAATATCGAAATATCGAAATATCGAAATATCGAAATATCGAAATATCGAAATATCGAAATATCGAAATATCGAAATATCGAAATATCGAAATATCGAAATATCGAAATATCGAAATATCGAAATATAGGAATATCGAAATATCGAAATATCGAAATATCGAAATATCGAAATATCGAAATATCGAAATATCGAAATATCGAAATATCGAAATATCGAAATATCGAAATATCGAAATATCGAAATATCGAAATATCGAAATATCGAAATATCGAAATATCGAAATATCGAAATAATCGAAACATCGAATCATCGAAACATCTAAATATCGAAATATCGAAATATCGAAATATCGAAATATCGAAATATCGAAATATCGAAATATCGAAATATCGAAATATCGAAATATCGAAATATCGAAATATCGAAATATCGAAATATCGAAATATCGAAATATCGAAATATCGAAATATCGAAATATCGAAATATCGAAATATCGAAATATAGGAATATCGAAATATCGAAATATCGAAATATCGAAACATCGAAATATCGAAATATCGAAAAATCAAAAGATCGAGAAATCGAAAAATCGACAAATCGAAAAATAAAAAACCGAAAAATCGAGAAATTAAACAATCGACAAATCTAAAAATCGACAAATCGAAAAATAAAAAGCTGAAAAATTGAAAAAATCGATAAATAAAAAAAAATCGAAAAATCGAAAGCTCGAGAAATAGATAAAAAGAAAATTAGAAAAATAAAAAAATAGAAAAATAGAAAAATGGAAAAATAGAAAAATAGAAAAATAGAAAAATAGAAAAATAGAAAAATAGAAAAATAGAAAAATAGAAAAATAGAAAAATAGAAAAATAGAAAAATAGAAAAATAGAAAAATAGAAAAATAGAAAAATAGAAAAATAGAAAAATAGAAAAATAGAAAAATAGAAAAATAGAAAAATAGAAAAATAGAAAAATAGAAAAATAGAAAAATAGAAAAATAGAAAAATAGAAAAATAGAAAAATAGAAAAATAGAAAAATAGAAAAATAGAAAAATAGAAAAATAGAAAAATAGAAAAATAGAAAAATAGAAAAATAGAAAAATAGAAAAATAGAAAAATAGAAAAATAGAAAAATAGAAAAATAGAAAAATAGAAAAATAGAAAAATAGAAAAATAGAAAAATAGAAAAATAGAAAAATAGAAAAATAGAAAAATAGAAAAATAGAAAAATAGAAAAATAGAAAAATAGAAAAATAGAAAAATAGAAAAA